>NW_026593286.1:8833488-8868211 GCF_907164565.1 Psammomys obesus
GATAGATAGATAGATAGATAGATAGATAGATAGATAGATAGATAGATGATAGAAGTGAAATAACTATTCTTGCCTTAGAGTTAATTTTTTTGCGGTTTCACTAAAACTGAAAGTTTTGGCTTATGGAGCTGGAAAGAAAACTTAAGAGATAATGTGCCATGCAGTTGTGATCTCAATGCTAGGGAAGTGGAAACAAGCAGGTCCCTAAAGCTCGCTAGCTAGCCAGCTACTCAGCCCAAGTTCCAGTGAGGGACCCTGCCTCAAAATGCAAGTTGGGTGGCTTCTGAGGGTGAGACTGAGGTTAACCTCTATTCCTGTATATATGCTCGCGCATACACACAGACACACGCACACACAAAGACACACACACACATGCTCGTGTGCATACACGCACTTCACTGAAGATCATATTTTTACTGAAGTCTGATCAAGTTTACCAATGTTTCTTATAAATATTTTTTTCACTCTGAGCCTTTACTCATTGTCCTAAGCCACAATAGTTTCATCCAGAGTCTCCTATGTGAATTATTATTATTTTGCTTCTGATTTAGTGTATTCACTTCATTTGCCCTATATTTTAATGATGTTCACATGAGGCCCCCCAAATTCTTCCCAGATTATATTTTTTAATAATAGTAAACTTAGAGGCCCTCTGTTTTGTTATTGTATGCCAGCTCACTTAAACTTAATTTTGGTTGACCACTGTTTGTCTTTAGTTCTTGTCTGATTCTGATCCCAACTCTTCCCTGAAAGAAGTCTGTATTTGAATGTTTTAAACCAATTCAAATGATGAAATCAGCCAAGTATGAACCTGTGCACAGAGTATGCAATAGACACTCCCCATCCCCCAAGAGGAAGAAGGAGGAATGAATGGCTTGTATACAGGCATATACCTATATGCTTCTGTTGGCATATTGTAATTGTATGTGTATGTGTATATGTATAAGTCTGTATGTGTGTGTATGTCTATATGCATATGTGTGCTGACTTGGAGTTTTGCTTCATCCCTAGGCCATGACCCCTACACATAAGTATCTGAGTAAAATTTATCTGCTCATGGAAGCGATCTAACTCAACTCACTGAGACACCAAAGACCCAAAACAAAAACAAAAAACCAAACCAAACAAAATCAAAAACTAAAAGCCATAAAAGGCGGAATAGTTGGAGAAGTACTGGATTCAGCTGGGTGGAAGGAAGTCAAGAGAAGGCAATAAAGAGGTGAATGTGATCAAAACACACCATGGATATATGCAAAAATATCACTGAAACCCATTAATATTCATAATTAAAATATGCTAATAATAAAAAGCTCTTTCCTTTTCTGTACTCCAGGAAATACCTTTAGTTTTGATTACAGAGCATTAAGATCCAAAGTGAAGGTGGTATTATCCTTGCCTCAGCTATCATAGTCTGTTCTCAATGATGCTCTTATCTGAACCTGGTCCCATGCTATTATCACTGTCTCCTCAGCTAGAATTCATTTTCATAGCATTCTTAATAATTGAGCCTCATGGTGGGGATACAGATCCAATAAATATGCTTACAAGAAAGTAACTTCTTATTTTTCCTTCTCTGATGTAGAACATTCGAAAGATTATCTGACATATTCTTTTAGAGTCTTCACCTTTCCTAGCACCACCTGCTTTTTATCAGTGATGAGACACTGATGCTAGTCTGTGTATATAGCATTTTCTTTCATCTCTCCGTTTTTTGCTTTAGAATTCAACACAGCTCTCCAACCTACAGATTGCCAGTATTGTGATATTATGAACATAATTTTCTTTCTCTTTTTCCCTCCTGTCTTCCTTCCTTCCTTCCTTCCTTCCTTCCTTCCTTCCTTCCTTCCTTCTTTCCTTCCTCCCTCCCTTCACTTTACATCCCAATCATAGCTCCCTCCCTCCTCTCTTCATGGTCCTACCCTCCTTCCCTCTTCCCCATGTCCATCCTCCCCTCCACTCAGAAAAGGGGAGCACCCTCATACCTACTGATCCCACCACATCAAGTTCTATCTGGACTGAGTGCATCCTCTACCACTGTGGCATGGCAAGGGAGCCCTGCCAGAAAGAAGTGATCAGAAAGCATGTAAGAGAGTCCTTGTCAGAGAAAACCCCTGATCCTCTTACAAGGGAACCCTCAGGAACACCACGCTGTCCATCTGATACATATGTGTAGGAGGCTTAGGTCCCATACATACATGGTCCTTGGCTGGTGCTTCAGTCTCTGCAAGCTACCCTGGTCCCAGGTTAGTTTCTTTTTTCCTATTATTATTATTATTATTATTATTATTATTATTATTATTATTAATTCAATTTGTATCCCAGCTGTGGTCCCCTTCCTCATCTCCTCCTATGTCTCTCCCCTAATCCATTGATAGGAGAGGTCCTCCTCCCCTTCTACTTGACCCTAGCCTATCAGGTCTCATCAGAACTGGTTGCATTGTCTTCCTCTGTGGCCTGGCAAGGCTGCACCCCTCCCCCCCAGATGGAGGTGAACAGAGAGCCTGCCACTGAGTTCATGCCAGAGAAAGCCCCTATTTCCCTTACTAGAGAACCCACTTGGAGACTGAGTCTATGGGCTATGTCGGAGCTGGAGTTTTAGGTCCTCTCCATGCATGGTCCTTGGTTGGGGTATCATTCTCTGCAGGGACTACAGGGCTCAGTTTTTTATACCACTCCTACTCATATATCTGAAATATGCTCAACTATACAACAAGGACATTTGCTCAACCATGTTTGTGCAGCTCTATTTGTAACAGCCAAAATCTGGAAACAATATAGATGCCCCTCAATGGACAAAAGGATACAGAAATTGTGATACATTTATGTGATAGAATACTACTCAGTTATTAAAAACAGGAAACTATGAAATTTGCAGGCAAATGGTGGTAACTAGAAAAGATCATCTTGAGTGAGGTAACCCAGAAACAGAGAGACATGTATCTTATATACTCACTCGCAAGTGGTTTTTAGATGTATAGGATAAACATACTAAAATCTATACTCCTAAAGAAGCTAAATAATAATGAAGACCCTAGGGAAGATGCTCAATTCTCATTCAGAAGTGCAAATGCAGTAGACATTGGAAGCAAGAGAAGACAGAGAACAGGACAGGAGCCTACCATAGAGGGCCTCTGAAAGACTCTACTTAATTGAGGTATCAAAGCAGAGGCTGACAATTATAGCCAATAGGCAAACTTTGGGC
Source organism: Psammomys obesus (assembly GCF_907164565.1). NCBI lineage: Eukaryota > Metazoa > Chordata > Mammalia > Rodentia > Muridae > Psammomys > Psammomys obesus. The sequence goes on from NW_026593286.1 coordinate 8,836,691, forward strand.
AGAATGCATGGGATTTTATGAAAGAAGGGGGAGATAAAAACACCTGGACTGGACAGGAGCTCCAAGAGAAGACCAACAGAGCCAGGTTAGTTTCTAAACCTGATGGATCTAACAGTAAGATCCTTTGTGTTAACATCATTATATGACATTCTCATTAGTTATGAGGGCTCTAATGAAAAACATCTCCTGTAAACTCACACATTTACACATTTGGCCCCTAGTCGGTGGCTCCATTTAGGGTACTTACGGATCACTTATGAGATGGAGCTATGTCCATAAGAATAGAATTTGAGGGTTTATAGTCTTGCCCTCTTGTTCTTTCTCTGCTTCCTGCATGTGTATAAAATACAAGCATCCATACTCTTGGTCCTATTGACTTGGTTGCCTGTTGCCTTGCATTCCCTATGATGATGATATGTTAGCTCTGTGAAACTATATAAAATAAACCCTCTCTTTTGGAGGGTTGCTTGTGATCATTATATTTTATCACAGAAACAGAAAAGCAATAGAATAGTTTTATTGTGGAAGAAAGAATAATTATGTATATGAGACCAAAGTTCTAGGAAGATTGACTTTTATTTGGAGAACATAGAATTATATAAAGTTGAAATCAGAAAAAACACAAAATCATTTAAAAATTTGTCTGTATTTAATAATATAATTTTAGTGGAGTCGTTGCTCTTATAAGATTTGATTTGGGATTCCCTCTTTTCAGAGTCTAGTCATACTGTTTTAATTTTGATAAGATCAGAACATTATCAATCAACCTCATACTTCCAATTACATGGACCCCAGTCTGTCTAAGTAAAGAATGTGGTTGCAAAAAACAACTGCATGGAAATTGAAACAGAGAAAAACACAAAATCCATTGGGTTGAAACACTTTGTTGATGACTTTATCAGCTGTAGTATTTTTTCTTTTTCATCCAAAACCATAACACCTAAGTTTGGTTTAATTTCAGGGAAATTTTATAAGCAAACCAAACATACTATTAAAGGAACAGTGACTGCTTATAATAACCTTTCCAACAATGAGTCATTGTAGTGACAAGCCCTATGAACATTCTGCCTGAATTTGAGCCACTGAGGGTGAGATTACCGGTATAAAATACGATTTTGGGGCCTGCTTGGAACTATTTAATCTGTACTTATTAGTACTATTTTGTCTCTTACTAGTAACACATTTGAAAAAAAAATACACCACTATCTGACCCCAGATGAAGAACTTAGATCATTTCAGTCCTCATTTACTAAAAAATAATTAAGATTTCAGTATCTCATGCAGCATTATAACATTATTAATCATAAATAATAGTACATATTCATGTAAAACAGAAAATTTTTGATAGAGCAATTTAGTTTTTTGCGTTAATTATCTACACTTTAATTAACTAATTAACAGATTTTTTAAGTTGCTTTGTCTGAGGACGTTTTATCATTTGTAAAACAAAAATACGTAGAGGCTACATGCAAATACAGGCATAGACATCATACACATAAGCAACGCCTTTTCCTCTTCTAAACTTCATTTCAATATGTATTGAGCTTTACAATTAATTTAAATGCATACTATAAATTTAGGTGAGCTATTTACAAAAAGAATGCAGAACAGTTAGTTCTTAGATTCACAAATGAAAATGCTGCTGGTCCTGTGAAAAAGCTCGCAGAGGATGGCAGCAAAGTTTGACATTCACAGAGTTGACTGATGATCTGGGTAATACATATAAAGTTTAAGGGAAAAACTGTTTCTCATTAACTTCGGCCAGAAAAAGTGTTAAATCTCTTCTATAAAAATGTTATTTATACTCACACACACATATAATATACATACTCAAACACTCAGATGCACAGACACACACACTCACACACAAAGACACACACATAGACATACACACAGACACACACACTCCCTTACACACAACCCACACACACTTACATGAACATATATAAGCACACACAGATACACATATACTCCCCCCCCACATAGACACACACACACATACACATGCATACACACACAGAGACACACACACACACACGTTCTACACAAGAGAAACTCGAATGAGGCTTTCTGTAAACAACAGAAAAGCTCTCTTTTGTGTTACCAATGGTAAGTCGAGAAGCTAAAATTCTTCAGTTTTTTAATACCAGTTTTGTTTTTACTAGAATTCCAGTCATATTAACTCCCCAGAGCTCCTGTAACAGAATGCTGGTTAGGTGACTTCAATTTCTGGGCTACATGGTTCTACAGAACCTCCTAAAGTCTAAACAGAGAGTTCCAACAGGCTTTGCAGACCCAAAGCTTTCAAGTAGAACCTTTCCTTGCCCCTTCGAGCTTCTGGGAGCCCTGGACACTTCTTGGCAGTGTAAGCAATATGCCAGTCTTTGCTTCCATCTTTGCACATTCCCCATGGATGTCATCATGTGGACCTACTCTATTTCAGCATAATTTCGGCTTCACTAGCTACAGTTGTGACAATGATGTCATGTTTTCGGATGATGGGCCTTGGGACTTCAACATTATAGGGAAGGGAGACAACTAACCTCACCACACCAGAAAATACTAAATTATTTCCTATCTCAGCTCTCTCCATAGAGAAAATTGCTACCAGATTCCTGTCATTTGAAGAAATGATCAAGAGTAAAAAAATATCAAGGGTAAAAGATTCAGGTGTGCTAGGTACCCTAGGGACCATTATTTTTAAAACATTGGGGACATTCATGATATTTGGAGTTACTGCTTGAACATTTTGTGATTTTCTTATTTTTCCAAAACTATTACACTTAGACTTTTAACATTTATTCATAAATGTTGTATTAAATAAAAAAGTGTTGAGCTATATAATCTTGTTTATTATTAGCCCTATTATTATCACAGCAGATTATCTAACCCACTATCACAAACAGTAAGACATGGACACTTGTTTGATTTTATAATTGCCTTATTTATTTTGGGCAGATAGCAGATATTCCTATCCATACATTCTGAATATCCTCACCATCCATCCCCAGTCCCCATCCAATGCCTCTCTCTCTCTCTCTTCCTCTCTCTCTCATTATCACTGGACTTTAACATCCATGACATAGGTTTGGTTTTTGAGTCACTGTCACTTTCCACAACAGTAGAAGTAACACATTGGGAGGCTCAATATATAATTGGTAATAATAGAAAAATACATTTTACTGTTGCATTAAGTGAAACCAGAACACTCATCCTATCTTCCATCCGTAATTTTATAAACACTCGCTTTCATTCTTCATCTGAACCTTTTACACCATTATTGGAGTCTTTTCTCCTGGCTTCAGATGGTTGGTTGCTTCTCCAGGCTAACCCATTGTGGTGTCCTCCTTCTTCCTCTCTTCCCCTCTGTCTATGTCTCCTGTGATCCTCTCTGTCCTCAAAAGCCTGGGAACCTTAGCCATGCCTGCCCCATTCTGCCCTGCCCCAGTTTAGGCCATTTGCTGAACCAGTCAGGTATAATGTTTTAGGCAGGTTTATACAAACAAGGATGGGTGTATCTGGCCAGCAGTAACCAGATCTTTGAGGGCCAGTAATTCGCATTAGACCAAACTCCAACACATAAATAAACATTCTGGCTCTTTGTACAAGTCCTATATACCATAAAATGTTATGTGATCTAGGTCAAGCAGAACTTGGTGTACGCCTGAGGGTCAGGTGGCTTGTTTCTGTCTGTATTGGCTTCTTCTATATACCTATGTTTCTAGCATCTTAGTCCATGGTGTGGATTCTGCCACACTTTTGTTCCCAGATCTTTGTAGCCCCCATCCATCCCTTCTTTTTCCCATAGCCTTACTAGGCACAGAGGCTATAGATGGACTCTCTTCTCCCCAACCCCTTTCTCTCATTATCACTGGACTTTAATGTCCATGACACAGGTTTGGTTTTTAAATCACTGTCACTTTCCGCAACAGTGGAAGTAACACGTTGGAAGGCTCAGTATATAATTGTTAATAATAGAAATATACATTTTATTGTTGCGTTGTCAAAGTGAAACCAGAAGACTCATATATTAGATACCAAGCTAAAATGAACTAACTTGATGTGACATTGTCAAAGAAAAACGTTATTTTTTTTTATTATACAGACACAGCCCTTGACTTTATTTCTAATACTGGTACTATAGAGAAAGTTTTCCTGTCCATTGGTACATGTGAGGGGACCAGGGAGGCTCCCGCAATATCCAACAAATTCCCTAGAGAAGCCAACTGGATGTCCCACAACTTTGAGTGCCAAGACTTGGCATTAGCACGACCACAGGTTTTAACTGTCCCCACCTCAGACACCACCACAGGCAGTGAGCCCAGACTGTTCTCAACTTCTGTCCAGCTTGACCACAATCATAAGGCTCCCTGGGCCCTCTCCTACATCCAACAATCTGTTAGCATAGCTGCAGAGGGCGACAAAACATAGTTTTCCCGGTATTAACAATCTCTCATGAACCGTGGTGTTAATGTAAAAACCGAACAATGAATAAATATTTTGCGTGCACGGTCTGGAGAATACTACAGCCAGGAAGCTGCATGCACATACAGCTGGGTGACTCGCTACTGGCACAGGATTTCCCTGTAAGCCCTTGAGCGATTTGACTCTTTCATGGATGTTAATGGAGGCTCTACCATGGAAGAGTAACTCATCACGTCTCCTTTGGGGGCGTTTACAGAGGCCTCAGCACGCACATCTAATCATAGCACGTCATCTAGGTCCGCTTTCATTCACAGGTGAGAGATGAGGCAGGCGTTCTGGGCTTTTCTGCATGGCTTGGTCTTCCTGGCGACCGCCCACCCCGAACATCTCATTAGGAAACCCAGCTACTCCTGCCATCCGGAAAATGCCCAGGCTGTAGGAGCTCTGAGTAAGAACTGACAACAAAGACTGAGACACAGGTTGCTCATTAGCAGGGACAACACAGACTTAAACTATAGAACTTCATTTTTTAATTTTTAAAAAGAAAATATTTTTCATCAAAGTAGAATCTCATCACTTTGCCAGCTATTCTCCTTTAAATCACTCTCACTCTGAAACTGAAGGTCTCCTTTTCCTTGGTTATTATTGCTCTCTCTCTCTCTTTCTCTCTTTCTCTCTGTATACACAAATACAAATAAATGAAACTCATGAAATCTACGTTTGTTGTTTTTGTATATACAAAAACACTGATCACTCTGCATTGGACAACATTGGACAGCCAGTAAGGCCTCATCCCTGGGAGAGGCTAGTTCTCCACCTCCAGTAGTCATTAGTTGTCTGTAATTCTTTGACTCAGGGTGGGTGTTCTTGAAAATGTCCCCCCTTCATGTTAACATGCCCCTTGATATTGCCATTATTCCTGTCTTGTTTATGTAGCCATTTCTAGGACAGACTGTTTCTCAGCAGACTTTCTGGTGTTCTGGCTCTTACAGTCTTGTAGCCCCATCTTCTTTGATGTTCCCTGAGCCATAGACGCAAGAGCTGTTATGCAGATGTTTCCATGGGACCTGGGTTTCCCACAGTCTGTTGATCTCTGCATTGTATTCAGGAGGTGTTTTTTTTTGTTTGTTTGTTTGTTTTGTTTTTTTGTTGTTTTGTAACAGTCTCCATTTGCTGTAAAGGGAGGCCTCTTTGGTAAGGAATGGTAGCTACACTTATGGGTATAAGGATAAGATTAAAAATCTGTAGTAAGGACTATGCTGGTCTAGCACAGTGGTGCTAGTAGGTTCTTAAGATCCATGACCTCACTAGGCCCAAGAATTGGACTGGATTTCTAACTCCAGGCATGATTTTCCCTTTGTTGAGTGGGAATTATGTCCTTTTAGACAGCTGGTGGATGCCACCATGTGAATGACACTTGGTGAATACATGCCTTGCCATTGTTGTAATTCATAAGTGCCGCAACCCTGTGGGAAGGCTTAATTGCTTCCCTCACTTGTACCTCACATAGCATTTTTCTGGAAACATGGAAGCTAGACCACAGGAAAGAGGTTTCCATGTTGGAATCGCTTGGTATCCTCCTGCCCAGGCTCAGCAATATTCATTGCCACTCTATCCACAATAACCAGGAATTGGAACAACCTAAATGTCTGTCAGCAGATGAATGGATAACAAAAAGGTGGTACGATTAGACAGTTCACAGCCATAAAAAAAAAAAAAATGAAATAATGAACTTTGCAGGAGCATAGGTAAACTAGGAAAAGACTGTATGCACTGAAGTAATGCAAGACCCTGAAAGGCAAAGGCTGCATGGTCTCACGCATCTGCCGTTCCTAGCTCCAGGTCCTCGGATGTTAGTGTACAGCATGAAGTAACCACAGAAACCAGGAAAGCATGAAGTGACTATAGGTGGGGGTGGGCAATTGCAGGATACGAGTGATATAACGTGGTAAGTGGAATAACAAGATGGGGGCTCTGGCTGGGGGAGGGAGGGAGGTCAATAAAGAAAGAGAAGGAGGGATGAGGGACAAATAACACTAAGACTGTTTGATAAAGCCTCGAGCAATTTTTATATTTTTATACAATTTACATAATTTTATATATTTTATTTTTATATTTACCTAAAATTATGCAAGATGCAAAATACAAAAGGCTATGTATGTGTGTTTGTTTGTATAAATATACCACACACACACATACGTACACACACATATGATGAACCACTTGGGCTGACAATGCTCCCCACATCAAAGTAGCCTTGGTTAACTCTTTTGCTGAAGAAAGTGCACACGAAACTTGGATGACTAGAGTTTTATTCATTTTCTCACTTTATATCTGGTGTTGCTGCGTTTGGTTATCCCTCTTATAGACTCACTATTTTTTAGGTAGATTTTAGCAATAATTATAATGGTGTGTGCGTGCGTGCATGTTTAATGCCTAAAGAAAGAAGGAAAAGTCTTAGGAGAAGACAATTCTACTTTCCTGGGAGGCAGGAGTTTCTGACTGGACTAAGCCACTTTGACCCTCTAGATTCACAGGAGGACAGGATTATGGCACCTCCAAGCTGCTTTCTCTCCCTTGGACATCTGCAGTGCATGATTTGTGGCTGAGCTGTCAGAGCAACAACAGCAGGCTCCTCTGGGTGTGGCCCTTCAACATTGTCCTGTTGGCTGGAATCAGCATTAATTGCTTGGAAACCAAAGGTTTAATTGGCAAAGGTAGCTGCTGTGATTCTGACGCTCATATTGGGAGCTGATCAAGCTGTTTTCACCCACGGTGTCCAGAGAACACTTAGGTCCCATGCACGGTATAGTTCACCCTCATTCATCCTGCCTGAACAGGAGCTCAGTGTTTCTTGCTGCAAACATATTTCATGTTGGTGGAGAGAGGTCTGTTTTCAAAGCACTGCAACAAGAAATTAAAATGAAAGTTTTTATTTAATGGACACCCAGGCTTTTGTGATGAGCTCAGGTTTGCTTTTCTGTATGATATCTTCATGTTTACAACATTTTTCTTTAATGCCTATGAAATACAACTTTGGTGTTTGTTTATTTTTAATGGGGTAGATTTATTTAATTTCTGCCTCTAGTATTGACGCAAACTATTTTTGTCAGGACATTAGTACCCTCTATGTTTATTTATGATCTCTTTTCAATTTTTAATTGCCATTCCTCAGCATAGCATTTTTGAGTAATCCAGGTGAGACACTACTATGAAAGTCTGGAAGCACAGTGTGATTGATTGTGTTTTTAGAGAGAAGGTTGGCTCCAGCTGGGGAAGAGAAAGGACCAGCTGTCAGAAGCACATGTAGTCACGAGAATGTGCGGAAATCTCTGCACGCATCCTAAGATTACAGGTTGCTTGCATTGTGTTTAATTTTGGTTATGCCCTAAAACTCTCAAAAAAGAAAAAATATCCTTTTACAAAAAAGAATTATAAATTCTATATTGAATTTTAAAAGAAAGATGGGGGCTTCTAGAAGTTTCCACAAAAGAGGATAATCTTAACAGATGGTTGTGATGTTCTTGTTTTCAAGCTGAACTGACCAGTCAGGAACTGAGTCAGTTGGTCAACCACACAGGTTCTCTGGCTTGAGGAAGGAAATGGTCACCATACTTATTAGGACCCAAATCTCTTGTGGCTTCTTGCTTTCCATTTCTATTTTATGTGAAGAAAAAGAGAAGGACATGGAGACTCAATCATTACAAGGATAGATGCTTTAAGGGCTTCCTACAAGTAGGGATACTTAGTCATCCCTGTTTGGAAAACTTGTCCAGTTGAGTAAGAAGACCAAGGACTACTCAGCCCCACCCCAAACATCTCCAGTGTAAACAACCAGAGGGAAAACTAACCTGGCCATCCTGACCCTAGTGAGAAGGAGGTCCCTCGGGGGCGGGGGGGTGGTGGATGATATCTGATCTGCAGGAGAGAGGAAAAGAGTACAGATTTAAAACAAAACAAAACAAAACAAAACAAAAAACCAGAAAGGTGATTTTCACATACCTTTCTCTGTCAGTGCCTTCACATCAAGCCTTTGTAAGCCGAAGAGGGCCCACATCCTGCTGTCAGACACCCTGCTCTGGAGTCAAGTCATTTGCCTGAAAACCCAGTTGTACATCTGCTGGATTTGGACTTTGATATTCTCTCCACCGGCGTGGTGTAGGCATCTTGATTGTGTTTGCTTTCTCTCCCAGTTAAAGAATTAAAAGGCAGGAAAAGTCTTAAGCAGGACAAGGAGCAGCTGAGAAACCACAGACACCACAAACAGGAGCAGACAGAGTCGGGAGTTGAGGAAATGTGTTTATCGGGGGTAAGGAAACACAAGCTACAGGGACAAGGAGGAAAGACCCTCCACACAGCAGGTGGGGTCTTGGGAAGCTGAAAAGCCCAGTCTCCCCTCTGGGGCTTTAAAAAAAAAATCTCTGAAGGGTCTTGCTCCCCTCGTTTAATAATTTAGGGTTGGTCGGTTTGAAGAAAGACAGGATAGTTGATTGTCCTAGAACTGTTGTGTAACGTGTCCTGATCCAGCCTTGAACTTGTAAAGTCAGTCCACCAACATGGGGCCTGCTGGTGGGAGACAAAAGCCTACAGGGCCTTGCTTTTAAGCTGCCAGGCTTCTGTCCTGGGTCGGAAGGTGAGAGAGAAGCTGGCCGTCTTTGAAGCTCTCCACTGTTAGTAAGTAGACATGGCTCCTTTCCTTATCTGTCTGCCTACCTACACATCTGTCTGAACCCTAGTCCCTCACTGCTACTTTCTAGGATTAAATTTTGAATTCGGTACTGTATCCTTTCAAATAAGAAGAAAACAGACTGTGACCTCAGTGCTGAGGAATAATTGTGGGGGCGGGGACTGAAATTAGTAAAGCCATATGATACATTTAGCATGCTGCTGAGCACGGTGAAGTGCTAAATGAGTAAATATCAAACAAATAACCAGCAGAAGCGTCGTCATATCATTTCATTCAATGTCCGTATGTGCATTATGTGTGTGCATTCACACACACACACACACACACACACACACACACACAGCACTTTAATTCTCAGTATGCTCCTAGATTTTGAAAAGGCACAGATAAACCATGGATTAGTATTGATACACACATAATTTTATATTCTGTGGTCACCTGGGTTTCTAATGAATGAAGTGTTCCTGGAAAACTTGCAAAGTTTACAGTGATACTCCTTAGATCTCTGTCTGCAGATAATCCTCATAGGGCTGATAATTCATGCTGATGTAGATATAGGAAGGTCTACCCATAGGCCTATCAGAGGAATGAGCACAAATGTATTCTGTATCCATACAGACACAGCAGCACATTCTTTGTAAACTGGAATGCGGCAAGGCAGCAACGTCTTCCTGGAAAGGGGTCTCTTTCCATGTTTCAGATAAGCAGCCAGAAGAACCAGAACACCAGAAAAACTACATTTACATTTGCAGTGCCATTGTGTTCACGCTCCTAGGTCACTCGACTGTGTGATTTTAGAGGTGATGAAAGTTCTCAGCCGTCAGCTAAGGTAAAGCTAGTGAACTGATTGATGTCTTGAAGAGCCACTACTTTGTGACCACTGTTACCCACCAGGACCTCCAGAAAAGTACAAGCTGAAGTCTTTTCTATGGACCCTTTTACCCACAACATGGACCAACGTTAGACCAAACTAACGCCCTTAGTGTAGAGTAAAACTCAGCTAGCTACCTGTCTCTGGGCAAGGAAGACATGGCTCCCCATCTCAAAGCCTGATAGACGGAGGCCCTAAAAAGACTGTCAAATAAGTGCAGTGTGCTATCCTGAGGAGGGGGGGGAATCCTAAAACATAAAAAAAGAAAGGAGGAGACTTAAAGAAATCTGGGAAAGTATGGGCCCCAATCTTGGCTACTTAACTGTGATGGATGAGCCATAGTAATTTGAGATGGTTAGTAAAGAGAGAATTATGTATGAGGTATATAGGTATCTTTTTTTAAACTGTCTACACATATTCTAAATGCAAAGACCATTCACAAAGTACAGTGGCACACACCATTACTCGGTTGTTTCTGTATGCTGAGGAACACAAAGTGGACTTTTGTTCTAATTGCTTAGTTCCCGTAGTGCTGCAGAGCATTTAGAACGCCAGCAGTGCAAATGCCCCGCTTTGAAGTCCGTAATCTCCATCCCTGCAGATATTAATTCTGATCCAAATGCAAATGTGCTTAGCTACAAACTGGTTTCATCCAGAAGAGAATCTTTGCCCAGACATACCCCTAGCATCTACGGGAAAGTATCTCATTAAAGATTCTCACACCTCACCTGATACTTGCCCCACAGCTGCAATAACAGCTGGACCTCAGCTAGCTCTCCCTAGAGGAAGGTTCCTCATGAGCAAGGGAACTCTCCCATTTGGGATCCTTTAGTTAGGTGTTTCCCTCAGATGATGTGTCTTCCACAGGCCTTCGATACTATACAAGTCACTACGTCACTATGCTCTTTAGCAGCAGAGGCTTATAGATCTCGGCCAAAGTTCTCTCATTCTCCAGCAGAGGGAACAATGATAAAATGAGGATGTGGTCTGCTCCAGGGAGAACCAATCAGTACCAAAAAGATTGCCTTTTGAATAGCAAATAGGAACCGTCAAGAACTCTCAAGATCCCTTGCTTGTGCTTGCTTATCAGAAAGAGAGAGAGAGAGAGAAATAGGGGGTATGGCAACACTGGCTCTGGCAGCAGTATCGCCCCTAGGGACATGTGTGTGACCAAACACGGGCTGAGACAGAAAGCCAAGAATCGTGAGAGAGCCAGTCTTACTCTTCATATGACAACTTGGTCTTAACGACTTTTTTCTTAATAATTCAGAGGGCTATGCTTTTGACAATCTCATTACACCATATAGGGTTTCAGCAGTGCCAGCCAGAGGACCAGCTTTCCAGTCTGGGAGACTTTGGGGAGCACACTTAAATCTCTGCATCTGGAAAAATCAATAAATTACTTTTGGGGGGTGGCACATTAGTTTCTTGAGAGTTTTCATTAAAATTTCTCTAAGTTCACAATAAAACCTTTAAAAATGAGTAATCCTTACTCAGAAAGACGAACAGAATAGACATTGGAAGAAGGAGAAAACAGGAAATAGGACAGGAGTACCATAGAAGGACTCTGAAAGATTCTACATAGCAGGGTATGAAAGATGCTGAGACTCATAACCAAACTTTGGGCAGAGTTCAGGGATTCTGTGAAAGAAGGGTGAAATAGCAACCTGAAGATCACAGGATCTCCACAAGGAGAGCAATAGAACCAAAATATCTGGGCCCAGGGGTCTTTTCAGAGACTGATACTCCAACCAAGGACCATTCATGGAGATAAGCTAGAACCCCTACTCAGATGCAGCCCATGACAGCTCAGTATCCAAGTGGGTTTCCTAGTAAGGGGAACGGGGACTGTCTCTGACATGAACTCAATGGCTGGCTCTTTGACCACCTCCTCCCAAGGGGGGAGCAGCCTTACCAGGCCACAGAGGAAGACAATGCAGCCAGTCTTGATGAGACCTGATATGCTAGGGTCAGATGGAAGAAGAGGAGGACCTCCCCTATCAGCAGACTTGGAGAGGGACATGGGAGGAGATGAAGGAGGGAGAGTGGGATTGTGAGGGAATGAAGAAGGGGGCTACAGAAGGGGGATACAAAGTGAATAAACTGTAAATAATATAAAAATAAAAATTTAATTAAAAAATGATTACTGGACTTTCTGTTAAAATTATCATTGTCGGTACATTCAGCCACCAAAGGAGGAAGCTATGAATGAAAACCTTGGATCAACCAGAAAAGTATAGTTGAAATTAGAACTTGTGTGGTAAAGTGATAGTAAGTGATTGTTGTATCACAGCCTCTGAGATGTGACTAAGGCTGAGGAACTGACGATGTTTCATGCTGTTAGTGATATCATCTTATTGAAATATTTTATGCTGTTACTGCTTAGATTTTATTTGTTAATATCCTGTGCATAAATGAATCTGACCATTCTGCAGCATTAAATCCTGAATATAAAGGGCATTGCTATCCTAGGTGACAAACCCGGCCCTTCATGGAAAGATGGAAACTGAAATACATGCTACAAGAATGCAAACTTTGTTTCTCTGATAATTTTTCAAGTTAATGCAGATCATTAAGAATAATTACCGCCATCTGAAGTTATGAAGAAAACGAATTAATTTTTAATTTCACTATATTATGAGTCTTGTGAGATTTTGACACATTTTCTTATATTTTGAATTTCCATAGCTGCCTGTGGGCTGTCAATTAACTTCTTGATGTTGTCTTTCTCAGTGCAGCAGCATCCCTGATAGCGTGTTTAGATAAGCTATCTGAATTTATTTATTTTGACATTTATAATCCCTTTATGAAAGAAACACTAATACTGAAGTCATTCTATTTTTACAAAAATGTGACTACACTTTTTTTTTTAAATAGCTGATTGTGTAATGTTTGTTGGGAAAAAAATACAGGCGTGTACAAGAGCCAGCCCTAATACCAGTACACACAGGCACTCATTTTCAGTAATGTGTTACATGTCTTTCAGATGTTAACCACATTCACATTACTTATTTATCAAAGCATTAGAGCAGCTTAAATACTCAGTGTTGATGATTTCAAATGACCCTCAAATTAGCAACAATGTAATAAATACCTATGCACAACTGTTGTGACACTCCACCAGTCACAATTACATTATGATTTTCTACAAGGTGAACTTTTACATACAAGGTTCCTGGAGCATCAACAGTGATGTGTGAAGGTACCTTCTTGGGAAACTATGGGGCACTGTTAAAATGTAGAGGTTAGAAAATGAGCAGAGAAAAAAAAAAAAAAGCTGGTCAACCCAAATACGTGCAAGGTTTTAGGCCATGCCACTGAGCCCAGGAACCTGACTGCCTGGCTGCATTCTCTCCATGCAGGAGAGAATGTAGAGATGTAGAGACCACCTCTACATCTGTGGTCACTAGAAAACACTCTCAGCACGACATCTTCCATAGCTGAAAAATGATGAATACCAGCTGGATGGACCACAGTAAAATCAAATCTATCTCAAAGCAAGTTAGCAACGATTGCAGTATGTATGGACTCTACAGGAATGGCTTCTATACACCTTTAGAGTAGAACAGAAAATCATTACATCTAAAAGAGACAGAGGAACATAATAATGTAGTTTAGCAAAGTTACCCCTAGTCTCAGCAGGGTTTTGAGACATTCGCTAGAGGACAGGCAATCTTAAATCATGAATGTAGGACATGAGTAATGTGTGGTAGGAGGTCAACGCTTGCCCAAGGACTGAGATAATAGTGACTATGAAAAAAAAAATTACCAAGTTCAGAAAAAACAAACAAACAAACAAACAAAACAAAACAACAACAAAAAACAAAAGACTAAAGGCCTCATTCCTATGAAGCCCCAGGTCTGAAGCTCAGCCACGAGCCTGGTAAGTACATAACCTTAGTCAGCAGAATGATGCCACTCCAGTGGGTAACTGTCTCTACTTGGAGAGAGCAATTGTCTATGAAAACCTTTAAACCAAAAAATGAAATTGCTTTTGTGTGTCAAGGAGGATTCTGTGTGCGTCAGTATGGTAAGCATTTTTAACACTGCAGATAATTTACCATGGTAGACTATGCCAAATTACAATTGTTTAGCTGGGTAATTCACTTGGTTGAGTCAAAATTTTCTACAATATTGGCTCTTAATATAAGACTCATCTTCTTGAAAAAGGACCAGATTCTGTGATGAGGCTGAACTTTCTGATGTGATATGATCAGCAGCCCCTTTGAGGAGATAATTATTAACAATGGGATAAAATGCTTTGAACAACTTTTTTATAGACATTAATTAGTTTAAAGACCTCTGACCACAAGTGCTTTGTGAAACGCCTCCAGACTTTTAATCAGGCTTGCAACATCTTCCTAATAAGAGCTTTTAAAATCCAACGTAACGTGTTCATTTAACCACTTTCCCCCTGTAAAATGCCTCTAACCAAGGCTAACTCCGCATTACTTAAAATGCCTATTTCCCTACAGCTAAACTTTGATTCCTGCTCTGGCAAATTGTTGGAGAAGCTGCTCTGATAATATGCTTGTTTAACACATTAGATTATAACATCCCCACAGTGTTTGAAAATAGCTTGGGAAATGACACTAATTGATACTAAATATAACAAGTCAGAGAAAATTGCTTCAAGGGATGTGCTGGATTGAATTCATAAGAAAAAGTATAAAGTTACCAAAGGTCGCCTCCAAAACAACACACTATCATCAAAAATCTGTTGGTTTGTTAAGTAATTTATACACCAAATTTAAAATTTAAGGATGAATAGGTTTGGGGGAGTGGTGTTTTAATAATTGATTTAATTATTTTAAAATAATTGAATTCTCTTTGTTTTTCAAAATGATGTTTATTCAATAATCTTTCCGGCACATAAAAGCGTGTTATGAGGGTGTTGTAAATTCCCACACTCATACCACTTAAACTTGCACAATTAAAATGGAAAGGTGTAACTGGGAAACCACCATAATAGTAATTACTAATAATGACGAATTGCTAGGGAAGTTTGACTCAAAATTTTATTTCCATCAAGACTGCTGACATGGCTTTTTTTTTCTCCTGAAAGCTTAGTCATTTTCTCAGTCTTCTTCAACTGTTGTCCAGTGGAACTAGAGTTGCAGGCGGTTGTGAGCCACACAATGTGTGTTATGACTCAAGTCTCCCATGAGAGCAGTAGACACTCTGGAGTGCTGCGCTGCCTCTCTAGTGCCCCCTTCAGAAAACCCCAAACCTTTGATGACTAAAGCAGTAGGAGTTTCTAATAGCTGACTAGTGTTCCATTGTGTAAGTGTACCACAATTTCTGTATCCATTCCTCCATGGCAGGGAAATGGTGCGAACTAGAAAAGATCGTCTTGAATGAGGTAACCCCGTAGCAGAAAGACATACATGGTATATACTTACTCATAAGTAGATATTAGCCATATAATATAAGATAAACATACTAAAATCTATACTACTAAAGAAGCCAAACAACAAGGAAGACCCTATGGAAGATGCTCAATCCTCTTTCAGAAGGACAAATGCGATAGACATCGGAAGCAGAAGACAGGGAACAGGACAGGAGCCTACCACAGACGGCCTCTGAAAGACTCTACTAGTCGAGAGATACTGAAGCAGAGGCTGAGACTCAGAGCCAAACTTTGGGCAGAGTACAAAGAATCTTATGAAAGAAGGGAGAGAGAGAAAGACCTGGAGAGGACAGGAGCTCTAAAAGGAAACCAACAGAGCCAAAAACAAAAAGAAAAAGAAAATCAAAAACCTGAGCCCTGGGGGCCCTGAAGAGAATGATACCCCAACAAAGGACAATGCATGTAGAGGACCTAAAACCCTGGTTTAGATGTAGACTCAGTCTCTAAGTGGGTCCCTAGTAAGGGGAGCAGGGGCTTTCTCTGACATGGACTCAATGGCAGGCTCTCTGTTCACCTCCCCCTGGGGGGTGCAGCTTGCCAGGTCACTGAGGAAGACTATGCAACCAGTTCTGATAAGACCTTATAGGCGAGGGTCAGAGGGAAGGGGAGGAGCACCTCCCCCATCAGTAGGCTAGGGGAGGGGCATAGTGTTAGAAGAGGGACATAGGGTGAGATTGGGAGGAAATGAGGGAGGGGACCACAGCTGGGATACAAATTGAATAAATTATAATAAATGATAATAATAATAATAGTAATGAGTAGTTTTAAAAGAAAAAAAAAGCATTAAGAGTTTCAAGACTCTGATAACAGAACATTAAGACAAACATAGGACCTTCTGTGTGATTGTACCCAATTCATGCCCCATAGCTAATCCTGTGTTAGACTTTTGAAAAATGAACAGTCATCCCATTCTAAAGAAGCTTCATCAGGAAGGCAGAGGTAGTAGGAAGAGAAGAGTCTATGGAGTTTGCAGCATACATATAGATGTATAGACATACAAAGATTCTGTTCATTCTGGAGACACCCAGGCCAGGGTAGTCAGTAAGTGGAGGTGAGGCCATGAGACCAGCTTCTTCTAGAGCCATGAGCACCTCTCTCATTGCATACAATTCCACAGAAAAAATAATAATGGCTTTTATGGTATTGTTGCACTTGAGGATTGGATTTAAAGGAGCACAGACTAGCATGAGGAAAGACACTTCAAAATATCTTCAGAGAAGCATGAAACGAGATACTCCAAAATGCCTGTCTTTGAAATGCATAATTGAACAGAGAATAGAAGTGGATTCTAATGTAAGTACAACCTCTAAACACTTTTTTTTTTGGAGAAAAGAGTCGAATTATCAGGCAATATGAGACAATTCATATTTCCTTACAAATGAGGGGAAAAAAAGGTTGGTCTGTTAGTTTGAAATAATATATCCCTGCCATCGTGCTTGGGTATGACATTGGGTAACAAAAGCCTCATATGCAATTTTTCTAATGAGAAATGCATTCCTGTGCTTTAGCACTGCCTCGAGGAAGAGGAGGCTCTCCCAACTTACATGATGATGAAGGTGGTAATTCCACTGATCGTGAAAGAAATGGGTGTCCTAGAAGCTCAAGAGGTGCCCACTTGGTTGAAAAACAAAACATAGCCAAACAAAAACCACCTAAACGGTCCTTTCGTGACTGATTACTCTTGTACTGATATATAGGCCAACCAGAGCTACAACCATCTCTCAAAGCAAACAAATGATAAAAAAAAAAAAAAGCCTGTGTGGAAGTGGTGGGAAAAGTGCTCTGTTTATAGGCACTTAGGAAAGCTTACCTTTAAAATTGTTTGGCATAATATTTAATATTACCCAATGATAATATAAATGAACTTAATGTCGTCTGCTGATATATATTTTCTTAGGTTTCAAAACAGCATGCAAATTCCATACGTTGAGAGAATGGATAGCTAGCACCAAGCTAAATGTTTGGCGTGTAAGCAATATGTCTCTAAAACCATTTTATGAATTAAAATGAATAATTTACTGCTAATTGTGATTTTTACTGTTAGACTGTAAAGTAATGGCACCCATACTGAGTGCTTTTTATTAGTACTGTGGCAAGCTAGAAGAATAAATAAAGTATCAAATTTATTGCGGTAAGAATTTGAGGTGAGAGAAGATCTGTGTGTGGTGGAGCATAGCAAAGTAGCTATTTGAGAGAATTAAGATTTAAGAGGCAGAAGAATATGTAATGAAATGGAAGCGAGTTTCCCCCAGTGGTAATAGACAGTGTGGGAGCAGGAATTGAGATTTAGAGTAGCTTAATCCAAAGCAAATATGAACGTGTGGTTACTTTACCAAGGACAAAATGGGTTTCTACAACAAACACCAGCCTTTGTAATTATGGCATTAAACTCTAGAGGAGAGTACAGTTCTACACTGACATTTTCTGAACATCAGACTTTTCCTTCTGTATGCCAAGAATGGCAGTTCTCTCTTCTGTGGAATGAAAGGGAGACCTTGGCGGAGGAATTCCTGACATCTGGATAGAAAAGGTCAGTTTTCTCTCGATATGTTAATGGTGTGTTTTATTCTTTTGGGGTTTATTTTATTTTAATTTTGTGCATATGTACGTGTTGTTGAGGGCAGCGTATGTATATGCAGGTGCCTGTGGAGACCTGAGGCGTCTGTCCCATTGGGACTAGAGTCAGGGTTCTAGACAGCTGTGAGATACCCAAGAAGAGTGAACACAGGTTCTTTTCAAGAGTAGTTAGGTATGCTGTGCTATCTCTCTGTCCCACACTTTACCTTTGAGTAAAATATATGCTGTGTTCTAGAGCACAGATAATATTCTAATTATGGAAAGGCCACTTAAACTTGCTTCAGTAGCTAAAAATAAGTTATTTATCGCTAGGGCTATTTTAAACTTTTTCAGTGCGCCTGATTATTAACAGCTTGTTTTAATATCAACAATTCTTTTTTTAGCACAAAAACATTAATTTGCTTTATGAATCCTCAGTGTCTTATACATACACATATATGCCATTTCCTAATAAATATGTTTATTTATGCTTCTATTTATGTACTCACATAATTCCTTCTGGTCTCCTTTGTGTCTCATTTTTTAAACATGTTAGAAAACCTCTAGACACAACAGTAGTGTAGTTTTTGCTTTAACATGTTGAGTCTCACTGTTCTTTTCCACAATGCCTCTTGCTTCTCCAATCTCAGCTGTAAGTGTCCTGAGAGCTTCCTATTTGAAACCAATCCCTCTCCTCTCTTCTCCTCCTTCCCTCCCAGTCATGTGAGAGAACATTATCTCTTCCGAGAGACTAAAGTGGTATCCCAACATATGAGAGAGAGTAGCTTCAAATTCTAGAATTTTTATTTCAGTTTACCATGTGGCCTTATAAAATGGAAAGCCCATTTTAAAATCTTAGTGGGACCATTTAAAATCAAGAATGTGATCTGAGGATAAAAACACATTATAGTAGCTTCTAGGAGGACAACAGAGCTTCAACCCATTTAGATTGCACCTTCAATTCACAAAGGAATGTATGCTTCCAATCAAAAGAAAACTGAACCTGGCAGAAGATGGGATAAAACACACTTGTAAACTCTAATAGTGTGAGCATAGGGGTTTGGAAGAATGAATTCTAACTCCATGACAAAATTTTACATGCCACATTTGTCACATGGAGCTACTGCACAGATGAAAATAAGTCAAAATGTCTTCAAAACTGACACAAGGGAAAGTGTATGCTTATACAACCAGCAAGGGAGCACTGTTCTTGGGGTGAATTTGCCTGGTCATCCTCATCTCTATTTATGAAGGCCTAGGCTGTACAATTTGCAGAATTAACCCTGGAATCTAAGAAGGAACAAGGAAAATGTTAGCTACCTACATTCTTGCTCAGGTCTCCCTTAGAGAACAGAAGGGCAGGAGGAGCCTGGAATACAGGAAACCCTTTCCCAAAACAGGGAAAAACAAACAAACTTTGCTATCAGTAAGTCTGTGATTCACGACCTTCTGATAAATCAGAAGGTCAGATATCACATAGATTGCTGGTATCCATGTCATAACCCCAAGCATTTCTGATTCAGTAGCTTTAGGCTAGGGTCTGAAAATGTTCTTTTTTTTTTTTTTTTTTAGGTTTGCTTTTACATTGTTTTTTTTTTTCTTTTTTTCTTTTATTTATTTTTTTCTCATTCACATTCTTGGATTCTCCCTTGCCCCTCTCTTCTCAACTACAGGTAGGGTTGGTCATCTAACTTAGCTCTTTTTAATTTTTTATTGTAATTATTATTTATTACAATGTATTCACTTTGTATCCCAGTTGTGGCCTCTTCTCTTGTCTCCTCCAAATCCCACCCTCCATCCCTCTTCTTCTGCTATGCTCCTTCCCTAGTCTACTCATAGGGGAGGACCTCCTCCCCTTCTATCTGACCCTACCCTATAACCTAGTTCTTGTCAATGAGATATCAGAAGTTTCCAGGGAAATTCAGGGCTCATGAGAATAGCACATAACTTAAGTAACTCAGGATTAAAAAGCATAGCATTAGGACAGCTCTTTCATCTATATGGCAGAACTGTTCGGCTCCCAAGTCATGAAGACCCACCTTAATTCCTCCTTACAGGGGCACAGTGTAAGCCAATTTGCTACACCAGCTAACATGGCTTGTATTTTAGCTAATGTCTTGCTTTTTCTATTTTGTTAGTAAATGAATAAAGATAAGTATTGTCTCTGTATTGGTTAATTTTATCTCAACTTGACACAAACTGGAGTCCTCAAAGAAAAAGCCTCAATAAAGAAAATGCTTCTATAAGGTCAGTCTGTAGACAAGCTTGTAGGATATTTTCTTAATTAGTGACTTATGGGGGTGGGCCCAGTCCATTGTGGGTGGTGCCATCTCTGGACTAGTCCTATAAGAAAGCAGGCTGAGCAATCCATGAGGAGCAAGCCAGTAAGCAGCACTCCTCCATGGCCTCTGCATCAGCTTCTGCTTCCGGATTCCTGCTGTTTTGAGTTCATGCCCTGGCTTCCCTTGATGATAAACTGTAATGTGAAAACATACGCTGAATAAACTCCTTCCTTCCCAAGTTGCTTTTATCATGGTGTTTCATTCCAGCAATAGTAACATTAACTGAGAATGTTGGTATCAGGAGAGTGGGATCTTGTTGTGACAGACCTATCCATGTTGTTTGGGCGAGGATTGTGGAGGGAATTTGCAACTTTGGGCTAGAAAAGCCATTGACTATTGCAAGCTCAGAACTGTTCTTTAGGAACTTGGATGAGGAAAATGTTGGGGTCAGTGGAGAAGATGGAGGCCTGGCTTGTGAAGTTTCAGAGGTAAATGTAAAGATTCTATCAGGGCCATTTGTTATTTTGAATTAATATTATGTGGTACTCATTAGCTGTGGCTGAAGAATAGGCTGTGATTAACAAGATGGCAGAACTACTAAAGTGAAACCTTTGCTTTGCTGGGATACTCGATGAATCCTGGTTGGCTGGAGCTGAGAAATTCATGGTGATTAAGAAGAAACCAGCATCATTGAGGTGAAATCTTCTGAAAAGTGTTTCCTGAGAGCACACAGAAGCTATGTCCAGGGCGACCAAGGTTGGACCTCACACTGGCACCCTTGGCAATATGTAAAGGTCTTCCACGTGGTACTGGTTTTGAAGGCATGAACGGGTCATGGATAGCAGCTGAGGAGTGGCACTAGGAGAAGCCAGGAGAGGCCATTGGTGAAGGTACATCCTCAGTGGCAGTTGAAGGCCCAAGGTTGGCTAAGACAATCTCCTATTGGGCAGCAGATAGACAATGGACTATTATTACAGA
The DNA here is from genome assembly GCF_907164565.1 of Psammomys obesus. Taxonomy (NCBI): domain Eukaryota; kingdom Metazoa; phylum Chordata; class Mammalia; order Rodentia; family Muridae; genus Psammomys; species Psammomys obesus. Next base: position 8,857,900 of record NW_026593286.1, read on the forward strand.
AAAGTGGGGCCTCAGATATCTTAGGTTGCCATTCCACTGATGTGCCATTCCATCCACCAAAGAGACTAAAGGTTGTCATTTCCTTATGACTACAGTTGCTTTATTCTACATAGACCCATTAATGTTATAAACTGCAAGAATTACAGTCTATATTTAATTTGAATGAGGGATAATTTTCTAATGACATATGTAGAGACACCAACAATCTAAAGAATATGAAGAACCCCAGGAAACACTCCAAATGCACCCATACTGTCAAATGAAAATTGGAAAAATGGTGACATGGTTGAAAGTAAGAACATATTACATTAAACATCGCAGAAACTAATAAAGTACAGGGCATAGGAACCAGGGAAGTATCTTTGGAAAGTACAATACATGAGGAAGCATACAAAGTTCATGTTTGAGATTTGCACGACGATCATGAAATATGAAAAGGACATTGTAAAAAGGGTTGCAGGCCAGTATTTCTCATGGCTATAGGCACAAATTTCCAAGCAACAGTCCAACAAATCAAGACCAGGACTGTTTGTGCAGATAATGTGTCAGGATCAACTTATATCAGGAAACCTTACAAAGGTTAGTTTAGCGTTAAAATGTCAGTAAGTGTAGACCATTCCCTTAACAAAATAAAGTACTGCATGCTATTTCTTTAGAGAATCATTTAGAACCAGAAAACCAAGAACAGAAGGGGACTCCCTCAACCTAATACTGCGTTATCTACCAAATCCACTCAGCCATCCTCACATGCAGTATGGGAATATAAGACTCTTTCTCTTGAGTGTGCCTCATTGAAGATGCCGGCCTGACCTCCATGTAGTGTTGTCCTGATGACTCTTGGCAGTGCAACGAGGAAAAAGAGATAACAAACTCCATGCTTAGGCAGTGGGAAATAAGGGGGAATTCACCCATGACAATTGAAGCATTCATAAGAGTAAATACAACTCACTCTAAACTGCAATAATTTCCTATTATCTGTACTTTTGCTTTTTGTGGCTCATAGGCCCAGGATGGACTATGGCCTGAAATCGTAGTTATGAAAGTTTAGATATAAACAATTCTTAAATAACTTTTATTATGGTACATTGTTATACTAATTCTGCCTTATTAGTTACTGTTATTCATATCTAACTTATACAAGCACAAGTTATCACATGCATGTATATATTAGACACTCCGTACAGAGAAGGTTCAACAGTATTGAAGGCTCTGGCATCCACTGAGCCTCCTGGAATATGCCCTATGTAGACGAGAAGGAAATCATCTCCCTACGTTAGTGAGTAGCTCTCTCTCTCTCTCTCTCTCTCTCTCTCTCTCTCTGTGTGTGTGTGTGTGTGTGTGTGTGTGTGGTGCATATATGGGTGCATATCTGTGTTTGTGCATACTGCTGTGTAGGTGTGTATTTAAAGATCAGACTCAACAAAATTCTACCCGTACCTCTTTTGAAGAATGTACACATGGCAATTGAAGGGAGAACTCTAGGGAAGGAAGAGAAAATAGAGAAAGAACAATGAGTAGTGAATATGCCCAAGAAAAAGTACATTTTCTATGCATAATAATGAAAAGGGACCACAGTTTACAGAAAGCAAAGCTGCTCTATATATTACTAAGTATTTTAAAAGTACCATTGGCTTTTGTTTTTAAAGTATGACTGTTGTATCGGTAGGCGTAGTTTGGACTAACTACTTTCAATGGATTTTAATTTTTTATAAGGTGCTAGCTTTATGGGGATATAATTGCCAAACCCATTGGTGTTTATTTAAAATATGCAACAGGATGAATTACATACATTTGGTAAAGTGAATATAGCCGGTGACTCAACTTATCTATCGCCTAAATATTTTGGCTTGATTTTATTTTGTACATGAGACTATTTAAGCAAATTTGAAGCATATAAATTATAACTATAGTCTCCTTGGGGACTATAGTTGGTCAAAAGCATTCATAGTTTACCTTGGGAAGCAGCACTGTGAATGGATGAAGGGTTTCCATGTATTGTTTCTTATACTGCTGTTAAATCATTCTGTTTTCTAGCTATGTGTTTTACGTAATGTCATCACTACTTTTAAGAAACAAGCTTATAATCGTGAAAGCATAAAATATAACTTTATTGCCTCTCTGTGTAGAGTGCACTAGACAAATGGATTTTATTTTACTTTAGTTTCATGAAGGGATTTCATTCAAGAAGTCTCTTTACCAGTAAGTCTTTCAAAAGCCCTTTCAGGAGCCTTGTATTTGCTCAGGTCGTATCAACAAGAACTGATAGCCCTCTGTACTCAACATGATGTTCTTTTTAGACCAGTGTGTTGCTGGAAAACTTTTAGAGTTATTTTTAACAAAAACTAGAAATGACTTCATCACTGGGAGGCTACTGTACACTTTCATATTAAAAAAAAAAAGAGCCAGAAATCTCAAAGAAGCAGGAAACAAATGAAAAATCATAAACTGTAATAAATATCTCAAATGAGTACACATGTCTGAGCTCAGCCTGAGCCAGTCTGGAACCCTTGTGGCTTTTGCCAAAACTCACCTGATTCCTAGCTACACAGCAGCAAAGCTGCAGGAGTGAGCAACTTCATGGGTCTCAACAAGGGACCTTGCAAATGTATATAGAATACCAGAAAGAATGCAAAAAAAAAAAAAAATTCAGTCTTGTAGCTGATTTTACTAAATGGGACTTAGTCACTGAAAGTCATGGCTAATCTGTAAACAAATTAGTGGTTGCCATTAAGAACAAAACTATGAAAAAGGTCAAATATAAAGGCAAACTTTCATATTTTGAAAATTTTTAACACTTTGAAACTAAAGGAGAGAAAGTGGAGTGATGTCCTAAAGTCAGAATTAATTTTACTCTATTTGTCTTTCCTTTAAAAACATTTCAACGACATTTAGAAAGCACCTTTGGAGCCAGGGAAACCCTGATTCTGCTCAGCATGTGCTGCCAGTATGAAAAGGAAGCATCAGCTACTTCTTAGGTCATTTATAAACTGGAAAAAAAAAAAAAAGCATACGTGGACTTGTTGCAAAGAGAAGCAGAATAACAGTCAAAACAGAACAGATGACCTTCATATTTCACAGGCAAACAAACTCTTCAAAATAGCTGAGTCACTGTTTAAAACCTGAATCCCCCTTTTTATTTTTCCCTCACTGAAGAGAAATGTGGAATCATGTGAGAGTTCACAGATGGAACAGGGCTGCATGATTGAGAAAAGAGGTCCTAGGAATTGGAGTCAAGATCCTGGTTACCATAATGGGAACAAGCTCTCTAGCTGGCTATGAAGCAGAGATGTGTTAGAGGGAAATGTGGTTTTCTATCAGAGCTCAGGAATGTTGACTGGTTGACTGAGGTCCAACATTAAAAACCAACTGTAAAACTGTAAAACTCGGATCTCTGTCCTCTTGATGCTTCTTCTGTGTGTAGAGTGCATGACCATCTAAGACATTTTATTCACTTTGAATAATCTGTATCAAATTGGGTCTCAGTTCTATTTCCCAATATTAACTTAGTTGGACTATTGTGGCTAGAGTCTCCATGTGCATACCAGTTGTCTTTTTAAGATATTCATCTAGTGGAAAGCACACAGGTTTTGGGAAAAGCTGTCATGGGCATCACGGAGTTTGTAATAGCATACCACCTATAAATACTACCTTTGGCCTAAGTGACTGAAGTGATGGTAGCATGAATTAACAGTATACAAGAAAACAGAGTAGTAGCTGAATCACCTTGATTATTCTCCTTTGTATAAGAGGAAGTATCTCCAACCCTTGTAACTGCATAACAGTCTGTTGACAACACCACAGTTTTGTGGAAATTAAAATATCATGCATGGTTTAATCTTCAGTAGAACAATCTATTACTTATATGTATCAAGCTTACAGTAATGTATGGCTTCTGGTGGATCCTTAGCCTCGTGGAGCCTTGATGCAAAGAAGAATTGTCTCATTTTGATTTGCTGTGTAATGTCCATAAGAATTAATATTAGGGAGGGCTTGGAGAGGTGGCTGAACTAGTGAGAGCACTGGCTGCCCTTGCAGAGGACCTGGGTTCAGGCCTAGAACCTCACTGGTTAGCATAGAACCATCCTTCACGCCAGTTTCAGTCTTCTGTACTCTACAGGCCAGGCATGATGTGATGCATATACATACCTTTAGTCAAAACATATTTACACACACACACACACATATATATATATTTTATATATATTGATATATTAAATATATATATATATATATTTATAAAAAAAAAACAGAAAGAAAAAAACACCAAAAACTGATTGGCAAGTTGCAATGGTTCTGGAGAACTAGATGATAATGCGTATGTCTGTGTGAAGTCTCCATGCCCATTTTGTGCTATTTTACTTCTATCTCCAGTCAAGATTCCTATCCTTCTGTCCTTCATGTGTAACAGTAAATATTGGATGAATTTTGTAGAATATAAGCATGATATATATTATGTGCTGGAAAACTGTTTGTTTCTTAGCTTTCTTAAAGATGTTTTAAAAACAGAAGTTCTTATAATCGAAGTATACTATGTCAATCTGTTATCACGGTTCATGCTTTCTGTACCTTGGCAGTTTTTGTTCTTACAGGAAGTTCAAATAGATATGCTCCACTATTTTTCTCCAGGAATGGTGGTGTTTTACTTCTCCTATTCAGGGATACAAAGCACCTAGATATAAAGCATATGATGTGAAATAGGGATCAAGATGACCATTTAATTGGTTAATAGTCATTAAAGCGGTCTAAGTAGAAAGAGCGAAGTCTGTTATATGGTTTTGAAACTGCCTCAGCCAGGCTGATGAGACAAGAGTCCTAGCTCCGCAGCAAAATCTCAGGAGTACATCTGCATGCTCAGGTGTATGGCCATGAGTAGCCATAAGCATTCTGGAGAGGGTGTGGCTTTGTGATGAGCACCGCCCAGATCCTAAGGAAACAGTCAATTCTCCTATCTCAGGTTTTTTCCAGGTTTATGCTCCAAGAATGGGGTTGGCAGCCTAGTAAGGGTAAACAGGTAAGGGGAACAATTGCTAGTTGTTAACAAGAGTAATATTCAAACTTCAGGAAGGTAGAAACTGTGAGTGCCTTGGTGGCAGTAAGATCCCAACAGAGAGAGGACTGGGAATATCACAGGCCGTGCATCCTGTGGATCTCCAGAAGCCAACAAAAGGTGCCCATTGCAGAGCAGAAAAGCAGGCCCTGGACACCGCAGAGAGTAGCGGGAGCAGGAGGCCTCCTATCTGGCAGGACTCAAAAGCTGGAGCAAATCCCCTTCTTGCTGCTGGAGCAGCAGGTCTGGATCTGGGATGAGTCCCCCAGCCAGTGCTAAGTTCTCCATGGGGCTGTCTCTGAAGGAATCACAGGAATGTTTTTCCCTCTCTAACACAGGCTCTAGGAGCCAGACACTCAGAAAGCGGCTGAAGGATGGACTCTGAGGACTTCAAGATTCCTCCTCCTAACACAATAAAAGGGTCTAGAAGCCGTTTCCCAGCAAGAGCCAGAAGCCTGTTCAGAAGAGCCAGGCTGGTTAAGTGCAGGGTTATACAGAGCATGGTGGGCCAGATTGGCCAAGGAGAATGGGGTAGGAAGATGCAAATGAAGTACAAAATGGGACCTATCAGGAGAGAGATGTCAAAGGGAATGGGGCGTTGTTTCTAGTGTGCTCTCCATTAGGGCTATTTCACCATACTCTTTTCCCCACTCCGTTCAAGCTGCGAGGGAAACAGGAACAGGCAGGAAAATCTTTGTGCATCTTCAGGTTCCTCCTGTGCCGGTGGCCCAGTGAGTCAGGTGGAGCTGTTGAGTAGGTTTTTAGCAGCTTGGCTTTTGTTCTAGGTTGCCATGAGGAAAGCTCTGAGTCCCAGTCCCTACCCAGGGCCACCCTGTTACCTCTGCAGGCTGTCAAAACAGCCTGCTGGGGAGGCTTTGTGCCTCATTCCCCAGGCTGCCATGACAGCCACAGGGGAAGTGTGCGCCTGGCTGTCAGAAAAGGAGCAGCCCACTTAGTCAACAAGGCCCATCCAATCGGTTGTAGTGAGAAGATGTCAAGCAGCAGCCGGCTGTAGACTCCCGAAGCAGAGGGACCGCTGCTCCTGTGCGCGCGTGCTTTCCTGCCTTCATGTGTGCTGTTGCTGTTTTGCTGTCTAATTGCCCGTGTGCCCAGGAGTTCTCAGCCCTGGCTGCTCCTGGGTGGCTCAGCTCCCTGAACCTCCTGCTGTTGCTGCCAGCTAAGATCACCTCTGCAGCCTTCTCTCATCCCACCACTGGGACTGCACAACTGAAGACTGAGCTGCCCCACACAGAAAATTTTTTCTCCCTTGAAGGGACTCGGATCATCTCGCTGCTCAGATGCCACAGTCGTAGTCAAGGGCAGAAGAGCGCCAGGAGCACAGGGAAAGAGCGGGCCAAAAGACTGCCGCTTGTGTCTTTAGAAAGAAAGTAAGTGAAGACGTGGTGCTAAAGAGGGATGCAAACAAGAACAGCTCTAGACATCGTCTATAAAGGGGGTCTCTCAGCTACAGTGGGTACGGTAGTGGAGACTCCATGGACAGTTCCATTCTTGTTACTCTAGTTCAGCTGCAGTCTGTCTCCAACAGTCTGTTATCATTTATTTTACTATGGACTTAGAGTTGACATACAAAAATAATATAAACATATTCATACAATACTTATAATGTGAAGCTGAAGCCTACTGTCCTTGATAGCACCCTTCTTTAATCTGATAATAAAAACTGTCTTCATGATTTCCATGTTTTTAATTGCTGGGTAGTAATCCATCGTGTAAATGTACCACACTTTCTGTATCCATTCCTCCACTGAGTGGCACCTAGGTTGTTTTCAGCTCTACTAATAGAGCTGCGGACATGGTTGAGCAAATATCCTTGTTGTGTACCTGAGCATCTTTTGGATATATGCCTAGGAGTGGTATGGCTGGATCTTGAGGAAGTACTATTCCTAATTTTCTGAGAAATCACCAGATTGATTTCCAGAGTGGTTGTACAAGTGTACATTCCCACCAGCAGTGGTGGAGGGTTCCCCTTTCTCCACATCCTTTCCAGCATGTGTTGCCACTTGAGTTTTTTATCTTAGCCATTCTGATGGGTGTAAGGTGAAATATCAGGGTCCTTTTGATTTGCATTTCCTGAATGACTTAGGATGTTGAGCATTTCTTTAAGTGTTTCTCTGCCATTCAATATTCCTCTGTTGAGGATACTCTGTTTAGCTTTGTAACCCATTTTTTAATTGGATTACTTGGTGTATTGGTGTTTAACTTCTTGAGTTCTTTATATATTCTGGATATAAGCCCTCTGTCAGATATAGGGTTGGTGAAGATCCTTTCACAGTCTGTAGGCTATCATCTTGTTCTGATGACAGTACCTTTGCTTTACAGAAGCTTTTCAGTTTCATGAGGTCCCATTTATTAATTGTTAATCTTAGAGCCTGTGCTGTTGGTGTTCTGTTTATGAAGTTGTCTCCTGTGCCAATGAGGTCAAGGCTCTTCCCCACATTTTCTTCTAACAGGTTTAGTGTGTCTGGTTTTATGTTGACTACTCAGCAATTAAAAACAGGGAAATCATGAAATTTGCATGCAAATGGTGGGAACTAGAAAAGATCATCCTGAGCAAGGTAAACCAGAAGCAGAAAGACACACATGGCATATACTCATTTATAAGTGGATATTAGAGATGTAATATAGGATAAGCATTCTAAAATCTATAGTCCTAAAGAAGCTAAAAAACAAGGAGGACCCTAGGGAAGATGGTTAATCCTCATTGAGAAGGGCAAACAGGATAGACTCAGAAATAGGAGAAGACAAGAACAGGACAGGAGCCTTCCACAGAGGACCTCTGAAAGACTCTACTCACCAGGATATCAAAGAAGATACTGAGAATCAGAGCCAAAGTTTGGCCAGAGTGCCAGAATCCTTATGGAAGAAGAGGGAGAAAGAAAAACCTGGAGGGGTCAGGAACTCCATAAGGAGAACAACAGAACCAAAAAACCTGGGTCCAGGCGGGCCTGCAGGAACCAATACTCCATCAAAGGACCATGCATGGAGAGGACCTAGACCCACTGTTCAAAGGAAACACATTGGCTGCTCACTTTCCAAGGGGTTCCCTAAAAAGGTGTACAGGGGCTGTCTCTGACAAGAACTCAGCGGCCGGTTCTTTGATCACCTCTCCCTTGGGAGGTGCAGTCTTGCCAGGCCACAGAGGAAAATGATGCATGCACTTAGCCCTGATGAGACCTGATAGGCTAGAGTCAGATGGAAGGGGAGGAAATCCTCCCCTATCAGTGGACTAGGGAAAGGGCATAGTGGGAGAAGAGGGAGGGAGGGTACGATTGGGAGGAGATGAGAGGGGGGAATAAATTGTAATAAATAAATATATAATTAAAATTAAATTTTAAAAATTTAGAAAAAAAAAGAAAAAAACTATCTTCAGTTTAAAAGGAACATTTTTGTAGCTTTGATTGGACACATAAATACCTACATACATGTTTATGGATCTGTAGTATGCTATATTCACAAAAACATGTATGCAGATGTTCTACAGTGATTCTTTTTTTTTTTACTTCAACAAATGGGGGCACAAAATGTAAAAAAAAAAAATGAAGCTTGCAAGGACAACATAGCCAATTATAATTCCTTCACTCTGTTGGCATGCCTATCCAATGCTTTGCCTTCTTGTTTTCTTTCAAAAAAATTTTTTTGAAAATCAAAATTCTTGTTACACATGCAGTTTTGAATGCTCATTCCTTAGAATCGTATCATGTGCATTGCCACTGAATTGAATTTGAATTTAATGTATTTGTAATAATTGTTTACATTTTATAGTATTTTTGTTTTTTCCCCCCATGGCTTTATTTTTGTGAAGAATTGTGTATCCTTACTCATAAGCCTTTGATCACATCTCTGATTATTGTCTCAGGTCATATTTCTGAATATTGTACAAAAATGACTTTTTTTCAAGAAGGAGGACATTTGCTGTAACATGGCTTTTAGCTGAAGGACACTTATTTCAAAGCTATTTTTACCTTTTGTTTCTACAACCATCCTTGCTTATTATATCTCTGTTCATATCCTAAGGATAGATTCCTGAAACTGCTCTTTCTGAAACTTATTTTCCTTTCAATGGGTCTGTGAATTTGCTCTGTGTTGGTATAATGTGGCTTATATTGATTAAATTTAACTTCGGTAATATACCATTATATTAGTACCCCATATATGGTTCACACACCCACGGATATTTATTTGATTATTGTGTTGTGGGAGTTTCGTTCATCCCACGTTTTTCTCTTTCTAGGTAACATTTGGAAAGTTACCGTAGTGTTCCAATTCAGGTGTTTTGCAGCAGTGATGAGTATGTATCTGAAAGGCCATTGTATGAGCATATTTACAGGGAATGATTAGTTTTAAAGATAACTTTGCATAAAGTGTTTATCTAGTTTTATAACTCAACCTAATTTGATCAATGAACTTTTCAAGATGTAGGTGCATCAAAAATATTAAAGATGGCTTGTCTGTAGTTGAGGCCTCTCTATACTGAAACTGTATCTTCCAAGTAAGGTTGCGTGTGAATGAAATGCATCACCTGTCTGCTACAGCTATACAGGTGAGAAAATGATAAACGACAATGACATACTTGACACTAACAAACTTTTCAAGATTGCTTCCCTTCGTGGGAGTAACAGTAGGTGTTATTGTTTTGTGTGTGTGTGTGAAATAAAACATGGTAGTGTAATTTATTGTGAAATAGGAACTCAATGGATAACTTCAAGGCCAAATCCCCTTCAATTCATTCACTGTTTTCATTATGTCTAGATAATGCCATGAGGTATTTTTAAGTAGCTTGGGGACTGTATTTTCAACAGGATGTATTATCTAGGTATGATTTTCTATCAGTACCTTCCTCGGCAAACTGCAGAATCACATAAACATCTCACTAAAATGAAAATGACTGACTTACATTGCACACCCAAATACAAGCCAGAGAAACAAACATAACAGCTAATTGGAGAACAAAATTTGTGGACGAAAGGCTTCCTGCTGTTCATTAAGTTCCTGTGCATTTTTCCTGAGTAAAACTTAAATTCCTTGAGAAGTGGCCTGTGATGAATAGTTCTTGCTGTTTCTTTAGTGCCTGGATCAGAGACGGAACTTAATCAGTTGGTTATTGAGGTAGTCGATATTTTCCTTTCCATTTCTTTTATTTTCTTTCCTTTTCCTTTTTCCTTTTCTTGCCTCCTTCCCTTCCATTTCCTTCCTTCCTTCCTTCCTTCCTTCCTTCCTTCCTTCCTTCCTTCCTTCCTTCCTTCC
>NW_026593286.1:8868221-8875035 GCF_907164565.1 Psammomys obesus
TCCTTCCTTCCTTCCTTCCTTCCTTCCTTCCTTCCTTCCTTCCTTCCCTCCCTCCCTCCCTCCCTGGTAGGGGTAGTCATAACAACACTAAATGAGCATGCCAATGTGCATGAATGCATACGAGTAACACAAACACAAAGAGAGAGAGAGTGAAAGAGAGAGAGAAGAAGAATTAAAGTAAAAGAAGTCATGAATTCGAAACGGAGTTGGGGGAACCGAGGAGGCGGAAAGGAAGAGGTACGGATGAAATGATGTAAACACAGTACTCCTTTATATGAAATTTTAAAATAAAAAAAAAAAACATCTGAGGTGGGAAAAAGGCAAAGGCTAAGGAAGTTGAGTAATGAATGTGTGCTGGTTCATGACTGATCTGCAGTTTCAGGGATTGAACTATAGCACAGTCGCTGCTACAGTTTCCCAGCATTAAAATGTATTTCCTCAAGTTTGCACCTGGCAAGTCTGTGGTCTTCTGGTTTCTTTTTCCTGGCTCTGTGGAAATAGGTACCTTCCAGAGACAATCTCCTGCAAGTCTTATTCTGCGGGACCTTCCTAAATTGTTTTTCATTTTGAGGGCAGAACAAGGTGACTGGCATTAACAAAATGGCGCCAATTAGGGTCAATATGATGTAATAATTCCTCCATGCGGCTAAGACACCCAGGAAAGAAGATAATCAACTCTCCTATGAAAAGTTTCCTTTGTACAAATCAGCTATCACAACCTGATTCCAAATGGGAAAACACTGGAAACATCACCTTTAGCCTTAGAACAGGAGACTGTCCTGTATCAAGGATTTTGTGTATCTGAGTTGAAAGCATAAGGAATTTCTTAATGCTGAGGACTTAGTGGCTGGTGCCTTTTTAAGCCAGCACAGAGATTAGGAGTATGTTGCAAGGTAGATAGGGTCTTATTTCCAATGGGATAAACATCTCTAAAATATAGTCACTACCGTAAAATAATAATATCTTTGTTTTCACTTGATGCTATACCTTCAAATCAAGAAAAGGATTAGGATGGTAGGTCATTCTTCTAGAGCTTTTCAAATAATATGAACATTAAATGAATGATCAGAGAGAGTGCTCATCTGTTCCTAGTATCTGTGCTAAAAGTGTGATGATGTATTTGTATATTGCCCTGTTACACAGAGTTCTTTGTCTAATGCATAAGGTATCCCCACTTCATTTTTAACAGATTGTGATATGGGAAACACAAAGTACCTTTCTTTCTACCTGTATTTGTCACAAACCATGCTCTGTCCCTTTCACGATATACACTACAAAAAAAATCTTATTCATAATTTCAGCTGAGCACAGAACACCCAGTGTCTCCTTGGTGTGTGTGTGTGTGTGTGTGTGTGTGTGTGTGTGTGTGTGTGTATGTGTATACATGTATGTGTGTGTGTTACGTACTCTGGTTGTTAGCTTGGATCCTTCTCCCAGGATACTAGTTGTCTCTCTGTAGGATACAAAAGGCAGATGGTTCCTTTTGGACTTTGAGAGAAATATTCATGAAATGTGGCACACACACACACACACACACACACACACACACACACCCCTCAGGGAAATGGAAATGTCATAACCAGCACTCCCACCCTTGTTTTTATTCTGTGAAAGATAACCTCAAACATGTCCATAGAAAATAGAAAATCTATGAGGTGAGAGGCACCTGGAAACACCAGCAACCAAGAGCTTCCCTCAGATCACCAGAGGCAGTGTTCCACCCCCAACTTCTCTGAGCATGCTCTGTTCTGTGCCCTATGTTGTGCGATTCCATGCACACAGGAAATTGGAGTCAGACGTAGCCTTTATGTGCCTCTTCCACGAACGCTGCTTCCACTGTGTCCACGTTACCACAGTCATGAACCGTGAAACACAGCAGTCTTCCTGTGTGCTGTAGTATCTGCTCAACGAATTCTACCTGATATTTCCAAATGGGAAGTGCAACCCAAATATCATCAGGCGAAATGACTTCTCATAAACCCTTTATTCAGTGCTGATCTGTCTGTCATAATTTACGGGCATTCCACCCTGGACATTGAACACCCACAATGTATACCTTTGGATTCTGTTTTTCAATAATGCTCCAATTCTACTCTAAGCTCATTTTCATTTCTCCCCTCCTCTGGATCATTCCTTATGTTATAACTCTAGTATTCTCTTGCTTTTAACTCCTTTTTTTTGTCTACCCTCTGCATCGACCCTGTGATTTGGGGCTTACATCTTTCTGTCCCCTTTCTTCCTATTGCTTCCAGATCCCTCCCACACACATTATGGCTGTTATTACATTCCAGCTCAATAGACTTAAAGTATATTTTCACGACTGGGAAAGCACCTTTTCCCTTTCTCCATGCCCTGTAATGACACACTTTACAAACCTTTCAACACACCTAATTCACTACCACTGATATAGTCATAAATTTTCCTCTACTCCCAGTCTTGGAAATCTATAAATACTTCTTCACCTGGTCACTCAGCAAATTTCTATATTGATCACTGTCCTTTTATTCCAGTACTTAAAAATAAAAGCTAACATTCACCTCAATCTTATGGTGGTAGAATGAACACAAAGTTTTATTTACTCCTCTTTAAAAATGAGCCTGGATATCAATCACACCCAATTCTCATGTAAAATGGTGACTTACCAATGATTTCTGTGTTGTAAGGTGGCCCTTTCTAGAAAGTTCCTAAACTTCAACCATGCTTTTAAATTTCCACTTAAAAAACTTTTACAAATAAACTCTCAGCTAAAGGCACATGCTGTCTAAAGCTCTTTGGGATTTGTTCCCACAGCCAGTTATTCTCAGGGAAAAAATGTTCTCATCCTCAAATCCCAGGTGAATTGACAACAGTTTCATGTAATGTGTTCTCGTCAAAACAATCACTTCCTGCTGGCTGGCTCCGCCTCTGTCTTTCCGTGGTTTCCCCAACAAGTAGGGCACACAGCATTTACTGCCATCTAGCTACTTTTGATTTTCAAGATCAAAATTTTAAAAATTACCTACATTTATTTATTAATTTAGTTTTTCAAGGGATGTTGGAGGAGGTCATGCCTGGACATCAGAAGACAACTTGCAGGAGTTGGCATTCTCCTTCCACCCCACCCCACACCCTGTTGTTCCGGGAACTGAACTCAGGTTGTCAGGATTTGCAGCAAGCTCCTGTCCTCACTGACCTCTCTCACCAGTCCACACACTCAAATTTTACACCTTCATTCCTCAAACAAGCTGCCCATTACAGAGCCCCAACACATCCGGTACATAATGGTTTGCACAGCAAATCACTACCACATTGGGTTTGCCTTCTTATTTAAATGATTTAAGAGTTTCAATTTTAGGAAATATTGTGTACATGTCCAAGTGTAAAATACTATAGTTCATCTCTTCAACGTACCACCCGTGTTAGCCAAAAACTGTTACCAGACAAGTTTCTCACGTAGCTTTGGCTGTTCCCTTCTTGCTTGCTAAGACTTGATGCCAGCTCTCCTCCTGAACTGATGTTTAATTTGACTCTGACTTATGTGTAAACCGCCAGATACTTTACCAATATGCTTCTTTATGAAAACACATTAAGAAAGGGTGCTACTTCTCCCTCCCTCCCCTAGACCTGCAGTTGGATTCCTTCGGGACTTGCTAGATTAATTCTCAGTTGAAACATAGAGTGATTATTTATTTTTAGTCTAGAAAAGCATATATGGTCAACATCTCCATTCCCGAGAGGAAAAACAGGAAAATTTTTGTAACACCAGCTGTTTTCCTGAGCCTGGGAAGACACAGACAGACCTCCTTGTTCCTGCCTCTCCCTCATGTATTTTTATCCAGAAGCGAAGCAATGATCGCAATTTCCTCCCCTGTGAGACATTACACATGCTGTGTGACACCTTGAAATACTCTTCTCGTGACTTTTAGGATAATTTAAAATAACGTCTGGCATGCTGTTGCACCGTGGAGTGAATGCAGACACCACCAGCATACATTAGGAAAGCTACCAGGAGGAATTTTGAATGTTTTTACCCTAAATAAGTAAGTGGTATGTGTGAGAAGAGAGACCCATTCAACTTGGTTTGGGTATTACACAGAACATGCGTGCACAGAAACATCGCATAATACTCCACTACAATTTTTTTTTATGTATTTATATATCAGTTCAAAAAATAATTAAAATGGATATGAAGATTATTGTGTGATTATATAAATCAAATACAGAGTAATAAAATGGAGTTTGGTTGTGTTTTTTATATAATTCTTTTTATGTATCTTCTTAATAGCAAATATGTATATTTATTTAGAGGAATGTAATTTTTCTACAAAGAAATACAATGCAAATAATGTCTATGAACCCAGCACTCAACTTAAAATTACTAACAAAATATTTTATCCTATATGTTCTTTCCACACCAAATCTCTTTCCTTCTATCTTGAACTTCCTTTGACGGGTATTTCTTTTTATAGTTTAACCCCACCTGTATGCATTCGAAACAGTGCATTGTGAAATTTTGCTTATCTGTGTCTCCGTAGAAAAATCTATATTCTGTAGGCAGTCACCTACATCGCTGTCTCTGAAGAAATGACAAGTGCTGCTGTGTTGATAATCTCCTCTGAATTGAAACATTCCCTCCGGGAAGGAGTAAGGATGCTCAACCCAAAAGCTTACTGCCTCACTGAGCTAGGTATGTGTGGAATTGTTTCTTTTGTCCTCTGTTCATACTTGTTTGACGTTGATGCTTATTTACAAAGCCTCAGGAAAAGTCACACAACATGATTGTCACATGAATAGAAACACATAGAACCAAAGTTAAGATAGAAAGTAGCTCTTGCAGGCCCCTACAATAGGGGTTGAGACATGCAACTAAGTCTGGCCCTTGGTAGGGTGGGGTATTTGGGGGGCAATCCCAAGATGGCTAACTTTACCCACAGGGTGTGGGGTGGGGTGGTCCTTTGTTGTAGTGGTGCTTATAGGCTCCCTGTGACTGTTGATAGAACATCCCACCAAGGCCAAGCTATCTTAAAACGGAATACTACTCTGGCCATCATCCTCTACTTGGTCTGGAGGCATGGCTCCTTGATGAATGGGTTTCTCAGGAGAATATAAGGGTTTCCTTAAACCACTGATGGGGTAGAAAATTTGCTGCAGTTCTTGAAAGAAACACGCATGGGACAAGGCTGTAAGCAGGCTGTGGTGACGGTTGTGTTATCAGGCCTGCATATAGGCTGATACAAGAAAACAAGGAAGGCGATTTGACATGCAGGTGATGCTCACTATCTTTCCAGAAAGACATACCCATGTAAGTGAGGGTTAGGACGAGGACTAGACATGTGCATTCTAGTCACTGCAGCAGCCCGTAACTTGGCAGGAAAAGCAGGGTGGAGGGTGAGATGTGAGTGCTGGCTTGCTGTTCCTAACAGCTGGAAGAATGCAAAGGGGAAAGAGTGTAAACCAGACCTATGCTAAGAAACCTTTTCTGAGACCCAACGCTTGAAATTCATGGGAAACTTTGGATATAGAAGGGATAGAAAGAGAAAAAACAGAAGGAGGGTTAGAAGATATCCTTCATGTCTGATCTTTAACGTGGAGGAAGAAAAAGTCAACAGTGAGCATGCAGACATGTCATCAGGGATCTAAGCAGTGGGCACTGAGGAATGAAGGAGACAGTAAGAGTGGTAGAAGCCATCCCTCCCTCAGACCCGATTTCAATGCAGTGGTGGAAAGCCTATGAGTCAGTGTGCATATTGGCATCTTAATAATAGCCCACCACAAGAAACTGGCAATTAGGGAATACTCAGCATCTGAACTGCTTGCATTGGGAAAGATTTCCTCCTCCTCCTCCTTTGCCTCCTCCTCCTCCTCATCTTCCTCCTCTTCCTCCAAATATATGTGTATGCACATATGCAGGAGTTCACCCACAGAGGCCTCAGGAGGATTCCAGGTGTCTGTGTTCATTCTTCACCGTCATGTTCCTTTCCAACAAGGTCCCTCACTGAACATGCCACCCACGTATTTCAACTAATCTTTCTGGCCAACCAACCCCAGTACCACTCACGTATTTCAACTAAGCTTTCTGGCCAACCAACCCCAGTGATACCTCCATCATCCTCCCACCACAACACTGGGGTTACAGTTGGAATTGGTCACATTCAACTTTTTTATTGGCACTGGGGTTTTGCACAGATACTCAGCAAGTGGCTGAGTAAGTTGGCTTTTCTGCTAAGCCATTTCTGCAGCCATGGCGAAGCCCTAAACAAGCCTAGAAGAAGCCTCTCACAGCCTGCGCAGTGTGTTGTAACCTCAACAGAATTGTCTTTGCTTCATTGGTTCACTCCTCCCCTTCATCAGTATTTGATATTATTAAATATCCCACTGATACCCAAATAAGTCACAATTAGCTGTTTAGCACGGACTAAATTTGCAGTTTTACAACTGCTTAAGATGTAGAGTGTAATTCAATTTGTTTATGAGCAACTTGAGTTCCAGTTTCTGTGAAGTGTATGTTTCTA
This sequence comes from Psammomys obesus, assembly GCF_907164565.1. Lineage (NCBI taxonomy): Eukaryota > Metazoa > Chordata > Mammalia > Rodentia > Muridae > Psammomys > Psammomys obesus. Next base: position 8,874,713 of record NW_026593286.1, read on the forward strand.
TTTTTTGATTCTTTTACGTTGTACTGGGCGCTTGATATCTTTGCATAATAGTGTATAAGAGTTCTTATGGATTGTTGGTACATAAGGTGCTATAGGTGAGTCTGTTTAATTTTTCATCTTCTTCATAGTAGATTTGATGCGTGGAAAATCTTAATTTTATTCTAATCAAATTCATCAGAGAGTGGTTTCATTTCCCCCTTCATGACTTTTTTTCTAATGGTTTTAAAGTTCTCTTTCATTTCCAAATGTATAATGAAGATTTTATTGTCATTGGTTAAGAGTGGAATTTTGTGTTTTCTGTACGGGTGTCCAGCAGTCTGAAA
>NW_026593286.1:8875045-8898427 GCF_907164565.1 Psammomys obesus
AAGAGTGGAATTTTGTGTTTTCTGTACGGGTGTCCAGCAGTCTGAAAGAGTGGAATTTTGTGTTTTCTGTACGGGTGTCCAGCAGTCTGCAAAGGAATCATTGAATTTATTGTTCCATTATTCTCTGGAGATATTGCAGTCACACATCAGTTTTGAATGGTTGCTCATTCTCTGGCCCCTGATTTTTCTGCTCTCTCCTAATACAGCTATCAGCTAGGTTCCTGTTAGGTAATTTGTTCCCTCAATGAGGTGGACATTCTCTCTGTTTCTGCTCAGGAACTTTTGTTTATTTAGTGAACCATAAGAAATGGTTAGTTCAAAGTGGTTTTGACCTACTAAATTGTTGACTTTCTATGGCTCATTCTAAAACAGAATCGCTGCAACATCTGCGCTGATGTCCTTTGCTCCACACCAGTATTGGCCCATCAGTATAAAAATATCCCTATTATTGTACCTTTGTTTTAAACTAAAACTTTGATTTTATTTTTTTATTGACAGATGCTTCAAAGCATGTTCAGGCTTCTAGTCACCTTTATCCTCATCTCTCCTTATGGTTTAACTCATATGCTTTTTTTTCCTTTGAATGCTTTTAGAGATAGTGGAAACAACCCTTGCTTTTCCCTTCTAAGCAACAGCTAACTTCACAGGCATTCCTTAACTGTCCTCCATTAAGCTTTTCCCACATCCACTTAATTTTGATTTTTTAGGATATTTAATAGTTATCCACTTCTTTGTGGCCATTTTAATATGGCTCAAGTTGATCCTATATCTCAGCATGATTCTTTGCTTTATTTTGTTCTTGAGATTATAATATTTCTCCCTTTCCTCTCTTCCCTTTAAGGCCTCCCATACATAATTTTTTTCTTTCTTTTAAATTCAGCTTCTTTTTTAAATTAATCTTTGTTACATACATACATGCTATACATATATATTCCTAACAATAACTTGCTCAGTCAGTGTAATGTTACTCGTTTGTGTGTTTTCAGGGCTGACCATTTGGCATTGGAGAACTGATGGCTACGCTCTCCCATGAGGCTGACTATTTCTTTCACCCTCAGCACCCCTTAGATGCCTGTCATTCTTTGTATAGGGTTCAGGTCTCATGAGCTTTTTCCCATCCACTTTGGTGTGTCCGCTGGTGCAATCTTTTTCAGGTCATCAGCATGATGCTTGATATAACTTAGTATCTGCTTCCAAAATTGTGCTGCTCGGAAATGGAGAAAGGGGGATGGCCAGTCCCTGGTGATTAAATGTGGGGTGTCATACAGAATGCTTCCTGCATATGTCCAGACAAGTCCCACCTGATTGACCCTGCTCTAGAAACAACCGGACTCTTTAGAAACAACGGGAGAGAAAAAGCCACCCACCCCAAGCACGGCAGTGTGCTGAAACTCACACAGACAGGTGGAAGACAGTCTGTATTTGAAAGCAGGGCATGGGATAGGATAAGAATTATTTCTTATTTCATAGCTTTAAGTTCTACATAAAGACAGGCCATGATTTGTGACAAATATGGTGATAAAATCTTTTCTAAAAGAAAAATGATTATTTCCGTCGTGCAGAACAAATGGATGGGGCTCAGAGCCATGCCACCCGACGGTTAAGCGAGGTAGCCATGGCAGCAGGAAACGGGCTATAAAGAATCTCAGAGTTGCCGGATGTGATCTGTGGACGCCATCTGAATCTTGCCTACACAGTGGTGCCTCAAAGCAGCAAAGCTCCGGCCTAAGGTGTGAATTCTTGTGTCACTAAATGCCACCCAATTTGTGTTTGGACTCTAAAAAATAGATCATTTAAAAACAGCAACAAAGGAGGCAAAGTAAAAGTTAACACCCTTGAAGATTTTGACAGCGTCTGAGGCTTAGAACAAAGAATTATTTGACACATTGTAAGAACCAAAAATAAATAAATAAATAAATAAAAATAAAAAATAAAAAAGGTAAGAAAATTCAAAATGATCCAGATGTTGAAATTAACATCGAAATATGTGATTGCAGCTATTAGACGTATGCACAGTGGTATAAAGAAAATGTGGTTATAATGGACAGAAGACAATCTTTGTGCCTGTGTATATGCAGTATCTAGATGTGAGAACACTTTATGCTCGGCCTGAAGGCCAGACATCAGCCTTGGTCCTGTCTCAGGGTCCATCCACCTCATCTTTTGAGATGGGCCCTGTAGTTGTTGATAAAGATTGCTGGCCAGGAAGCTGCACGAATCCCCCTGCCTCTGCCTTTCCAACACTGAGATTATAAGCGTGTCACCACATTCTTCTTTTTCACATGGGTGCTGCGGATGGAATGCAGGCCTCCACGCTTCAGTGTTACTAACTGAGCTACTGCCCGGCCTAAGGAAAATATAAGTAGACAAAAGTAGATAAGTAAAAAGAGAAGCAGGATGTAAATTTTAGAGTGGAAAAAAACAGCATCGGTTATAAAAACTTCATTGGATAGGATGATTGGTAGAATGACATTAGAAAAGGAAAGACAAAATGAACCAGAAGTTGAGTTGATTTTAGTAATCAAATCTGAAGATGGCTTAAGTTATTACATTGTTATCGAAAGGTCCACTGGTTAAAGTAATTTATCCCTTACTAATACTTTTTAGAAATGGTAGCATTTCTTATAGGAGGTGGGGCCTATGGGAGGTCACTGGATCACTGGGGACATGCCCTCAAGTGGCATTGTGGGATACTCCTCACTTCCTCCTCCACCTTGCTTTCTGGCTGATGAGGTAAGCCACCGGCTTTCCCATATGCTCCCTGCCACTGTTGCCAGGCAACCCCACCAGAAGTCTCAAGCAATGGACTAATCCTGTATTAGACTGGATGATCAAATGATCCAAAATAACCCTTTCCTCTGTAAAAGAGAACAATCACAAGTATTTAGTTCTGGTAATCGGAAGCTGGTTAATACAGTGGCAGAGAGAAAAGACGGAAGAAAGTGAAGAGGTCCGTGGAGACTTGGGGGCCATTGCCGCGTTATTACATACATTGGCAACTGAAATGCTATCAGGAAAGAACGGTACATGACTTATTGACAAGCGTACCCTTAAGCGCTGAGAGAGAAAAGCTGCAATTCAGATTTCTATATTAAGCAAAAATTGTTTCCACTAAAATCAAGTTGAAGTAAAATATTTTAAGATAGAAGAACTAAGCAAAATATTCGCCAGTAGAAGCACGCCGTCAGACATGCTGAAGTTGTCCAGACTGAAGATAGGCGGTAACAGGTGGATACTTACCCCCTTCAATGGTTAAACCGGACCCACGTAAATGACTGTTGTCTTTGTAATTTATTTAAAGTATATGACCGTTTAAAAGCGATAGTCATATTTTCACACAGAATTTAAATACTACCATTTCAAACGCACACAACGAAATCAACAGGGAGATTATGAAGATCCATGGACTTCATCTGCTGCTGGTTTTCTGCATTTAGTGTGAAGTGTAAACAGTTTTGTAAGAGGTTGAGGCTGGCAACATGGCACGGGGGCTAAAGGTACTCACCCCCAATCCTGCTGGCTTAAGTACTATCCCGAGACCCACAGAACTCCCACAGGTTGCCATCTGACCTCCACATATGCTAAAATAAATAGATAAATAAATAAATATTGAAAAAGTGGTTGTGCAAAGCTGGCTATAGAGATACCTGAACATCGTACATGTTTATCATTGCACCATAACACAACAGCTACACAATGGAACCCGCTTAGGTGCCCACCAAAGAAAGAATGGATAAATAATATTTAAATATCACTTATGTATATCTTCACTTATGAACATGCTATAAAAATGCCTTTTGTAAGATCTGTGTGCAATAATAATAATAAAAACCCTAAGGGAAATGTGAAAAATAATGGTTTTATATACCAAAAAGTAAGACAAAGGAATATAATTAACGAGGCTCAAGAAATGGAGAAAGATCAAAAACAATAAATATGTGAGACCTATATCCAATCATAAAAAATATACAGCTATGCGCTGATTACAGATTTATACTTTACACACACACACACAGAGGTTGCTGAAGCAGTGGCCATAGGACTATAAGATGAAGTATACACCCAGAGGTGAAATGGGAGTCTTTATGATGATAGAATTAATTCTTTAGGGACATTAATAAGCATAAATATGTATGAGCCTAATAACAGTGCTCCCAAGGAATACCCATGAAAACATCACAATCCTGTGACAGAACTCTTGTGACAGTATCACAAGCTACCTTAACTCCCCTGTCTTGGCAATTGATGGAGCCGATAGAATGTCTCAGAAAATACATAGCAGCATAGGTAGGTCTGTAAGTCACCATACCTTGGGAATTTATAGAGCATTATATCAACGGTTATAATACACACTATCGGTAGATAAACTATACATTTGTTTTGATTGTATGTGATGTGTACATCAGGGCACGTTCTGAGTCTTAAACTGTGCTTTGTTAATTTAGAATAAACGAAATCAAATGATTTCATAAAATGATGCAATATGAATCGGAAGTATGTCAGAAATGCATTCATGGTTATCCGGAATACCAATATTTGTAATTAAACAATGCATGTGGGTTATAGAAAAATGAAAAGAACATTAGAAATTATATTGTTGGATAATAGCGAACATACAATATTTCAACATTGTGAGAGGCAACCACCTAATTAGACATGTGCATTTATTGCAAAAACATTATGAATGATATATTTACCAGCAAGAGGCAAGAAAAGTGTCAAAAAAGAGATGAAAGGGAAGAAACGACAATTATAATAGCAAAAAAATCCAGTGAAATGAAAGGAAATAAGTGTACACGATGTAATCAAAGGATACCGTGGCATTTGTTCTTAAAATGTATACATATATATGCATATATATGTATATACATATGTATAATGTACATTTATATACATTATATATTATATACATATGTATGATATATATATATATTTAATGTTTGCGTGTGTGAAATTGGTCAGTTTATGAGAAAATGAGCTAAGAGGAGAAATAAAACAAACTTACAAACTTCCATCAAAGCAAACAATAAGAGGAGGGATGAGCAATAAGTGGAGGGATGAGGGTTCCACACAAAGATTGTACTTTTGTGGTTATTAAAAATAAAACAAACACCCTTGATGATATCCATATTGTATTGTGAGGCTCTGGGGTCTGGACTAACCCACAGTAAATCCACCAGAAGAGCGTCTCCACTTCTCTGTGTACAGCTCCCCAGGCCTCCTTGCACATTAGTTACACGGTACGCATGCAAACACACGTGCGCATGCACACACGTACAATGAATTCATGTACACATATACATACACACATGTATTCAAGCACATACACACATTTAAAAACACACGACACATGCTACCTATGCATATACACACAAGCATATAGAGACGTATACACCCCCCCCACATTCATTACATACTACATGTACATACATACACATATATGCTTATGTTCACATATATACTCACACACATATACACACACAAACATATTCACATAGACACATAGACACCCGTGCCATTGGCACAGCATCGTAAGTCATACAGATACTTTTAAACAGCTAGTGTGTAGTGTAAGTCTGTGAAGCTCAGATTTAGAATTTGACCTAAGTGAAGAGCTTGATACTACATTCCTGAATGGTTTCTGCCTTCCTCATGTTGGTTACCAATCCTGAATATTAGAAGGAAACCTTGATTCATTTCAAACAGGCAACTGAGCAACACAGGACATAAATCAAGATATTTAGTGGATTTCCCACAGAGTGAGAATCCAGGACTTATCTCTCAGTGAAGCCTTCATAGGTGCTGAGCACTTAAATGACTGAAGGGTGAAAGGAATCAGGAAAGGAGGCTCACATAGGAAAATGGGAAGTTAGAAAAGGTGTGAGATCTTTGGGAGAAACAAGGCCAGCAGGAAGGGGAGAAAGAACACTGGCAGCTCCTATGACTGACTGGCTGGCTTTTGGCTCTTTGTGGTTTATTCTTTCTGACATGGTGAGCACCAGACAAGAGAGAATAAAAGAGTGACTGAATGGTATTCAGCACATCAGGAGGGAGATACTGAGTACCTGGAGAGTTTCCCTCAAGAGGAAGCCTAGGTTAATGACTCAGAAACCCAACTCTACCAAACAGCCTTGGGAATCATGAAAGAAGGCAACGAGTACAAAGAAACTGACTTTGAGTCACAGGATGAAGTTTTAAAACACATTGCCCCCAGTTCCTTGTGCTTTTTAGTCTTCCTCTCTTACTTATCTTATTACTTCATGAAAACACCATGACAAAAGCCACTTTAAAAAGGATGGGTTCTTTTGGCTCACAGCTTAAAGCCACAGTCCATCATGGACAGAAGGGAGGTCAAGGCAACCCGGTAAGGCGGTGGGTGGGGCTGTACCTGTAAGCAGGTAGCAGGGAGATGGCTGCTGTTCTGTGGCTCATTTTCTTCTTTATGTTTTGCCTAAGAGAGCCCTGCCCATGCCATGGCACCACTCATATCTAGCCGGAAGCTTCCCAGGCTCAAATTAACCTAATATAGAAAAGCCCTCACAGACATACTTAGAAATTGGTTTCCATGGTGATTCTAATCTTTCAAGTTGACAATCAAGATTATCTATTGAATTCCCAAAGCAATCCTCTGAAGTGGATTCAGGGATTGCATTTGAGTCCTTGGATCACACATGCCCTGGAGAGGAAAGGCACCTCCCTAACTGTTCCAACAAGTTTCACTCAAAAGGAAAGCAGCATACACCTAATTTCTCCTTGCCATTGCTGCCAAGGCAGGTTACAGTAAGTGAAGGAGTCAGTCAGCCCAATTATTCCTGAATACTCTATTGGAAAGTGACTACCTGTCACAGCCTGCCAATGGAGTCACAGACACACAGAAGGACGCCACAGGCGGAGAGATAGGAGGGGAGAATTGCCAGTGTAAGGAGACTGAACACAATCATGTACTTAACGTGAAACTACCTGGAGAGCATTAGTCATATAATCAGACCTCAGCAAGTCAGACTTTCAGGTGCAGCTATGTATATTTGGAGTGGAGGGGCTAAGGCACTATGCTATAAAAACAAACAAACAAACAAACAAACACACAAAAAACTTCAGTATACTGAAGTCTGGAGTATAGGCCACAGGGAATTTAAATCAAATAAAATTTTATTTTTTCTTTTTTTTTTAATTCTTTATTAATTACACTTTATTCACTTCGTATCCCGCATGTGGTTTCTTCCCTCCTCCCATCCCAATCCTTCCCTTCCTCCACCATCTGAATGCATGCCCCTCCCCAAGTCCACTGATAGGGGAGGACTTCTTTTCCTTCCTTCTGATCCTAGAAAATTAGGTCTCATCAGGAGTGGCTGCATTGTCTTCTTCTGTGGCCTGGTAATGCTGCTTCCCCCTCAGGAGGAGGTAATTAAAGAGCAGGCCAATCAGTTCATGTCAGAGACAGTCCCTGTTCCTATTACAATGGAACCCACTTGGATACTGAACTGCCATGGGCTACATCTGTGCAGGGTCTTAGCTTATCTCCATGCATAGTCCTCGGTTGGAGTATCAGTCTCAGGAAAGACCCCTGTGTGCAGATTTTTTGGTTCTGTTGCTTTCCTTGTGGAGTTCCTGTCCTCTCCAGATCTTACTGTTTCCCACTTCTTTCCTAAGATTCCCTGCACTCTGCCCAAAGGTTCCTCAAGATCCAGCTATACCATTCCTAGGCATATACCCAAAAGAGGCTCAAGTACACAATAAGGACATTTGCTCAACCATGTTTGTAGCAGCCTTATTTGTAATAGCCAGAAGCTGGAAACATCCCAGATGCCCCTCAGTGGAAGAATGGATACAGAAATTGTGGTACATGTACACAATGGAATATTACTCAGCAATAAAAAAAAAACAAAACAAAACAAAAAAAAAAAAAACAAAAACGAGGAAATCATGAAATTTGCAGGTAAATGGTGGGATCTGGAAAAGATCATCCTGGGTGAGCTATCCCAGAAGCAGAAAGATGCACACGGTATATACTCACTCATATAGACCTATAATATAGGATAAAACCTACTAAAAACTGTACACCTAAAGAAACTAATCAAGAGGAAGGACTCTTGCTAAAATGCTCAATTTATATCCAGAAAGGCAAAGAGGATGGACATCAGAAGAAGGAGAAAAGAGAGAACAAGTCAGGAGCCTGATACAGAGGACCTCTGAAAGGCTCTGCCCTACAGACTATCAATCCAGATGCTGAGACGTATAAAATTTTATTGAAATGTCACTGTTATTGTTTAGATGTTGAATGTCCCCTCCAAGTCTCATATGGTTTGGTTTTTAGCCTGCGGTACTACTGTGAGGTGATGAAGCATTTAAGAGTTGGTATCTAGTGGGAGAAGTTAGGCAATGAGGGATGTGCCTTTGAATGGAATATTGGAATCCTAGCCTCTCTCTTTCTTTTTCTTTGTTTTCCAGACACCATGACGAGAGCATCTACTTTCACCATGAATGTTTGTATACACATGTCATGTCTCCACAAGCCCCAATATGAAAAGAACATCATTCTTGCTTTTCTGTTCACTGACTTTGGTATTTTGCCAGACAAGGAAAACTAAAGTTTTCATACGAAACCCTGTGTGTGATAAGGAACACTTAGATACTTGTCATTTAATCATGATGTTAGGCCCCAAGAATCATATCATCTTCTGCAGCTAAGAACCAGCCAATTATATGGGTTGATAACTCATGATGCAGGAAAACCTAGAAATCTAAAATGTGGTCTTCTGTTCTCAGGCAAGACTTCCAGGGATCTTGAGAATTCACACTGAGAAAAATGTAGGGTCTCCCTGGAGAGGTAGCATCTGTCCTGACTTCTCAGAAGAGTCTCTTTTATTTTAAAACCTTCTGTGTAGAAAACACCCTGATCTTTTCTCAGTCCTTGTCTTCTAGGTTCAGACAAATTCTTGCATAATCCTACAGCTAGGGGAAGAGGACCATGGTAAGAATACCAAGCCAGGCTACTTAATTTTCTATTTATTGATGATGTTAAGTAATAGCTATAAAGGTTGAAGGGATTACTTTAAAATGTCCTGTGTGGATTGGTGGAAAATCACAATTAAAACTTGTGTTTGGCGTAGAAATAACTGACGTGCTATTTCACAAAAATAGAGTGACTATATTGTTTTATATTAAAATGGGCTAGTTTTTGCCTGTCTCTATTTTCAGAATTGCTTGGAAAAGGGGTGCACATCACATATTGGGCTGCTTTCTTGATTGTAGGGAAATGCCCCTTGGAAAATAGGGAAAGCCCCTTGGAAAATCATGTACATTCTTATTGCCACAGAGCGTCCATAAAAAGGTAAAGGTTTTCTTCTTCCACATACATCAAGAGTGTTCCCTGGCCTGCTGACAGGAACTGTTCCCAGAAACACCCTCCACCCGGGGCCATAGAAAGACCCTAAGCTACTACTTCTGCATCATTCTCTCTCCTCAGGTCACTTCTCCTCGTTCTCTGCTGTCCTACAAACTTGCATTTAAGGCTTCTGTGTGCATCGCGTGCTGTTTCATCCTCATGGGCTTGGGATGCCATGTTATTGCCTCGTTTTGGTAATTCAAGAAACATGAGATTTGAATTCAGACAGGCATGCCTACATCTTCCTAGTCCACTACCACCCCCTGAGTCGACAGCTCGCCACTTCAGCTAGAATGGCTGGCCAGCAAACCCCCAGGTTCCTCCCGATGCTGCCCCTCCAGCTCTGGAGTTACTGCCATACCTTGCCTTCGTATCAGTTCTGGAGCTGGGCTTGCATCGTCGTGCTTAGGCAGCAAGCTCTTTACCCACTGAGCCATCTCCCCATTTCCCTAAGCAAACTTCTAGATGTCACTCTAGATGCATATTCTGTTTTCATGGTAAGGTATTTTTAATTGCTACCGGACCCTAATGATATGGTGGTAAATCATGAAGAAAATCAAAACTGCAGGAAGCAGAAGAAAAGAAGACAAATTTGTCTAACAAAGAATGGTTTCTAGACTATATGTATATAAACCTAGAATGCTGGCTGAAGAAAGCCAGCCTGAAAGACAAACCTTGTAAATTCTTCTCGTACTTTATGAATGATGGCCAAAAATAATATTTAGTGATTGCCAGGGATTGGTATCATGTGTATGACGAGGTGAAAATGGAAGGTCTGGAGGATGTGAGACTATTCTGTATGTGAACACATGACCCAGTATATAATTGGGAAAGTTCACGGCACTGCACGAGACAGTGACCCCAGAGCAAACTGTGGCTGTAACTCATTAATGACGCTTGCACAGTGGCGGCAGGTTAGCCAGCTCCCTGATGGCTAGGGTGGATCCTAGGGGAGTGAAGAGGCTGCACACCCTCTCCAGTTCCACTGTAACCCTGTAACTGCTTGAAACAAACCAGCACAGGAAGGTGCGGCATGTCCAGATGCCAAACTTCGCCAGGATTTTAGTGTTCTTGAACAGGTTGCCTACTAAAATGTCTGAATCGCGGTTAACACTCACGGGTGGCTGTACATCCTGAACAAAGAACAAAGAGAAACGGCCTTGAGATCCATTTCCATTTTCCTCTATTCACTGAAGACAGCGTGCTCATGCCTTTAAGTTGTGGACAGATGGTGTGGTGACAGGCACTGGGTATTCACATGTGCGGGACTGAATCTCATTACACCCTAACAAGAAGATCATAATGGAGAAAATCACAACCAAGCCTGGCTAATCATATACAAGAAAGCTGATTTTTAAAAAGGGGGCGGGGCAGGGCGCAGGGACATTTTCATGCAATCTGAGAATGGTGATGATAGATACCACTTTCATTATCTTTTATTTCCTTTGTTCCTTGTGGAGCGAGGTAAACCAATTTAAAAACTAATTTCTAATTACATTACAGCTATTTTTATTATTGTGATTTCTCACAATATTTCTTCAGAGTGACCCTCTCTTTTGCTTGCTTACAACTTCTATTATATTTCTTGAAGTATTAAAAAGAAACACTTAAACCACTTTCTGCCCTTTTAGAGTGGGAGCAATAAAAATAAAATAGGCTTTCAGTGAAATCTCACAGTCATGAGCAAACTCACACAATTTCAATATGTAGCAAATATGCAGGCCTTGGCTTTAGTTTATAACATAAAATAAACAAGGGAGGATAGGCTTCACCTCTAAATGCCCTACAACACTAGCTAGCCATCTCATATATTTTATAAAATTCATTTAATCAGAAATAGGCACCCGTGCAAAACCTTTTTTGAGAAAAACTGAAAAAATATATTTTCTTCTTAAAAATGATAAGAATTTGAAAATATGCATAGGTATTAAACTGACAGTGCTGTTCCCCTTATTGTTTTGGGACAGGTGAATTTTTAAGTGACTCTTTCATAGATGAGAGTTAATATGCTTGATAACAGGAAAATGCAAATACTCTTAGGTGTCATGAATACCAGCAAAAGAAAATGAGTTAATGACCCTCCGGGGAGGTACAGGGAAGATGAATGTGTCTGAGTAAATGTGTCTCCACTGGGAAATCTGAACTAATGAAGCCCAGAGGAGGATGGGTGGATCTTAAAGTCAGAGTATTGAGGGGCCTCTGCTGCACACAGTGTGCTGAGTTAGAGTGAGGGAAGGACACGGAGAGAAGTTTGTGTAAGAAAATAGCAAAGCCTCTTGAGGCTGACCATAGAAATGCCATGTAAGCTCACACAAAATCTATTTTCAAGGCGTAGAGCAGAGAGGCCAAAAGAAACAAAAATCTCTTCAGAAGAGAAAGAAAAGACTGATAACTGGGATCCAGCATTTTCTGATAGGTGTTAGGGATTGGCAGTGGCTAACACAGGATTGGGCTGCCATGTCTTTGTGAAATTGAAAACAGACAGCTTTGACCAGCAAGAATCAGATAAGGATTAAAAGGCATCTGTACCCTGGAGCAAACCTACAGTCCTGACCCACTCATTCACACACAGAAGGCAGGGGACAACCTTGTCTACTCTTCTCTGGCTCCAGGGTTAGGAGGCTCTGTGCTCCTTTTAAACCCTAGTCCTATTTACTAACATGTTTTAGACATGGGAAGCCCATATATGATTAACAGAAAACTATGATTAGATTCGTGGAGGTACAGCCGATCATGTGGGCGGGGGCTAGAATATATAGGGTAGGCACCATCAGAATTCTTAGGCAAAGCCTTGGTTAGGCTAGGCTCACAATCCAAAATTATAAACATGCAAGAGACCAAATCACCAAAAGCAAGAGAAAGCTTATCACAAGCAAAGGTGTCGAGGCCCCACCAACTTCTGAATTCACATTGAATAGGATCTCTAAAATAAACAGATTAAAAAAAAATGGCTAGAACTTGGGAAACATTGCTAAGATTGAAAACAAACAAACAAACAAACAAACAAACAAAAAACCATAGCATACCGGGAAGATCATTTTTAAATAATAACAAATGCCCAAACAATAAATTTAAAAGAACCACGAACACGAAATTAATCTTTTCCTCATCATACACTGAACCAGCAAGACCCAGGAGATGAAATGGAACTGTGCTATGTGTGGAGGCAGAGACAGCAGGACTCCACACGTCGGAAGGCCCTGTCTTCACAGAGCTGTTCAAACTGGGCTCCTGAAACTATTACTGTGTCGCTCTCTACAGGAAGTTAGTCACTGAGATTTAGCCATGACAGAAAGAACAACTTTGGGACGAACTTCTAGTTACTGGTTTGCAAGGAAAAGATGTTGTCACCCATAACCTCTTCCAGGTTATAATGCCCTCAGTCCTCCACAACGCTCACTCAGCTGTGACCCAAGTCTTTATGATTATTTTGTCATCTCTACTAACTGAGGGCGTTCACCTCTGTTTTGGTTAGAGAAAAAGATTGAAAAGAATAGTCTCCCAGGAATAGTTGGCTCATCGACCGTCTTAACATCTTGGAGGAAAAATGTAGAAGTAGTTGGTTGCTGTTTGGGTTCGAATAGCGGCGTCCTTTTAGAAAATTTCTGGGAAGGTAGAGGATCCCTAGGCAGGAAGGTTCAAGGATTGGAAAATGTGTCATTCTTAGCTTTAGGTATACCTCACTCTGGATGCCCTGGAAGTCTTTATAACATCACAGAAGGCTTTAGAAAAATGCTTTCAGTACCAGCAGAGGAGTATGCTAATGAATCTTTCCCACGGACCACATTTTGTTCCAAAAATTAACAACCAATAATTCCACTTTCTTTAAAACATAAAAATTGGTACTCTATAGCATTACATTTTTAACTCATCTTAAAAATTTCTTGAAGTCTTGAGAAACTCAACATTCCAGAATCATTTCTTAAAGGTGAATTCCCCCATAAAGTTTATAAGGTTTGTCCTTAAAACAGCCAGAAAGTGACATCGATATTTTCCAATTTAAGATTTGTGACCAGACAAAGCAGGTATAGGACAATGGAGGCAACCATGCTTGTTGTCATTTTCTTCACTTTCCTGCCATCTAGTGTTTCTTTTTATTATGGCTAACTAGCCTGGTTAACATTATCAGCTTTGTTAGATGAAAGAAAGAAAAAAAAAATGAAAGAAAGGAAGGAAGGGAAGGAAAGGAGGAATGAAGAGAATAAACAAAATATTAGATGTGTCATTATTAAATAACACTACTCCTCATTCTTACATGCCTAATAAAGTTATTTTTAAAAATCCATGATAAAAGAAAATTTCATCAGCTATTTGGAATGCTGTATTTTTAAGATGGTTTGATAAAAATTGCAGAATACTTTAGAGATTTAAAAACTACAACCTGGAAGGAAAACATGGTTGAAGTCTTTGTTGGAAGGCTCAAGGCTGCTAAGTTCTGTGTGAACTGGTTTTAAGCTTTAAGAGAGTGTCAGGAAGTCATAAAAACACTAACAGCTTGAGATGATGTCAGTCACCACTTGGTGAAATACAATGAAAAAATGTGTGAACCAACATTGAAGATGTTAGATATGGAAAAGATGGTCTGGGAGGATTCAGGGCCAGGATCCTGCTTCAAGTCCAGGTGAAACTTGTTTCTGCCACATACCTTCATAAAGGCATGTTTATTTTTATTACCACAGGGAGACATAGCACAGTTGCTGTGATTTTAGTGATATGAAGGAAATTTTTTTTAATTTTTTTATTAATTACACTTTATTCATTTTGTATCCCCCCATAAGCCCCTCCCTCCTCCCCTACCGATCCCACCCTCCTTCCCCTTTCTGCATGCATGCCACTCCCCAAGTCCAATGATAGGGGAGGTTCTCCTCTCCTTTCTGATCTTAGTCTATCAGTTCTCATCAAAAGTGGCTGCTTTGTCCTCTACTGTGGCCTGGTAAGGCTGCTCCCCCCTCAGGGGGAGGTGATCAAAGAGCAGGCCAATTAGATTATGTCAGAGGCAGCCCCTCTTCCCATTACTATGTAACCCACTTGGACACTGAACTGCCATGGGCTACATCTGTGCAGGAGTTCTAGGTTATCTCCACGAATAGTCCTTGGTTGGAGTATGAGTCTCTGGGAAGTTCCCTGTGTTCAAATTATCTTGTTCTGTTGCTCTGCTTGTGGAGTTCCCGTCCCCTCCAGCTCTTACTATTTCCCACTTCTTACCTAAAATTCCATTCACTCTGCCCATCAGTTGTCCATCAGGCTCAGCATCTGCTTTGACAGTCTACACTGCAGAGGCTTTCAGAGGCCCTCTGTGGCAGGTTTCAAGGTTGTTTCCTGTTTTCTTCTGGCTTTCAGAGGCCCTCTGTAGCGGGTTCCGAGGTTGTTTCCTATTTTCTTTTTCTTCTGATGTCCATCCTCTTTGCCTTTCAGGATGGGGATTGAACATTTTAGTTAGGGTCCTCTCTTTTGCTTAGTTTGTTTAGATGTACAGATTTTAGAGGATTTATTCTATGTTGTATGTTTATATGAGTGAGTATATACCATGCGTGTCTTTTTGCTTCTGGAACAACTCACTCAGGATGATCCTTTCCAGGTCCCACCATTTACCTGCAAATTTCAAGATTTCCTTATTTTTCATTGCTGAGTAATAGTCCATTGTATAGATGTACTGTGAACTCGGGGTATTACAGAAAGAATATGGGGGGAGACTATTTACCTTCTGTTCTTGATATAAAGACAGTAAGGGAAAGAGACCCCCAAGAACAGAACCTACATTTTCTGCTCAAATCTTTGAGTTCATACCACTGTCACAATTTCTCAAAAGAAAAATATATATTGGTTACAGTTTCTTGAGTAGTAGTATTGTTACAGTTTCTTTTGTAGTAGTATTGTTTAGTGATGAGTTGTGTGTGAAATTGAAAACTCCCAGTGTATTAAATATATGAGCCTGAGTAGACATTTTAATAAAGTGGTTGATGAAATATTGGTGAAGTTACTCATTTTTTAAACTTACACTGAAAGTCACAAATTTTAAGAGACAATAGACTATTAAAGCAATCAAATATAAATACATAATTGTGTAAATTTGATCCAATTTATATTTTTAAATGTTGAGAATTTTATGCATGAATACTGTATTTGTATCACCTCCACACCCCTTTCTGTCCCCTCCAATTGGTCTTATTTTCAAAAATTCAAAAACATATTTTAGAAAGAGAGAGTTTCTCTGATTTTGACATGGGGTAGTGAAATTCGAGGTTACCAATGAAGCTCAAAGTGATTCCTGGTCATAAAACTAGGTGTTACAAACAAGGAAGTTGTCATTTGAAAAATGATACTTAAAGACAAAGAAGAAAATGAGTGCTCTGACAGATAAGGATTCTAAGTGATGAAACCCATTGTAGATGCCAGGAGCCAAAACCATCAGACGCCAGAAATGTGTATATTGACATCAGGTGGTGGCTTTCTCATTTAAGTCACAGGAACAATGCTCTGCCACTAAGAAAAGCCTTCTATTTTCTCTGCCTTCAGAGGGTCCATCTCTAAAGGGCAAATTATAACTAATTCCACCTTTGGTTGCATGATGGGTAGTTTGAATTACCAATACATAATCTAGAAGCTCACAGGGAGGGAGTATCATCTAGGGGCTGTGTAGATTAGGCTGTGTATTCTTGTTAGGGAGGTTTGTCTTCGGTACATCAGTTGGCGTGGGAAGACCCATCTCCATTGTGGGTGGAGTCATCCCCTGGGCCAGGGAACCTGGGCTGCCTAAAATAGAGACCACAAGCTGAATGTGCTGCACTGATCCATTGCTCTGTGCTCTCAACTGTGGACAAGGTGTGATCAGGTGCTCCTAGTTCTTGCTACTGTAACTTCCTAGCAATGATGGACTCATGAACCAAATAAACCCTTCCTCCAGCAAGTTGCTTTTGGGAGGCATCTGGTCACAGCAAAATGATATCAAACTAAGACAGGTAGTTAATATCTTGCCTGTCAATTCTAAATTCACTCTTCACCAATCTGCTTGGAAGTTATTGAGATGGACCTTGTAAATAATTCTTTTCTAACTGGCCCAATGTTATCAATGGAGAATGATGCTATGTAGTTACCATGGAAGGGATGGATTTCTTTCCCTGGCTTTGGTGCTCTTGTCTTTTTCCAGAGCATGTTGGCAAACATCATCCCCAGACAGTGTTTTCTTTTCCAGCCCCTTACAGTTATCAAAGCAGCATACCACGGTGGATGCTTTCCCATCCCATCACCAGTGTCCCCAGCCATCCTTCAGACAGCTTTGTAATTCAGCCCAGAGGTCAGGTTTGCTGCTAGAAAATCATAGCAGCAAAGACAGGCTTCTCTGCCTTTCAAAGAACTCTCTAGCCAGGACTGGAATGTATAGCAGGCGGGGTGAGTGGAGAAGTTGGGCCATCTCTGCCCTTTGTGCACTATCTCAGAGCTGAAGGGGTGTGTGAATTAGAATTCTTAAAAGAAACAGAAGCAACAGTTAGAGTCTGGACATTACAGCAATGGTTGTCTGCATGGTGAAGGACCAGAGAGCACACAGATGCTCCCCCAAGAAGCTGGAAGCCTCAGGACAAGGGAGATCGAAGATACAAATCAATTTTAAAGGCAAAGATGTGGATGTTCTGTGGATAGTCATGACGATGAGTCTACACTGGAAGGGCTGAAGAAGCTGGAGCCCTGTGAGCACAGGTGTGAGCCGCAGCAGCTGCACACCTACCTCCTCACAATGAGCTGCACTTGCACGAGCTTGCTTTATCCTTATTCCACATTTATTTCATCTGGGAGTTCCACCTACTGAATGTTTACAAAACTAAGGGCATGTCTTTCTCTCTCATTTGCTTTCCTACTTGCCAGTCTTCCCTGGACATGCCCTTATAGACAGAAAAGTGTGTTTTACAAATGCACTGGGTATTTCTCAGTTCGTTTAAGTTGACCATCAAGATCAGCTACCACAGGAAACTGGTAGCTTTTCTACTCTCTGGTATGTCTACATTATTGACCATTTTCTTTACTTTTCCTAAGCAATTCCTCACTCCTTTTGTTATACTTATAATCTGTTTCCTTGTTCACACAATAAAGTAGTTTAAGGTTCTCGGACTAGACCCTGAATGATACCTTTGGTTTCTTTTTTTATGTTCTTCAAGGCATCATCTCTCAAGGCAACTTAGGTGAGCCTAAACACACCTCAGCCATGTCATTAGCTGAACAGAAGGACAATGTTGTCCTTTTAAACAAAGAACCACCACAGGGCTGTGAACCTGAGCCAGATTCCTTTCAGCTCAGTCTTCATAGTGCCACTAACAGCATCACTGTGCAGCAGCAGTGATGACAAAGTTACTTCATGCTCTGTTTTCAAAGCATGTTTCGTGTGCAGGGTGAACTAGAACAAAATTATCAATGTGGTAAGGAAAAAAAAAATCCTTAATCGGTACCTTCAGTGGTGCCTATATCTATTTCAGCAAAATGACCTTGGTGTGGCAATGAAAGATGCCTCCCATATGGTCATGTCACACCTGTATAGTGTGAGTTACAGGTATCACATCATGGAGACACTCTCTGGTGGCATTCACATACTAACACAGGTAGAAACTCTCCCCATGTAGTCACTCGGTTGCTCCAAGCTGTCCATTATCAATGCTCATTTTTTTGGATGTGATTTGGAGAGGAGTACGCGAGCAGTACCCGAGCCTCATTGACAGAATTCTTGAGACTTATGGACATTGGTACCAAATAGAAATTAAAATAGACATGTCTGTCTATGGTTACTGCATACTTGGGATCAAATTTATCTTTTTGTATCTGCTTCACCTTCGGGTTTTAGAGTCTCAAATGATGTAGAATATATCAAAAACACTGTTTGGGTGTGTGTTTTTTCAAAGAGAAATCATTTATTTCTAGGAAACTTTTCTCAGTCTCTGCTAATTTAGAGCACCTAGCCCATCACTAAGGCATAATAATCTACCTTCAGAACCAGAAGTGAGAATTAAGGCCGGCTCAGGAGTGCCCTGTGCGTAGATGTTATCAGGCCTATGACATGGCAGAGTCTCCTTCTGCCTCTCTTGAAAGGAAGAGCCTCATTTGTCATTTTGGCAGTTGTGAGCATGTGATATATGTCTTTTTACTCACCCCTACGGATAAAGTTTCCAGACAAATTATATCAATACCTTCTTAATCTAATGTAATATCTGGCACAAATTATACCAAATAACAAATATTTTAGAATAACCCAAATATTTTCTGATATAGTAACACACACACACACACACACAATTAGTCATGAGCAATCAGAAACTTCAGTTTATTTGGACATCTGCTTCGCTTTCTTCGTGAGGTGAGTTGGCTTTCTCATCGTTGTGACAAGATACCTGATGCATGCAGATTAAGTAGGGAACAGTTGGTCTGATTCACAGTTTGAGAGTACAGTCACCGAGAGCAAGGAAGGCACTGCACAGGACATTAGTCAATTGGTCACAAGGTCTATGGTCAGGAAACAGATGGAAGCTGCTGTTTGGTGTACTCTCGCCAGTTTATTCAGCACAAGACTCCGGCCTCTGGGATGGTGCTGGCACTCTGAGTGTCTCTCCACCTCAGTTAACCCAACCAGCAGCACCTCCACAGACACTTCCGGGGTTGGTTTCACATGGATTCTAAATCACATCAACTTGAGATGCCAAATTAGGCACCACAGGCTCCCGGCAGGGACTCATTCCTCACTGTTCAGCATCTGGGATGGAAGTTTCCTTTGTTCCTTTATGATTTTTTTTTCTTCTCAGTATATCTGTGTCCTAGAAATCTTTGTGGCATTTATTGGATGTTTATAATCAGGATGCTGAGGAGTACCAGCCTCTTCATCACATTTTATTTTTACATGCCGTGGAAGGCCA
This sequence comes from Psammomys obesus, assembly GCF_907164565.1. NCBI lineage: Eukaryota > Metazoa > Chordata > Mammalia > Rodentia > Muridae > Psammomys > Psammomys obesus. The sequence continues at coordinate 8,894,321 of NW_026593286.1, forward strand.
GAGTCCCTGGTGTGCAGCTATTGTACAAGTATGTGGTCTGTTCTGCCTCACCCTGGCCATCATGCTCCCTCTTTGGCTGCCACAGACCCTAGAATGTTGGATTGTGAATGGAGGAAACGTTTGGCCCCAAATTTCACCTATTTCTATTTAAAGTAAAACTCTGAAGAGGGGATGGCCCTTCTGGCTCTCTGTATTCACAAATGATTCTCAGAGAGTCCCTCCTGTCAAGACCCCACCTAGGGCTCTTCTAGCTGTGCCTGGGCTTTCTTCTATTCCTCCAAACTTTAGAATGTGGGCTCACCCACAAAAATCTCCCAGTAGCTGCACAGTAGACGTCTCTCTAAAGACAAAAGCTGCAAGCCTGCTGGGCACACCTGTATATCTACAGCAGAGTTACTAGTGTGTTTGTGCCAGCATTTTAAAAGAGGCACTGCACAAATGCTTTGAGAATGGAGAATAATTATAGGATGCAAAAATAACCAGTTATTACAAAGACTGCAGTAGAACCAGTGGGTGTCTTAAGAGTACTCAAAATCTAGAATACAAAACTGTCTTCAGTGAATACAGTTTACAAAGAAATGACTCAGTAGAAGGATGGGGTTGAAGACCTCTCAGCAGAAGGCTGCGGAGTTTCAGAGAGAGACTAAATGATGAATATACAGCAGAGTGTTTCAGCATTCAGAAGAAAAGAGACCCAGAGATGGAGGTAAGAGAAAAGTATGTGCAAAAAGAGGGAATAAATACAAAGTATAAATGCTCACAAACAATGAAATTTGAAAGATCATATACTGAAAATACAACAAAAGCCAGGCATGGTGTTGAATGCCTTTAATCCCAGCAGTTGGGAGGCAGAGACAGGAGGATCTCCAAGTTCGAGGCCAGCCTGGTGTACAGAGTGAGCTCCAGGACAGCCAGGGCTACACAGGGAAAACTTGTCTCAAGGAAACAAAAGACAAAACAAAGAACAAAACAACAAAGGAAAGAAAGAATATACAACAGAATACCAAATAATAGAGGGAAAAAGAAAACCCCCCCAGACATGCACTGCATGAGTTAATATCAGTGGTACTCAGTATTGGCAGTTTTCTACCGGAAAACTGAGATAGCTTCTGTGCACACTTGTGAGGAAGGAACTGGGTATGTCACTATGGGTAGCCTATGAAGACACCTGTAAAGGACTGTCTTGATTATATTAATGGATGTGGGAAGGTCCACTTTAACTCTAGGCAGGACTATTCCCTGGGCAGGGTGTTGTTGAATATTAATATTTATTATCGATTTATCTTTTAGTTGAACAGCAGTTAATTCTAATCCAGCTCTATATCCAAATCACCACACAGAGACTAGGATTTATTTAATTAGCCTAGAGCACAATGCTAGGCAATAATTACTCCATCCTAAACCTCCAAGCCCGCATAGTTTCCTACCATTCAGATTTCACCCATTATACTTGTTTTTAGTCATACCTTAGGTCCGGCTCATCTTTCCTCCTGGTTCCAAGTTCCTTCCTCCTGATCTCTGCTCTTCTCCTCATGGTTACAAATCCTCTCCTGCAGACCTCTGCTCTTTTCTACCCCCACTCGCTTCCTTTCCTTCCTTCAGACCAGGATGTCCCACCCTATTTTCTCCATTGGACAGCCTTGTGGCTGGTTGTTTTAACTGACACAGAGAACAGATGGTGGCATGTTTACACAAATTTAAGACAGGTGATGCTGAGACTAAGCATCACAACGCAATGTCCAAATTGAAACCAGGTGGTGGGGTAAAGAAATCAGCATTTGAATGAACAAGGGTAAATTTGTATACATTCCAAAAGAACATTATACCGACTGCAGGGGATCCTGGACTGCACAAAATGGAGGAAGCAAGGGGGGGCACTAGTGTTCGGGCACTTGCTCTCTTCTCAGTGTGGACATGATGGGACCCGCTGCTGCAGCTCCTGATGCTCCCACTTCTCTTCCTGAAGGACTGCAACCTGGGCTGTGAGCCCACACGTGCCTATCACAGCAAAGGGAAAATAAGCTAAGACAATATTTAAATCAAAAGGGGAAAAGAGGAAACATATATATATATGTTAAATTACTAACCTCGGGCTGGAGAGATGGCTTAGCCATTAAAGACTAGGCTCACAACCATAAATACAAGAGTTTAAATAAGTAACCTCTCATGTGTGTGTATGTGCCCCTCTCACGCACACTCCTCTCTCTTCTCCTTCCTCTGTGTCTGTTTCACTCTCCCTCCCTTCCTCCCTCCCTCCCTCTCTCCCTTTCTTTCTTCCTTCCTTATTGGTGCTGGAGATCAGTCCCCGAACCGGTGCCTGCTAAGTAAATATATCACTGAGTTACGCCTCTTACCCACCTCCCAGTCTTCAAATACCTGCTTTAAGATATGGAAAGAGGGTGAGTTGAGTTTACAGTTCATAGCCCATCGAATTGTTGAGCTCTAAAAAAAGTTGTCATCAAATGCTAAGAATAGCTCCAACATCATAGGATTCACAGGTTTTTAAAAGGTCTCAATATAAATAACTTTTCTGAAACGTTAACAAAAAGAGTGAGGAAGCCAGGAAGAGGCTACAAACGACTGGTTGAAAATAATAGAGGAAAAATGTAGTCAAGGGACAATTTCCAAGACACCATCGAATTATAATCCTGCACAAAGTAAATTGTCATGAAAGTTGTGTGTGTGAAAGAAAGAACGAGAGAAGAGAGGGGGAGAGAATGGATCTTGGTTATCATTGAATACAGCTGAGGAATTGCCTTGATCAGATTTCTTGATTAATGACTGATATGGAAGGTCTAGCCCATTGTAAGCAGTACCATCCCTGGGCAGGCAGTCCTGGCCCTCAGAAGAAACAGTTAAAATGAGCCTAGAAGCAAGTTGGTAAGCAACGTTACTCCATGGTTTCTGTTTGAAGCTCCTGCCTTGAGTCTCTTGCCACATGACAGATCATAACCTGTAGGCTAAATAAACCCATTCTCCCCACAAGTTGGTTTCAGTCAGCATTTTATCACATCGACAGAAAAGCAGACTGTGACGGGGAAAAGACCGTTATTGTCCTCCATGCCTTTCTTCTATGGAGTCTACTTGACCCTTATAAAATCCCAGTCCAAACCCAGATGACGGTCTGTACCAGAGAGAAATGACGTCATCCCTTCTGGACTTGGGCCCTTTGTAACCCAGACTATATATAGTGAAACTGCTTCTATTGTTTTTTTTTTTTTTTTTTAACGTATGAATTAGGGTATTCCAGTTTCTAGAATATTTCCTGTGGCATCCATTCTTTAGTATAACCTTATTTCCCCTTGATAATTCAGTTTAACAACAAGCTCCTCTTTGCTTCCTTCCAGAGGACTGGGATGGTGTCTCACTGGAGGCGAGATGCAGTTTGTTGTGGTGAGTGATGACACTTTTCCTGTGTGCCGCTGTATTTGCCAGGAGCCGTTGAGATGGATAAGGTCTTGGATTTAACCTCTGCTTTCACGCAGAGGGCCTCTGGGATTCTGTTGATGTGTGGGCTTGAGGGACCAAGTGATACTGATTCAGTGTCTTTTGATGGAGGAGCAGGAGCTAGCTGTGGACAAGCCTGAGGATGATGAGAGGGCAAGCTGGTCCTTTTGTGGGTTATTCTGATTAGGACAACCCAAGTTAAGAAGACATAGGGAGTTAGTGCCCTGCCAGTGAGGCTCATTGGTGATCAGTCACATTCCCTGAGGGCTGAGAAGAGACAGGGTGCTTGCAAGGTGCTTTCTTCTCGCTGACCCTGACAGCCATTCCTCTGTGCCTAATGAGAACATAGGAGGACAAGGTGCTCTTGGTCCTGTTCCCCAAGACTACAGGGCTGGCATGTGAGGGAGCTGAAACAAAACCCAGCCCCAATCTGTCCCCATTCCTCCCGGCACCTGGACTAGGTGACTTTCCCCAGAGGAAATTCAGCGCCCAAGGACATTTGGTGACAAAAAAAAGCCATTTTTAATTTCCATAACTTTGGAGTGCTGTGGCATCTCTTAGGTTGAGGCTGGTTATACTGCACATCACCCAGCCAATCCCAATGCTTCACACGCACACACACACACACACACACACACACACACACACACACACACACAC
>NW_026593286.1:8898437-8913936 GCF_907164565.1 Psammomys obesus
CACACACACACACACACACACACACACACACACACACACACACACACACCAGTTTTCCTCTAGGAAATGAAACTATGTGCTTATCCTGCTACAGAGCCTTCGCATCACAGAGTTCTTGTGACCTCTGTGGCCTCATCTTTGTTGTCTCTGTTATTTCCCTCTTCCCTTTCTCTCTCTTCAGCCTTCTCCATTCTTCCTTCTCAAATCACAGTCTACTTTGAGCAAGCATCAGCTTTTAAGGTTAGAAGTCTCTCTCCCTTCCTCCCTTCCTCTTTTCCTTCCTTCTTCCTTCCTTCCTTCCTTCCTTCCTTCCTTCCTTCCTTCCTTCCTTCCTTCCTTCCTTCCTTCTTTCAGGTCCTTGCTTGCTTGCTTGCTTGCTTGCGGTACAAGGACTCCATGCATGCTGGGCTGGCACACCACTACTAAGCTATAACTTCAGCCTTCTTTCCTCTTTATTCTGAGACAGGGTTCATTACGTTGACCAGACTCATGCTGGGACTCGGGGAGGCTTTGACCTTACAAGCCTCTCTCCTCAGTCTCCCAAAGAGCCTTAGAATACAATCCTGTTGCATCATTCCCAGTTTCTCATCACTTTTGTTTTTCATCTCCTGAATTAGCAAACACCTGTGCCTCTTTCCCTGCAAACCCTCAACCATGTGTGTGGTGTCTGCTTTCCATGCCACTTTCCCAGTCTTCTTAGGAACTCTTTCTATCCCCTCCCCCCACCCTTAACAGACCATTCCTGCTTGCTCCTTAGAATGATGGGCTGCTGCCTTAGGAGCCATTTCCACCACTGAGAAGTGTGGCAAACTCAAATGGGCCATGTCATCTCTGTGTCTCACTTTTCCCATGTGACAAATGAAGATAAGGAGTGTTCTGTCATGGGGATTTTTGGAGGGTGTTAAAGGTCATGCGTAGAGAATGTGTACTGTAAATTTATGCCTGGTATGTTCTGAGGTCTAATCAAATGTGGTAACTATTTTAAATAACTATTTTAACTATTTATTATGGGGATACATAGCGTGTGTGTGTGTGTGTGTGTGTGTGTGTGTGTGTGTGTAAGAGAAACTCAAAGGAGGTGGGCTTCAAGACAGCCCTGTGATTTGACACAAATGTAACTATAAATCATGACTTCATAAAGGGAGGGCAGGAGCCTTGGAAGAGCCAGCATGGGCAAAATAAATGGGCTCATGTTGTCCCCTAGTGACAGCAAAGGGAAAGGCATGAACTAAGGCGTCATAGCTCTAGCTTACCTATAAACACACACAGGCAATATCTCAGGAGAGACAGCCACCAGGTAACACACAAGTAAAAGCAAATTATGTTTTCAGAAATGTTGCCACGTTAGATAAAGCCTCCAGGCTTTGCTCAAGTTCTTTACTTTCTCTTTTCTTTTCTTTTTTTCCTTTTTCGAGATACACATGATTCTACTTTGGAAGGACCTTTCCAAGCAGATAGTAAAGCTTGAACGAAGCCCAGAGTTGGAAGTGTGCTTTCTTGTTTATGAAAGAGAATGACTCTGGCGTTGGCATCTTCCAACACGTCCAGAAGAGCCTACTTGGGGGGGATTTCTAAAATATTTGTGCATCATGGTTTTTATAGAAATCAGATATGTGAGAGGAGGTAAGACAAATGAGCCAGTCAGAAAGAATAACTCATATGGCCAGCACTAGGTCATAAAAACCATGAGGGCATTTGCAGAGGAGTGAGTATTTATTTCTTTCCCTGCTTGCTGGGAATGAGGTCATTTGTTTTTCTAGGTATTTGTGACTCTGGGAACCGAATGACTGCTGAAGTGTAGCGTCTGCAGAGGCTCAGCATGGGATGACTTCAAGGGCAAGCGGCAGTGAGAACCACTAGTCACTCTACTGGGAGGACAAGAGTACTTTCAGATGTCGGGGTTTCGAAGAAAGCGGCTCACCTCTACAGAGAACACGTAGTTGGGTGTAGAATTACAGTCCTCTCTGATAATCAGTTTTAACTTGTGTCTCTCCTCCATCAGTACTAGGCAACTTCTAACACACATGCATTAATATATTTCTTGTCTATCGCTATTTTGTGTTTGACGTCCTTGGCCTTTGCCCCAACTTTTGTCTTCTACAGTTCTTGGTTAGCTGTGGTTTAACTGATCACTATATGAGCCTTGATTTTCTCCCTATCTTGCATATAGGTTACACCTTTGAAAAATAAACTGTTTTACTGCTCACCCTAGAACTCACATATACATTTACAAGTGATCTAAGCCTTTCAAAGAGTGCAAAGCCAATGGGTTATGAGTCATGTCTTCGCTTTATGAACTAGTTGTAATTCCTCTCCCAGTTCTCGTGCATCATTGCTGTTACTCACTTCAGTTCTACATAAGCATACACACATATGCATTATAATGTATGTGTATGCAATTCAAGGCATTGTCATGCTATCTTGAACAAACTGTGAGATTTGTCGTTTATGAATTAGATAAGTGAATCGTTCCATTTGCTTTCACTTCTTCCTTCTTCGGCAATTTTGTTTTTGAGTGCAGCTTTGCGTTTCCGATCCCTAAAGAACATCTCCTGACATTTCTTGAAGAGCAAGTCTACAACTAATAGATTTCTTTAATATCTTCCTCGGGAATGTCCTTGTTTCTCCTTTGGTTTTGAAGGGTGACATTATATGATAGAATTCTACTTTGTGTTTGTTTTCTTCCCGCTCTGCACTTTATATCTTTGTTTTCTTCTCCCTTTGAAAAAATGTTATGAAGAGTTAAGTGTAGTTCTTTCATAGGGCCCTTGGTAGATGAGTGTAGTTATGTTTTTTTCTCTGTCTCCTTCCAGCACTTGTCTGTTATCTGTATTTTTAGATAATATGCCTCCTTTAGGATTGTTTAGTTTATTCTGTTTGTGTTCTGGGAATGTGCTCTGGTGGCAGAGATTAATTATGGAAATTTCCTACTTAAATATTGTCTCTGCTCTGTTTTCTGTTTCTTTCTTCTAATGTATTCATACTGTACACATATTACACTCTTTGTAAGTGTCCCACATTCTTGGCTGCCCTAGCGCTTTCTTCCTAGTCTTTTGTTTGTTTGAGTTTCAGTTTGGAGGTTTCTACTGAGAGACCCTCAAGTATTCTCAAAGATTCTGTTCTCAGTTTGGAGTCGTGCTCTTCTCCAGTGTTAGTCTAGCATAGGCACTCTTCATTTCTCGCGCGCTGTTTTCATTTCTTCCCTTTGGCTTGTTTTTCAGGGGGCACATCTCTTTACATTGCCTCCATTGTCCTTGCATTTGTCTCTGTCCACTCGAGACCCTTAGCATAATAACTACAATTGGGTTCTCTGGGTCTCTTTCTGATGATCTCTCTGTGCCTTCCAGTTGTAGTTTTTATGTGTTTATTTTGGAGGATTTATAATATGGATGCTTTTTTTTTTCTTTTGAGCATGGCTTATATTTTTATCCTTGGGAGCTGAATGTGATGTATTAGGTAAAAAGAATTATAGCAAATATCCCTTTAAAGATTTCATGGGATAGAGAGGGAGGCGGAGATGCCATTTAGAGTTCTGTGTTCAAGTCTAAGTCTTAGGGAAGCCTGTGTCTTGTGGATTGACCCTTACCATTGCTTCTCAGCTTTGTTCTTCGGATGCCATTTAGTTTTATGCCCAAATCTAGGTCTTAGATGAACCTGTGTCTTGTGGCTGTGACCCTCACCATTGCTTCTCAGATTTGTCCTTGTTGAGATGGAATGGTGTCTTCAAACTTCTTATTGTTGGACCTATTATCACAAAGCTCCCTAAAGAGTGCCTGGCTCAGAAGCAGTCTCAGTAATGTGAGAATTGAGTTTAACCCAAAATAACAGAGACACTGCAGCCACGGAAACTGTATCAAGAGTGCCAAGTAAGCTTGCCAGTCCCGGGTCTTTACAGACCTTTTGAGAAGCCTCTCAAAACAGCAGAACCCTTGGCCATTACTAAGCATTCCAGCTAGAGGCAGAATCTTTTGTCTTTCTTTCTTTCCTTCCTTCCTTCCTTCCTTCCTTCCTTCTTTCTTTCTTTCTTTCTTTCTTTCTTTCTTTCTTTCTTTCTTTCTTTCTTTCTTTCTTTCTCTCTTTCTTTCTTTCTCTCTTTCTCTCTTTCTCTCTCTCTCTCTTTCCTTCTTTTCTGGTCCTCACCTATAGCTTCACAGACACAGTAGTTTCAACTTTCACCTTCTTCTGTAATCCCAAGCTGCTGAATGCCTGCAGATGTCAGAGGAAATGTTTTGCTTATCTGGAGGCAAAATAAGATGATTTCTTAACTTTCCCTTTCTTCCTCCTTGTTTACCTCCCAGGGGAAGTCTGAGTGCATCTGAGGAAACAAGTGTTTGCAAGCTGCCTAAAGATCTAGTCTCTGGCATAAACTAGCTCAGAAAACCTTTCTACACCCAGACAAGTTACAGCAAAGTCTAATGTCACCCTTGTTAGTGTGGTCATCAGATGTGCCAGGTCTGGTTCATAGACTCTCTTCTGGAAGCATGTCCAGTGTCCTCCCACGTAATATTTCAGGCTTTTCATTACAAGTTCAGTAAATCTACATAATGGTTTTTTTTGTTGCCACCAAGTAGTTCATCCTGAGAGGTGAGTCTCCTCTGGCACTCCTGCCAACTTCCCATTCCAGTCATGGAAAAGGAAGGGTCCCTCCCTCCTGTGCCTGAGGTTCTGCCTGCTGTGTTTGTTGTTCAGTATCCCTGAAGGCTGGTGGATTCTCCAGTCCTCACTTTTCTAGTCTGGAAAATGGGAATAACAAGTGTTCCCTGTTTTCCCTTCAGGCTGATTGTGTATCTTTGTGGACATGAAGAAATTAAGGTTTTTCAATTTGTGTTATGTATGTAAGTAGCAATCCTTTTTGCTCACTCTATTTGTCTCTCTCCCTCTGTCTCTCTGTTTGTGTCTCTGTCTCTATCTCTCTGTCTCTCTCTCTTCCTCTCTCTCTCTCATGTGTATGTTCACACACTTGTGTATCTGCTTTTGGTTTGACTTCAGACTCTCTGTCAATTTTTTGTTATTATGTAGAGGCACAAATACTTACATATCTCATAAATCTGAAAGATTTAAACCATTAAAATAGGATTAAGCCACTTGCTCTTTTCTGGGCCCCAGTTTCCCCAGCTATAAAATGGAACATTTGAATCATTAGATAAAGAAAGTGTCTTCCAGTACCAACACTGCATGACTCTGGCAAGAAACAGACACTAAACCTTGCCTGTCCTTTTCCCCTGTGGGCAGGGTCAGACAGCTAGCTCCCAGAGTCACTTGCCTTTAGAACACAGACTCCCAGGCTTAGGCCAACACCTGCACACTGGTCTGAGAACCTGGTGTTTCAAACAGTGAAGCAGGTATTTTCACTAACTAACCTGCGCATTTCAGAAATGGTGGCGGGCATATTACAGCGAGCTTTGCATGCTTCCCAGTGAGCACCATCATGGAAGTTACTGGGGTGAGTCTCTCCACACTTCCTTCCACTTAAGTTGCCATTCAATTCTTTTTTCTTTCTTTCTTTCTTTCTTTCTTTCTTTCTTTCTTTCTCTCTCTCTCTCTCTCTCTCTCTTTCTCCCTCCCCTCACACCCCAGAGAGAGCATTTCTATGCATCCTTGGCTATCCTAGAACTCACACTGTAGACCAGGCTGGCCTCAAACTCACTGAGATCCACCTGCCTCTGCCTCCCAGTTGCTGGCATCAAAGGCATGCGCCACCCCCGCCTGGCTCTTTTTTCTTTTTGTTACCAGCTAATCAAAAAATATGTGTATACACATTATCAACTGCTCTGTGACCTAAACTATGGTAAAATTAGATGTTTCCATGTGGTTAGGAACTTGCCTCAATATTAAGGAAATCTAAATATTGCTCCGTGACCCCCCAACCCCTGTATCATCCCTGGGAGTCCCCCTTCTCTAATTTCATGGGGGGGGGAAACAAAACATTTATCATGTTAAGAATGAATGGCAGAAGCTAAAACCCAAACTTAAATCTTTCCTTAATTAGTATGCTAAGACAGACATTTCCTGGGGGATCTTGAAATCCTACTTATGTAGAATTAACCGATCAACAGGGAGCTTGGAGGAAAGGACAGGCTTTGTTGTTTATTTATCAAAAGGCTTTGGACAATTAAACTATTTATGCTTCAGTTTTATAGTAGGTGAAAATAAAATTAAGAACCACTCCCTCATGTCTCAAGGATCATATGAGAGAAGGGTGTTTATCAGGCATGCGCTACTTTGTAAAACTTCATTTTGCAATCATTTTTCATTTTAAGAATATATTAATTTCAAGTTCCATTAAAAACCCATGGTTTAAATTCATTACATTAAAGGTAAAGCTGATTTTTTGTGTTGTTGCACTATTTCCTCTCTTGCCTTCGGTCTTCTCCTGGGAGGTTAGTGAAGCAAACCTGCTGGTGACATCCAGATACTAACCAACAGCAGTGAAAATGCCTGTTAGAGTTTCCCCTTATTTTCTGTAGCCAACACATTGCGGGAATGGAAGGCCCAGGTAGACGCCCAGCACTCACTATGTTGCACTACCTTTAAAATGGTCTCCTCCACTAGAAAAAAAAAAAAATGGCCCCAAGCTCATCTTTCCTACCACGGGGGCATCTCTAGTGTGTGTGTATGTGTGTGTGTGTGTGTGTGTGTGTGTGTGCGCGCGCGCGCACGTGTTGTGTTCAATCTTGATTTCTACCAATCCCTCAGCCCTAATGGGTTCCTCCTGAACACCCCTCTCGGCACATCCCCTTCCCAACTCTGTATGCTCCTTTCATAATCCACTGAGTTCACTCAGTGCTGTCAATATATGCACAGCTGGCTTGATCTTGCTTGAGAAGGTTCTGCACTGTATTCAGAGACTCACGCGGACATCCTTACTACCATGGAAACACCCAAACTCCCCCTCAGGCTTCGTCAGAGGCGCGCTATGGCACTATGCTCTTCAACCTCCCCCCCCCTCCTGAAAAAACCCAACTCCTAAACCCTGGCTGTTTCCTTCTAATCCCCCTCACAGTTTCGTCACCCAAGAGCATCCTCCAGGCTCAGCGGTTTAGAGAGAACAGAAATAATATATTTAGGAAGCCGCTCGCACAAGGAGTGTGAAGGCAGCCAAAGCAGAGGGCAAGTGTGGCATTTGTCCTGCTGACGGGACAGATGCCACACTTGCTCCCCTGAAAGATCACACAAAAGCAGCAAAACCAGCAGTGCACATGTTAATGTCGATGGCAAAGCCCTCGTGCCTGCCTTTGCGCAGAAGGAACCCGTGACGCCAGGGAGAATGACTATCCTGATAACACGCAACTCCTATTCCTGCCACTGTCAGAAACCTTCCCAAGGTTGAGGCAGAGGCTGCGCTGTGAGTTCTGTCCTCATGACCAGATTGCTTGTCCCTCTTCAGTCCCTCAGCTGCTGGTCTAGCCGGTGGGCTTACTGATTTTCTTTGCTTTACTCCCCTCTAGTGTTCAACTTGGGAATTACATATGGGGTCTTTCAAAGGCAAGTTTCAAAAGGCTAAGTATTGTATAAAATTATTACTGTTTTTGGTCTCGTTTACCAGTGTCACAATTCTCAAGTGGATGTTTCGGGAGACAGATGTGTTAGGATTGAAGAGATAACTGGGATCCTGCAAAATACAGTGGGCATTTGCTGCATCCTCTGTCTTGTGCTGATTTTTTTCAGTGGTGTCTCTTTCACTTCAGAAGGACTTAACTGCGGTGGGCTAAAATTTTTCCTCCCGAATTATCTCCTGATTGTGTTTGCCCACACTGCCCTCTTTGCGCTTAGGAATCCATCTATTTAAAGCTGTATCTTAATTTCTGCAGGGATGGATAGTTGACCCGTTTTTTGTTTGTTTGTTTGCTCTCAGAAATAAAGCAGCATTGATGGTAATGATTTACTTCTGAGTTCAGCCTGGGGATTGTGTTTGCATCTGCATTGAGCAATGCACAGAGAAGCCAGTCAGTCAGGTTTTCTGTATCATTTTTTAAACTGTAATTCACATAGTTTTATTGATGTTTTAATCAAAATAAAAAATAATTGTATTTAGCTATACTTTAATAAAAGCACATAGTGAGTGATCGGGACCCTTGAGACTTTTAACAATTTAGTTATGAAAATTTAACTTGACGTTGTGATGAGAATCTGCACTTATTGTCTTAGGTGGCTGAGGCAGAGGAGAGCTAGCCCAGAAGTTCCAAGCCAGACTAAGCAACAAAGAAAGACCCTGTCTCTTCAAACAGTGGTGAGTGCTGGGAAACATTTTTTAATTCTGTCAGCCCACTCAGCCTAATGCTATTGGACCAGCATTATAATTATATTGCATGAATATCCTTTAATCAGCTTGAGTCTACAGAGATTAGCATTGGAGAATTGTTTTTTCCTATTCATTTTTCAATCATTTGTTGTCATGTATATGAAAAACAATGAATGTTCATTTGGTTAACAGTAGCTATGAGAAAACACAACGAATAAAATAAAACACTTATTATAAAAATCAGAAATTTAAATATTGCCTTTTCTGTTTACTAATATCAGTGTGCACAGACACAGATATGAGTATACTAATCTAGCATATGCAACATAATGATATATAAACTGTATTTATTCTTTACTTACGTCTTTTTTCATTCTACATAGGGTCAAATGAGGTGAATATCTGTATGTCATTCAATGTGTTAACATATTGCCTCTGGCAAGGTTGTATTAGCTGTTGGCAGAACACTTGTGTCTCTGTATCTTTGGATTTGTGGGATATAATCATTTTTAAACTTCCTCAACTTAATTTGCATTAAGATGAGTTGTGACATTTTCATAAGCTGTTGTTTGGTTGACAAGCAAGGTTTACCATCTTAAAGCACTGGATATTTTTATTGTTTTTTATCTGTAGCAATAATTTACTTTCCTTGACATCTTTTGCTACGTGGATATTTTTATGTATATTTATTCTTTAGGTGTAAGATACTAGATGCCATATACTAGCAATGATATCTGAAAAGATGAAGCATAGAAAAAAAAAAACATGACCCACAACTTTAACTACTGCATGAGGGTTGAGTAACTTCACTCATTCATTAATAAGTTCTACAGCAGAAACAGTGTGGCACACTGTATGAACTGAAAAAGCTCAGTATGTTCAGATTTATTGCTTACTTTTTCTTCCATCAGAAATAATAGTTAAATGTATACTTGACTCACTCCTGTTACCCAATAATGAGTTTTCCCCCATTTTGTCAGCTTCCATTTCTTGCTTTACTTAGGTTTGAAAGAGCCTCTCACCCTTGCTCTGCATCCCGTTGTCCAGATTTTCTAGTCAGTTCATTTTAGAAGCTTCTGCTCATAATTACCTTGTGCAAATTTTGTATTCCCTAGTCTTCTTCCTTTCTTCTGAATCAGGAAGTTGAGTCTACAGTACAGAAAATAGTTCCTGGTGTGTTCTGGGATGTGTTCAGCCTTCTTGCAGAGACCTCTGTACTGTGCTCAGCTTTGGAATTCAGAGCTCTGCTTGCATGGCATGTCTTTCTTCAAGGTCCTCTGTTCCCTTTATTCCCAAAGCTGTTCCACTGCTTTTATTCATCCGTGAGCATTTCTCTGTTTTCAGTTTGGCTGCCATATTTCTTCATTAGACTTGTGTTTTGTTTTTTTCCCTTGGTGTGGTATTGTTTTTCTACTGATTTGTCCCTGCGTGAAGGGAAGATACATACAGATAGTACGTGCCATTTACCTCTGTATAGTTTGGGTTTTCTTAAATCAGTCAGTTCTCTTAGATGGTAGGTGATGAATTTCTTAGGCTCTCAGTCTGAAGGCTGGGTTAGTTTCGGACATTAAATCAAGTTTCTATGTGTAGGAAGCCAGTGAGTTTGTTACTATAGCAGACAATTTCCTATCCTGATTCCTGGGTCTTCTGATGGACTTAGAGAGTCACTGTGGTTCCTTCCTGAAGGGTATTATAAAAGATAATCTTTATATGATCGGGTATCACCCTTAAAATGAACCTCTGACTTACTGAGTGCTAAAAGGTTTGATATCTCCTTTTATTCTCATCCTCTACACAGACCTCCCCACCACCCACCCCAATAAACACAGGACTTTCCTTGCAGCCCATTCTTACCTTGTGGTCTTTCGTATGTTATCAGTTCAGAATAGCCACACACTGACCACTCAAAGACCAGACTCAGATTAATGGAAGTTTATTGAATGCTGACCAAAAACTGAGTAGTCAGGAGCATAATCTGGGCTCGGGAGCCAGAATATGACTTCCATCTGTTTCTAAGGCAGACTTTTCACACACACACACACACACACACAACAACAACAACAACAACAACAACAACAACAAGAACAACAACAAAATTAACCAGTTTACAAGGTGTAGGAAGTAGGAGATAGGGTTGGGGATCACGTCATTTTGACCAGCTAAACATAATTGATTTTGTTCCAGTTTTATTGGAGTGTATCTAGGTAGCTAGACAAAGCACTTTATGCTGATTGGTTGGGAGTTAGGGTAGGGGAGCTCTTAGGACCTTCCCAGCTTTCTAGGAATAAGGAACATAACAGGATGTTGTGGTCTTAACTCTAACAGAACATACATTTATCTTTAAGTTAAGCAGAACACACATTTATCATCTATTGTCTTATTCTAAGCAGCGAGTGTTGAACTATTGAAATGTACCCTGGTCTCAGGCATGAAGGGCCTGAGAACTTGAACTTAATTTTACCTTATAATCAAAATGGAGACTTGGAGGCAAAATGGTTTCTGAAATGCTAAAGGTGACACCGGGTGTTAACAGAGGATGTTAACAGAGAAGCTACAATTATGCTAAGAACTAAAGTAGGTCTCAATGAAAGGGCTGTAGAGTTTAAGCAGGTTGAGCTGGTTACAACACAAATATCCTCTCAATGATTTAGAACATCAAAGATGTCAGGAGAAACCATATCCCTACTTACTTTTCACTCGGCCAGCCCTGTGTCCTCAACGTCTCCGAAGCATCACTCCCTTATAGAGGAGTCCTCTGTTCATCCATTTGAAGAAGGATTTAATCCTTCTCTCAATAGCAACGCTTTCGTTTTTATAAGCTCAGCTGTCTTATGGCGGCAGATCATTAGCTCCCCAGCTTTCTATATCAAAACTCAGAAACTAAATAGGTTTGTAGATCTGGATCGAGTGTTAGACATAACTCTTGCACGTAAACTTTCTTCTTACTATATAAAGAGGAGAACAACCCCTGTTTTCTACCATTCCATTTCAAATAGTATCCCTCGTTTAAAAGTTCATGGATGAGTAGGTTTTACAGTTAAGGATATTTGCCGATGGCTCTTGTGTACTCTTGCCTCGCCAATGTGAGGGTCTTGTTCACTGACCTCTGTGTCTGAGAGCACTGTAAAAATACATACACCAATATATGGATGGAGGAGTATCCACTTTTACAACCATGCTTAACTTTTCTTTCAGCTTCTTACACTGGAGATTACCAAGCTTTGGTTGTGGTCTGCCATTCTTCATTCCCTTTTATTTTGCTTCTATTTTACCATTTTTCCACATCAATCTATTAAATGGATGTTTCAGATAGAAACTAATGGCTATTGTGGGTGGAGATCAGGATTTCAGAATTAATGCAAGATACATTTGTTTGGGTTAGTCCCTTCCCTCTCGGCGATGATACTAGGGTTTGAACCTAGAGCCTCCTGCTCACTAGGCAAATGAGAGTGGCTGGCTTATATAGTAAAGATTTCCTGATGTCAGTAACAGCCAAGCAGAGGGTTGGAGGTGTCATTTGCTTCAGAGTTTTACGCAATGCCATTTAAAAACATCTTGTTTTTGTCAGATTTCTTGACTCTTTTAGTCATTAGATGTTCAGTCTAGAATTTAACATATTGTCTTCAGTGTTGAGTGAGTTAAAAGGAAGCTCCCATGATACATTGAGGGCACAACTAATCTGCTATATACCAGTCCAAGATTCTAGTCCTCACCAAACAGTCCAGGAGTGTTTTCCATTGAAGCCTTAGAGATGATTTGGCTTTTCTCGTTATCCAATTTAACTTAATTTCCTAGATCAAATGTATAAAGTGAGATGACGTGATTCATTGCCAAAAAAAAAAAAAAAAAAAAAAATCCACTGGCCAACCACAGATCAAACTGTCTCTCTGTGGATTGGAGGTCAAAATGCAGATGGAGCCTCCACACAGCTGCAGAAAAGGGAGTGCAGGCCAGCTGGATTATCAGAGGACCTAAATGCCAAATTTCCTCCTGTGTTAAAACATATACAAGCCAAAAGCCAGGTGGTTTTGCTGGAAAAGTGTATGGGTGGGAAAAATAGTTGATGCTGTCAGACCCTGGTAACGGTGAGGGGTATCATTGGAGAACATCTATGCCTGTAGGTTCAGCCATCATGGCATCTTTTTCACCATGGAACTTGATCTGGCAAAAATCCAAAGCATAAGAACTAAGCAGGCAAAAAGACCAGCTATGGAAGCAGAATGGCAGCGATATAGATAAACACATTTTTGGAACTCACTGGATGCTTTTCAGTACAGCAGTGGCAGTAGGAAAAGGCTCATCCCAGGACACAGGGGACAATGAACTTCATCACAAAAGCTGGAAACATGTGGGGCCACCAAGGCTTTCCAAGAAATATTTAGCTTCGCTAGAAGTAGAGTAATATGATACCTCATAAGAGTGGAGCGGAAAGCCAAAGGCCTTGGTCAACATTTACTTAATCCAAAACCTTTTTGAGAGGACAAATAGTTCCAAAAGACTATTTAAAATGGTTAGGGCTGCACTCAGAAAATGACCGTGTGGATGTGGAAAAGTTGTCTTAAGAAACCATTTAGAAATATGGGTCTTAGCCCTGGCAAGAGCACTAAATGGGTAAAAAAGCCTTTCATGCAAGATTGATGGCCTGAGTTTGAGTCTCAGAGCCCACAGTAGAAAGAGAGAACTGATTACCTCAAATTAACCTTTAAACTCTACATGCATTCTGTGCCACGTGTGCGCCCAATTCACACACACACACGTCATTCACACATGCAGATGCACACAGTATGCTAGCAAATACAATAACTTTTATGAAAGACATTCTCATTCATAAAATATTGGTTTCTTGGTTGCAATTAGACTAAACAAAGGAAAACAGTTTAGGCTCTCTGTGTGTGTACTGTAATACAGTGTGGTGTTTACTTGTTCATATATATGCACTTGTGACTATGCTTGCATGCTCGTACTTGCCTATGTGTGCACTTGTATGTGTGTGTGAGCATTCTACCATCTAATGTATTATATAGTACATCACTATATGAAAATGATATATTATGTATTCTATATGTATTTCATATCCATAAATCTATAAATACAGCTTGTTCTGTGCGCATAATATTTCTTGTGTACGTGTTTTTGGGGCTCGCCATTTAGCATTGAATAACCAGTTAATGTGCTCTTCCCTGGGGAAGGCTAATTCACTGCTCTCAGCATTCTGTAGCTGTCTGTAGTTCTTTATCTTCCAGTTAGCACACCCATGAGTGTCCTTGTTCAGATCATGTTTAGTTGGCCCCATTGGTGGAAAAAAAAGATTTCTTCTGGTCATTTCAGTTATTTAAAAAAAAATCTTTAATCTCTACTCCTTTTCTGCCTTACAATTTCTCTATTTATTCTGCTCTTATTTTCTAGAAAGGTAAATACATCCTTGACTATGGTGTTAGCCTAACACTATAGATGGTAGGCTAACATATTTGATAGAGAGTCATGCCTTTAACTGTTTAGATTTCAAGTATCTATGTCAGTCCATCTTTGATTCAGTTATGTATACCTTGTTTTTATGGTGACATAGTCTAACTTTTAAATGAACACCGAAACTGTCATTAAGTGTGAAAAGTTTGTTTTTCCTTAGAAAATATTATGTTCCCCTGAGAGATTCCATCCAGCAACAGATCAAAACAGATGATGACACTTACAGCCAAACATTGGACAAAATGTAGGAAGTCTTGTGGAAAAGTGGGGGGAAGGATAGAAGGACTTGGAAGTGACAGGAGCCCCACAAGAATACCAACAGAGCCAACTAACCAGGGTGCAGAGGGGCCTATGGAGACTGAAGTACCAACCAAGGACCATGAGTAGCCTGCACCTAGCTCCCCTAAAAAGATGTAGCCAATGGGCAGCTCTGGCTTCATGTGGGTTGCCTAGTAAGGGGAGCAGCGGCTGTCTCCAACGTGGATTCTATTGCCTTTTTCTTGACCACTTACCCCTGCTACCTCACCAGACCAAAGGGTAAGAGAACACACTCAGTTCTAATTAGACTTGATGAGCTGGGGTGGATTGGTGGTGGTTGGAGCTCTCCTTTTCTAAGGAATAGGGGAAGGGAGGGGGAAGGAGGGAGAAAAAGGGAAGCTGGGACTGGGAGGGTATAAAGTGAATAAATAAATTTTAGAAAGAAAATATGCTGCAAGAAGCAAAGTAATAAGTTAACTTAGATACTGTGTGTCAGACAGTTGGGTGGGTATAAAACAACCTTTGCTAAAAGCATTTGTGTTAGTTGCAATAATAACACTCTTATTTGCAGATCATCTTTTCAAATAGTTTAGAATAAATTCTGATTCTTGACAAGCCTTATGATTATAATGTTATTAAAACTTTATCTTTTGGTAGCTGGATAAATGCATCATTTTCGTTTGGTCCAGCTGCTGATGGAAAGTAGAGGGGAAAGGAGGATGGGTACCTGGCTCTATCTTACAGACACTCTCATCAGGTGTTGAGAATCTGTCTAAAGTTTCAAATACTGTGGATAAGGCTGTCTGCAAGATTATAAGTGCTGACCTTATTTAAAAAGGCAGAGTTAACTGATATTACTCAAACCTCAAGCTTGCCCATATGTGAAAGATGGCCTGGTACAAAACTCCACTCATTAGCAATATAAACGAGATTCTTAGTACTTCATCTTGTAATGCTCTTCTTACTAATATGATTGCAATTGTTGATGTGTTGGATTCTTTAAAAACAAGTTCATAAATTACAAAGGCCTTATCTCAAAACTTGGGATCACCCATAAGATAATAAAACATGTGCAAATATGTAGTTTAAGTAAAAATGTGTGATTTTAAGACCGTGGACTCTGGAGGTGTCTAGAAAACTGTTCAGTTCTGCTCTCTGTAATTATAGCTTTTCAAGTTCGAACCTGTTTTTGAAGTGGGGAAAATTGCAGTTTGGGGCTGTTGGAATTAGTGAAGCTCTTATTTGGGAACGGGGGTTGGGGGTTTGGGTTGCAGAAAAGTCCTGTGGTGTAAAGGTTGGGAAACAGTCTTCATCTGCTCATTTCTTATTCCGCTACTGAAAATATTCTCACTGAACCGCCAGATGGCGCTATGACCACATAGTTAGTAAAGGCTCCTGCAGTCCCAACCAAATAGAAAACAATGCTGCTATTTTCATCTTTCTTTCCCTTCCTTCCTTCCTTCCTTCCTTCCTTCCTTCCTTCCTTCCTTCCTTCCTTCCTTCCTTCCTTCCTTCCTTCCTTCCTTCCTTCCT
>NW_026593286.1:8913946-8930028 GCF_907164565.1 Psammomys obesus
CCTTCCTTCCTTCCTTCCTTCCTTCCTTCCTTCCTTCCTTCCTTCCTCCCTCCCTTTCTCGCCCTCCCTCCCTTTTTTCTTTTTTCTTTCTCTCTCTTTCATTCATTCTCTCTTTTTCTTTCTTTTTATTTTCCCTCAGATTCTACTTAGTATTTCAGTTTGATAAGGCAATGGTCAGAAAGGCATACACAAAAGATTTCACACGTTCTCAACTACTTCTTTTCTCTATTTTATATGAAAACTTATGGACTACATTAACTGTTCATTTTTATAAAATACGAATATGCATAAGAATTCATATTAGTTGGTTTATTTTATTAATTACACTTTATTCACTTTGTATCCCCCCATTAGTCTCTCCCTCCTCCCCTCCCGATCCCACCCTCCCTCCCCCTTCTTCACGCATGCCTCTCCCCAATTCCACTGATAGAGGAGGTCCTCCTCTCCGTCCGTCCTTCTGATCTTAGTCTATCAGAACACATCAGGAGTGGCTGCATTGTCATCTTCTGTGGCTTGGTAAGGCTGCTGCCCCCTCAGGGGGAGGTGATCAAAGAGCAGACCAATCAGATTATGTCAGAGGCAGTCCTTCTTCCCATTTCTATGTAACCCACTTGGACACTAAACTGCCATGGGCTACATCGGTGAAGGGGTTCTAAGTTATCTCCATGCATGGTACTTGGTTGGAGTATGAGTTTCTGGGAAGACCCCTGTGTTCAAATTTTCTGGTTATATTGCTCTCCTTGTGGAGTTCCTGTCTTCTCCAGATCTTACTATTTCCCACTTCTTACATAAGATTCCATGGACTCTGCCCAACAGTTGGCCATTAGTCTCAGCGTCTGCTTTGATAGTCTGCAGGGCAGAGCCTTTCAGAGGTCCTCTGTATCAGGCTCCTGACTTGTTCTCTCTTTTCTCCTTCTTCTGATGTCCATCCTCTTTGCCTTTCTGGATATAAATTGAGCATTTTAGCAAGAGTCCTTCCTCTTGATTAGTTTCTTTAGGTGTACAGATTTTACTAGGTTTATCCTATGTTATATGTCTATATGAGTGAGTCTATACCATGTGTGTCTTTCTGCTTCTGAGAGAGCTCACTGAGGGTGATCCTTTCCAGGTAACACCATTTACCTGAAAATTTCATGATTTCCTTATTTTTCATTGCAGAGTAATACTCCATTGTGTAGATGTACCATGATTTCTGCATCCATTCTTCAGTTGAGGGGCATCTGGGCTGTTTCCAGCTTCTGGATATTACAAATAAAGCTGCTACAAACATGGTTGAGCAAATGTTTTTATTGCGTACTTGAGCCTCTTTTAGATATATTCCTAGGAGTGGTATGACTAGATCTTGAGGAAGCACTATTCCTAGTTGTCTGAGAAAACACCAGATTGATTTCCAGAGTGGTTGTATAAGTTTACATTCCCACCAGCAGTGGAGGAGGGTTCCCCTTAATCCACAACCTCTCCAGCATGTGCTGTCACTTGAGTTTTTCATCTTGGCCATTCTGATGGGTGTAAGGTGATATCTCAGGGTCGTTTTGATTTGCATTTCCCTGATGGCTAATGACATTCTAATGTTTCTCTGACATTCGATATTCCTCTGTCGAGAATTCTCTGTTTAGCTCTGTTCCCCATTTTTTAAGTGGATTACTTGGTTTGTTGCTTTTCAGCTTCTTTAGTTCTTTGTATATACTGGATATTAGTCCTCTGTCAGATAAAGGGTTGGTGAAGATTCTTTCCCAATCTGTACGCAGTCGTTTTGTTTTGATGACGGTGTCCTTTGCTTTACAGAAGCTTTTCAGTTTCATGAGGTCCCATTTATTGATTGTTGCTATTAGAGCCTGTGCTGTTGGTGTTCTGTTCAGGAAGTTGTCTCCTGTACCAATGAGTCCTAGGGTCTTCCCCACTTTTTCATCTAACCGAGTTAATGTGTCTGGTTTTATGTTGAGGTCTTTGATCCATTTGGATTTTAGTTTTGTACAGGGTGATAAGTATGGATCTATTTGCATTTTTCTACATGTAGACATCCAGTTAGACCAGCACCATTTGTTGAAGATGCTATCTTTTTTCCATTGTATGGTTTTGGCATCTTTGTCAAAGATCCGGTGTCCATAAGTGTGTGGGTTTATTTCTCAGTCTTCTGTTCGGTTCCATTGATCCACCATTCTGTTTCTATGCTAGTACCATACAATTTTTATTATTCTTGCTCTATATTACAGCTTAAGATCAGGGATGGAGATACCTCCAGAAGATCTTTTATGGTAGAGGATTGTTTTAGCAATTCTGGGTTTCTTGTTATTCCATATGAAGTTGAGAATTTTTCTTTCCAGGTCTGTAAAGAATTGTGTTGGCAATTTGATGGGAATTGCATTGAATCTGTAGATTGCTTTTGGTAAGATGGCCATTTTTACTATGTTAATCCTGCCAAGTCATGAACATGGGAGATCTTTCCATCTTCTAATATCTTATTCTAATTTTTTCTTCAGAGACTTGAAATTTTTTTCATACAAGTCTTTGACTTGCGTGGTTAGTGTTACACCAAGGTACTTTATGTCATTTGTGGCTATTGTGAAGGGTGTTGTTCCCTAATTTCTTTCTCAGCCCTTTTGTCTTTTGTATACATTAGGGCTACTAACTTTCTTGAGTTAATTTTGTATCCGGCCACTTTGCTGAAGGTGTTTATCTGCTGTAGGAGTTCCCTGGTAGAGTTTTTGGGTTCATGCACATATACTATCATATCATCTGCAAAAAATGATAATTTGACTTCTTCCTTTCCAATTTGTATCCCCTTGATCTCCTTCAATTGTGTTATTGCTCTAGCAAGGACTTCCAGAACTATGTTGAAGAGATATGGAGAGAGTGGTCAGCTTTGTCTTGTCCCTAATATCAGTGGGATTGCTTTAAGTTGCTCTCTGTTCGGTTTGATGTTGGCTATAGGCTTGCTGTGTATCGCCTTTACTATGTTTAGATATGTGCCTTGTATCCCTGATCTCTCCCAGACGTTAAACATGAATGGATGTTGGATTTTTTCAAATGCTTTTACAGCATCCAGGGAGATTATCATATGTTTTTTTTTCTTTCAATTTGTTAATATGGTGGATCACTTGCTGGATTTATGTATATTGAACCACCCCTGCATACCTGGGATGAAGCCTATTTGGTCATGGTGGATGATATCTTTGATGTGTTCTTGTATTCGGTTTGCAAGTATTTTGTTAAGTATTTTTGCATCAATGTTCATAAGGGAGACTGGCCTGAAATTCTCTTTCTTTGTTGGTTCTTTGTGAGGTTTAGGTACCAAGGTGACTGTGGCTTCATAGAATGAGTTTAGTAATGTTCCTCTGTTTCTATTTTGTGGAATAGTTTGAAGAGAATTGGAGTTAGCTCTTCTTTGAAGGTCTGGTAGAATTCTGGGCTGAAACCATCTGGTCCTGGGCTTTTTTTTTGGATGGGAGACTTTTGATGACTGCCTCTATTTGCTTGGGAATATAGGACTATTTAATTGATTTACCTGGTCCTGATTCAGCTTTGGTAAGTCAAATCGATCAAGAAAATTGTCCATTTCATTTAGATTTTCAAATTTTGTGGCATATAGACTTTTGAAGTAAGTCCTAATGATTGTTTGTATTTCCTCGGTGTCTGTAGTTATGTCCCCCTTTTCATTTCTGATTTTGTTGATTTGGATGGTGTCTCTCTGCATTTTAGTTAGCTTGGCTAAGGGTTTGTCTATCTTATTGATTTTCTCAAAGAACCAGCTCTTGGTTTCATTCACTCTTTGAATTGTTTTATTTGTTTCTAATTGATTGATTTTAGCCCTGAGTTTGATTATTTCCAGCCATCTACTCCTTCTTGGCATGTCTGCTTCTTCTTTTTCTAGGGTTTTTAAGTGAGCCATTAAGTTGCTTGAATGTGCTGTCTTGAATTTCTTCTTGAAGGCACTTAGTGCTATGAACTTAGTGCTATGAACTTTCCTCTGCTTTCATTGTGTCCCACAAGTTTGGGTATGTTGCATCTTCATTTTCACTGAGTTCTAGGAAGACTTTCATTTCTTTCCTTATTTCTTCCCTGACCCAGCAGTCATTTAGTAGCAAGTTGTTCAGTTTCCATGTATATGTAGGCTTTTTGCTATTCCTGTTGTTATTGAGGTCCAGCTTTATTCCATGGTGATCAGACAGGATACAAGGGATTATTTCAATCTTCTTGTATCTGTTGAGGCTCGCTTTGTTACCAACTATATGGTCTATTTTGGAGAAGGTTCCATTTGGTGCTGAGAAGAAGGTAAATTCTTTTGTGTTTGGGTGTAAGGTTCTGTAAATGTCTGTTAGGTCCATTTAATTCATGACCTCTGTTAGAGATATTGTTTCTTTGTTTAATTTCTGTTTTGTTTACCTGTCCTATGTTGGGAGTGGGGTGTTGAAGTCTCCCACTATTAATGTGTGGGGATCTATGTGTGATTCAAGTTCTATCAATGTTTCTTTTACAAATTTGGGTGCCCTTGTATTTGGGGCATAGATGTTCAGGATTGTGATGTCTTCCTGGTGGAATTTTCCCTTGATGAGTATGAAGTGTCCTTCCCCATCTCTTTTTATTAATTTTGGTTGAAAGTCTATTTTATCAGATATTAGAATGGCTACTCCTGCTTGCTTCTTGGGTCCATTTTCTTGGAAAGCTGTCTTCCAATCCTTTACCCTCAGGTAATGTCTATCTTTGTGACTTAGGTGTGTTTTTTGTATGCAACAGATTGCTGGGTTTTGTTTATGCATCCATTCTGTTAGTCTGTGTCTTTTTATTGGAGAATTGAGTCCATTGATGTTGAGAGAGATTAATGACCAGTGGCTGTTAGATCCTTTGATTTTGATGTTGGCTGTGGTCATAAGGTTGTGTGCTTGGTTGCTTTTTGTTTTACTGTAGTGAGGTTAATTATTTCCCGTGTTTTCTTGAAATTAGCTAGTTTTCTTGGGTTGTATTTTCCCTTCTAGTGTCTTCTGTAAGGCTGGATTTGTGTGTAGGTATTGTTGAAATTTGTTTTTGTCATTGAATATCTTGTTTTCTCCGTCTATGAGGACTGAGAGTTTTGCTGGGTATAGTAGCCTGGGCTGACATCTGTGTTCTCTTAGGGTCTGCATGATATCCGTCCAGGCCCTTCTGGCTTTCATAGTCTCTGTTGAAAAGTCAGGTGTGATTCTAATGGGTTTGCCATTATATGTTACTTGGCCTTTTTCCCTTGCAGCTTTTAGTATTTTTTTTCTTTGTTCTGTATACTTAATGTTTTGATTATTATGTGGCTGGAGGATTTTCTTTTCTGGTCTAAGTTATTAGGTGTTCTGTAGGCCTCTTGTATTCTTATTGGCTTCTCCTTTAAGTTGGGGAAATTTTCTTCAATGATTTTGTTGAAAATATTTTCTGGGCCTTGGAGGAGGAAATCTTCTTTTTCCTCTATTCCTATTATTCTTAGGTTTTTGTCTTTTTATGTTGTCTTGGATTTCTTGGATGGTCTGTGTCAGGAATTATTTAGATTTAACATTTTCTTTGACAGATACATCAATTTCTTCCATTGTACCTTCCCCACCTGAGATTCTTTCTTCCATCTCTTATAGTCTATTGGTTATGCTTACCTCTGTAGTTCCTGTTTTCTTCCCTATGATTTTTCTCTCCACAATTTCCTCTATTTGTGTTTTCTTTAAATTTTCCAATTCTATCTTCAGATCTTGAGCTGTTTTGTTGATTTCCTTCATCTGTCTGTCTGTATTTTCCTGTTTTTCCATCATTTCCTTCAGTTGTTTGTTTGAACAATCCTCTGTTTCTTTTATTTCATTCAGTAATTTAAGCATTTCCTCTCTAAAGGCCTCAAACTGTTTGGCTGCAACTTCCTGTATTTCTTTATCTGTTTGAGTTTATTTATGCATTTTATTTGTTTCCTCTGTTATCCTCTTCATGAGTATAGATGTTAGGTCATCTTCTTAAATTTCAATTATGCTGGGGTGTCCAGGGCTACTTGCCCCTGGATAACTGGGTTCTGGAGATGCCATATTGCTCTGGCTTTTGTTGGTTGAGCTTTTATGCTGGCCTCTACCCATTGGGCTATCTCAGGTGTTTGGGGTTAGTTTCTGGTGGTTCCTGGAATGCTGTGGTGGAGAGAATCCCCTTGGCAGGAAGATGGTCCTGAAGGAAGCCTTCTCAGCTTTTTGGGTATAGTCACTGGATGGCCAGTGTTTTTCAGGAGTTGCTGCTGCTCACCTCAGGCATAGAGACCTGAGTGGTAACTGTGGTCCTTGTTAGTTGACAGGGCTCTCCTCTCACCCAGAGAAGTCCTGAAGACAGCTGCCCTGCTTGTGGGTTTCTTGCTGTAAATTTAGTGATCTGCTGCTGTAACCTGTGTGTCCTGTGGCTTGGTCAGTTTTGTTAGGGTAACTGCCTGCCCCTTGGAGCAGTATCTGGGGGTTGATCTTGGGGATTCCGGGCTTTTGTAAGTCTGAGGTTATGGTTCTGTGCCTCAGTACCCAAGCGGTAATCTGTGGTGGGTGGGTACCGCTCTCCTGGTAACAGCAGGCTATCTGGTGCACAGCAGGTCACTGGGTTGGGTCAGTCTGCGGGATGTTTTCCAGGGATATACTGGGTGGCCTAAGTCCGTCCCCTTTGCTTCTTTCCCTGTGGGGTTTTCTCCCTACAGGGACTCCCAGTCTCTGTTGCACTGGGGCACACAGCTCTGTCTGTGCTGGAAAGCTGGACACACAGCAACTGTCTGTGCTTGTGGCTGGAGCCCAGTTCAGTGATGGTGGCTCATTCCCACTGGTCTGCGAGACCTTTTCCAGGGAAAGACTGGGTGACCCAAGTCAGTGCCGTTTCCTTCCTTCCCTGTGGGGTTTCCTTGTGACTGGGACTCCCAGTTTCTGGTGCTTTTGTGCCCACCGATCAGCCTGGGAAGGTGATCAGGACATGCAGGTGTGTGGCTCTGGTCTGGCGACTTAGTGCCTGTGCAACCCGGGATCTCTTCTCAGTTCTGGCTGGGTGATCTGAGCGTGACCTGACTGATTCTTACACTGTGGGGGTTTCCTCTCACCTGGGAAACACAATTGCTGTTGTTTTAGGGCCCAGAGTTCAGTCTCTTGGTCACTGTAGGGAAAATGTTGTCCTGCTCAGATGCAGTGTACTTCTGGTGCTGCCATCTTGTCCCTCCTGTTTTGGGTTTTTTTTTTTTTTCAATTTATTTTTTTTATTTATTTCTTGATACAGTGTCTCCAGCTCAGGTTGGCACTGAGCTCACTATGTAGCTGAGGACGAGCTTGAATTTCTGATCCTCTTGCCTCCGTCTCCCCAGTATGGAGGTCAAAGAGTGTATGTAACCACATTTTCACTATGCAGCAATGGGATCAAATCATGGCTTCACACAAGCTAACAAAGCAGTCTCTAACTGAGCTACCTCCCAGCCATAGCCCAGTCTTCAAAAACTGGGATTCTAAAACACAAGATTCTAAATTATTCAGAGTTCATCAACGTATGTCAACTGGGATTTGTACATATAAGCTCTCTCAGAGTGTATGATCCAATATCAAACCTGGTAGCCAAATGAATGTCACGGGCTTAGCACACACCATTAGTGGTAAGCCAACATGATCTAAAACAGGGATGCGGTGTTTCTAATTGTTTACATTTTGTTGTTGTTTATTTGCAAGTTCATAATTTCATTACAACCTCTGTTTCTTCTCTCTAAAACCTTCTATATATGCCTCCCCAAAGCAAGAATTCTTAATAATTTTCATCCACTTATGACAGCTGTATAAGAAATTTTTATGGGACTCAGTATATGTAGCTATGTAAAATAGAAGTATAAGGCATATACTGATTGGTAATAAATTATAAGTAAATATAAATAAATTTAAATTAAATCCACATTTCAGTGGAAATAAATTATTTACGTTGAGACATGTGCTCACGTATTCTAGGCTTTCCTCGGACTTACATAGCTGAGGATGGGTTTGCCTCCACCTTCTAAGTATCCACCCAACTTTATCTTCTTTTTCCTTTTCAAAAAAGGGAGGGGGTGGGGACAAAACAAACTCAAAAAGCATGAGAAAATAACAGAAACGAAAATCAAATAAACAAGCAAAAGATCAATAAGACAAAAACAAACAGAGCAGAACGAAGCAAAAATGTCTCAACAATTCCCCGAGTTCCTTTTGTCTTTGTCGGCCACTCCTGGGCACCTGGCCTTCCCTGATGTGTGGCTGATAGCTTAAGCTTGAGGCAAGGTTGGTGAAGACCCTTCCCTAAGGACCTCCAACTGCCAGGCTCCATCCACAAGGCACTCTGAAGGTTGTAGAAGGCAGACCCCGTCCCTCCATACGTAGCCAAGCTCTGCTGACAGAGTGAAAAGCCTGAACTCAGGACTTGGAGTCCCACCAATCCCCACCCTGTAAAATTTTGTTCCCCAAGAAACCCTATATAAACCCTACCTTCTGCTAAGTTCTCTGCTGCTTCTTGCCCAAGCAGGGGTAGCCACCCTCCTGTGTGTTTTCCTCTCAATAAATCTCCTGTGTGAGGTTTGTTGTTGTGTGTGACTCCATGCTGTTCCCTGGCTCCCAACTGCCAGGCTACCTTTCCCTTCAGAACAGTTGCACCTGCAGTGGGAAAACCTTCCCCCTTAGAGCTGTAACACCTACAGATATACCTAGTGAGGCAGAGAAAAATGATTTTTCCTTGGCTGGCACATCAATTGCTGAAAACTTCTTGGTTGGAGTGAGACCCCCTCTCAGTGGTAGGACCCGGCCTGGCTTCAACATTTGTTTTCGCTTTGCTTTAAAGCCCTGTGGCTTGCGTGGTGATCTTTATCTTTTACATTTTCCAGATGATTTTTACTCTATCTACGATTTTATCCTCACGGGTGGAATCTACTTACATTTCCGTGCACATAGAAGTAAACTTAATACTAAGTCATCTGAGCACTGATTCTGCTGAACGGAAATGTTCATTTCTGAGTCTCCTGTTTCCTTTAAGCAAGGAACCTCTGTTCCCAGAGAGGGTGATGGTAGGAGGAACATGCCCACTCTCTTCATTTTAATCCCTTTCTTCTCTGATTATGAGAGGGTGAATGATCTTTCTGATTGGTCACATTAGGTAGGATAGTCAACCAGCTTTCACAGCTCAGTCCCTTTAAGATGCTCTGCCAGTTTGTCAGAGTGCGCTCTTCTAGAGCATAGACTTCTTCAGCTGACTGCTTCATTTTACCCAGATATTCCAGAAAGCCACACTGGATTCTCAGTTTCTTGGTGGCAAACAATTTCAGCTTTAACTTCTGATCCCTAGGTCTGTAATGCCGAGAGGCTTCTGTGGGCCATAAGCTGATATGATGAGTTACAATGAAGCAAATGGTAAAATTCAGAGATGCACCCAGATCTCAGGGCTTAGTGGTCCAGAGGCAGGAAGAGAGGGGTGAGAGGAGGGCCAGCAACAGTGAGGTGTTGTCACTTGCAGCCAAGCCTGGTGGCCTGAGTTCTAGGTCTGGAATCCACAAGGTGGAAGGAAAGAGTCAGACCTCACCATGCATGGTGTGGCATGCGTACTCTCACTCCCCCACCAACAACAAAACTTTAAAAAGAGGGGGAAAGGAGGAGTGGAGAAGAGGGCTCACTTAAATGTACACCCTTGAAGGCGCTGCATGCCATTGCTTGCAACAAGACTCTGCGCACAGAGCACAACAACAACAACAACAAAATTTCATCCAATTAAAAATCAGACACAGATGGAAGTGGGACAAACAGAAAGCTGGGATCAAAGGCTGCCTTTACTTATCACTAAAGGGACTGCCTGGTGTCGAGCTAGTGAAGCTCAGGGGCTCAGCAGGAAAATCTATAAAGGTTTGTTTTTTTTAAGCCTAAGTCTCTCTTTATGTCTACTGTCCTTGCATCTTAGAAAAAAAAATGCCAACATTTTCAGTTAAAAACTTGAGTCCAGCAGAGCTTTGCAATAGAAGAGTAACAACATTTTGTACTCATTAAAACAATGTTTATTAAAGTTCTCCCTGAGAGGGGAACCTGTGTTTCAAATGTTAATTAATTCAACTTCTTATAACTCTTGACAGGAAAAACTGCCCATCTGTCGCCCCCACCAGAGACGTTTTCCTGCAGGAACCGCTGGAAAGAATTAACTTAGAATCATTAGTTCTTTTGGTCAGGCTACTGGACAATATCCACACTGTGTATTTTAAACAGCAGCTCCATGGGAGAGAGTATGAAGGTAAATACAGTTTTTCCTGTGTCCTTCATTTGCTAAAGCTTATCAGATGACCCCTCCAAGACCTTGAGTGAAGTACTGGGGCATTTTTTTTCCCCACGAAAATACAGAGTCTACAGTGCCAAAGGCTGTACAAAGTTATCTGACTGAGAAATCTGTAGCAGCTGCCCTATCTCTGTGTGTGGTTTTGCTTTCTGTGGTTTTCGCTTACCCACTGTGGTCAACTGTGACGTGGAACTATTAACTCAAAAATTCCAAAGGTAGGGCATCATTTTAAAATTTTATTATTTTCTTTTAACCCAGAAATTTAAGTTCCGCACTCTCCTGAGAGGCACGATACACTGTTTGCGGTCCCTCTCTATCCTTGCCTGGGTGTGAGTCATCTCTTTGTGTACCACCTCAGCTCCATATAAGCTACTTTCATATCCATTATTTAGCAGCCATCCTTGTTATACAAGTGACCGTTTCAAAACTTGTATTCAAGTAACTCTTACAGGGCAGGCTAACAACTCTCAACAACTGTGTCAGTAACCTCAGCTCTTCATACAAGCATTGTATTATCTAGTATTACAACAAAGCCAAGTGTCGTGGGATCTGTTTAAATCCAATTTAACTCCAACACCAGGTCAATGTAGATGACACAATTTATTATAATCAAGCTGCTCCTGATCAATCAGGGCAACAGAACAGACTTGGACGCTGAACTAGGACCCTGAAGAGACATTGTTCAGCATGTTTAAAGGAAGAAACCAAAAAGTGAGAGAGAGCGGGTGGGCTCTAGCATTGTCCAATCGTATTTTGACAAAAAGGGGCTGAACAAGGGAGTTTCCATCAATCAGGACAGGAGTAGATTCCCGGGCCTTGGGGACATGAACTTACTTTGATCCTGACAGCAAGATGGAAAAGTTGTCCTTGAGATATCTGTACTCAGACAACTGTTTCCTTAGAAGTTGTCAGTAAGATGGCCAGGCTCAGACAACTCTTTTTACAGCAGAAGCTTCCCAACTAGTGGGAGGTCTCCAGCTCCCCTAGGGCCTGGGACCTGGAAGTTAATTTCTCCCTATGCCTAAATGAAGTCTGAAAATTAGACGGTAGTAAAACGAAGTTGTACTAAAACGAAGTTGCTTTTGCTTGTTCCCAAACAGAAAGAATGGGAAGATGTAAATGGATCAGCATCTAAGAGCACTTGGACTCTTTTCAAGGACACAGGCTGAGCCCCTTGTAACCACATGATGCCTTGTAGGCATCTGTAACCTGAGTTCTAGGGAGCCTGAAAATGTCTTCTGATTCCTGCTGTGTACTGCACGCATGTGTTGTTCAGACACATATGTATTTAAAGTACTCGTGCATGTTATATACAATAAATACATCTTAAAAATAAGAAATAACAGGACAAGAAAATATTTGAGAATCACATTCATATGACATTTATTAAAATACATTGTTATAATTGTTCTGATTTATCATTATGTACTGCTATCAATTTCTATTTATAACCTACATATTAAACTTTATTATGTAAGTATAAAAAGAGATGCTATATAATCCCCCATGACATGCTGAATGAACAGACAGAACCCCACACACAGAATAATTATTTCCCTATGCTGACAGATGTATACTATAGCTTAATTTAAAATTACCAACAAAGAATAATAAAACAGGATACTCATAACAATATTCTGGAGTCAAAATTGTTCTGGAATTTTCCATTTTATATTTTTAGACCTTAGTTGACTGTGGGGAAAAAAAAAACTTCAGACAGCAAAATCTGAATTCAGAGAAAAATAAAGAAAAGAGGAATAGGAGGAAGGAAGAAGTGAAGGAAAGAAGGGAGGAAAGAAAAGAACGAGGGAGGAAAATGTAGCGAGGCAGAAGGACACTGTTGTTCTCTCTTGAATAAGGACTATACCAAACACAAGCCAGACAGAAATTCTACATGCAGGGATTAGGAGGAAAAATGAAATTGGAAGGTTTTTGTTAGAGACTGATAGGGTATTGGCACATGAACATTGACATTTTTCAAACAGCTGCATTAATGTATGCATGATAGAACATACAAGCTATTCATAGGTTTTACATGTCCATTTCATTCAGGGGTCTAAAATGTTGGGTATTTCTGAGCCCAGCTTAAAAAACAATGCCATTCTTGAGCTTTCTTCCCTTTCTTATTCCACTTCTCACCAACACACTCTCCTTGCCTCACCCTAGTCCAACCGTCATGAATAATCCTAGTGGAGACTCTCTCGGGATTGTATGAGACAAAGATGCAGCTTTATTAGCTCCCTAGACAGGTAGCCATTCACTAATTTTCCCTTCCTTAACAGGAAGTAGCATATAACCGATGGATATCTGTTAGCCCACCCAAATAAATAATTTATTTGAAAAACTACATTGTAGGTAAAGTTACCGCCACTCAAAATGTTCAGGCTCCTCAAGCCCATACAAAGGCTGTACACAGCCATGTGTGTGTAATTTCAGTGCTGATGGGTGGGGGAAGCAGAGATGGCTGATCCCTGAATCTCATCAGCCGTCCATCCAAGCGAACTGATCAGCTCCATGTTCAGTGAAAGGGCCTGTCTAACAACTACAATAATATCGAGAAACCTATCTCCAGCCCCTAGATATGTGCACATATGCGCTTCCGTTCATACATGCACACACATGTATATAACACACTTATATGCACATGTACACACTCATGTCTTTGTGGCTTGCTTCTGCCAAATGGTCTTTTAAAGTTTTTATTTAACGTTGTATTGATTCTTTGCAAATTTCACATCATGCACCCCAATCCCACTCATCTTCCTATCTCTTCCTACCACTGCAAACTACCCCCTAAAAGGAAAAACAATCTCACTGTGGAAGCTGTAGTGTGTGACAGTGCCCTGCAGTTTGCCCTTTCATACACACTTCTTTACTTGCAAATGTTCATTGCAGCGAGTCATTGGTCTGGGGTGAAGCCTCTGGCTTCTGCTACATTATCAATACTAGACCCTGGAACTCCTCTCAGATATCCCTTTGTCCTGTGCTATGAAGATCCTGCAGCTTTGGATCTGTAGGACCAACCTCTTCATTCCCTCCAGCAGTTCATAGATGGGGTAGACTTTGGGACGGGCCAACTCAAAGCCCTGGATCTGGACCTGGGTGGTAGCTGAGCTGGTCAGTCAGCCAGCTCCTGTGCTCACACCACAAGGGTGAGCTCTCTAGCACTTCCCCACTAGCTTGCCCAATGTTGTGGTCAGCAAGGGGCTTTCCTGCTCTCATGCCCACCTGTTGCCAGACAGCAACCTCTCACGATCAGGCCCAGCATTACTGTGCCACCAGAGCTAGGTGCGGGGTCTGCGCTCCTTAGTGCTCTAGGTAGCAAGGGATGCAGGACAGACCTGTCCTTGCCCAGGCCTCCACAGGGCAGAGGAGAGGCAGAGCCAACTCTCCCAAGCTCACACTTTCAGGGCCAGCCACTTGCAACTCTCCTTCCTCCTACAACTAGGGCCCACTCTGCTTCCTTTCCGGGTGAGGTGTGGGATCCACTCTCCCAAGTACTGCAACTGTCAAAGGGGTGGGGCCAGCTCTCCTGCTCTCATGCCTTCATGGCTAGCTCTCCCACTAAGCACAGCCCTCAGACATCAACATGGCCCCAGGCAGTGCACACACCAGGGATGGCCACTTGGCCTTTGGTGGTATCAGACCCCACAACTGCAAGACCATGGGCTGAGACATGAGCCTGGCAACATGGGGCAGGGCCTAACCATTGCATTAGGTGGTTATGCTTGTCTGCAGTTCTGCCTCTCTTCATTATGCCCACATCCTTCTGCTTCTCTTTCTCTTCCATTCCTCTACCACTTACCTGCTCACCTTAGGGGAACTCAGGGCCTCTGGGCCACTGGGGTCATTTCAGGAGTGTTATGTCCCACCCAGGCCTGTGTGGCACAGTACTTGGGGTCGTCTTCGGCTCACTTTGCCAGCCTGGGCTGAATTAGCCCAGCCAGGGGCCATCATTTAAAGTTTTTTACTCATGTCATAAAACTGGAACTCAGCTCTAGTTTTGTGATTGATGTTAAGAACTTGTTCGGTTATTATACAGGAATTCCTTGTACTAATGACTTCATAATTCAGTGTCTCAGTTACTTTTTACAATATCTCACCAAATTGCTGTGAGCTAAAAAATGTACATAGGGTCCAGATTTGATGAATGTAGGTGGACACAGGTTTAGTCACCTCTAAAATAGACTTGAGACATTTTGTTCTAAATCCTATTTGGGTTTGCTATTGAAAGTATTCTTTCCATTCCCCTACTACTGTACATTTTAGAAAGTTTACATGGAACTTAAAAACTACCTTTTCTGATTTCCAGGCATCAATAAAATTCATGAATATCAAATTTAGCAAGAATTCAAAGAATACTTAATGAGTTCAGACAAGGGCAGTCTGTTACAGACTCTTAGAAGAGGGCTCCAAGCTACACTGAAATAAATCAATATTGAACCAGGATTCAGCAATGCCCAAGCCGTGGCTGCTCTAAGGGAAAGCATGGGCTCCGAGGATGGCTAAGATCCAGGCTATCTAGGTCTCTCTCCAACTCCCAGGGCCCTTCCCATTCAGTTTTTCATGGGTTTATTTTTCTTTTTCCAGCTATCACTCTCCTGCTCTCAGGGAAGGATTTATCATAAACTCCACTCTGTTAGGGCAGAGAAAGAACTTTGTAAGGAAAGGCACTTGCTGTCAAGTCAGAGGATCTGAGTTCAGTTCCAAGGCTGTACATGCTTTAATGAAAGAGCTGCCTCCTGCTAGTTTTCCCATGATCTTCACACCTACAGCGTGTCAGTGCCACACACACAAACACACCCACGCACATATACTCACATGTATCTGCACATGCCTGACACATGCACACACAAATACATACACATATGAAAACACAAACAGAGTGGAATAAAGCAATCCAGCACACAAACATGATCCACCTTTAATAGCACGTGATATTGCTTTTGTCACTTATTAAATCCTCCAAGTCATTCATGCTATCCTTTGTCAACAGTGGATATTTTGTAGGTGATATATTCACTGTTGGTGAGATTTGAGCCACAAAACACACGTCCTAACAAAATGAGGCCACATCTAAGCATGGTGGACTTTATGTGACAGTGGGGCTGGGACAATGGCTGAATGGGTACAGTGTTTGTTGTACGAGCCTGGGTATGGTTGCCCAGTGCCCACATGGAAGGACATGGCACACATTTGTAATCCAGTGCAGGGTGGTCAGAGACAGGCAGATCTCTGGAGGTCACTGGTCAGCCAGCCTAGATGAATTGGTGGGGTCCAGGTTGAATAAGAGGCCTTGAGCCAAAACTATGGGAGAAAACATCAGCTACAGATACCCAATATTGACCTCTGGCCTTCAAATGAATATGCAAATATGTGTGGCGACGTGTGTATACACATATAAACTGTCCCAGTCACTGTTCTACTGCTGTGAAGATGCACCATGACCTCAGCAGCTCTTATTAAACAACAACAACAACAAAGCGTTTAATCGGGGGCTTGCTTTCAGTTTCAGACCGGAGCTCATTATCATCATGGGTGGGAATGGCGACATGACAGAGGTGATGCTGACAGTTACATGTTGATCCATAGGCAGACAGAGAGAGGGAGAGGCTGGGCCTGGTGTGGGCTTCTGAAGCCTCAAATCTGACTCCTAGTGACATATCTCCTCCAACAAAACCATATCTCCTAATCCTTCCTTGGCAGCTGGAGAGTAAGCATGCAAATGTATGAGCAGATGGGGGCCAGTCCCAAACCACCATAAGCCACACACACACACACACACACACACACACACACACACACACACACAC
>NW_026593286.1:8930038-9088743 GCF_907164565.1 Psammomys obesus
CACACACACACACACACACACACACACACACACACACACACACACACAGATACATCTTTATAATTTAATAATTTTCTGCTACTAAAGGGAATAATAAAAATCTAAATTCAGAATTAGTCTCTTTCCTATAAATACTTGTCAACGTACTTTTGGAGTCATACACAATGAGCTACTTGTGGTTGGGTTTGGTCCCTCCAGGTTTCTTCTCACAGCATCTTTCAGTGTTTCATGGTCATTTACTACCAACAGATAATATACCCACTTACTTTCTGTTCACCTTCAAATTCCTCCTCTCCTCTCCCTGCCCCTCCATTCCTTTGCTCCTCCAATCTTCATCCTCTTCCTTCCAATCCTCCTTTCCTCCCTTCTCCCTCTCACTCCTCCTCTTTTTCCTCATAATTCCTGAATGACTATTAAATCTTTTAGCATCTTCCATAGGGCAAGTTTTCCTTCCCATTTTCAGTCAGTGTGTGACCACCATGAAGTAAAATACAGTCAGCTTCCAGATCAAGTGTTGACCCTTTGGCCATGAATCAGCATCAGAAAACCATACTGACTTGGTTTTATTCTAGAAACATTGGTTCTAAAGAGAATTTCCACTCAGTTATAGGGAGATGTGAAGTGGGAGGATTTCAGAGGGATTTAAAGAAACATGGCCACTGCTTATGCAGTCAGTTCTCAAATATGAAAACAGCTTTGGGAGGAAAGGGTTTATACCATTTTACTGCTTGTAGTCTATCATTCAGGGAAGCAAGAACAGAAATTTAAGGCAGGAACCTGATATAGAGGCAGGCAATTGAGGAGTGCTGCTTACCGTCTTGTTCCCCATGGCTTGCTCAGCCTGCTTTCTTATCACACCCAGGACCAATTTTCCAGGGATGGAACCACTCACAATATAGGCTGGGTTGTCCCTATCAATCATCAATCAATCAGATACCTACTAGACTTTTCCACTGAACAATTTGATAGGACTTTTTTTCACAAGTGAGTTTTCCTCCTCTCAGGCTCTAGCTTGTGTCAAGATGATGTTAACTCAGCCAACAGAGAAGCAAAAAGCCACCTGTTTCTTGAAGATGGAATGGACAACTAGGGTAACCTTAGCTAGGTGGTCATTGTCACGTGGTGGTCAAAGAAGTGAGAGTAGGAAAGTGTGAGAGATACTAACACTGCTGCAATCATCTAGGTATGGATGCCCAAGTCCTCAATGCTCTTGACTGAGCAATGGGTCCTCAGAGCTTGATGCAACTAGGTTTCCTCCTGTGACCTAAGAGTGGAGGCTATGGGATCCTTCAGCTTGGGAAGTGACACCCCTGTGGCCTAAGCGGCATTTCTGTTTGGATTGGGTGATTAGTTAGGTCTTTGATTCTGATCGTTTGAATGAAATGCTGTTAAGGGCTTTAGTAAAGTTCTTAGAAATTTCTTCATTTGTTCTGTACTTTATTTTAGCAGGGTTGATCATTAATTCCCCATTGGCCATCACATAATTAAGCAGAAGCATTGTTTAATTTTAACTTGACCTTTGGATTTGGAAGTCATTTTGATTGTGTCATCACTATAATGCACAATGCTTTCCAACTGCATTGAACGTAAGTTTATTCCCACCAAGTTATGTAATTAAAAGGAGCATTTGTGTATCTATGTGGGTACAATTAAAAGCTATAGTACTCTTAATACTTAATGAAACTACTGCTATTTTTTTCCAGAAAAAAATGAAGCGTTAATGAAAAATTTAGCTCAGCTGATCATCTGCTAGCATTTTCTGTTAGCTTGTTGTAAGGACTGAATTTGCTACAACTGTTGACTTAATTTGGTACAGCTGATGTGACTGGGGATACAATTTTTTTTCCTTCACAATCCATTTTTGGTGTCCAATATGTATCCACATTCTCCCAGATAGTATGGATATAACCTTCGTGGAATTTACTGCCTCCGTTAAAATGGAAATGTGCTGTTATCTTCTGCTATATTGTGTTTCAAATAAACAATTTGACTTGTTTTAAGTAGTTGATATAAAGTGCATTCCTATTAACTACTACACACAAAATATATTTACCATGTCCCACACCTATACCGCTTGTCTAAACAGATATTCAGATATCTCATTTGTACCACTAGTACATTTCAAGCAGTGATGTGGCAACTGACAAAAGCATCTTTTCATGAATTTTCACTAGAGTCAAAATTGTGCACTAAAATTTTCCAGAGACACACAGCTGCATTTCCCTGAGTTAATAATTTAAAAAAAAATTATTGGGTGATTCAGCAATTTATGTCACTGTTTCACAAGCATTATAAAATATATTTATAAATTCTAATAATGTAATGTATAACATTGTAAGTTTCCCTCCCCCATCCCAGCCCACCATGAGAGATCCTGCCAAGACCTTTGACTCCTCTTCCTGGGAGTAAAACCCTTTCTTCTCTCATGTCATCTGGTTTTAGAAGATTGTAGATTCATGTTCTGCATGTCCTCCAAGTTTCTCTGATGCACTCAGGAGAGAAAGCATGAATTGCTATGCCATAGCTGCTCCGGCATTTGGGGAGGCCACCCAGTCCTTGACACTAGTCCCTTGGTTCCTTTAGCTCATTTTACCCACGTTCCCCTTTACACCCCACCCTTATCAACCTTCTGAGATGTTGTTTTATTTAACTCTAATGTGTTTTGCCTTGAAACATGTTATTCTCTTTCTTTTAACTTGAGTCTCCTACATAACACCCCCCCCCATTTTAGTAACGAACCCAAACTGACCATGACATAGCAGTCACATTTGGAATACTCACCATTTTACAACATTACTAATGTTCTTCTCAAATATGAACATCCTCAGTGGATGAATAATCTAAATTAATAAATGGGAAGTAAATTAAAGTGAGCCTCCACAGCAGAGTTTCACCGAGGTTCTTACAGGTTCATTTGGAGTACTTCCTTCAGGTTTCGTGAAAACATCACTGTTAGAATCATTTAAAACCAAACACTCTATTTTATTTACTGTGTTCAGAGATGATACAGTAGATGACATTACTTACACTTAAAACAACCTTTTAGTTTTCTCTTAGTACTCTCTGTGTTGTAATTGTTTACACTTGATAGGCTAACCCTAAGTTCTGTTGTCTCCTGCTTGAGAATGTCCACCTTTGAAATTGTTTTTCTGACAAAGGGTTAAACAGGCACTTTTAATCTCCCATTGAGCTGGTTCTCCATGATTCTCACATAACAACCCATTGCAACTTGGTTCTGCACTTGGGATATCTTTTTAACAAGTTTGGTACTTACTAAATGGCTTCAGTCTTTAACTGATCTCAGGCAAGGCAGCAGTTCATTTTGTACCAAGGGATTTCACTCTTCTCACCTTCCCTCAGAAGCAAAGTTTAATCATTTTACCTGAATATGCAGCCACTTCATCCACAGAGCATTTCATTTCAGTGAAGCCAAGACTGACCATCTTGGTCCTCACAGTCCTTTGGAGACAAACTGGCTGAGATTGCCAGTGTAATCCTATGCTGGGTTCCTGTTTTGTGGTAAATTTCCCAGGTTTATTGTGGTTAAACCTAAATATAAAAATAATGTTAAAAGTAATGGAACTGGCGAGATGGCTCAGTAGTTAAGAGCATTTGCTGCTTTTCCAAAGACCCTGAGATTGGTTACCAGCCTCAAAATGGATAACTGACAGCTGCCTATAACTCCACTTAGTGGCTTCTGATTATTTCTTCTGGATTCTGTGAGCATCTGTGCTTATTTGTCAAACATACACAGACATGATAATGAAAATGGAATAAAGCTAAAACAAATGTTACATCCAAAATAGCATGATCATCTTGTTCTTAAACTTCTCTGCGCAAAAAACAGGAGATCACTACTGAAAACCACAATCAATCAAAATGAAGAGTTGGGGAGCCCAAATGATACTTCTATGAACTGTCCTGTGCCTAAGGCTCAGGGAGCATTGCGGAAGAGAGGGTGGAAAGACTGAAGGAACCCGAAGATCAGAGACTTTGATGTAAGATGGTCTTCTAGTTACATGAGAATCTATAACCCTAATGTATCACTTCCCAAATGTGAGCTGAGCAAGAACACCAGTGAACATGTCAACCAAGACTGGGAAAACTTCCCAAGGCCTCCATCCTACACAAAGAACTACAGGCTGGGAGATGGAGAGTTGGAGCACACTCTCACAATCCAGTGCCAAATAGTCATCCCTGAAAACACACAGACAAGCAGCATTATATGGACCCAGTGTATATGTACTGGCCATGAATTTGAAGGAGGGCAGGGAGGGGTGAATGTGAGGGTTTAAAGGGAAGAAAGAGAAGGGAGAAATGTAAATAAATGACTGTCTCTAAACAAACAAAACATGCAACAGGCTAAATTTAGTGTCTGTAAAACCTTAAAAAACAAACAAATGCAGTAGTTTAGTAAGTATTGTGTTCTGGCTATGGTAAAAGCAGGAGTTCAGTATGTATATGTATGGATATAACTGATCCCTGACCAGGGTCTAGTGACTCAGGCAATCAACCATTACATACACGAACAGTGAGCTTTGCTCATCTGTGTTCTCCACCTCGTTTCTATGCTTTTCCTGTTTCATCCTGTTGGATGTTATTCACTTCATTCCTTGGTACATAAGTGATTGTTCGCATGGTGGTGACAAAAATACCTATTGTAAGCAACATTGAAGGGGAGAGGTGTACTTTGTTAGATTATTTCATGATGTGAAATCTTCTTTCTGATGTGCTTGGCTCCACACAGTGGGACCTTCCAGTATGGTTTGCTTGGGGACAGGTCACAGAGATTGCTGGTATTCCAGGCCTGCCCCAGTGACTCTCCCCCAGCACCCCCCCCCAGGAATCTATGTCTTCAGTCCACGCACTTCCACAAACTCCCAGAACAGTGTTGCTGTCTGCAGAAACAAATGCCCAAGCATAGGAGTTGGTGGGAAACATCTTATATTCAAATACCAGTGTACATAGAATACTGTTTCCCTAACAGCTTGAACTCTGGAGAGAAAAACCCAAGTGTACATGTGGGCATTTTTGATAAAAGCAAGAGATTTAGATAAATACAGTATAAATCTTCCCTTACTAAGAAATAAGTGTCACTACTCAAGACCTGCCTTTAAAAGCCAATCAAACATAATTTTGTACAAGGTCCACAACGATAATAGTTTGTAATACTCTCTGAATTTCCGTTTATCAGAAATAACTGATGGCCTTGAAACATATAGTCTTGTTGATGTCTGATGAAGCTAGTAGTGAGAGGGACAGAATCACAGATGAAAAGCTTTAGCAGCTGCAAGCTATGAATTCGAAGCTTGAGAATTTCATCTGAAATAGCCAGCAAGACTTTAAATTGGAAACCAGATTAGGATGGTAGATTGTTGGTCTAAATAATTCTCTCTCTCTCTCTCTCCCTCTCCCTCTCTGTGTGTGTGTGTGTGTGTGTGTGTGTATGCAAGTGCATATCTGTGTGTGAGGGGGAAAGAGAGAGTAGGAGGGAAGGGAGAGGGAGCAGAGGTATGGAGGTCAGAAGATAACGTGCAGAAGTCAGCTCTCTCCTTCGTGATGCGGGTCCCAGGGATTACACCAAGGTTTTCAGGCTTGCATGCAAGTTGCCTTTACCCACTGAGTCATCTCACCTGCCTGATTAACACATTCTGACTTTTTGATAGTGAAAACAAATTGAGATTGTTTTAATCAGAGAAAGTGTTCTCTAGGAGAGGCCCAGCAGCTCCTCTTTCCTATCGTGTTAAAGGGAATGAGAAAAATAGCTCAAACAATATGGGGCCAAGTGAAGGACAACCAACAGGATTTAAACTCTCTCTTTCACATCCATCCATACTTACTCTCTTATCTCATGACTAGACACAAGTCAAGCAGGGGAGAGTCATTTTAAAAATCAATATCTGAGCCAATTACAGTAAACCCACTGTCTTAGTTAGGCTTTCTATTGCTGCAATGAACAACAGGAACAGAAAACAAGTTGAGGAGGAAAGGGTTAATTTTATTTACACTTCCTTATCACTATTCATTATCAAAGGAAGTCAGGATAGGAACTCCAGAAGGGCAGAAGCATGGAGGAGTGCTGCTTGCTGGCTTGTTCCCCATGGCCTTCTCAGCCTGCTTTTTTTTTTTTTTAAGCTACCAGCCCAAGGATGACACAGCCACAGTGGGCTGGGTCCTCTCCCATTGGTTACAGATTAGGAAAATACCCTACAGCTGGTTATCATAGAGGCATTTTCTCAGCGGAGGTTTAGTTGATAAAAAAACTATCCAGCACACTCCTTCTGATTGTTGTTTCTGGAAGTTTTCAGTGGTTATTGCTGATTGGTAAACTCACCTCCTTTCTGAAATGTCTGGGAATGAGAGTGTGGAGACGGATGTTGGTCTACAGGTTAGAGTTTAAATAGTTAAGTGACGATGTTGTAAGCCAGAAGGATTTTTCATAAATACTACACAGTCTTTGACTCTTCCTGTCTACAGAAACATACAACTGTCCGCATATGCCCTTTAAAGAAAAAGTAAACTAAATTACATCTCTGTCTCCTTCTCTGTGAGTGCTTGCGTGCTTGTGTTCGTGCATTTATTTGTAGTGTGTGTGTGTGTGTGTGTGTGTGTGTGATGTCTGTGCAAGTCAGAGAACAACTTTTAGGGAGTTGGCTCTCTCCCTCCACCATGTGGGAGCTAAGGATTGAACTTGGGTTACCAGCCTTGGTGATAATCACCTATATCCACTGAGCCATCCTGTCTGCCCCCAAACTTCCTTCAAAACAAAGATCCTATTTTTCTTTTTTTGTCTGGAGTTATCTATGTTGGCTACTTTATGAAAATACTTTATAAGGGCATTGGCCAATTCTGCTTTTAAAGACAACTATAAATAGCCAACAGATACTAGAGAGACTATTATATATACCACCCCTTAGAGAAAAATCACGGAAGTCAGACAGTAGAACCATTTAATTAGTGCTTTATTCCTGTGTCCTCTCCACTTTGTATATAGAAACAACCTAAGTTGGACTAGAGGTCATCTCTTAATTAGTAGGTAGGTAGAGAGAGAGAGAGAGAGAGAAAAGAATAACAACTCAGGGAGACATTTAAAAAAACAGGTAATAAAGTAGCAGTTAATCTCTGAATTGCAAATTTTTATTATTCCCTGCTTTTACAACAGAGCAAATTTGGGAGCATCCTCCCTGGCTAGCGAGCAATGACCAAATGAAGCTCAGCAACTCTCTGCAATTCTGCAGATAACGTAGGTTTGAAATTAGTTATCTGAAACTGCAGCTTACAGAAAAATATTGTCTTGCAGAGGGGATTGGCTCTTTCAAAATAATGAATAAGGAGGTTTGGATATTTGGCAGTTACTCTAGCCTTTCTATTCAGACAAGAGAATGCTATCTCCATTTCCTCCCTAGGAATGCTAGGGAAAATCAAGTTTCCTAGGACAGAAGTCTTGTAAACCAGCCCTGCTTTCAGATCATGTATGGTTTCTACCCAGTAATGTTCACCCCATAAATTAGATGTTCTCTCCCTTCTTACTAAGCCAGACCCTTCAACAAGACTGCTTATTTAGGAAAAGAGACTTTCTGTGATGACAATTCCGCATAGCCATAAACATTACCCCAACCCTGTAAGGCAAACAATGTAGAGGCTTGCTCAAAGGTCCTAACTGTAGGACGTGCTGTGGTCACACTGTAAGTATTATAGTCACTCATTTTGGAAGTAAGGCCTGTGATGCTACACTTCCCAGCAGGACCCGGCTATGACGGGAAATACCTTGGCACTCCAGGTCATGTTCTCTGAGCATTGGGTTGAGCTACCTTGAACAAAACCGTCAGTGAACTCTGAGTCCTACTGTTGCAATAGCCCAGAAATCTAGAATCAATCTTGTTTCCTAGATCTGCAGTGTAGTATGCTATGCTGCTTAGAGTCCGTCTCTACCTCATTACCTCTTTATTTTCTCAAGCTCAATTCATTAAAATAACATGAAAAAAAGAATGGTTACCCCCCTCCACTCTCCCTACATTAAGCCCTTTGACAGTATTCCATTGTATTCATCTATTTAGCCTCTACCTGGTCAACTAAGTTACTCAAGTTTTATTACATGTGTTTACATTTATATGGTAATATATATATATATATATATGTACATATATAAATAGTTTACATATATAGGGCAGAATCAACATATTAGGGAGAGCATGCAGATTTTTTTTTCTTTATGGGATTATGTGATTCCACTTATACAAGTCCATTTTCTGCAAGAGTTTTATTTCATTTTTCTTTAGAGCTGAATTGTATTCCATTTTATATATGTACTAGATTTTCATTATCTTCTTATCTGTTGATG
This sequence comes from Psammomys obesus, assembly GCF_907164565.1. Lineage (NCBI taxonomy): Eukaryota > Metazoa > Chordata > Mammalia > Rodentia > Muridae > Psammomys > Psammomys obesus. The sequence goes on from NW_026593286.1 coordinate 8,938,380, forward strand.
GAAAACTAGCAAAGTTTTCAAGTCAAGCAAAACCGGAAAAGTTATAAACAGAAGCAAAACAAAACATAGAGATTTCATTATCTCTTGTCTTCTCTGTGGGCTGCTTGTTGCTCTCAAAGAACCTAAAGATCTCCAATATCTCCTTGTCCTAAGACTTTCATGGGTTGGTAGTTAAAATGCTTGATCTAGTTTTTTTTTTAACTAAAATATAATGTTTATTTCATTCAAGGTATCAACAAAATAACAACCATTTTTTGAGATTTTTAAAATTTTTATTTTAAAATATATTATAATTTATTCACTTTGTATCCCAGCTGTGGCCCCCTCCCTTGGCCTCTCCCTCATCCCCTCATAATGCCTCCCTCCTCTTCTCCTTCCATGCCCTTCCTCTAGTCCCTTCCATCTGACCCTAGTCTATCAGGTCTCACCAGGACTGTCAGCATTGAACTGCCTGGTAAGGCTGTTCCCTCCCAGGGGGAGGTGATCAAAGAGCCAGCCACTGAGCTCATGTTAGAGACAGCCCCTGTTCTCCTTTCTAGGGTGCCCATTTGGAGACTGAGCTGCCATGGGCTACATCTGTGCAGGGTTTCTAGGTTAAACTCCATGAATGATCCTTGGTTGGAATATCAGTCTCAGAAAAGACACCTAGGCCCAGATATTTTGGTTTTGTTGCTCTCCTTGTAGAGCTCCTGTTCCCTTGAGGTCTTTCTCTCTCCCCCTTCTTTCGTAAGATTCCCTGCATTCTTGAGGAACGGATACAGAAATTTTGGTACATTTACACAATGGAATATACTCAGAAATTAAAAACAAGGAAACCATGAAATTTACAGGTGAATGGTGGGAATTAGAAAAGATCATCCTGAGTGAGTTATCCCAGAAACAGAAAGACACACATGGTATATGCTCACTTATAAGTAGATATTAGACATACAATATAGGATAATCATACTAAAATCTGTACAACTAAAGAAGCTAAAGAAGGAGGACCCTGGGTAAGGTGTTCAGTCTTCATTTAGAAAGGCAAACAAACTGAACAGACATTGGAAGAGGGAGAAAACAGGGGACAGGAGAGGAGCCTATCACAGAGGGCCTCTGAAAGACTTTACCTAGCAGGGTATTAAAACAGCTGCTAAGACTCATAGCCTGTTCTAGTTTTAATAATAAAGGTCATTAAACAGTATTTACAATTATCCCATCCTTTATTGTCCTCAGCCTGGGAAGCCTGCTTTGGTGTGGATGACAAGGCTAGCTTCTCCTTACTTTCATATCACTATTCCTTCCTACTTCCTCTTTTCTTTTCCTTCCATATAATGTCTTTTGCATTTATACAAGACTTTCTGTAGCCTAAGTTACAGCAAGTTGAGATGAAGCCAGAAGAACAGCCAGCCACCAGGCAGGCTATGTCTCACTTGTATGGTGCAGAGAGCTTTTGATCAGGGTCTTCCAATTCCTGTCATGCATTCGCCTGGCAATGAAAAGCCTGCTATTCTGTCGTCTGCTTCGCCTTGAATTTGTCTGAGGAATCTGCTTGTCCTGAAGCTCACTGAATAGTTTTCTGACTTCCTCTCACCCTCCCCAGTGACACTTGTTCCTTTAGATATATATGATAGACCTATAAATTAGCTTGCTGTCTCTCTGGCACAAAGGATCCATCTAACTCACCTGAAACCCAAGATAATATAGTATTGTAGCTAATAATAAGAAATCTGGATTTGAATTCCTCTCCTATTAGTTATGTCTTATGAGACTGAAATGTTTGCCTCTGTATGTCATTGTTTTTCTCCTTTCAGGGGTAAATAACCACAGGGTCTGTTTCACAGCATTGATGTAAACAACAAATGATATAATTCGGGTAAAACTGTTAACACAGGCCCTAACAAATAATCGCCAGCTTAATTTTTTCCTGTCAATAAAAATCATCAAACTAATCAGGCTCCTAGTTTCCCGGTTGCAGACTGAGATCCCAAGTGTCGCATCACATTGAGGGAGTTATTAGCTTTCAATTAGCTGGCAGTTTCAGACAGCTGGCAACAGCTGCTAGAGTGAAATGCAGGGAATAAATGCAGAGACAGGAAGCTGGGAACCATATGTCCTCCTCTCTACCTCCCTCGCAATTACTCACAGCTTTCTAATTTTCTCCGACCTGAAGAGAACACGTGGGGTGATTGTCTTGCCTCAAATCTTGCCTTCAAGTTCATTCAAAGAGAAACAAAATCCCAGAATCTCCAAGGAGAAGAACAGATAGGATTTCTTTATTTCTCCTTTAGTCCAAGCTTGTACCTATAGCTGCTCAATTGAAATAGTGCATTTGTTTTGTTAATCCATGATAGTCTCTGTTTCTATAGGCCTAGAAACAGTCACCACATCAAGATGTGCTTATTTAAAGATACAAATGAGCAGTTTATTTAATTTCTAAGTAGGATTCTGAAATTTAGCTTTGAGTGTAAAAATCCTTCATGATTTTACCTGGGCAATATTTCAGACTTTGTTTTGAATTAAGTTCATCTTCAGTTCTTATGTAGTTCTGGAGCTATTGGTATGATATGGCTGACTGCAGATGGCCAAGAGCTACGTTTGATGTCAGCAATCACTTACTGTTTTGAACCTCTTAAAAAGTGGAAGCCTGTTTTCAAGTCAAAATTATGAAGACTATGAAGAATGTGCCAGCATCAGGAGTTTAAGTTAATCTTAGAAGAGAAGCTGAGTAACTTGACGTTCAGAGGGTCTGCTTTGGGGACAACTATTGCCGTGGCCCAACGGACAGGTGAGCTAGAGTTTTAACTTCTTAGTGCTAGAACTTCTGAACCAAAGTGCCAAAATAGAGCATAAAAGTTTATCGCTAAGTATCTATACAGTAAATTATCTGGCATTTAGTTCTCAGTGGACGGTGGTTACATTTTCATAGGTTTCATGTAAGGCAAAGAGGGAGGAAACAAAGAATAGAAGATACTGAATTAAATGAATAACTATTTATTATTAGAAATTTACTTTCTAATCCTTTAGTTGACTATAGAATAAGTAAACAAATTTTAATCTAATATTCCATTAGTTACTTACACTGAGCATATGACACATTTTCATTATGAAATCCCAACACATCTTAGGGAACTTATTATTACTTTCATACTTCCTGTCAGAGTGAACACTCATGTTTATGTGGAAACAGATGATCATTTTCTAACACTTTTAGGAAATATGAACCTATTTACTACAGTGAAAGTTCTGGAATTTTGGTTTCTTTAAAAACACAGAAACATTATGTTTCGTTTAATCTCAGATATGGGGATACAGGGCTGCTTTGGTCTGTCCAAAGCAGATGACTATGATTTGCCTCTTGCTCTAGCAGAGGCATAGTTTTGCCAGCTACAGACAGTTTCTGTGACTGAGTGACATTTGGAATTCTGGAAAATTTTCAGAGGGTATATAAATACTAGAGCCTTTAGGCATGTTTGCTGGTTGTTGGTCATTCAGGGGATTGATTACAGTTAGCATTTGTACTCAAAGAAGAAATAAAAAATTTAAGGATCTCTCTCTCTTTCTTCCTTCTGTCCCTCTTTGTCTCCTATCTAGTGATACGGGGTGAAACTGCTGGGAGTACATACAGGGTGGGAAAAAAAACCCAAACAACAAAGACCAGCTACAACTTACGATGCATGAGCAACCATAAAAGTAGTCTATATGATGGATGGTTCATTCTACATCCAGTAAGTATTTCTGGATTGCTACTCTGTTCCAAAAATGGATCTATGTGAGGGAGCCTCGGAAAGATTTTCCTCAGGGGACATCTGTCTGTTATCAAACAAATAACAAAACTAGAGTTTTGGGCAGTCACTTTGTGTCACAGGAGTCATACTGTGGGCCACGGAGATGTCTCAGTGGGTAAGAGCATGTTTTGCATAAGCATGAAAACCTGGATCCTCAGCTCCTGTGTAATCTGGGCATGTCTGTGGCTGCCTGCAATTCCAATTTGGTGGGAGAAGAGACAGGACAATGTTAGGGCTTGTTGTCCATCCTGACTAAAGATTCATCCTCAGTGAATAGTTCGTAGACTAATAGAGAAGGATCCTAATCCCTTTCTCTCTCTTCACAAGCAGGCGCGCGTGCGCACACACACACACACACACACACACACACACACACACACAAATCTTACAAAGGCAACTTTTAATGCTCATCTTATTCATGAGACTGATCCCTAAAATGTAATAATTGATGTGCATTATTTTTCTATGCCTACCGTTATGCCAACAGAGAAATGTCTGTATACCCACACATACATATGTGTGTACATGTATATTCATGGCAGATTAAAAATAAAACTTTTGAAATTTATTTATACCTTCAGATTATTAAAAATACTGTCTTGATAGCTTGTTGGTTAGTTGTATATTTCTAAAGACCGATACATAGAATACATAGAAAGCTAATTCAACATCTTTATGGAAAACACATAAATAAAAGATAAAAATATATGATAAAAAATAAAACAGATATAACATGATCTCAATGAATAACACCTCATTAAAAATCTATATATTTATCAAAATTATGTTGGAAAGTTTTATGTGATAAACAAGTTTTATGTGAATGATAATTACAAGCATTTGCAACAATTGGCATAGTCATGAAGAAGCACATGCATGGTGGGGCTGTTGTTCTTCAAGCTAAATTGTAGCCATGATATATCCATGACTTCTTTCAAAGCAGGAAGATGTCGGGCAAGTTACTTAACTTGCCTTGCCTGCGTTTTCACAATTCAAATAGGGAGGGGTGGTGTCGTGCTGTTGATCTCCACTCACTCATTTTGAAGACTAGGACTCCCTTCTGATAAAATGCTTCACTGTAGGAGAGGCATACTGACAGCGCTGATTGGACTGGCTATGAGTCTTCTCAGCACCTACAACAGAACTGAATGTAGAAATGTTACAGAAGCACCAGCACTAGGAATAACAGCAGGAATAGAAGTGACCAGTATGTGTTGTAGGATACTGTGGAGATGAACAGAGTTCGAAAGCCTCTCTTTAAATTCTCTGTAGACATGCCAAAGGAAATGGGATAACGTTGCCTCATGTGAGGATTACATTTGATTTGCAGAAGTGCCTCAGGTATGATAGGCCACACGAATAAATTCTGGCAACTAATGATGAAAGAGAGCCCCTAAATAATTAAATGCTGATTTTCAATTAAGTGATAGCAATTATGCAAAGGATGCTATCAGTCTTGCCATGATGGGCTCAGAAGAGAAACATTTCTTTCCTGAAAAACAATTTTTGTTTCCTTTACAGAAACAGGATGTGCCTGGATAGCCTCCAGAATGACAAATCATATTTTCTTATTACACTGGTATTGATCTCTGCCTTGAACACAAAGTTTTGTTTTGTTTGCATTATACCATTTCACTGAAACTCAAAATAGTACAAGAGTCATAAATATACTTCTAACATTTTGAAGTCCAAATAATGAGATGATGATATTTCCATGTCCATATTTTCATGTCACAAAGACCTAGGCCAACTGCAGCAAGATAACATGACTTTTAATTTAATGGTGTATTCCAAGGAATTGAAATATATTAGATTCCAAATATAGCTTCAAAGGGAAAGCTTGTGTCATCGAATCTAAAGGTATTGGAGAAGAGATACATTTTAAGAAGTCATTTCCTGTAAGATTTGATTCTCATTCAAAGGTAAAAAAAAAATGTTTATTGTGATATTATAATTTGCTTAAATGTTTTCTTTAACCATCAGAAAATTAATTCCTCATATCAAGAATATTGTCGTAACCAATTTTATTTTTTGATAACCTTACCAAAAATTGTATCTATACTCGTCAACTCTGAATCTGCAGAATCGTATTTTCCCCTCTGTGTTCTATCAGCTTTTGTTACCATCCTAAGCATAAGATTATGAGGTTATGAGAGGGTGCTTTTCAAATTTACACACTGCAACACTCTCAAAGGTCAAGAGTCTGTAGGAATCTGGGATGGAGACACAGAGGTTTATTGGCAGAGCAATGGCGACCCCTGAGTGCATGAATAGGTAGGTCTCTGATTCTTGTGCCTGCTCTCGGGACCCTTCTACTTCCATTGCGTTCATGTCAATAAGATAGGTTTTAAAAATCTTACTATATTTTATTTTGTCGCGTTTGGTTGTTATCTTTTAGAAGTCTGTTCTTTTCTAAAGAGATACAGAACTGGGAGGGATAGAAGAAGGGGAAAGTACAATCAGGATATATTGTATGAGAAAAGAATCTCTTTTCAATAAAAGGGGGAATTTCTTTTTCCTTATACTACTAAATAAAATATTGGTTGTTTCTAAGCACCCTAATAGTTACTCAATACTCAATAAAATAGGATGGAAAGAGTGCCAACTCATTGAAACAAGCTAGTTCAGGGTTATTTAATTACTGATGGGAGGCAAATAGATAGCAGCAAAGATACCAGCTGAGTGATTTCTAGCATCCCATTCATCCTAGGGCCTAGGTCCCAGAGAATCCCGATTACTACACAAAGAAACAAACCAGGAAGAAAATATAGAACTCAGATCTTGCAGTTGGAATTGTAATAATCAGAAAACAGAATGAGCTTAGACAATGGAATTATAGTTAAAAAAAAAAAAAAAAAAGCAGACCAGGACAGATAAGAAAGCCACCACAAATGGTAGCTGAGAAGCTCTTCCCTTGGAGATGCTTATCTCTGCCCTATTTGAGGTCAGTGCTCATCACAAGAAATGATCAGGGCTACAACTGTGTCTGTCCGTTCAGTCTCAGTTCTTAGGATAGAGGACAAGGAAAAGGGGAGAGAGCAAGTTAATACAATTAATGTCTTAGACTTCCTAGTGCCTGGAAATTATGGATTTGCTTCAGATGGCAGGAGAAACTTTCCTTCTTCCCTCCCTCTCTCCTTCTACTTTCTCCCTTTCTTCCTCCCCAACTCTCCTTCCTTTCTTCCTTCCTCTCTCCCTTCATTCTTTACACCCCCATTTTGATGGTTAAAACACTTGATGCTCTTCCACAATACCTGAGTTCAGTTCCCAGAACCCACGCACTATCTTTAATTCCAGTTCCAGGAGATCTTTCACCCTTTCCTGAACGCCTCTGGCACCAGGAACACACTGTCTCTTCATATAATCTAATTTCTTAAAGAACCCGGGATCACAAACCCAGGAGTGGCATCACCTACAATGGCTTGGACCCCTCACATAGTCACTAATTAAGAAAATGCCCCTTGAACTTTAGTTTTGTGCAAGGTGATAAATATGGATCTATTTGCATTTTTCTAATGTAGACATCCAGTTAGACCAGCACCATTTGTTGAAGATGCTATCTTTTCTCCATTGTATTGTTTTGGTTTCTTTGTCAAAATTCAGGTGTCCATAAATGTTTATTTCTGGGTTTATTTCTGGGTCTTCTATTCGATTCCATTGATCCACCAGACTGTTTCTCTGCCAGTACCATTCAGTTTTTATTACTGGGGCTCTATTGTACAGTTTGAGATCAGGGATAGAGATATCTCCAGAAGATCCTTTATTGTACAGAGTTGTTTTAGCAATTCTGTTTTTTTTTTTTCCATATGAAATTGAGAATTGTTCTTTCAAGTTCCCTAAAAAATGTCCTACAGGTTCCACTAGAGCAGATCTTATGGAAGCAATTTCTCAACTGAGATTACTTCCTTCCAGATTCCTCTGGCTTATGTCAAGATGACATAAAAACCAACCAGCACAACCTACCCTTTGTCAACTTGACACACACATGCATCACTTATTAGGAAATAACCTTTCCTTTCTCGCAGTCCTCAAGCTAACGCATTAATAACATAACAACATGAAACATTTTACTAACTTAATATGTCCCGAAGTCTTCATAAATTCAAACACTGTAAAACCTCAAAATCTCTTTAAATATTCAAAGTCTCTCAACTCTGGGTATCTGTAAGATCATAAGTTAAAACTTTTTTATTCTATGTGGGACAGAACACGGCATGCTCATAATCTGAACAAAGCAAAGCAAAACTCTAATTGTAAATAACTTGGTGTTAAATGTCTCAGACTCACTCGTGAACTTCTGTGCTCCTCCGAAGATCTGGGGTCCCTTCCGGGGTCCCTTCTCTCTGCTCCACCCTCTGCAGCTTCTCTCCTAGGCTCAGGTCACCTCCACTCTATGGCTGTTGCTGTTCTTGGCAGTTGTCCATGGTATAGGTATCTCTAAGATGCTGTAATCTTCTGCTGCAACTAGGTTGCATTTCTTCCAGCAGCCTCTGCTGTGGTCATGGTGCCAGACTTCAGCTTCTTTGCATGACTCCTTCAATCCTGGGGCTTCACCTACTGCTGGGACAGCTGCTTCACCGATGGTCTCTCTTGGCCTCTCACAGTACCTAGCTTCAGCTCCTGTCTGTGATAACTTCATGTCTTCAAGACCAGTACTACCTGAGTAGTTCTTACAAATGACCAGCTTCTGGAGCCAGCTATCTCTAGAACATAACTTCTGTGTGTTGACCCTGGGGACACCCTTCCAAAAAGTTCAATCTCAGTGATGCTGTTCTCTTCTTAATCACTGCTAAATTTTCAGTTCCAGGTGACCTGCATTGAGTATCCTAGCAAAGCAAAGGTTTCACTTTAGTGATTTTGGTATCTTGTTAATCATAGCCAATTCATTAGTCTCCCTGTCCATAACCAACATGACAAAGCTATGGCCTGATAGAGTTTTTATTTTGAGTCTCAAAGTTTCCTATGGAATATCACAAGCCAGGCCTCTGTCATGTGCATATCTCAACATTCTTATCTTTCAAGTGTTCACAAAACAGCTCACCACACTATACATGCAATGGATTTTCTGGCCCAAAGTTTCAAAGTCCTTTCATAATCTTTGTTAGTATTTAGGCAGCTTGTTCCTGGGTTGCCTAGTAACCTATGATGTCATCATGTGTCACCTGCCAGGTGTGTGGCAGATGCGATTCAACCATGCAGGAGCCATAAATGGACCCCTGCCTCTTACCCCCTTTCTTGCTCTCTCCCTCGTCCCTTCTCTCTCTCCTTTCTCTGTCAGGGCACCTCCTTCCTTTCCCCACCATCTCTCTCTCTCTCTTTCCTCCCCTCTCTCCATCTCTATCTAATAAACCTCTTTCTTATAATATGTGTTGTGTGCATCATTTCTAAAACAATAACAATCTTTGTCCCCAAAACACAATCAGGCCTGCCTCAGCAATACCCCACTATAATGGTGCCAATTTCTATCTTAGGGTTTCTATTGCTGTGACAAAACAAACAAACATGGCCAAAAGCAAGTTGGGGAGGAAATGATTTATTTTTCTTAAATTTCCCTGTAACAGCCCATCATTAAAGGAGGTCAGAGCAGAAACCCAAGCAGGGCAGGAACCTGAAGGCAGAAACCATGGAGAAGTTCTGCTTACTGGCTTGCTCTTCATGTCTTGCTCAGCCTGCTGTTTTGTTGTTGTTGTTGTTTGTTTGTTTGTTTGTTTGTTTTTCCAAACTATGAAGTCTAACACCTTATTTCTATATTTTTGTTTCTTATAAGTTTTCTTTGATTCATACGTGCATTTGAGCATAGGCAGCAAATGAGGCTGGAAAGAGTCTGCATCACAGCTTAGTAGAAGCTGTGGTTTGTTATGACTCCACTGATTGAGGCTTTCCAGGATTCCTCCTCCTGATCTTTATGACAACCTCAGGAGGAATGACCCATGGTTAGTTTGTGGCACAGAGAAATTTACATCTGCTAAGTCTATCGAGATAGTTTTTCCAAGCCCTAAACACACTTTATCAGTTGGTATATCTGAATTCTATTGTTGCTGTGTGGTTCATCACACATTCATCATCTCATAGTTCTGGAAATACAAAGTGTGAAATAGATTTTGTTCTGCTGAAATCAAGATGTCTGGAGTAAGGGGGTTGGGCAGGCTCCCAATGACCCAAGGTGAGATTCTGTCTCTTGTCTTTTCTAGCTCTGGTGGCTGCAGGAATTCCTGTCTTGTGGATGTGTCTCTCTAATTTACTTCTCTAAAAGGCTTTACTTGTCTGTTGTATCTCCTTATCCCCCATGCTTAAGAAAGCAGCGCTCACTAGATCGGAGATCTAGTATCTTCCTAGGTAAACCTCTACTACTTGTTGAATCATTTGCCATGTGTGGCCTTCATCTCATTGGTGTATCAATCCACTAGTTCATTCATAACTTAATGAACCACTGAGAAGTTGCAGAAATTGAGGTCTAGTTGGAGGTGGCAAATCCCTGACTATGCGCTCTGGGCGGTAGAAGGATCCAGATATAGAGGATAGAGGACCATTTCTCCCTCTGCCACACAGTGGATCTTTTCTTCTGTTTTGAAATCTTGATTTACAGTCTAGACTGATCAAACACAGAGAACATAACTCAAATAGAGAGGAATGGCTTTCTGGCTCAGTGAGAGCATTTTCTGAAATGGTGGGAACAGAATCCATGTCCAGCCATCCCTTTGCACCTTCCCTGGGAGGCAACAGTTTTCAGGCTTAAGCCATTTTACATTGCAATCTGATTTCATGTAACCTCAAAATGAACATTTTTTCTTGCTGAAAAGCCATAGAGTAATTTGTTTTCCCTATTAGACTGGCTCAGCTTTGGCTTCTCTTGACCTCTTGACCACCAGTTGCTTTTACGACCTTTGAATAGATTGCTACTCACTGATTGGGATACTGAGCACATAATTTGGAGTTCTTGCGTACCCATAATGCCCTCAGATAGGATGCCATGTGCTACCTGTAAGTTGTGCAACCACGGGCGTATTATCCAGATCCTTCAAGCCTTCCTATCTAAAAGGGGGACTTATTTTATGGTGGTGAGTGGTTAAAGAACTAACACATTTAATGTGTTCAGTGTGGAAGGACACTTTCATAAAGCCAGGTATTGCTTTATTGTTACCATTCTTCTTCCTCCGCCTGAGACTGCTCAAGTGCAAGTGGTAAAGATGGGCTGACCACCTTTCTGATTATAAATCCCTCCAAAGGCCCACCCCTCCCATCCATCCAGACTCAGACTATAATGGGCGTCTGCTTGAGAGGCTGGGTTGTGAGACGGGTGGTGTCTATTGGGTATGATAATAGAATTCTGATTGTGTATGAGAGGAAGAGGCATCGTTTGGGTTTTATGTAGTGAAAGAAATCTCAGATGCTCAGCTGAGTATTTCTTGTTTCCTATAGCTAAAGTTAAATATTTTGTCAAGGAAACGGTTAGTAGTTAGATAACTCATGCCACCTTCCTTTATAGAAAAAAGAGGAGTACAAAGCATCATTATTAAAATGCCCCAAATCAAAGTGTTCTTCTATTCTGTTTCCTTAGGAAAAGTATTCTAAAACAAAATCCTTCAAGGAAATGTGTCAGGGAAAGACAATGGAATGGTGATCTGACTATACTTGGGTCCTTGTGCAACTACTCACTTCAGCTCTACACCAAGCAGTACTGCACAATGCATGAACGTTTATTCTGATGGGAAATCCACAGGGATTCCCTTCAATGAACAATAAAGGTGCACATTTAAAAATCCATATCAAATAGCCTCTTGGCGTTTCATTCCAGAAAAAAAAAAATGTCTGCAAGAAAAATTACTCTATTCAAGGTATTTGTCTCATGACACATAAATGACTTTTAGTAAAGAACAAAAGTTAGCATCTGCCAACTGCTAATTTACTGCAGAAACTGTCAAAATGATTGTTTCTCATTTACAAAACACACTTAGAAAGAAAAGCTAACTTGTTTAATATCTATAACATTTTAAGTGGATGGAAAGCTTTTTCTCTTCGTCTAAGAAACATGGCTCTCCTTTGTTTTTACACACTTTAATCTTTTGAATTTTAATCAAGCTACACATACTTAAAGTGTACAGTTTGAGATGTTTGACAAATGCATACACCTCCAAAACCAGAAACACAAAATGGTGACAATATCACCACCCCATATCTCCTTGTAATCTTTCCTACCGTGCTGGTTTCTAGGAAACCAGCCCCCAGCTTCCTACCCAAAAAAGGAGATTGTATTTTCCATGAGTTTAAGTATATCAAGATCATGCGACATGTACTCTGTGTGTTTTGACTTCTTCTATTCAATGCTTATCATGTCTCACATATGTTTCCTCATTCTTACTGCTCAGTAGTATGCTGTTGTATAGATAGGTGTTGGCTATTCTTGGTTGCCAACTGGACTGCACCTGAAACAAACTAAAAACCCAAGCCTCTGGGTACACCTGTGAGGGATGCTTTTTTTTCTTTTTCTTTTTTTTTTCAATTAAATGTACTTGCCAGCAAAATTGAGAACAAGCAAGAAAAGAGTGAAATCTTTCTTCTTCCAAGTCCTTCAAATAGGCTGCCAGCAGAAGGTGTGACACAATTTAAAGGTATATCTTTACCACCACAAAAGATCTGGATTAAAAGTGGTCTTCTCTCTCAAATGATTTAATTAAGAGAAAAATGAGACATGACTACTTGTGTGATAAAATGCTAAATTCAAGAGTGACCTGAATGGCTGGGGAGATGGCTTAGATGGTATAGTGCTTGATGGGCAAGCATGAAGTCTTGCATGCAGGTTCCAAGCACCTACTCCCAGAAGCTCTCTAGCCAGCCAGTTGGGGAACCCCAGGTGCAGTGAGAGACCCTGTCTGAAGGCTCAGCTGGAGGCTGAGGAAACGCTTTGGTCTGACACATGGCTTCTTTGCTCATCGTCAGGTGCACCTGCACACAGATGCACACACACGCACCCACCAGGGCAATGAGCCTTCACTATTACTAATTTTGACTTCTTCATTGTCGTCCAGCTACAAGTTAAAATGAAGATGTAGGACGTATCACAGAGGTCTCTTGTACAACTCACACTGCAATAGCAATATTTTTAAAATTATGCTAGTATATAAAGCCAGTAAACTGAAATTCACACGGCTTGAAGAAGTTTATTGAAATCTCAAGGCAAGTGTGTAATTAGTTCACTATAATATTACTATTTCTGCAGATTCATGGGGCCAAAGTTGAGTTACTGTCAAACTACAATATAAGCGTCTGCACTGCTATCATTCTCTAGCCATATCCCTTCCTTCTCATTTTCTAAATCTAAGACTCTCTGATTTCATCATCATTTATGATGTTGTTATTCTGCCATCTTTTCTGTGCCTTGAACAAAATTCCCGTGTATATCTTTCCAAACCCTGTCCTAGGAAATTTATTTTCTCTCAGATAGTTGAGATGCTAACAGAGTCAAGAAGGTCTTTTGCTATATATTTTATCATTTTGAAAAAAAAGATTTATTTTTAATCACTTTTTAATTGTGTGTGTGTCCACACACACTTGTGTATGCATATGGATGTAGGTGAATGGAGTTCAAAATAGAGTTTCAGATCTCCTAGAACTAGAGTTACAGGTAATAGTTAGCTGCCCACTCTAGGAGCTGGGCACTGAGCCTGGGTCCTCTTCAAAAGCTCTTAACTACTGAGGCATGTCTTCAGCCCTCAGCCTGGGCAGTTTTTGATTATAAAATCTACATAGTTCTCTTGGTGTTCCTTTGATTCACTCCGGTGTGGGATGATGGTGTTTTTGTGCACTGTGGAAACAGCTCTCCATCGCCTGATTTTTGAAATATGTGCCTTCATAACTCCCAAACTGGAGCATTATGTTCTACAAAGTAGGTCATGGCATGTTGCCTAAAATGCACTTCACTTTGGAACACACTCTCACCCACAGTTGCAGCTTGCATGCACATGTATTTGTTCCATAAAAATAAAAATATCACTATGTGATATGCTTTGTACTTGACTGGGAATCAACAAGATCTCAGCCTCAGTGGCAGCACCCGTTTAGGTAAAACTTACATGTGGGGAACAGGGAGGGTGGAGGGATGATGTCAAGGTTTATCTAGCTCAGCATGCCACCTACGTGGATTAACTTTCAAAATCAATTTCTAATTTTTTCAAATGTAATTAAGTAAGAATGTTATGACAGTTTTCAAGATAACATAACTGTCCTTCAGGACTCACTGCTGGAGGTGGGTTCATCTCCATACCTCACTCCTTCAATACCTTGAAAGATTAAAGAAAGCTAACGGGAGCTGAAGGGGTCTAGGCTTTCATAACATACCATCCTCTGAAACTTATGAAGTATTTTGTAATTAATTGATAATTCATTCAATGGTTTCAGGAAGTAACATTCTCACACAGTCAATCTATATGCTGTAAACAAGCAAATACCAATTTCCCCCATTTAATTATACAAGCAAAGCTTTTGGTTTTGTGCCAAATATCCAAGAGGAGTTATTTAAAGGGACGTCATCCATTTTTGGCTGATGGCTACCATTCCTGTCGAACTCGCCCCCTTGCTTTGGGCTATGGTGTGGAGAGAAAGAACATCATAGCAACAGGTATGTAGAAGAGCAAAGGTACTCGTCTCATAGAATCAGACATGTGAGTGGGAGCGGCAGAAAGAGGCAGAACACAGCAGATCCTTTAATGGCATGACCCAGTGACCTCTCTACAAAGACTCTATCTGCAAGTTTCCACTATCTCCTAGGACCTCTAGCTGGAGTCCAACATTCAACATATGAGCCTATGGCAAGGGTTAATTAATATTTAGACTATAAGTAAGTAGGAGAGGGACAGAGACAGAAGGAGACACAGAGGCAGAAACACAGAGGTGGAGGTTGGCTCTATGGTTATGAACTCTTGGTTGGTGAATCTAGAATCTAGTGTGGGAACAGTTAACCATAGCCAGGAAAAATCGGAAATAAAACCATCTTCTATATAGCCAAATGCTGTCTACAGTAAAACCAGGGAAGGGCTGATGTGTGGGCTCAAAAAGAAGGGTGCTAAAACAGAATTTCTCTTGCTTGAGGAGGTCCTACCAGTTCCATTCAGGTCTGCATTTAAATAAAGTCCACCTACATTATGAAGATACACAAATTTAAATGTAAATAATATCTATAAACAGCTTTAGAGAACACATTCAGAATGATGTTGGCCAAATGTTTGATTACTTTAACCGAGCCATGATGACAAATTAATGCATAATATAAGCTTAGCTGTCACAGTGATCTTTTTATTTTCCTGAATGGATAATTTTTTAATTAAAATTTTATTTTATATATTAATTATTATTTTATTCACTTTGTTTATTTACTTTGTATCCCAGCTGTAGCCCCCTTCCTCATTTCCTCCCAATTGCACCCTCATTCCCTCATCTCCTTCCATGCACCTCTCCAAATCCACTGACAGGGAGGTCCTCCTCCCCTTTCATCTGACCCTAGCTTATCAGGTCTCATCAGAACTGGTTGCATTGTCTACCTCTGTGTCCTGGCAAGGCTTTCCCCCTCGAGGGGGGGTGGTGGTCAAAGAGCCTGCCATTGAGTTCATGTCAGAGTTAGCACCTGTTCCCTTACTAGGATACTTGGATACTGAGCTCCCATGGCTACATCTGTGCAGGGGTTCTAGATTATCTCCATAAACAGTCCTTGGTTGGAGTATCAGTCTCTGAAAAGACCCCTGTGCCCAGATTTTTTGGTTCTGTTGTTCTCCTTATAGAGCTCCTGAACTCTCCAGATCTTACTATCTCCCCCTCTTTTTTTCATAGGATTCTGTGCGCTCTGCCCAAAGTTGGGCTATGAGTCTCAGCCTCTACTTTGATACACTGCTGGATAGAGTCTTTCAGAGGCCCTCTGTGGTAGGCTCCTGTCCTGTTTCCTATTTTCTCCTTCTTCCAATGTCCATCCCGTTTGTCTTTCTGAGTGAGGCTTGATCATCTTAACCAGGGACCTCCTTCTTGCTTAGGTTCTTTAGGTGTATAGATTTTAGTATGTTTATCTTATATTATAGGTCTAGTATTCACTTATAAGTGAGTATATAGCAAGTGTGTCTTTCTGCATCTGGGATACCTCACTCAGGATGATCTTTTCTAGATCCCACCATTTGCCTGCAAATTTCATGATTTCCTTGTTTTTAATTGCTGAGTAGTATTATATTATGTAAATGTACCACAATTTCTGTATCCATTCCTTAGTTGAAGGACATCTGGATTGTTTCCAGGTTCTGGCTATTACAAATAAAGCTGCTGTGAACATGGTTGAACAAATGTCCTTGTTGTGTTCTGGAGCATATTTTGGGAATATGCCTAGGAGTGGTATAGCTGGGTCTTGAGGAAGCACTATTCCTAATTGTCTAAGAAAGTACCAGATTTATTTCCAAAGTGGTTGTACAAGTTTACATTCCCACCAGCAATGGAGGAGGGTTCCCTTTATTCCACATCTTCTCCAGCATGTGTTGTCACTTGAGTTTTTGATCTTAGCCATTCTGATGGGTATAAAGTGAAATCTCAGGGTCATTTTGATTTGCATCTTTTTGATGACTAAGGATTTTGAACATTTCCTCAAGTGTTTCTCTGCCATTCTATATTCCTCTACATAGAATTCTCTGTTTAGTTCTGTACCCCCATCCCTCATCTCAAGCTGTACTACCAAGCAATAGTAATAAAACCTGCATGGTATTGGCATACAAACAGAATGGTGGATCAATGGAACCAAATAGAAGACCCAGAAATAAATCCACACACCTACGGATACTTGATTTTTGACAAAGAAGTCAAAACCATACAATGGAAAAAAGACAGCATCTTCAACAAAAGGTGTTGGTCTACCTGAATGTCTACATGCAGAAAAATGCAAATAGATCCATATTTATCACCCTACACAAAACTAAAGTCTAAGTGGATCAAAGACCTCAAACAAAACCAGACATACTAAATCCGTTAGAAGAAAAAGTGGGGAAGAGCCTTGAACTCATTGGCACAGGAGACAACTTCCTGAACAGAACACTAACACCACAGGCTCTAAGATCAACAATCAATAAATGGGACCTCATGAAACTGAAAAGCTTCTGTAAAGCAAAGGACACTGATGTCAGAACAAAACGACTACCTATAGACTGGGAAAGGACCTTCACCAACCCTATATCTGACAGAGGGCTAATATCCAGAATATATAAAGAACTCAAGAAGTTAAAAAGCAACAAATCAAGTAATCCAATTAAAAAATGGGTAAGGTTTTTGAAATCGCTGTGCTCAGAGAACACAGAGAACAGCCAAGCTTGCACATTTTAGAATGCTTTACTGGATTTACATTGTCCATTGACAGTTTACTATTTTTAACCAGTTTCTCTCTCTTTATCCTGGCAACTGTCTTGAGATTGCTAGACTGAATCTTCATGGCTAGACGGGTGGATGTCATTTTAAATTCAGGTCTATAAATAGCAAGTGGACAATTAAAATGTCCTAATATTGTACTTCCTAGGTTGTTTGCTCGTGGTTGGTTTTCAGTCACAGACCTCTGTAACATCAAATGTGTGGATTCTTCTTTCTTCACACCAATCAACTCAGTATCAGCTATTGTTCTATAATTCAATTAAATTTTGACACTATCTAGAGGGTGTTAAAGGAGGATTTTGCAGCTTACCAGTCCAGTCCACAGGACTTCCAGCATTAGAAATGCAGTTGAAAATCCAGGGCTTCGTGTGTGTGTGTGTGTGTGTGTGTGTGTGTGTGTGTGTGTGTCAAAAGAAAATGTCAAGAACCTCCTGTCTACTCTACTCCCCAGTGCTGGGAATTAGATATATGTGGTGTTATACCCACTTTTTTTATGTGAGTGCTGTGAATCTGAACTCAGTTCCCAGGGCTATTGTGATAGGCACTATACTGAGCCACCATTTTCATGGCTGATTTCTGTAGTGGATATGGACTAAGGATTAACCACCTCCTCAGAATTGATATTTTAACATGATAGCTCACAAAATTCAGAGAAATTTTGTTCTTACAATTGTTGGCTTATTATAATGGATGCAACTTGGATTTAGTCAAATGCAAGAGACACAACACAGAACAAGGAACTCAGGAAGAAGCATGGGGTTCCCATGCTCTGTTTAGTGAGCTATTCTCCAGGACTTGATGCATTCACCACCAGAGAAGACCCCTGAACCCAACTGTTAGGGGCTCTTTACAGTTTCCTAGAAAGCGCAGGACTGACCACATCACTAGGCATTGATTTGTGAGTCTATCTAGTCCCTTTCCTCACTCTGAAGGTCAGGAATGGAGCTCAAAGATCTCACCGTCTCATTGACTGTCTATGTCTTCCCAGGACAAGCCTCCTTCCCAAAGTTAGCTAGGGGACCTGGCTGGCTGTCACCCCTTTGACTCCAGAGAGTTCAAATTTCTTAAAACTTGTGTCACATGACTTGTGACTAGGGACAGACATCATTGACAAAAGGGTTATCCCATATTATCTGTCACTCAAGGGATTACAGGGGGTTTGGGACTCCTTAGCTGGAAGTTAGGTCCTGAGATTTCACCATGGCTGAATTCTGCTGAAGGGGTTATTTCAGTTATTTGCATGGGGTTTAGCTAAACTTATTCCAAAGAACACTGGGCTCATCCACTCTCAGCGTTGCAAACAGAATGTAAAAGACCTCTTTGACTGTTGCAGAAGGACAGTCAGGTTTATTCAGTGCTGTGGGTCCCGAGTGGCCACACATGCCCCGCCCCATTAAATGGCATCACAGCCACACATATATAGAAAGTGTGAACTAGGTGAACTCAGTGGATACTGAGTAGAAAAGAGACCAGGAGGTTTGGAGGGAAAAACACTGGGTCATAGGGGAGAAACTGGAGAGAAGAAAAGGGGTTATAGAGTTGATCTAAGCATATTATGTGCAGTCATGAATATTAAATATTAAAGAAAAATTAAATTGGGATAAACAAAACAGGAGGTAAAAGGAATACATTTTCATACTAATGTGATAGTCACATAGCATATTCCCAAACGTTTCCTCCTCCAGTCAGTATCTGGGATTCTTACAGAGCTGGACAGAGAATCAGATGTTCTTGTAGGGCAGTTTTGTAGCACAGTGCCTCCCTTGATGGGATTCAGTTATGGAAGGAAACAATGTGATGAAATAAAAGTATCCAGCAAAGCAGTTGCTCCTGTGTTTATTTAGCAGTTACTGGTTGTGTTAATAGTTACTGTTACTCTTAACTTTCCTTGTGTATCTCCTTGCACTCTGTATGTGTGCCTTACACCACTGTGTCTGTGCAGGTAGGCATGCCTGCATGCGCATACGGAGGCTAGAGGGAGACACTGGGGTCCTTGCTTATTCCCTCTCTCCTTTTCCCTCTCAGACAAGGTCTCTCACTGAATTTGAACTAGGCTGATGGCCACCAAGACTCAGACTTCTCCTGTCTCTCCCCTCCCCCACACTGGGGCTATAGCCATGTGAACACCAAGATTGTACACAGGTGGCAAGGATAAGTACCAAGTGCCCTCGCCCACTGAGCCACCTCCACAGTACTTTATTTTAAAATGAAAACACTCAGTAAATTTTGGCATGTGTTAGCAGGCATAGTATATTTCAATCTGTGTGATGTTACTTTAAAAAATGCTTTAAGCATAAAATTTCTTCTTATTTTCAATTTGTTATGACTATTTTAAAAAATATTCTAATAAGGTTGAACAATAGTTTAGTGATAGACGTATCAGTAACAATGCTTGCTAAGAACACTGTTTGCTGGTTTGGTTATTCTAACTCTTACCCATAACTTTCTTTCATTATTATAATTTATTATTTAAAATAGTGTGTGTGTACACACACACACATACATTCTTTGAAAAAGTAATATTTCAAAGTGTTTGATTTCGATTCCATTGATCCACCATTCTGTTTCTATGCAGTCTTTATTACTATTGTTCTGTAGTACAGCTTGAGATCAGAGATGGAGATACCTCCAGATGATCTGTTGTTGTACAGGATCATTTTGGCAATTCTGGCTTTTTTCTTTTTCTCATGAAGTTGAGAATTGTTCTTTCAAGGTCTGTAAAGAATCATACTGGTATTTTGATGACAGTTGCATTGCATCTGTAGATTGCTTTTGGCAGGATAGACATTTTCAGTATGTTAATCCTACCGATCCATGAGCATGAGAGCTCTTTCCGTCTTCTGATATCTTCCTCGATTTCTTTCTTTAGAGACTTGAAGTTTTTTGTTTTTTTTTTTTTCCTTCAAACAGGTCTTTCATTTGCTTGGTTAGAGTCACACCAAAGTACTTTCTGTTATTTGTGCTATTGTGAAGGGTGTAGTTTCCCTAATTTCTTTCTCAGCCCTTTTGTCTCTCATTTTTGTTAATCATTGTAAAAATATGGGAACTTCAATAATTCCTAAACACTTTGTGAAAATGGAACCCATGTTTTCCTGCCAATGTTGTCTGAATGTCTGAATTTGAGCTCGTCTTACTAATAAGCATTGCAAGCAACGATTAGTTTTGATGGGGAAGAACACTTCACTGCTAAAATTGCTTCTCATCGGCATGATATGTCTCTCCATCTCATAAGCTGTTTAAATTGAGAGCATGTATTAGTAATATATTAAAATTTAAATAATGAATTATTGAAGTGCTTGTTGCTGTCTTTTTGGAATAATTTCTTTTCTTCTCACCCTTTCAAGTGAGACACTGATTGAGAACTTACAGCTATCTGTAGTCTGATTACAAAATAATAATGACTACCCATTGATATCAAATATGCCCAAACCAGACACCTGGATCCCTGTTTTCTCTGGAGGCTGTTTATTTTCCATCATTGTCACCAAGAACTGCCTCCTAATAAATGCACATAATGGGAGACTTGGGATCACTGGAGCATGAATAGGTATTTTCATAGCTGCAGAAATGGAATTAATTGCTGCTCTGCTATATTCCTTTGAGAAAAGAGCCCTTAGAGATATTTCTCAGGCAATGCTTTAAAGTATGAAAATTTTGGTCATTTCCAAATATCCTCACCATTTGAACTATGGCTTTCTCTTCCCACTATCTCAAAATCTATATATTTATTTTGCTTTAATTTCAAGAATTTTTAATTTTTAGGGGCAGTGTATGAGTCACCAGAAGCTTGTTTAACATATACATTCTCAGGCTCGACCTCTATATTCCGAGCTGAAATTTATCCTTAATAGATTCCCGGGGGAGTCACAGGCACAGCGAGACTTGAGAAAACCCTCTATGAGACCTTGACACGGGTGGAGCATGAGATAATGACTCATGATGTCGAGAGCATTTCTAAACTGTGTGGGGCGAGTACAAGACCCCGAGGGCCCGGGTTGATGAGGGAAAGTAGAGGCTCAAGTCACCTCAATGTCCTTCCATAGGGGTGAAATGATCATTTTTCTACTCACATTTGTCTTTGGAACACTGCGACAGTGCAGACACTGCTGGACATTTCCCCCTAGCATCAGAACACTTCAGTTCTCCTACAGTCACTTAGAAGAAGGCTGACCTTCCCTAGCAACCCCCGCCAACCCAGTTATCTTCCCTTTGCCACAGGAGCTTGGTTAGAGGGATACATTTCTATACCTGAGTTTTACATGGGTGATTGGGATCACGATCGTGCAGCGAATGCTGTGCCCACAGAGCCATCTCTTTCTTTTTAAATTCACATCTATGTCTTATTTTTACTTTTTTGATAAAATTTTTATTTTTAATTTATTTTTTTTATTTATTACAGCTTATTTACTTCGTATCCCAGCTGTAGCCCCTCTCTCATCCCCTCCCTCATCTCTTCCCATGTCCATACTCTAGTCCACTTATAGGGGAGGTCCTCTTCCCCTTCCCTCTGACCATAGCTTATCAGGTCTCAGCAGGATTGACTGCACTGTCTTCCTCTATGGTCTGGTAAGGCTGCTCCCTCCCCACACCTCAGGGGGAGGTGATCAAAGAGCCAGCCACTGAGTTCCTATCAGAGACAGTCCCTGTTCCTCTTACTAGGGTACCCCATCTGTGCAGGGGTTCTAGCTTATCTCCATGAAGGGTCCTTGGTTAGAGTATCAGTCTCAGAAAAGATACCTGGGCCCAGATATTTTGGTTCTGTTGCTCTCCTTGTGGAGTTCCTGTTCCCTCCAGGTCTTTCTATCTCTCCCGTCTTTTATAAGATTCCCTGCACTCTGCCCAAAGTTGGGCTATGAGTCTCAACATCTGCATTAATACCCTTCTGGGTTCAGTCTTTCAGAGGCTCTCTGTGGTAGGCTCTTATCCTGTTTCCTGTTTTCTCCATCTTATGATATCTATCCCATATGCAGGTTTAAATAAGGATTGAGCATCTTACCCAGGATCCTCCTTCTTGTTTAGCTTCTTTAGGTCTACAGATTTTAGTATGGTTATCTTATATTATATGTCTAATATCCACTTATAAGTGAGTATATACCATGTGTTTTCTGCTTTGGGGATATCTCACTCAGGATGATCTTTTCTAGTTCCCACTATTTGCCTGCAAATTTCATTATTTCCTTGTTTTTAATTGCTGAGTAGTATTCCATTGTATAAATGTACCACAGTTTCTGTATCCATTCCTCAACTGAGGGACATCTGGGTTGTTTCCAGGTTGTGGTTATTACAAATAAAACTGCTATGAACAATTGCCACTTAGCTCTCATTACATAACAACTGTTAAAAGTAATGAACACAGGACAGAATGCTGTGAGCTCCTTGGAGGCTTCCTTGAATGTGGGTGTTGACCTGTTGAGGGTCTTTAGCTATAATAATTTCCACAATCTACCCATGTGTTTACTTCAATTTCTTTTCAGCCTTTAGTTCTCTAGTGGGTCACTTGGGCTAAATATCACATTTAATTAAAAGCCTTATTTTATTAAGATAAAATATTCCATAAGGAGAGATGGCTCCACTGATAAAATGTTTGCTCATAAGCATGAGGACCCGGGTAGCATCCTCAGAACTAATATTAAAATGTCAGTTATGGTGTTGTGTGCCTATACTCCCAGCAGTGACAGAGACAGGACAACCCCTTGGACTCAGTCTAGCCTAACCAATGAGCTTTAGGCCAGTGAGAGACCATATCTGAAATGAGGTGGACAGCATTCCTGGGGAAGGCACTAGAGGCTGTCCTCTGTCCTTCACAGGCATGTACGCACATATACCCATACTCCAGCACCTGCACACACACACACACACACACACACACACATACACACACACGTGTATAAAATAAAACTGATACTTTCTATTTCTTTCTTTTTGTTTGTTTTTTCTTTTTTAAAAAATATTTATTTTTTATTAAGTACAGTTTATTCACTTTGTATCCCAGCTGTAGTCCCCTCCCTCATTTCCTTCCTATCCTGCCCTCCCTCCCTCTTCTCCTCCCATGCCCCTCTCCCAGTCCACTGATAGAGGAGGTCTTTCTTCCCTTCCATCTGCCTATCAGGTCTCATCAAGACTGGCTGCATTGTCTTTCTCTGTGGCCTGGTAAGGCTGTTTATCCCCTTAGGGGGAGGTTATCAAAGAGCTGGCCACAGAGTTTATGTCAGAGAGAGTCCCTGTTGCCGTTACTAGGGAACCCACTTGGACACTGAGCTGCAATGGGCTATATGTGAGCAGAGGTTCTAGGTTATCTCCATGCATGGTCCTTGGTTGGGGTCCTAGAAAAGACCTCTGTGTCCAGATTTTGGTTCTGTTGCTCTCCTTGTGGTGCTCCTGTCCCCTCCAGGTCTTTCATCTTCTCCTTTCATAAGATTCCCTGCACTCTGCCCAAAGTTTGGCTATGAGTCTCAGCATCTGCTTCATGTTTTGCTACTATATTATTAGTTGGAATTTCTCGGAGAGAGAAAACCATTAAATGCAGGAAGAGGTTGTATCATAAAGCAGCACAGTGTGAGCTGAGATTTCTGAAGACTGTACCCGGACTCTTAAGAGACCCAGCAAGGCAGTTCAAGTACCTGAGAGGCATAGAGTGGAGGCTACATAAAAGGTCTGAAGATGCGGGAACCAAGAAACATACCACATAATGTGGCTATGGGGGTGGTTAGCAACATTACACCGGAAGTGATTCCTACAGAAACTTGGGACCATTTTCTTGATTTTTTTTTCAAATTCATTAAATAATATAGACAAGAAATTGATTTGAGCTGTTCCTTATGCTTAGAAGCTGACCTTTCTTTTTATCATTGAAAAACTAATTTTGTGGGTTTGGGCAAAGAAAGTATAAATGTGGACGACTACTAAGACTGGGCAATAGAAGAACAGGGAAGAAAAAAGAAGCAATTATTTTGGCTGGTATGAGAACAATTGAGAGAATGTTGTGGAAAATTAAAGGTATTGGGCTGATAAGGTTTATTATTAGCCCTATAATTATGACAGCAGTATTTCTAACCTAACCATTATCATAATCAACCAAAAACACAGACACCTGATAGATTTTATAATTGCCTTATATCACCTTGGGCTCGGCAGACCTCAGCTATCTCGTATCCTCCATCCCCCATCCCATTCCACATGCTTCAATAATTTCTAATCTGGCCTACCTCCCATACATAATTCCATAAATAGTTGTTTCTTCTTCATCTTGATCTTTCCTTTCCATGCCATTCTCAGAGTCCTTTCTCCCTGCCCATGTGGTTCCTTTTTCCACCTAACCCATGGCAGCTTTCTCTTTCCTCCTCTCTTCCTGTCTGTTTCTTTCCAAAGATCCTCTCTGTTCTACCATCCCTCGAACCTTAGCTCTGCCCCACCTCACCTTTGTCCTGCCCAGGTATCGGCTTTTCATTGGTCAAACAGGAGTAATTTCTTAGGCAACTTTTGCATAAGGATATATGTGAGAATGTGCTTGTCCAGGGAAGGGTCAGGTTTGGGGGGCCAGTAATTAGCATTAAATACACAGCACCAGACAAACCACTGACACACAGAGAATCAGAGAGAGAGAGAGAGAGAGAGAGAGAGAGAGAGAGATTGGGTTGTTTCGAGCGTGAATATTCAATAGCTGATAACTGATTGCCTACAGGGAAAGAGAAATAAGAAACATTTTTAATGGCTTTTTGAGACAGGGTTTCTCTGTGTAGCCTTGGCTGTTCTAGAATTCACTCTACAGACCAGGCTGGCCTCTTAACTCACAGAGATATACCTGCCTCTGCCTCCTGAGTGCTGGGGTTAAAAGCATGCGCCATTACAGCCTGGCAAGAAACATTCTGAAACTTAAAACAAGTATGGGTTATTCTATCATCTATAGAGGGTAGATATAAATGGATTATAAATTAGACATAAATATTATTATTAGAAATAAATATGAGAAATACAATTTGTTGAATCGGCATGTGGATGGGTGTGTAACTTGTGGAGTGTAGAGATGGTACTTAGTGTATGTGAATGGCTGACCTCTTCCATGGGTGGAATTTCATAGGGATTTCCAAGAACCAAGTCCAGTCAGTAGAAAATCAGAGTCAGCAGGGGGACTGAGCATAAATGGACAAGGAAGCAGAAGAAACACTGAGAGAGAAAGTTGTCAAAAACACGAAGAGTCTAGAGCACGAAGGCCATTAAGACAGTAGACTCTGCTTCTGGGTGGACATGTCATAAGCTGAGACCAAAAGAATGGCCACTGAGTTGGCACAGAAGATTATTAGTGCCCTGAGCAAAGAAATGCTGCTCTCAAGCAAAGGCGAAGGCCAGACCAATACAACAGTACTAGTCGTTAAGCAACTGAAACCGTCACGTACTGGATACGGTGGCAAATGCCTGTAATCTTAGCATTTGGGCCACCGGGGCAGGAAAATCTGGATGTCAAGGCTCACTTCCATTACACAGGGAGCTTAAAGAGGGTCAGGCACGCCAGGCTACACAAGACATCGTCTGAAACATTCAAATCAGTAACAGCAACAATAATAGCAAAACCCAAAACCTGTCATGAGGTCACTGATGCTATACATATCTAGTCCATGTTCCGCTTCTGGTGGCCCTGGAAAGCAGTGCAGTTGATTTGGAAAATAGCCCTCCAGATGCTCACACTCTAACCCTGAGAGCTAACCTAGCATCTGACACTACTTCTGCTAAAAAAAATAGATCAAAGAGAAACACAAACTCAAATTTTTAAACAAAAATTCATAATTTTGTTGCTCATAACAGCCAAAATCCATCATTAATGAATGAGTTATGTGTGGCAGATCCATATAGTGGAGTATCTTATTCAGTTTCTAAATGTGGCGGTGGCCGTTTAGCATCTGCAGGGAATGGCACATGAATGCTTCACTGATGGGACTCTGCTGTGGCAAGGCCCTTAAAGACCCTTTCCTACTTGACCCTGTGACCCCTTCCTACTGTGGTGAATTTTGGTGGCCTTGGCCTCTATGCTTAATACCTTGATTGCCTGTCCCAAAAGCTCTCCTCGCTTTCACTATGCTGTTTATACTCATAGCAATATGGTTTTACTTTGTCAGTCACAGGCAAGGCTGGGATCATGCAGGCTGAAAGCCCTGGGGCTGATCTATGTTTCTCTCAACCCTCTTTCAATGGGTAAACCTCCCCTATCCTCGTCTATAGATCCTCCAGATGTGACTATTGATCCTAGGTATTTGGGGACACATAATCATGTCCCCAGAGAAACGGCTGCAGTCACAATGAGCAAGCCTGTGGCAGATGTGACAGACAGCGGGTCCTGCTTGCCCATCTGATCAACAGAGATTGAAAAAAATGGGGATGCTATGTCTGATCAAAAGAGACTTAGAAACTGGTAAAGTTATGTCTGATAAGCAGAGAGACTTAAGAAAATGGGGATGTTTGCCTGATCAATAGACTTAAAAAGTGGTTCTTAGAAAGACCGTATCAGAAATGATAGGTGCATATCAGGAAAGCTTGCTTGGTGCAATGGCCATGTCTCTGTTTACAATTTAAAAAGCACTCTGACAGAGGGATGCCCACAAATGGTATATACCCACAAATGGTTAACCTGCCTCTCACCTTATGTAACTATGTAACCACATTTGCTGCCAGCTGGGTATGTGCTCATATCCACAGGACTTGTCTGGCTAGACATTTATTTTTGGCTTGCTGAAATTGTGCTTTGTAGTACAAAATACGATTTTGGGGTGATTGACCCAGCAGAAGGATAAGGCGAGAAAGGGAAACTACTGGGAGCTTTTTGGAATGAGGGGGCTTATGTAGTCCTGACATTATGATTTCTTTAAATAAAAATAACCACTGATGTCACTGCTCAGGTGAGCAGGATTATGATTGTATACATAAAGATAGCTCAAGCTATATGGGGCCTCTTGCTTAAAAATCAACAGGTGGTCAGTCTTCGCTTTATGCTGACATCCCTTCCCCATCTCAAGATCTGAACTCTTGCAGATGGAGCTTGTCTCTCACAAACATAGAATAATGCTATGCCATGTATGAACCACTTACACTGAATGTATCTTAATATATAATATATGGTCCTATGTATATGAAATGTCCAAGAGAGACATTTAGCGATTAAAAAGTAAATTAATGTTTTGCTGAGGTGAAAGGAATAGGAGGAGAAGACATGATAGAGAATAAGAGATGACAGCCTAAGGGTATTTTTTAAAAGATTTTCTTAGATTTATTCCTTTTTTAAATTTTGTATGTGTGTTGCCTCCATAAATGTGGTGCTGTCTGAAGTTATAGATGGTTGTGAGCCACCATGTGGGTGCTGGGAACTGAACCCAGGTCCTCTGCAAGAGCAACAACTGCTCTTATCGGCTGAGCCATCTCTCCAGCCCTAGCCTAAGGGTATTAATTTTAGCTATGATACACAATATTTGAATTCAGTTCACACTGTTTAAACAGATGAATTGGGTGACCTATAAACTACCTTAACGAAGCTGTGAGAAAGTAAAGCAAAGTTAGCTGTTGAATAAAGACTGTAAAGAACTCTAAATAAAGATAGCTATATTTCAGGTAGCTGGAAGAAAAGGAAGGGATGGGGAGAGAAGCAGAGAGGGAGGAACTGAAAGGTGGGAGAAAGGAATAAAGGGAAAGAAAAGGAAGGAATGAATAGAGAAGAAGAGATGGAGGCAGGAAGTCAGCCACAGCATTGTATGGGATTTAATACATCTAGCTTGGATGGGAATAAGCAGGGTAAAGGTGAGGCTGAAGATCCCAAAGTAAGATGACATTTTTCTTTTTGATGGTGTGTTTAAGTATGTTTGCTGTATTGCTAAAACAAGCCCTTTTTGATGAATAATGAAAATATTGGTTTGGAAAGAAAAGATTACCATTAATTTCACATTGGAGGAATGTACAATACATTGGAGTTATGAACCAAAAGAGTTTACAGCAGAACAGAGAAACCCTTGGAGGACAGGCATGTGCTAAACTTGGATAACTTGTACATATATTTTTCTTCTTGAAGTTTCCATGATGTTGACTCAATCACATATAGTGGAAGCACCAATAATGTACTTTAAAAACAACAAACAAAGGCACTTATCAAGAAACTTGACAGGAATTTTTTTTAAATGTACAAATATACATTGACTTGCACAAGTAATTGACAAACTCAATATCCACTTTGATAAACTATCATTAGAAGGAATGATTTACAAAACTGTCTTTAGTGCTGGTGAGTTCCAAACATCTGAGGTGTGCAAATGTTATTATTAATATAATTTTTGTACCACTTTGAGTTGGGAGTGGTAGTGTTACTTTGTGTGGTCTCCTTGAGTCAGCATGCACCCACAAAATGAAAAGGCCAAACCATAATCACGAGAAACCACATCATATCCCCACAGAGCTGATAAAGATGCTTCCAGGAGGAATGATTTAGCACAGTGTGGGAACGCAGGAGAACATTTTTCTCCTCTTAAATATTAGCCTATCGGTAATATTTTCATGACTAAGTGATGATGAAGAAGGATTGAGAAACATTTCAGGAGGATTTTTCAAAAATAAACAAATAAAGATTCAACATGGACTAAGGCATTTGGGGGATCAGATTGTTTGGTTCTCTAAAACGGAACTACAGCTTATTCGTCTTTTGATAATCGCTAATTAACTGCAAAGTATGTAAAGAAAGTCTTTGGAATATTCAGGCAGCAGTGGAGCTAAGACTAAAATCAGCAATTGGAGAAGGAGTGGGTACCTGTTCCTTGGCACCAACTTTGTTCTTTATTCAGGCATGCCATTTAAAAGACTGCCAATTAGCACTAATGAAGAATGGGTTCTGCCGTGCACACTTTTCTTCTTTCACCTCTTGATGAGTCTCCAGGACCAGGTCAACATACCACGTGGGCTGATGGTTACTCTGGGATTATATTGAGGTGAGGGAACTATCTCATTTCTTAATTAGCACTAAATAAATCCTTAAGATAAAATCTAAGCAAATAACCACACAAACAATGATTAGATTTAGACATAGCTTTGTCGAGGGTGTTCATGTTGTAAGTAGAGAAACGTAAAGCTCAAAGTCTGCGGACTGTTTATTGAGAATCTGAGGGGAAGTCTTAAGCTTCTAATACTCTAATTCGTTGCATGTCTTATATTTATTATGAAAGAAATAGTGGATGCTCCAATTACATGCCCCGTCACGGACTCCTAGGTAGCTAGCCTTTTAAACACTCAACACAAGAACTGCATGCTTCCATGGCAGTATACGTCAGAGCTCTTGTAAACGTCGCCACTAAACCTGGCTGTTCCACAACTATGCCACATAAAGTTGTACCAGGTAATGAAAATCAAATGCCTAAGAAAGACTATTCAAGGATATAGTGATGGGATAAGCTTGGGACTAAAGTCTCAGCTCAATTAAGCTGTTTCTGAACAAGATCCCAATAGGTCAACAATTAATAATTGAAATATTTTATAAAGCTAAAAATCTTCTGTACAGCAAAGGAAACCATCATTACAGCAAAGGACAGAATCTTTCTAGCAATTAGACAGCCTACAGAATGGGCAAAATATTTACCAATTACATACCTGAAAGAGGGCTAGTATAACAAAGATATAATTCAAAGATCCAGTTTATCAAAAACTGAATAAAGAGAGTTTAGAAACAGATAATAGAAGAGAAATGCTCAAAGAAATACAGAATGGGCAAAATATTTACCAATTACATACCTGAAAGAGGGCTAGTATAATAAAGATATAATTCAAAGATCCAGTTTATAAAAAAACTGAATAAAGAGAGTTTAGAAACAGATAATAGAAGAGAAATGCTCAAAAAATACACTGAATAATAATTTATATGAGTTTTGATAGTATCCTAATAGTATAACCAATGGTACTTGATTTAAGTAAATTATATCACAACATTGAAAAAAATGGAAGAAGAGATACTAAAGTGACAGTATGTGTCTTTCATGATAAAATAAAAGACAACCCAAGAAAAAAAAACACTCAAATTCTAATGAATTATCCAGCTGGAAATAAAAATATGTATATTCTTGGATCTTGGCCAAGAGGAGAGAGTTTTACTTAAACGAAGCAAATTCTGGAGTTAATGGATAGCAGAGTGAGTTCAGTGAGTGTCATAATTTCAAATTGTTACAAGCAGAGACACTAAATGGTCTCAACACAATCGCAAGGTGCTGTGTGAATGTTCACCAAGTATCTCCATATCATACCTTACTCTTCATACAAATTTAATTTTATGCAATTCAGTTATATATAATGTAACAATTATGTGGAACAGAAAAGAAAGAAATAAAGACTTGATCCCCAATCCTTCAGTGGAAGAAAGTACAATCCAGCCTATTGTTGTTGATGAGTCCTTTGATGTGGGTCGGGGCATTAAGCTTTTTAATTGTTTAGAAAGATAACATAACTATTTCATATTATATGTCTAATATCCACTTATGAGTGAGTATATACCATGTGTGTCTTTCTGCTTCTGGGTTGCCTCACTCAAGATGGTCTTTTCTAGTTCCCACCATTTGCCGGCAAATTTCATGTTTTCCTTGTTTTTAATTGCTGAGTAGTATTCCACTGTGTAAATGTACCACACTTTCTTTATCCATTCCTCCACTGAGAGACATCTGAATTGTTTCCAGATTCTAGCAATTATGAATAGAGCTGCTACAAACATGGCTGAGAAAATGTTCTTGTTGTATACTTGAGCATATTTTGGATATATGCCTAGAAGTGGTATAGCTGGATATTGAGGAAGCACTATTACTAATTGTCTAAGAAAGCACCAGACTGATCTCCAAAGTGGTTGTACAAGTTCACATTCCCATCAGCAATGGGGGAGGGTTCCCCTTTCTCCACATCCTCTCCAGCATGTGTTGTCACTTGAATTTTTGGTCTTAGCCATTCTGATGGGTATAAGGTGAAACCTCAGGTTTGTTTTGATTTGCATTTCCCTGATGACTAAGGATGTTGAGCATTTAAGTGTTTCTCAGCCATTCAATATTCCTCTATTAAGAATTCTCTGTTTAGTTCTGTACCCCATTTTTTAATTGGATTACTTGGTGTGGATAAACATACTAAAATCTATACTCCTAAAGAAGCTAAACAACAAGGAAGACCCTAGGGAAGATTCTCAATCCTCATTCAGAAGGGCAAATGAGATTGATATCAGAAGCAGGTGAAGATGGGGAACAGGACAGGAACCTACCACAGAGGGCCTCTGAAACACTCTACTGATCGAGGTATGGAAGCAGAGGCTGAGACTCATAGCCAAACTTTGGGCAGAGTGCAGGGAATCTTATGAAAGAAGGGGGAGACAGAAAGACCTGGAGGGGACAGGAGCTCCAAAAGGAGACCAACAGAGCCATAAAAACTGAGCCCTAGAGGCCCTGAAGAGAATGATACCCCAACCAAGGACAATGCATAGAGAGGACCTAAGACCCAGGCTCAGATGTAGCCCATAGACTCAGTCTCCAATTGGGGTCAATAGTAAGGGGAGCAGGGACTTTCTCTGGCATGAACTCAGTGGCTGGATCTCTGTTCACCTCCCCCTGGCTGGTGCAGCCTTGCCAGGCCACAGAGGAAGACAGTGCAGCCAGTGCTGATGAGACCTGATAGGCTAGGGTCAAATAGAGGGGGAGGACATCCTCTCCTATCAGTAGACTAGGGGAGAGGCTTAGGGGAAGAAGAGGGAAGGGAGGGTAGGATTGGAAGGAGATGAGGGAGTGGGCCACAGCCAGGATACAAATTGAATAAATTGTACTAATAAAAAATTTTAAAAAACATAGTTATTTCCAATATGAGTTTACCAGCTGATGTATGTCAGAACAAAGAGATGTAAACCTTAGATAAAATTTTTCGCTGAATTAGTGTCTGTGTCATTAGGATACAGTACAGGAATTTGCGGGCCGATAGCACTACCTATTTTTTTTTAAATATAAAATGTCTTGTCTTGGTTGACTTAGGTATTTTCAGAAATAAAAAAAAAGAACATAGTAGAGTATTTCAACGTATATCTAAGAAAAGCTTTATGAAGCATTCGCTTATTTTCTGGGACAGCATTATTTAAACTGTGTTAAACAGTAATGTTGCAGGCATGCGCACACTGCAGAATGCTGTAGGATCCATTTTGTTTTGTTATTAAGTCCTTTTAAGGAGCTTGTGAGCTGGGGACTTTGCAGATGATGTTGTCTATATAAAGGGGGAAGAGTTCCTTGGTGGGAATTCTGGGTCTTTAACAATTCCACAGAGTAGAGAATACACAGGTTAAATGCGAATAGTTGAAGTGTTCTTTTAACATAAGATTAGGATTTCTAGTTCTCAAATTTTGAAAAAAAAATAAAGAGGAAAAAATATGGCAATGGTTAGTCTTTTCTGTCAACTCGTGTATGTTTGTGAAGGGTTCCAGAGGGTTAACCTGAATGTGGGTTGCAGCGTCCGACAGACTACGGATTCAGACTAAATAAGAAAAAAAAAGTGGAAGATGGCAGCTGAGCCCCAGCATTCATTTGTCTCTGCTTCTGAATGAGGGTGCTATGTGCCCATTTGCCTCATACTCCTTCAGCCACACCTTCTCAACCATGGTGGCTGGTCCCAAACAGAGCCAACGTAAGCCCTTCCATCCTTAAGCAGCTCTTGGTAGGTACTTAGTCATAACAGTGAGGAAAGAAACGAATACACAGAGCAAGACCAAGTTCACTAATTTTGATAACGAGTGTTTTCGGAAAGCAGGAAAATAAAGTGAAACAGCCAATACAAATTCCTTGGTCTTTCTAAAAGCTGACACTGACATTAGAAATTTGAATTTGGTCTCTAAGTTCTTCTTTCCAATTTCTCCATGTACAAATATACTTACTTAAATACATTTTTTTTGTCATATTAGGGAGAAACCTGGCAGGCAATTTATCAGTCTTCACGTAGACTCCAATTCAGCCATTACTCTTAGAGAAATCATGGCCAATATTGCAGCCTATCAAAACCTGGCTGCTTTCTCCAACCCCAGACCAGAAGATAGCCTTAACTAGACAGCATTGCCTATAAGAAAGATTGTACTTGAAGGGCCACAGTAGTTTCTTGGTGACAGGAGGCAGGATGTCCAGAACACAGAGAAAAGCAAGAAATCTCCCAAACTGTCATTAAGGTCAGAAAAAAAAATACCCTAAACCACAAGGATTTGAGCTCCCTCCCTCAGTTCTATGGTAGCTGGTGGTTGACACCAGGAAACCGAGCAGAGGAAAATTTTACTGACTATTTCCAACACAAGTTGTTAAACCTAGCACAGTGTATCCGGATGGCAGGGGATACACAGTGTATCCGGATGGCAGGGGAACTGATGGCAGCCTGGGTCCCACCAAGCCCCTGATAGAGTCATGCCAAGGTCTGAATGTTCCTGAGCCTGTGAGTGCCAACACGGGCATCTGCAGACCTGAGCTGGCAGCTGATTCACTTCTGTTTCCATAGCCATTTTGTACAAAGTACTTTTTAGAAAGTAAAGCGAACTAGCTGTTTACCTCCACATGTTCCTTTTTCTTTTGTATTTTCTAAATTTCCCCCAAATAATACCTTTTTAAATGTGTTGACAACCCTTAGAAATCGCAGAGGAAATAAAAGTTTTTTAATGATGAAAAACAATTATTCCTAGGCATTTTAAACTTCAACATATATGTATTATAGAAGAAATGTTTAATAAAATGTGTGCATTTACTTGATAAAAATATAGCTTACTTGAAAAGAAGCTTACTTTGAGTCCAACAACAAAGGAGTTTAAAAGTCACACTCTAGCCTCAAAATATAAATAAACTCTGTCCTTGTTTGAGCAAGGGTACTCAAGTGTCCACATTCCCAGAAGAACCAAAACATTGAACTTGATCTGAGAAAAAAAAGAATTAAAACTTACATATATTAGAAAAAGTATGGTTGATTTCAACAGCTTAATTCTTTTAAGCTGAGAAATTATTAAGTTCACTTTCTCCTTTTGAGACCTTGAAGTACACATTTCAATATATCATTTTATGGAGTTGGCAGACAGATCCTTTTAGATTATTTCAGGTTTTGAAATCTATGCAGACCCAGTGAATTTAGGAAGGAAAATGTGTTCGACTCAGAATAATTTATATGTAGGTTTTGATGTTTCCAACAGTACCTCCCAGTGTTTTTTTTTTTTTTTTTTAATTACATCGTAAGTTTACCTTATGTCTCTGGCATCTGTTCTGCTAGAGATGGTGATAGCAAATGTTATGTCAACAAAAATCAGGGAGTCTTTGATGTTGTAAGTTGTTGAATGCAGAAGTTCAAGAATATTCTGCTCATTGTGACTATATATTCCATGAACTCTCTAAAAAGAACCATAATAATTAGAAAATAACATACTCTTGAAAGAGTTAAATAGAAAGAATATCTCCCATTCAACCACTGTGCCATTTAAGAAAGTCAGCTTCACTTTCAGCTCCTATACCAATCGTTTATGTATTCTGTCTTTTGCTGTTTTTAATGCCAAGCTGATATTCTTGGCTCTTTGGTCTCCTTTGTGCAGGATCATTTTATACTAATAGTTTTCTGAAAGAGTTTCATTTTTTTAACACATAGACTTCAAAGTCAACAGAATGCAGCCAGTTAGATGGAGCTCAAAAATAGACCTTTTAGAGTCATTTCTTCTATTTACCTAGGAGTCACTTAAAAAAATAATATATTGATAAAAAGAATGTTATAAACTTCAAAAATTGAACATTTCTATCACACAGACCGTTCCAATGGGATTTCAGAAAAATAAGTTGAAAGGCAAACATGCATGGGCTTGTCTGCTTTTCTGCTCTGACGATATCCCTGGCTAATTTCTACAAAGGCGGTAGGAAATGAATTAGAAGAGACAGTAACTGAGTCAATGTTTAAGATGCTACGTAGATAAATACCTAATTCAAGTCTTCACGTACAGTCTTCCCATCACAGGGATTGTGAGTGAATTAATCTTTCCAGGATGAAATCCTAGATACATTGCCAGACTTCCGGTTTAAGTGATGCTATGTCTATTGAGAGTGGCTATTCACAGTGGGTCTGTGAAGTCTAGACAGGCTTTACGGAGGAGGTGATGGCCTCTATTTTCTTTGCAAGGTGGCTACCCCTCTCTCTCTTTCTCTCATGTGTTTAGGATGCTGATTATAGCTCATGGTGATAGAACCCTGACCTCAGTGCAATGGTGAGAACTGGGGTCCTTAGATTATTGGAGGTTGTGCTTCAAAGGGAGCCACTTCCTTGCTTTTGAATTCAAGGTATGTTACCTCCACCTGAATCTAGTGCAATTGTGTATCATGGGACTCTTGCCAGAGTTCATTCTGTTCTGCTTGAACTTGCAGCCTTAAAACTGTGAGTCACATTCTCCAACATTTACTACCTTTTTTGCAAAGATTTTACATAGACCCTTATCACCTTCGGTACTGTGCTGTTCCAACACAGGATCGTCAAAGCAGTTTTCTATATTATGTAGTTGAGGGGAAATACCATGCATGGGATAGGGCACTAGTTTTCAAATTCACTTTGCCAGCCGAGCTCTCTCTGCAGCTGGACTAATTTGATTACCACATTCTTTTCTTTTATTTTTTTATCATCATTTATTACAGTTTATTCAAATTGTAGCCCAAGTGTGGCACCCTCTCTGCTCTCCTCCCAATCCAAACCTCCCTCCCTCCCTCTTCTTCCCCTATGCCCCTGCCCCAGTCCACTGATAGGGGAGGTCCTTTTCCTTTTCTATCTGATCCTAGCCTATCAGGTTTCATCAGCACTGGCTGCATTGTCTTCCTCTGTGGTCTGGCAAGGCTGCACCCACCCCATGGGAAGGTGATCAGAGAGCCTGCCACTGAGTTCATGCTAGAGAAAGTACCTGCTCTCCTTATTAGGGACCCCACTTGGAAACTGAGTCTATGGGTTACATAAACACTGAGGACCTGGATTTTAGGTTCTCCCCATGCATTGTCCTTGGTTGGGGTATCGTTCTCTTCAGGGCTTCCAGGGTTCAGGTTTTTTTTTTTCTCTGTTGGTCTCCTTTTGGAGCTCCTGTCCCCTCCAGGTATTTCTATCTTCCCCTTCTTTACTAGGATTCCCTGCACTCTGCCCAAAGTTTGGCTATGAGTCTCAGCCTCCATACCCAGATCAGTAGTCTTTCAGAGGCCATCTGTGGCTGACTCCTGTCCTGTTCCCTGTCTTCTCCTACTTCTGATGTCTATCTCATTTGCCCTTCTGAATGAGGATTGAGCATCTTCCCTAGGGTCTTCTTTGTTATTTATCTTCTTTAGGAGTATAGATTTACTCCTAATTATTACCACATTCTTAGCCCCAGTGTTTGTAAATGACATTTCAACAGGAAATGTTGATGAATGTGATCTCAGTCAAAACACAACATTCAATATCTTCACTGACTAGCCCTAGCCAGCATGTTATGAAACCCAGGATTTATGTACACTCCTGAATACAATTATAACCACAGCTGTTTATGCACTCAAGCTTGACACAATGTGAGCACATGTGTATACTCTTGATCTTGTCTCTGAGTAGGACAGTAAAATGTGGAATGTATAACATGTCCATGACCTTTACCAAAGTACTGTACTGCTGCCACAGGAAATTAAATTACACAGTGGAGATGAAGTTCTAAGTGCCTTGAAAAGGAAGCCTACTGGAGACGTGGTGGACCCTTCCAATGTGGAACCCAAATAGTCGAAATGAACGGCAGAGGCAGCCTGGGAAACAGGTCAGTCTGAAGATTAAAGTGATGCCGTATGACAGTAGGAGAGAAGATGAAATCTGAGAGAAGCCTGCTCTGTGAGATTCTCTGAGGACATTTTGAACACACACCTGAATTTGGCACTACTCATATTTTGCATTCTTTGCAGCGGATGGTTCCAGAAAAATAGATTAATGTTCTATGTAAGAATTAGCGTGGCTGTCTGGAACCGTGGCTGGCTGCGGTGCCTGGCAACATGGGCTCTCTTCTCAGTGCAGCCTAGCAGTGATCCTGTGTCCCTGGGCACAATGGGATAACAACAATACTAATCCCACGGGGCAGCTGAGAGGATTAAATGACTTGGTATGTATAAGTTTCTGTGAGCAATGCTTTGGATGCTTTCAGCCTCCTCAGCCTTTGGGTATTATACGGTTACCCTAGCCTGAGTCACCAGTTTTCTAAGTCAGCTTACGGTTCCTCTGGCATAAGATTAGACAACTAAACTTCTTGGCTAACAAAATAATACATCCCTAATATATAAAATTCGGTGAATTTTGTCAACGGATGACCTTTCAAATGTCAGAAAAAAGCCTATTAATAAGGCAGGGTTTTGCATGAGAATGTGCTGTTGCCTCTGCAGTGTCACAGACAGCGGTGGCAGATGGGACATTTATAGGCATTGCAAGTTAGGCTCCAGTGAAGTAGGATGTGTTTTTCACGACAGGAACTTTGTGTTGGGTAAAATTAGAAACCTGTTAGTTTGGAATGGATGGGACTACCAGTGCGCAACCATGGCCGTGATGCTAGATAAATAAACTGGGCTTTGGCAATTGTGCTGTTGGCCCAGCTGTGTAGACTATTGTTTCAGATGAACAGTTTTGAGGCAGATTTAAGATTCTAAAATTCACTAGTTTATAGCCATTTTCTTCTTTGGTAAACAAAACTTTTCTTATGATAAGAGGGAACAAATGGGAAGTGGGTGGGGTTAGAAAACCCCAAGGTTTGCTCCCAGTTGCCAGCTTCCTCTAGTGGGCCCACACCCTTTCCAACAGCACTACTAGCTGAAGACCCACAGGAGCTTTGGGAACACCTCACACTCAAATTGCAATAAGAACAAAGTAAATTTAAAGCAACTTTAATTTCTGATATTTTATGTATTGTGGCGACTTCTAAGGTGTCATGGCCAAGAGTCTTCTCACTACAGACAGAACAACAGCTGCAGCAGACACAATTCTACTCAAGTCTAGCTTGGCGATCAATGGGTATAACTGAAATTTACTGACAAGAGCATGGTTGACTTACAAACAGTTGTACCACTGAAAATAAAAACGTTTCTCCCTCCATTAGCAGCTGCTAACGGCCTATATATACATGGCTATGGCAATGCACTCTTTAGCTCCTTCCCTTCATCACCACAGAAGATTAGTGAGTCTACTCAGGCACAATTCTCTTTCAGTTAATGGTGGCCAATGACAGTTTAACCAAACAATGGCCACACGTTCTGTATAGTCTGGAGAATGTTCTATGCTAGCTGTGATTTCAAATTTCAAATTATGAGTGTATTAGTAATATGGAATGCAGAAATAAAATTACAAATAGCATGCAGCAGAGAGATGGAAGCAACAAATAGCTATCAAACACATTCAATGAGGCACTTACAATAGCTAGCAGAGACAGAAGTGATCATAAAATCCGAATCTCACTTAACTTGAGAGAAAGCAGAGTGCTAGATTGAGACCACTGCGTAGATGAATTTCCCTTTCCCACCACAGACATTTTAGACCATAGATGAAGGAACAATAACCTTTGGTGGGAATGGTTTAACTTGTAGCCCTACTTAAGGATACAATGTTTCCAACACCCTTAGCTGTTTGATTCTAAGACAAGGGAGGACCTCACTCTCACAGACAACGTTTAACAAACTTAAATAGCACATGATGATTTTCCTATAAGAAGTACATCACACCATGCCATGCTGGGAGAACAGCATTCCCCAATAACATGGAACTGAACTAAATGTCTGTCAATAGAAAATATGTAAAGAGAAAAAGGTGTACAAACTGCACTACTCTATAGCCATCAAGATGCATGGCTTACATCTTAATAATGATTACTGTGCTCTCAAGAACTACAACCCCAAGATGACTCTTTAAGCAGACTTTTTCATTTTAATGTGTGTTTTGACTCACTTTTAAACTTCAAATATGTTTCCAAATGGAGTAAGTGTGTATTCAGAGCCCAAGCTCTCCTGTGTGCAAGAAACTGAATGTATCGGCATCCCTGATATCAAAGGCCGGGAATTGTTTTCTTCCACACACTTGTCAATAAGATCAAAGTACTTCTCTGACCTTTCCATTTTCCCCACTACTGTACCAAGGTATAGCTGTGAGAGTGTGGATGAACCAGTTGATTCTAAAACAGTATAATGTTTTCATAAGATCCAAGTAACCTTTATCTCAAAGGCTCCTTCTGCGAGCTATCTAACACAATTTATGCGGAGGGACCACAAAGGTCATAAAAATAACAATAAATTTATGTCTTCACCTATGAAGAAGTATCTCCACACCTAGAAGTCTTGAGACGTAATGTTGTCTTGCAATTATTTTGCAGTTATTTTGAGGACTGAATTTATTTTTTTTTTTTTACCAAACTCTTTAAGTTATTAGAGAATACAAATGAAGAGTCCTGTATTTTATTTTAATAGATTGAGATAAAAATAGTGCCAATTGTGTTGTAAATTCTCTAGCTTATTAAAACTGACAGGTGACACATGAATATTCCAGCATATGTTTACACCAAAAATCAGAAACAGAAAGAAATTGGAGGGAGTTTCTTATAGGAGGCTGTCCACCAACAGCAAATCAGACATTTATTCTGTTTGTAGAAATAGGGCATAACTGGACACTAGCAGCTCGCTTTGAGCATTCACCAGTGTTTGCACGGGTGAAGAGTCCTGTGCTGAGCTTAGCTGGGAAGGAGCAGGTTAGAAGTAGCGGAGGGAAAACACAGGAAGTTATATTGATGGTAGAGACGGACTCTGGCTTACAAAGCAGCAAGGCTCTTCCCTAGGTAGCGTTAGCACACCTGAAGGGATCGGGGGTGAGGAAGAGAGAAATGGAAACTGAGGAAATGTGGAAATACAAGAGCCTGAGAAAGTGTAAGTGCAAAGACTTCCCTAAGAAAACTGAGTTTACAGTTCTAGTTCAGTGTCTGAAATGTGCTTCTGTGTAGAAGTCACATAGACACCCTCACAGAGAGAGAGAGACAATGCCCATCGACAGAGACAACCTCTCTCTCACACAAAGACACAGCCCCACACAGAGAGACACTCCTGCATGCCTAGACAGACACACCTAGACCCTCACACAGGAAGAAACAAAGGCATAAGCAGAGACACGCATATAAACAGAGGCAAACACAGTGGCTCCAAGCGCTTCAACGACCTCATAACTGATGACACCTTTCATTGGTGAAGAGGATGTGCTTCACAAAAACACACCATCTTTTTCTTCAGTGCCAGTGGAACAGCTGTCATCAAGTGGACGTTCTTATCATCCCCAGATTCTCCAAACAAAAAGGCAGAGATTCTGTGGTCTGGTTTTGTATGGGGAGGTGGGTATAGGGGGGTTGATCAAACCTGACTGTTCTCCTATAGATGACAGAGTTACATAACATTGATTTTTCTCTGTAGAATCCACTGAAATTGTTTCTCTGTCATTGCATGAACTGTCAGGACACCTTACTGACTAGGGCAAGAGGCTTAAATAATTGCTGAGCCTTTTCCATGCAAATATATGTATACTTGTCCCTGAGGTTGACGAACATGTTTGGATGCAAGGAAGTGAACGATTGGTCGTGGGACAGATGAATCTCTTGACATTCAGAAACAATCAAGGTGTGGAAAATCCCTTGTAGGCGTGTGATCATCCACCAAGGGTGGCAGGCATAGCACCTAATGAAGGCTGCGCAGAGCAAGGCACCGGGACAGATGACGGAAGGCATCATCAACAAGCAGTGAAAAACAGTGCGCAAAATGGAGCTGCAAGATACGCCTGCTATTCTGCTGTGGAAGAAGGAAGCAGTGATGAGGTTGATTATTAGCTCTACAAGATATGAATCGCCCAACAGACTAACCTCCCAAATCATATGTGGAGGGTTATCCAGATTTGGCTATCTTCTGTGCATGTTTAAGGGGGCTTATCTACGTGAGGTTCATTCAGCTGGGAAGGCCCCACCATTCAGCGGGCAGCCCCATTCCCTATGCTGGGTCCTTGACTGCACGGAAAGGAGAAAGCTGGCCGAGTGTGAGTGTTCATTGCTCCCTTCTTCCTGACTGAATTTGAGGTGACTAGCTGCTTCAAGTGCCCGCCACCTTGCTGTAATGGACTGCTTCTTGAACAAAAGAAACTATTTCTCCATTATTGCTTCTGTGAGCCTTTGGTTGCAGTCTCTAGAAAACTGTATAATACAATAGACAGGATCAGCAAGCATGTGGAGAGGCCTGTCTGTGTGGCCGGGCTGCTAGAGCACATTCTGTCCCTGGCTGTGTCCTCAGTTGGTGTGGATTCCACTCCTGTCTGGCTATAGCACCATTTTCAAATGATTTTCACACTAAGAAGAGAGCCATTAGCTTGTTCTAGACCTTTGAAATTACATTTGTTTTAATTTTCCATCTGCAAAAACATTAATTAAACCTCGGCCTCAGAAACTCAGGGCAAATACTTAATTTAAGGAAACAATCAGTTAGTTTTCCTATGCCTGTATTTCCTCACTCTGGTCTCAGGCTTTTTTTTTTTTTTAATGTAAGCCCTGCACAGAAGCACATGGAGCTCATGGAGATTCAGCTTATTATATTTCATGCTGTTTCAGTCTCCTCTATAGCCACTTCTAAGAGTAATAGACACAAATTCCATTTATTCCATGTGTTTCATATAAAAGTACTTTATGTAAGACTTTTGCTTTGGTAATGAGGAGGTCAGTGCAATGGGAAATAAACTCTGCCTATCTCTTGGCACCTCATATTTAAATCAAGTTAATTAGAAAGGTAATTTGTTTTCTGCATTCTTTACAGGGCTAGTGTTTAAACCTTTATGAAATAAGCAACTTTACCTCTGATGATCCGATGAGTTTAAGCAGAATGGACATTTGGGGGGCGGGGCTATGCATTTTTTCTTCGGTTCTCATTACCTGTGCAGAGGTAATGTATACCTGGTGCTGAGATTAATATAGTTGATCTTCTCATCCATGAGAGGCAGTTGTCTAATAAACTTCTCTTTAATTTTGAGACTACTTACTACCAAAATAAGGATGTAAATCATTCTGAGAGGCTCAGAATGAGAAAGAAACGCAGCAGGGTCCTGAGAGCCAGTGAAGCTCTTGCTGATTGTGAGGGCCAACGGACTGTTATCATATAGTGTGTTGTTACCTGCCGGACAACCCAAAGGAACAACCACTGTTTTCAAACATGAGACCGGCAGTAAAAAAGCATCCCTGAGTGCCGCATCTCTGGCCGCCAAACACATGTGCCCTGGAAGGGAGAGTTCACTCAGACTGCTGTCCTCTGAGTTCATGCGTGGAAAGGTCCAGAGTGGTACCCACAAGTGCATAGCAGGCAAGTTTTCTGGAGATGCTGATGGACCACTGTTTGAGAATCATTGCTCTTTGGGAGTTCAATACATGTCATTGCCTTATAAGCTTCAATTCCTGGATTGCTACATTGTATAAAAATAGTAAGTGAATTTGGTGGAAGAACACAGTGTAGCCAATTCCACCCTGCTCTGCACAGACCCAAAACAATGATATGCCAAGCACTCAAAAGATTCTTTTGGCCCTTCTCATCAAAAATAATAATTAAGGAAAAATATAGGTAAGTCAATTCAACAAATACATTGTCTTGGTTTTCTATTAGATTTGATGTTCTTGAGCATATAGATTTTAAGTTATTGGTGTAGTCTCTGAGTGGAGAAGTCTCCAGAAAAGAAACGCCAAACACTAATTATGGAAACTAGCTGTGTCCACCTGCACTGAGAACTATAGCTACAATGTGCCACTTTACCCTCTCTCCTCTTCTTCATTTACCTGCTTTCCTTAAGAGTTTCACCACAAAGTGAAACTTCAAAGGAATCAGTACTTACATATCATCTGCAAATGATATGGAATGATTATAAATTAGTATGTTTTTCTTTGAATAATATTTCTTTATTCAGTTCTACACTGATAGACATGCATGGTTCTCAAGCATATAAAATGTGGCTACTGAGAACTGAGATGAATTCATTAACAAAATGTTTCTGAATTTCAGTACTTAGAAGGAACATACCACATACACACACACAAACACATACTCACACATTTTAGATTATGGCTTTTCTGCACACACGTTAAATAATAACATTTCAGTACAT
Organism: Psammomys obesus; assembly: GCF_907164565.1. Lineage (NCBI taxonomy): Eukaryota > Metazoa > Chordata > Mammalia > Rodentia > Muridae > Psammomys > Psammomys obesus. The sequence goes on from NW_026593286.1 coordinate 8,981,684, forward strand.
TAAAGTAAAACATAAAATTAATTGTCTAACCTTTTTTTGTTGCTGTTTGACTAGGTCATTTGAAACTGTTTAGGGGCCTCATGTCATATTTCTGTTCTGGAATAGATGGCACTTCATTTATCCCATCTAAGTCAAAGCTTTTCACACATTTTGCTAAAAGCCAGAACCCCCTTTCAATATAGCAATGATACTTCTGGGTTAAGGTCAGTCCTGACTCCAACCAAGCAGGTATGTGTCGCATAACACACAGCCCTTCATCTTCAATGCACTTCTGTCTACCAAAGGGGGAAGGACTGGTATTTTTGGTTTGATTCATTACTTAGGAGCTTATGCGTTCAAGAATATAAGTTGTCTGAATAACCTTATGCTTGATTTTTTTCTCTCTATTTGTGAATCCTTAAGATGATATGATACCTAGAAAGACCATTTCAAATATTAACTAAAGCAATGAGTAAAGTTTACGATGCTCGAAGTTCTTAGGACTCAAAGGGGAGATGGGAAACACTGCCTATAGTACTGGAAGCTACAAAACAACTGAGCACTTTCTTGTACTATATCTTTAATCATTTCTAGAATAAATTTCATAGGTAATAACCACATCTGTTGTAATGAGTTATTTTTGTTTTTAATATTTTGGTTTTTTTTATTTATTCATTTATGTAGCTGTGCATGTGCGTGCTTTTTGGGGTGCTTTTACGTGCATAGATCATAGAGAGCAAATTTTTCTTGGGTTGGTTCACTTCGTGTAAATTTTACACGGGTTGGCATTCTCTTTCAGAAGTGCTCTCACGTGCTGATCCATTGTACCAGCCCTGTTTTGATGATTTACGCATAAACATCACCTTGTTTCATAAGCAAGGATACAGACATTTTTCTTCCCCTTTAGAAAATTGTTATAGTTTTCTTAGACACCATAGGAAATCAAATAAACACCCCAGAACCAGGAATGGATTACTTCTTTTTAAGTTGTTGATCAGTGGGGTCTGCAAACATTACAGGTAATTTTCTCTGCTCTTATTCTAGCCTACTCTCCAGAACTTGATGGCAAAGCCTTAAAGCTTAAGATAGCACACATTTCAGTCATACATTATGGGGTAATCAACTTGTTTCTGAACTGGAGGCTTTAGCCCTACTGGCTTGCTTTTATGTTCCGGAAAAGCTATGACCTCTACCAGAGGAGGAAAGTAATTATCAGTCTTAACCACTTGTGGACCTGGTGAGTTGTAATGACTGGTCTGGAAAGAAATTTCTATTGGTACAATAATGGAATGAATGTTGTAGAAGTAACCAGCATGTTTTTATTTGGTTTTAAATAAATAAGACAGAACTACAACTTTAATAGGACTAAGAACCCATGGCTAGACAAGTCATTGCTCCTACAGGAGGACCTATTATTGTTATTTTGCTAAATGGACAGAGTATTAAAATGACTCCTGAAGACATTGCTCTGCTTGAAGATAAGTGTATTTCCCTGCCCTCATCAGAGAAGCTTGTATTTGCAGAAGACAGTAATTAACAGAGAGACACATAATCGGTCATCGCGCAGCAAATAAAATATTTCAAATTGCTCAGACTTAATTGGGACATATTTATCATACACCCTTCTTCTAGACTAGGGGCCATCTCTGATCAGGAAGCAGAAAGGCTGTAAGAGCCAGAGGCAGAGATTGACTACAGTGAAAACAGTGTTTTCAGGATACAGCAGGGCAGTTGTTCATACAAACTCAAAATTGTTGTGACTGCATGCATGAGACCTGCGCAAGGCAAACAGAACCCTAGCACGGATGGTGGGTGGTAAGGAAAGCCCTCCCCAAGCTGAGTAGCTGTTAGCAGCTGATGGCTACTAGGAAAGAGAGGTATTTATTATCCATATATAATTGTATATATATATACATATATAATTGTGTATATATATATATTTATATTTATATATAGAATTTCTTCAGGAATTTTCTCCCTGAGAGGGCACCCACCCATGCTCCAGCAGATGGTCTTACATACCTGAACATATACAGAACTAAGTGAACTCATTGACTGAGAGAGTGTGAGAGTGAGAGCATGAGAGACAAGGAGAGAGAGAGAAAGAACATGAGAATTTGGAAGAGATGGTAGTGGAGGCAAAGGAAGAAACTGCAGGAGGGGAAATAGGGTTGAGTTTGCTGAAAACACATTAGATGCAAATATTATCAAAAGTGAGAATAATAATGCAATTAAATAATAATGGACTGCTAATATAGTAGAACATCTGTCTCATATCTTCATCTCCCAAGACTCAAAAGACTCAAAGACTCAAAGAAGGGACAGAAACAGTGTAAGAGCCAGAAGTGGTCTGTGAATGTAAGGGAAGAGTGTCTTCTGCTCACAGCAGAGCAGTTTCATATATGAACTCAGAGCAGTTGTGACACCATGCACACGATCTGTGCAAGCTTAAGTGAGACAAATTGCAACAAGAAGGTGAACGGTTCCATGCCCTAGCCATTAGCCATCGATAGCTGTTTTGAAAAGGGAAGTCAGAGTCAGTTTCCTTTCAGAGTCTAGTCCCTGCTGGCCTCGAACTTGTGATCCTCCTGCCTCGGCCTCCTTAAGCAAATGCTATCAGCATGTGCCACAACACTTCTCCTTGGTGGGGCGACCTAGCCAGCCCACAGAGGAAGAGGATCTAGACAGTCCTGATGGGACCTGATTGGCTAGGGTCAGACAATAGGAGAGGAGGACTTCCCTATCAGTGGACTAAGGGAGAAGGTTATCCTGCACAAAACTAAAGTCCAAGTGGATCAAAGACCTCAATATAAAACCAGATACTCTAAATCGGTTACAAGAAAAAGTGGGGAAGACCCTAGAACTCATTAGGACAGGAGACAACTTCCTGAAGAGAACACCTGAAGAGATAATGCATGCTGGAGAGGTTGTGGAGAAAGGGGAACCCTCCTCCATGGCTGGTGGGAATGTTAAGTGGGACAACCACTATGGAAATCAATCTGGTGCTTTCTCAGACAATTAGGAATAGTGCTACCTCAAGACCCAGCTATACCACTCCTAGACATATATCCAAAAGAGGCTCAAGTACACAACAAGGACATTTGCTCAACCATGTTTGTAGCAGCTTTATTCGTAATAGCCAGAACCTGGAAACAACCCAGATGTCTATCAACGGAGGAATGGATACAGAAACTGTGGTACTTTTACACAATGGAATACTACTCAGCAATCAAAAACAGGGAAATCATGAATTTTGCAGGCAAATGGTGGGATCTAGAAAAAAATCATCCTGAGTGAGGTATCCCAGAAGCAGAAAGACACAGACAATATATACTCACTTATAAGTGGGTACTAGACCTATAAGATAGGATAAACATACTAAAATCTGTACACCTAAAGAAGATAAACAAGAAAGAGGTCACGGGGTAAGATGATCAATCCCCATCTAGAAGGACAAAGGGGATGGACATTGGAAATAGGAGAAAACAAGTAACAGGACAGTAGCCTACCACAGAAGGCACCTGAAAGACTCTACCTAGCAGTGTATCAAAGCAGATGCTGCGACCCATAACCAAGCCTTGGGCAGAGCGTATGGAATCATATAAAGGAAGGAGGAATTAGTATATTCTAGAGGGGACAGGGACCCCCACAAGGTCCAAATATATCTGAGCACAGGGGTCTTCCATGAGACTGTTTATTCAACCAAGGACCACGCATGGATATAACCTACAACCCCTGCTCAGACATAGCCCATGGTAGCTCAGTATCCAAGTGGGTTCCCTAGTAAGGGGGACAGGAATTGTTTCTGACATGAACTCATGAGCTTCCCCTCTCCCCTGAGGGAGGAGAAGCCTTGCTAGGCCACAGATAAGGACATTGAAACCATCCTGAAGATACCTGATAAGCTAGGGCCAGATGGAAGGAGAGGAGGACACCCCCTCTCAGTGGACTCGGAAGGGGGCAGGGAGGAGATGAGGGAGGGAGGGGAGGAATGGGAGGGAAAGAGGGAGAGGGCTACAGCTGGGATACAAGTGAATGTATAAAATTATTTGAAAGTTAAAAAAATAAAAGAAAATAAAAAAGAAAGGAATAGAGAGTGAGGGTGAAACCTGGAGGAGATGAGGGAAGGGGCTACAGCTGGGATACAAAGAGACTACATTGCAAAACAATAACAACAACACAAAAATGAGAGTCTAGCCCCTGGTAAGAAGACAATGCTCCAGGAGAAACCCACATACAAGAATATATGGGTAGCACAAAATTAACTTGATGAGCAAAAATAATGTAAGGAATCAAGATTGTGTGGGTGGAGAAAGGGTTGCCGATCTGCAAAATGATGGGAAAGGGAAAAGTGAATATGATTAAATCATGTATAAAATATATGTATAACATAGCTATAAAATTCTCAAAGTACTTTAATTAAATAGTCAAATCCACCAGAGAATAAAACTGAATAAGTGAGATTTAACTTTTTATTATTTTCAGATAAATATTGAAGAGGTTATTTTAATTTTTTTGCTTTGAAAATGTTAAAGAAATTTAAAGAAAAACATGAAAGTATGAACAAAGAGAAAAAATCATTTCTCATATTTAATTCACATAACAGATGAAAATGCCAGAGCAAAAACAATAGATGCATTTGATACTTTTTTTTCCTAAGACAAAGCATTTTAGAAAAGGATTTACTAGCAAAATATCACCGTGTTATCAGTTTCACCAGCAGAGGATAACAGTGCGGATATTTGTTAGGTATACTGCCTGCCAGCCTTTCTAACATGCTTTGGGCTGGATCTTAAAAACTCAGTTGCCTCCTAGTTCTGAACAAGAAGACGTTCAAGAAGATCTTTTAAGTTTTTTATCGTACTTTAGTCCTTCCTTTTTCCCACTGTTCATTGATTGTAAATGCCAGCAGCATGCTGGTACCCACAATTAGCATTCCTTTGAGAAATGACTTCAAAACGGACATGGACTCTGTTACCAGGCTCCAGTCTTTTTCACTCTATACCTTGTTTCTAACAAAGACCATTCATTTTTGCTGGGTTCTTATTTCTTCATTGTGTTGTTTTGCTTATATTCGAGTGTGTGTGTGTGTGTGTGTGTGTGTGTGTGTGTGTGTGTGTTTGTGTGTGTTTGGAATGTGTGAGCATGCATGTGTAAGTGAAGACATTTTTTACAAAATGGTTTCTTTATTAATTCTTCTCTTTTTTTATGTACTGTGGTAGGGACTCACACAGATTTCAGCAGTTCTGCACAGTCTAATCAGGTTGCTGAAGCAATCCCCTATTTCTGCTTCCTGGGTGCTGAGACTACAGGGGGCCACAACTCAGGTCCTCATGCTTCAGGGCAAGCATTTATCCACAGATGAATCATCCCATACCTTGTTCTTTAGATTTTCTTGCTCTCCCAAGGCTTCCCATGATTCCTGTGTCAGCCTTGTGGCTATATTAAGGGTAATTCTCTTCATCAAAAGATATTTTGTTTCAAACCAGCAGGAATAAGGGTCCTGAACTGTAATGTAGTGGGAGGACCAGACATGAGAAATAAAGAAGATGAGAGAAGAGAAAAGCAATAGCTGGGCCTAAGAGGTCTTTCATAAGCTAATGACTTATGCTGAGCAAGTTGTTTATTATTATTTATTATTATTATTATTATTATTAATTATTATTTTAAAGAAATGCAGCACCCTATAGACTATTTGCAGGGGTAGAATGGCAGAATGGCCAAGGTCAGCAGAGCAATACATCAGACAATGTTGCCCAAGAGAACATGTGATACCTCAGGCTCAGAAGCCTAAGAACTGATAACCACAGCCTAGGAGGAAGAATCAGATCCCCAAAGCCACAACCTTGACTCTTCTGGCCCCACTCCAGCCAGAGACTGGCCTAGCCAAGTTCACTCCTTGACAATGATACAGAAGCGAAGTTCCCTATCTCCTTTCTTCAGGGCCTCTGAGAAAGTCTTGGGTCAGCCTGCTCTCCACAATATATAAAATCATGCTTTGTTTTGAAGAGTTCTGAAGCTTGAGAAATACATGTGTGAGGAAATATGTGTGATACAAGGGCAATATTACAACCAACACCACAAGTGGTTTTATTTCTTCACCTCTTTCTTCTTTTTCATCCGTAGCCTGCACATCAGCCTTGAAAGACATACAGCACCTGTTTGGTTCATCAATATTCTCCATGCAGACAAGGTAGGTATTCTGTTACTGTGATTAAAGGACTAAGGACATCACGGAAGTCACTAGGAATTGACTCCACTAAAGGCTGGACAGGGTGAAACCTAGAATGATGTCTTAATGATGAAGAGAGATTTTTCAGCATGGTAAGGTGGGAATAGGGCTTGGAGTTTTTGGAAAAGAAAACAAAAATATAGGGAAGACACAGAGGAGTGTGGAATGCAGTCCTGGCTGGAGGCTCAAGGGTAAGGCTCTTTTAAACTCATCCAGTTTTTAACTGAATTCTCTTCTTTGTGGTTCCCATCTCCTTACTGGTTACCAAACACAGCAGGACATTTGCTTCAAGATGATGCATTCCTTCAGAAGGGTGGCCCTAGCCAACTAAGACTTCTCCAAGATATTTTGGGTGTTGCCTATATCACAGAGCCAGTAAAAGCATATCAAATAAAATTAATAAATGTTAAATCTCTCAGTTGTGTCCATGATTTTCTCTACCTCCATCAGGAATATATATATATATATATATATATATATATATATATATATATATATATATGTGTGTGTGTGTGTGTGTGTGTGTGTGTGTGTGTGTGTGTGTGTGTGTGTGAGATAGGCTTCCAAGGACACCTGCAGCACAAGTCAGTCTTACAAGATGGTTTCCTTGTTTGAAAAGTTTGTGCCCTCCCTCGGCTAGGCCTGCATTCAAAGGCTCCAGAGTTTAGAGTGAGGGCCAAAAAGTTATCACAGACATGAACAATAATTAGAGATTACAGCCTCCATATTAGTTCACAGAGGCAAGAAGCCACAGAGAAGGGAAACATGGGCATTCACACATACCTTGGGAAGACATGCTCAGAATTATTAATTGCTCTCCATTTTATTCCTGTAGTTAAAAAAAAGCAGATTCTGACCACCATGTTTTTATTCCTATTAATCTGTTTGCTTATGCTGTTCTGTAAATATGAAATCCACCATCACTAGCTTCATAATGGTTGTTGGAACACTTACCTGTCAATGACATGATCATGTGAGTTGTGTCTCTGCTATTGAAAATAAATTATAAGTGATTCAAGGTTGACTCCCTATGCCTCTATGAGGAAAAATGTGAATGAATTGTAAGCAGCAACTCCATTCCCATCAGCTTTCACAGTTTTGACCCCTTTAAATGGATGGAGAATGTGTCTGGCAGTTTATAAAACTGAGGAAAATACCTGGAAGTCAACAATGCCCAGAGAATAGGGGTGCAACATATCTCTGACAAATAACAAAGGTGTGGTCCTAATATAGTAGCACAGGCTGGTCCAAAACACACACACACACACACACACACACACACACACACACACACACACACGTGCACACGCACACTTGAACAAAGCCACATGGGTTATGTGTAATTATTAACCCTCTAATACGGTGAGGTGTAAACATGGCACTTGTCCTGCAAACATGCACACCCCCATAGGGAGGAAGAAGTGACACAGTTTCTAGAGTCTCTATCATGTGCTTTGTGACACCTCTGAACATTTCAATCACCTTTCTGTTTCCCTCTCTCTGTCCTTTCCCTGATGTTATAATATCTTAAAGATGTGCACCTTTTGGGGTAGGGATCAGGTGTAGGGAGAGTGGGGTGGGGTGGGAAGAACAGGGAGGGTAAGGAGAGAATGGAAATCTGTCAGGGGGTCATCTCTGGAGCAGGGGATGATCCCTGGAATCTATGGGTGACCCTAGCTGAGACTCCTAGCAGTGGGGGATATGGAGCCTGAAGACACCACCTCCTGTAGCCAGGTGGGGCTTCCAGTGGAGGGAGGACACCAACTCACCCATAAAACCTTCGACCCAAAATTTGTCTTGCCTACAAGAAGTGTAGGGATACAGATAGAGCAGAGTTTAAAGGAACGGCAAACCAATGACTGACCCAACTTGAGACTCACCTCATAGGAGAGAGCCAACTCTTGACACTATTAATGGTGCTCTGCTGTGCTTACAGACAGGAGCCTAGCATAACTGTCTTCTAAGAGGCTTCAGCCAGCAGCTAATGGAAACAGATGCAGAGACCTTCATCCAAACAATAGGCCAAACTCAAGGAGTCTTGTGGAAGAGTAAAAGGAAGCATTGAGGGAGCAGAGGGGTCAAGGATACCACGAGAAGACAGGGTAAACTAACCTGGGCCCATGGGGGCTGACAGAGACCGAATCACCAAAGAACATGCATGGGCTGGACCTACATGTACATACATGAAGCAGACGTGCAGCTTGGTCATCACGTGGGTCCCCTAACAATGGGAGTAGGGGCTGTCTCAGACTCTGTTACCTGCCTTTGGAGCCCTTCCCCCTTGCTGGGCTGCCTTGTCTGGCCTCAGTGAGAGAGGGTGCACCTAGTTCTGCTGTGACTTGAGGTGCCAGGGTGTGCTGGTACCCCTTGGGGGCCTCTCCTACTCTGAGAAAAAGGAGAAGGGGAAATGGGGAGAAAGACATGAGGGTGGGGCTGGAAGGAGAGGAGGGAGGGGGCTGAGATCAAGCTGTAAAGTGATTAATAAATAAATTAGTGGAGAAAAAAAATCATAAAAAGTACAGCTCCCAGGTTATTGTGTAGCTTGGTTTCTAGGTATATTCACCCAGCCTTAGGCATCTAAAGCTGAATATGGGTGTAGGAAGGGAAGAAGCCAGGACAGGCACTCCTCTCCTCTTCCTCTTCTTTTCCTATGGCATCACCTTTGCAGATCTGGACTCCAAAGCAGGCTTTCCATGAGCTCTACCTACTACTGTTGTCTTTTTTCTCTTCGCCTCATATTTAATGTAATAAAAATATCAAACAAAAATGGGGGTGCTAAAAGATTTTTTTTTTTACAGATAGCAAAGGATGTCAACCAGAGCTAAAGCATAAATGCATAAATATATTAGCTAAAGCTAATGCAGAAGCCTGGCCATTCTGGAATTAGAATGTCCTGCTGTGCAATGAAGGATTACACCCATATCACCACCCAGAGCACTTCTGCTGTCTAGATTTAGGTACTTAATGCCCTGTCTAGTGGTTCTAAATAAAGATGACATGAAAAGCCGGTATACTTGACTTTTTAGCCTATTACCATTTCAAATGCCTATACTATGACCCGATGCATACAAATAGGATATAAATCTTTCATCTGCTTCCCTGTAAATAACCAGGCTGTCATTTAAAGTCAACTTCTATTAACCCAGTCTATTCAACAAAGGGGGAAAAAGCCTCCTTGCCTCTGTTGGTGAGGCTTTTTCAGGTGTCCTATAAAACAATGAACTTGGAAAAATCAATGTGTTGCCCTCAATTTGATCCATTTGAAGTTAAGCAATACACAAGGTGGACTCACAAAAGGCATCAGCAAAATGTCAAATACATTTCTCCTCACTGTGATTGATTCCTCCTAAACAAAGCCTATCAGCTCAAAGGGTGTCCTTTGGAAATCATGCTCAAGCATTTTAAGATTTTTCTAAGAATTCACATCTGTGTTATGAAAGTACGTGGCACATATCACACGGATTGCTTGAAACAATATTACAGAGTGATGTTTACAGTAACAATTTTAATATGGCTTTGGGTGTACCTAGAGTGCAGTTCTTGGAGCATATGAATAATGTTAGCCATTCTGTATCAGTTTGGGAATGTGTAGCCAGCTCTAAGAATGAATGCCAATAACCAGAATGGGGAGTTCAAATTTCACATGTCTTTGAGGTGGATACACGGATACATATTTTAAAAACCAAATTATCTGTTTTCTCTTGTTACCCCTGCAAGCCATCATAAACTCAATGGCTTAAACAAATTAATTATACATGTTATACAAATTAATAGCTTACAGTGCCAGAGTTCTGAGTTCATTAATGGGTCCCACTGGGCTAGAGTCAAGGTGTCTACAGGTTTGTTCTTTTATAGAGCCTCAAGAGATAAAATGCTTTCTTGCTTGGTCCCTGGAGTTTCTAGAGCCTTGTAGCTTTTGACATATGGCTTCTTCATCATTAAAGTAAACAATGGTTGGTCAGACTTTCTCACATCTCATCACTTGGACACTGTCATGATTACTACTGTTAACTAGACAGAAACCCAAATCACTGGAAAGACAAGCCTCTGTGCATGCTTGTGAGGGAATTTGTAGATGAAGTCTGTTGAGGAGAGGAGACTTACCTTCAGCGTGGGCAGCACGTTGTTATAGACTGTTATAGGCTGTTATAGACAGGACAATAAAAAGGACAAAAGAGGTAAGAATACCTCGCCCTTCCCACCCCCCGATTGTGGCTGCAATACAGCCAGTTGCCTGGCCTTCTCTCCATGGTGGATTTGCCTGCCATAATGGTTTTCGTCTTGCAATATAGGTCAAAGCACCCACTTTGCAGCAGTGAGACAAGGAACTAGTACAGGTACTGTCTCTTAGGTCCCACATGATTACACTGGAATCAGAGACAATTCGTGTTGATGTCAAGCAGACCAGCAGCCTTTATTGTACCTGTGGCTTTAATTCTTGGTGCCAGTGTGTATGTGTGTGAGAGGGTGGTGATCTGTGGCAAGGACCAAAGGGGTACACAAAAGAACTTCACTGATTTCAGGTTGATTGGCGAAATATATACACTGATTAATACAATTATCAACAAATCATGAGGATTCCCTCCTCTCTTATTGCATGCAAGTTGTTAATGGAACAAGGAAATATGTTGAAATAGACTATACAGAAAAAGATGGAAATTAGTTTCATCATGAGTGTTACTGGGTATTTTATATACATTATTATGAGTACTATACATGTAATAATATTTCCTCTCCCAGCTTCTTTCCCTGTGTTATCCTGGCAATGTCAATCAAGATCAAAGGAAACAGTTCTTTGTTCTTCGTGTCTGGTGTTTCTGATTCTCCTCTCACACCGCTCACAGATTTGTATACACAGGTCTGAGTCTATGCTGTATTAATATTAAAATGTCATTATTGCCTATTATTTCTGTCACAGGCACCGCTAATGTAGTCTTCAGACTTTGCTTCCAATATTTACTGCCTGGGAGCAACAGTTTGTTGAGCTCTGATGACTGCAAGCTCTCAAGAAGTGCCCCTTACAATGTTAGCATTTTCCCTCTTGTCTGTTCTCATTCACTCTATCCTCTTCTCTGTGCAGTTGCTTTCATGCACCTCGGCTCTCCCTTCTAGCTGTATACTACAAATTCCTTCTATACTTAGTTTTTAAAAAATGAATTCCTATAGAGACTCGGCACATTCCTCAGCATGGCTGTTCAGCCACTCATCTGATGGGCTCCACCATACAGCTTATAAAATATCCATCTTCTCACTGCTTTTCAGCACCTCATGGGAAGACTCCTTCGCATCAGCTCACAGAGGATGATCTCTATGAGCCTTCAGATTAAAGGAACACGTGAATACTGGTAACTACAGAAGACCCCGAGTACATGCTCAGTTTGCATTCATTCAAGTTAAACTCTTGAGCCTATCTATTCTCACTTTTAATACCAACTTTTCTGAGATTGTAAAGAATTTTAGTTGCTGTAAGTAAAGGTTTTAAAACAGAAATCACAGCAAAAGAAAACACATTTGCTTACCTGCTTTGTTGAAGCTTTTCTTAGTTCTCTTCTTTAGATGTTTGCACAGTAACTGACAAAGCATATAGAGAGAGTACAAGTGGCTCCATACGGCTCAACTGCAATGATGGCCACGTTCCTTATTATTCTGTCATTCACCTTGGGTGATGAGCATACTACTGTTGTCTGCTGTTTAGTTTCCTCTTTTCTTTTACTAGCCATACAAAACCCATTTCTTAAGTGTGTATTCTTAAAGAAAAGTCACACTGGTGAGCAAACAAATCGATTTTATTCTGACATGTCCAGCAATAAAAGATAAAACACAGGCTGTGCTTCAATATATATTTCCACAGAAATAAGAACAGGTGAGTTTTAAGAATCAAAGTGGGATGTGTCAGGCCATCTGTGATTGCTGATTGGCTTTATCCCAAGTAACAGCAAAGTCTGTCTTGCCTTTATGGCAACAGGTAGATTCCCTACTTAGTGTAAAGTTCCCTCCAATGTTAGGCCCCTAACTTCCTGGAGTGTCTCAGGGAGAACAGATGAAGCCTGATTATCTCATTCGAAACAAATGGCTCCCATGTCGATGGAAAGAGAGTCAAGGTTTGGCAAACTTGCAAGAGGGCGTACTTTTCAACTAAGGTCTCAGAGGGCGTAGATAAAGTTTGCAATGAGGTTTTGTAGCTTGGTGTTCTTATGGGGCACCTCACAAGAGTGGGGAGTAGCACTGACTCATTTGCCTGCACTTGGGACCATTTTCCTTCTCCTACTGGGTTGCCTCATCCACCCTTGATACCAGGGTTTGTGAATAGGTTTATTGTAATGTTTTTATGCTATGTTCAGTTGATATCCCTGGGAGGTCTGCTTTTCTTTTTTTTTTAAAGGAAAATGGAGAAGTGGATCTTGGGAAGAGGGGGGCTAGAGGGCTGCACTAGGAAGTGGAAAACAGCAATCAAGTTGTAATATATATATATATTGTGTGTGTGTGTATATATATATATATATATATATAATAAAAATTAAATAACACATATTATAAAATATTACACTAATTCGGAACAAAAAAGAAGGAAGTTAGGAACAGGAAATTAGGCCAGCTGGACTGTGTAAGGATAGGTGGAAATGAAAGTCAGGGGAGTGGAGTGGATTGAACCCTGTAGATAGTATAGTCAAGCTGAAAGAAACACACAGGCCATCTGAATCAGTAACTATCAATAACCAGAAGCTTGTACCATTCCTGCCAGCAGTTCTTCCTGCTACTGGAAGGGGTAGGAACTCTCTTCAGCTGCAGTCTACTTCTGTACCTCCCAAACTGAAGTACTGAAATCAAATCCCCAATAGGTTGTCATTAAGACAGGCATTAATGAGATTAGTGAGTCGTGAGGGCTTTGCTCAAATATGATATTAATGTCATTTAAAAGGAGGCCCAGAGGAATGTCTTAATTCCTTTCTCTATGGAAGGACATTTAGAAAGATGTCAGCTACAAGAAAGTGTCCTCCAAGACAAAGCTGCCCATTCTCTCCATATCTCTTCAATATAGCACTTGAAGTCCTAGCTAGAGCAATAAGACAACTAAAGGAGATCAAGGTGATACAAATTGGAAAGGAAGAAGTCAAAGTATCACTATTCATAGATGATATGACGCTATACATAAGTGACCCCAAAAATTCTACCATATATTCCCATAGCTGATAAATACCTTCAACAAAGTTGCTGGATATAAGATTAATTTTAAAAAAATCAGTAGCCCTTCTGTATACAAATGACATCCCCATCATAGCCTCCTCCCTCCTCTCATCCTGGTCCCACTCTCCCTCCCTCTTCCCCTTTCCTTCTTCCCTACCTGTCAGAAAAGGACCGTACTCTACCAACCCACCAGGCACATCAAGTCAAATCAGGGCAGAGGATATCCTCTTTGACTATGGCCAGGCGAGGCAGCCCCACCAGGGGAAAGTGATCAAAACAGCCCCCATGTCAGAGACAGCCCTCTGCTCCCCTTACTAGGGAATCCACATGAAGACCAAGCTGCCAAATTGGTAAGTGTGTATGGGCCCTAGGTCCACTCCATAAGTGGTCCTTGGTTGGTGCTTCAGTCTCTTCAAGAGCCTTGACTCTGTTGGTCTTCTTGTCAAAATCCTTCCTCTCCAGGTCCTTCTGTCCTTAACACCACCTCCTGCACACACACTGTTCCACAAGGCTCTGTGCACTCTGCCCAATGTTTGGCTGTGAGTCTCAGCATCTGTTTTTATCCATTGCTGGGTAGAGTATAACAGGACGGCTATGCTAGGTTTCCAGTCTGCAAGTATAACAGAGTGTCCTTAACAGTGTCAGAGGTTGGCTCTCTCCCATGTGGTGAGTCTCAGGTCGGGCCAGCTTGGAAATTCGTTCAATCTCTGCTCTATCTTTATCCCTGAACATCTGTAGGCAGGGTAAATTTTGGGTCATAGTTTCTGTGAGTTGGTTGGTGTTCCCTTCCTTCCACTAGGGGTTCTGTCTAATTAAAGGGTGGCTTAATCAGTCTCCATGACCTACTAGGAGTCTCAGCTAGAGTTACCCCGATATCCTCTCAGGAGCCTACCCTGTCATAAGTGTCCAGCTTGTCTCAAATATGCCTCTGTCCATGGTTTCTCTTTATCTCTGCAAACCTTCTGCTGCCTCTTACTCTCCCACATCCTATTCCCACCCCCATTTCCTTCTGTATTACCTCTCCCATCCTCTTTCCTCTCTTCAACAACTTCCACTGCTATTTCCCCTTCTGAGTGAGATTCAAACATCCTCCATTGGGACTTCCTTGGTGTTTGGCTTCTTTGGGTCTGTGAATTATAGTATGGTTATCCTGTACTATATGACTAATATCCCCTTATAAGTGAGTACATGCCATGTGACATCTTTCTGGATCTGGGTTACCTCAATCAGGATGATATTTTCTAGTTCCATCAATTTGCCTGCAAATTTTATGACTTTTTAGTTTTTAATAGTATTCCATGGTGTAAATGTACCACCAATTTGTTTTGTTTTTTAATCCATTCTTTGGTTGAGGAATAAGTGTTTTTCCCCCAGATTCTAGCTATTATAAATAAAGCTGCTATGAACATAGCTGAGCAAGTGTACTTGTTGTATGGTAGAGCACATTTTGGATATATGCCTAGGAGTGGTATAGCTGTGTTCTGAGGTAGAGCTATTTTAATTTCCTGAGAAAGCACTAGATTGATTTTCAAAGTGTTTGTACAAATTTGCACTCCCACCAGCAATGGAGGAATGTTCCCCTGACCCCATATCCTCTCCAGAATGTGCTGTCACTTGAGTTTTCTATCTTAGTCATTCTGACAGGTGTATGATGGAATCTCAAGGTCCTTTTGATTTGCACTTTCATGATGACTAAGGACATTAGTCATTAGCATTTCTTTAAGTGCTTCTCAGCCTTTTGAGATTCCTCTGTTGAGAATTCTCTGTTTAGCTCTGTATCACATTTTTTAATTGGGTTATTTGGTTTTCTGGTGTCTATTTTCTTGAGTTGTTTATATATTTTGGATATTAGCCCTCTGTCTGATGTAGGGCTGGTGAAGATACTTTCCCAATCTGTAGGCTGTTGCTTTGTTCTGAAGACAGTGTCCTTTGCTTTACAGAAGCTTTTCAGTTTCATGAGGTCCCATTTATTAATTGTTGATCTTAGAGCCTGAACTGTTGGTGTTCTGTTCAGGAAGTTGCCTCCTGTGCCAATGAGTTCATAAAGACCTTGAAGGAACAGTTCTCAACATCATATGGAAAAACAAAAGACCCAGAATACAAAAAAGAAAAAAGAAAGAAAGAAAGAAAAAGAAAAAGCCTGTACAATGAAAGAACTTCTGGAGGTACCACCATTCCTGACTTTAAGTTGTACTACAGAGCAACAATGAAAGAAATAATCTGCATGATATTGGCATAGAAACAGAATGGCTGATCAATGCAACCCAATCTAAGATGGAGGAAGTTTATTGGGACCCTAGCTGAAACTCATAGCAGTGAGGGATACGGAGCCTGAATAGGCTATCTCCTGTACCCAGGTAGGACTTCCAGTGGAGGGATAAGGACACCAATCTACTTACAAAACTTTCTACACAAAATTTGTCCTGCCTACAGGATGTACAAGGACAAAGTTGGAGCAAAGATTAAGGAAATGGCCAAGCAAAGACTGGCTCTACCTGAGACGTATCCCATGGGAGAGCGCCAGTCCCTGACACTGTCAATGTTACTCTGCTATGCTTATAGACAGAAGCCTAGCATAACTCCCTGGAGAGGCTTCACAGCAGCTGATAGAAACAGATACAGAAATCCACAGCCAAATATTAGAGAGATCTTGGGAGTCTGAAGAAAGAGTTGGGGGAACAACTGAGGGAGCTGGATGGCTCAAGAACTCCACAAGAAGACTGACAGAATCAGCTAACCTGGGCATGTGGAGGCTCACAGAGAGAGACGCCAACCAAAGAGCAGGCATGGACTGGTCCTAGGCCCCCTACACATATGTAACAGATGCACAGCTACATATGCATTGTCTTCATGTGGGTGTCCCGACAACTGGAACAGGGACTGTCCCTGACTCTGATGCCTGTCTTTGGATCCACTTACCATAACTGGCCTCAGTGGGAGAGGATGCACCTATGACTGCGGATTTAATGTTCCAAGGTGGGTTGGTACCTATGGGGGACCTCCCCCTTCTTTGAGGGGAAGCAGAGGAGAAGTAGGGGGAGGAGTATCCTGGGAGAAACTGGGAGAATAAGAGGGGAACTGCAATCAGGATGTAAACTGAGAAAATAAATATTTTTTAAAAATCAAAGAGAGACAGAGAAACAAATAAAGAAAAAAGAAGGAAGGAAGGAAGGAAGGAAGGAAAGAAAGAAAGAAAGAAAGAAAGAAAGAAAGAAAGAAAGAAAGAGAGAAAGGACACCATATTATCTCAGGTTACTCCAGTGTTTTCACCATCCTTTCATAGTGCAGGCAATGAAAAATAAGCAGCCCAACTGTCTTTTTAACTGTACTAACACCCCAACTGGGGTAGTATAAAACCCAGCATCCCTCAGCTGCCCTTAAAGACTGTTTGCATAGGTACTTATAGTTAAATTCTCCAGCATGTGTTGCCACATGAGTTTTTAATCTTAACCATTCTGATGGGTGTAAGGTGAAATGTCAGGGTCATTTTGATTTGTTTTCCTGATGACTAAGGATGCTGAGCATTTTTTTAAAAGTGTTTCTTTGCCATTCGATATTCCTCTATTGAGATTTCTCTGTTTAGCTCTCTACCCTATTTTTTAATTGGAATACTTGATTTGTTGCTTTTTAACTTCTTGAGTTCTATATATATTCTGGATATTAGCCTTCTGTCAGATATAGGGTTGGTGAAGATCCATTCCCAATCTGTAGGCTGTTTTGTTCTGGTGACAGTGTCGTTTGCTTTACAGAAGCTTTTCAGTATCATGAGGTCCCATTTATTGGTTGTTGTTCTCAGAGCCTGTGCCCTTGGTGTTCTGTTGAGGAAGTTGTCCCCTGCACCAATGAGTTCAAAGCTCTTTGCCATTTTTTCTTCTAAAAGATATAGTGTGTGTGGTTTTATGTTGCTGGAGAGAATGTGGAGAAAGGGGGACCCTCTTCCATTGCTGGTGGGAATGTAAACCTGTACATCCACTTTGGAAATCAATCTGGCACTTTCTCAGATAATTAGGAATAGTGCTACTACCTCAAGATCCAGATATACCATTCCTATGCATATATCCAAAATATTCTCAAGTACACAACAGCGACATTTGCTCAACCATGTTTGTAGCAGCTTTATTCATAATAGCTAGAATCTGGAAATAACCCAGATGTCCCTCAACTGAGAAATGGATACAGAAATTTTGGTACATTTACACAATGGAATACTACTCAGCTACTAAAAATAAGAAAATGATGAAATTTGCAGGCAAATGGTGGGAACTAGTAAAGATCATCCTGAGTGAGGTACCACAGAAGCAGAAAGACACACATGGTATATACTCATTTATAAATGGATATTAGACATATAACATACGATAAACATACTAAAATCTGTACACCTAAAGAAGTTAAGCAAGGAGAAGGACCCTGGATAAGATGCTCAATCTTCATTCAGAAAGCAAATGGGATGGACATCAGAAGAGAGATAAAACAGAGAACAGGACAGGAGCCTAGCACAGAGGACCTCTGAAAGACTCTCTAGTAGGGTATTGAAGCAGATGCCGAGACTCATAACCAAACTTTGGGCAGAGCTCACACAATCTTATGGAATAAGGAGGATACAGAAAGACCTGGAGGGGACAGGAATCCCATTAGGACAGCAACAGAACCAAAAAAATCTGGGAACAAAGGTCTTTTCTGAGACTGATACTCCAACCAAGGATCATGCATAAACTCAGTGGTGGCTCTCTCTTTGATCACATTCCCCTGAGTGGGGAGCAGCCTTACCAAGCCACCTACAATACAGCCAGTCCTGATGAGACCTGATAGGCTAGGATCAGATGGAGTGGGAGGAAGACCTCCCCTGTCAGTGGACTGGGAGAAGGGTATAGGAGAAGAAGAAGGAGGGAAGGCAGGATTGGAAGGGGATAAGGGAGGGGTCTACAACTGAGATACAAAGTGAATAAACTGTAATAAATAAAAAATAAAATAAAATTTGAAAAAAGAATAATAGCTATGATAAAGTATAAATAACAACTTTAATAAAGTTTCTCTTTTTATCTAAAAAGAAAAAAAGAGTTAATTTTCTTTTTGCTTCCATCAAAACAAGTTGATTCTTCCAGGAAAACATCATCTTAAAGATGAAAACAGATTTAAGTAGATAAAGACCCCAAGCAAAACACTTTTAAATATAAAAATTGAAAAGGCCTTTTGTTGGGTAAAAAGTAAAGAACGAACATGGGTATGGTATTTAATATTTTAAATTAGTTACACTGTTCAAGATTTAAGATCTTGTCAAGGTGTTTGTCTCTTCTGTAGAAATCACTTTGTACTATATTCCTAGAGCTGATGAAGGCTTAAAGAAGAAAGGACAAGACCCCCCCTCCCCACCACACACAAATAAATGGCATCCTTTATTGTCCTGAACACCGGAATTATGTGCTATACATGCTAAATATTTTTGTTGTTAAGGTAATGAACAGAAAATACAGGAAGCAGTAACCAATTTTAAATCTATGTTGTAAATGAAGGTGAATAGTTTCAATTAACTTGCTGGCAGATTGAGCATGCAGAGGTAGCCTGTGGCAGCTCAGTCTCTAAATGGGAACTCTAGTAAGGGGAACAAGGGCTGTCTCTGACATGAAGTCAGTGGCTGGTCCTTTAATCCTCTCCCCTCTGTGGGGGGAGCAGCCTTACAGGCCACAGAGGAAGGCTATGAAAGACAGTCCTGATGAGACCTGATAGGTTATGGTCAGATGGAAGTGGACTGGGGAAGGGGCATGGGAGGAGATGAGGGTGGGGCTGCAGCTGGATACAAAGTGAATAAATTGTAATAAATTATAAAATTATATTAAAAAATAAAAAAGAAAGAAAGAAAAAGAGATATATAAAAGAAAATATAAAATAAAACTTATAATCATAAAATATTATATATTCATCATACATACTAACTACAGTAGTTCCAGTTCATCTGTGAGCCTAGCTTTTAAATTTCTGTGTCCCCTCATGTGACACACTGAAGCAAGACCCTGTGTTACTGGAACTCAAGGACACTTTCCATGCAATTTTTCATCCAGAAGTAGTAATGGAGCCAAGGTGAAGGACCAGGCTCCAAACTGGCAGTATTAAAAATGGAGTGGATGCTGTTAGAACTTACAGCTCTAGGGAGAAGTTGATAAGAGGCATTGGAGTTTTTTTTTTCCAGCCCAAAAGTGACCTAAAACAATGCTATCCGTAGCGTGGTGCCAGCGGGGTAGCACAGTGCATGGGACAATGTGGCAGCCTCTAGCAGATTGCCAGGCAGACTCAGTAATTTTCTCAGTGTTTAATTACATCCAGACAGCTTCCCGTGGAAGCAGAGGTGAGTGACATGATGGGAAGCAGTGTGTCCGAAAGTGATGTCACTGTGTCCTGTCCTCTCCCCCACTGGCCTGCATGCACTCCCAAGACTATGACTTTGCTGAGGAAGGTAAGTGGGGATATGCAATGGAAAGGTTCTGCGTTTACTTGAGCAATTTACATTTTAAGTCATCTTATGACTCAAAAGTAATACATGGTTTTTGTTTGAAATTTGAAAAAAATCTTTAACATTTTTTTTTTAAATTGAGTGATCATGAAGGCATGAAACATGGTAAAGTTTGGGGGTTTTTGCCAACCACTTCTTACTCTGCATTATCTTCCTCTGTGGTCTTCCTCTGATCACTCCTTAGGAGGAGGTGATCAAAAAGCAGCCCAATCAGTTCCTGTCAGAGACAGTCCCTGTTCCCATTACTATGGAACCCACTTGGACACTGAACTGCCATGGCTACATCTGTGCAGGGGTTCTAGATTATCTCCATGAATGGTCCTTGGTTGGAGTATCAGTCTAAGAAAAGACTCCTGTGCCTAGATTTTTTTTTGGTTCTGTTGCTCTCCTTGTGGACCTGCTGTCCTCTCCAGGTCTTACTATCTCCCACTTCTTTTATAAGGTTCCCTGCACTCTGCCCAAGAGCTGGCTATAAGGATATGAGGGTGATCTGGCAGCAACATCTGTCACCCCATTGATCGCCAGTCCTGATTCCCTTGATTTGGCTGGCTAGGCGTGTATCCTCTCCCTCCCTCTCCAGTCCATGTGTGTCCCTCCCTAAGCTGCATGCTCAGTTGAAGAGGAGAAGATGACGACCTTCCCCGAATAGAGGAGGTCCAGTCTTCAGTCAAGGGTATACGAGTAGCTGAGCTCCCCTGCTAGAACCTCCAGACAAGCTCAAGGCCAAACTCTTAAAAAAAAAAATCATGAATTTCTTGTCTGAGCCATTCAACAGTTTTCCTTTTATTAAGACATTAGCATTTGTTTCCTTGTCACTCTATCCAACTCTGGCATATCAAAATTCTTCCATATTTTCATTGCAATGTAGTCCCCTGACCTCAACTCCTCCGGGGAGCTGTAATTACTGCTGCCCAGTGTCTCTTTTCAACAGTCAGATCGTTGTCATTACTTGTACCTACTTTCCACTCTGTGTCTACTTCTCTATTTATCCCCATTTACTCCCTCTGATATCTCAAAGCCAACAGTATTTGGCTTTCTAATAAGCCCATATATCCTTAATTCTTTCTCTTTTGTACTGTGCATCACCTGTCATGTCTTACTATTTATTCATTTTAAATTATATCTATGTGTGCATCCATTTCCTCCATAAATATTGATCTATTAGGTAGTCATGTGGAACAAAAGCAGAACTTAAAAGCAAAATGGTTCAAAGAGCACTACTAAGGAGTAGGGATATATCAATTAAAAGCAGACATCCCTGTCCTGATTCAACTTCTATTAAAAATAAGCATATCAATTAGATAAACAAGATGGCATTAAACTGTTCAAGTGGTGAGTCTAAGAGGAAATATGTATATATGGGATGTTAGGATGGATCCAAGGACATGGAAGAGAAAGAAAAGGGGTAGGAACAGCAAGCCACAGAGATGCAGGCAAAAGAATCTGTAAGCTTGTATGTCCTCAATTGGGAGCACCCTTAAAGCATGGCGAGGTGGCAGGTGTGTATGATGTGGACACAGCAGACACGATGCCACAGAGGTGGACCCAGGAGTTCCAGGGTGGTGGTGAGCTGGGAATAGTACAGGGTTAGCTTTTGCATTTAAGACTTTGAACATGCACACAGTTCCCTGCTGTTTATCACCACCTTAACCATTGGATTTAAACGGGGCCCTGGCTATGCGCCTCTTCTCCACCTTAACCATCGGATTTAAACAGAGCCCTGGCCATGTGCATCTTCTCCTATACTGTCTGCAACTCCACAGCCAAGAACGACTGGAATCTTCTGTCCACCACAGTCTCTGAGCTCATCTCACTTTCAACAAACTCTTAATGCACTAATTTCTTCTCTCCACACCTCCCACATGCCCCACTGTACACAGATATTTCCATATTGTCTCTGGCTCATGCCAGCAGCTAATCACTCCCTTTGCCCTTTGTAATCTGAGCATCTCCTCCCACACAGAGAAACATGGGTGATACGCCCTCCGAGTACACCTGGAGTAGGTGAGTTGGTAAGGAGTAAGGACATTTTGTTTTGGTTTCTTTATTTTCCCAATTAACTAGAAGTAAAGTTTGATTTCTTTACTTTTCTCAGTTAACTAGAAATCATATTTGTCACTGAGAACAAAACTGTTGATGAAGATGAGATAGTCAATGGGCCAAACGCCAGAATTGTACTGCTCTCATTTTCAGTTGTCCTGAGCAAAAAAAGGATCATTCCTACCTCTTATACAGAAAATGGGCATGGCTGCTTAAACAGAAAGCAGCCAGCTACTAGCAGCAGAAAATTCTTCAATCCCCATAAATAGGATGATAGTAAATAATCTCCTTTCAGGAATTCAACATGAATCACCGCCCCGAGAGGATGGCATGGAGGTCATTAAGGTTTGCACAGGGCCAATCTACTTGGAGTTTTGATTCAGTCTTGGCTCTGTTCTCACCTCTGCTGCTGAGACTCAAGAATCAAACCTAAAACACTACAATACCCTATGGCTTTATTGGTATAGAGTAAGTGGCTGACATATAAAAATGAGCTGTCATGGAGTAAGGTGTGGAATGAGCCTTCAGCAGTGCATCAGTTTCAGCCTAAACATATTGCTCTATCGATACTCAGTGGGACAAGATTATGTCAGCTGATTTTCCCACAACTGTCTTTCTGCTTCGAGGATTTTTTTTATCAATTGAAAGTCAATTCATTGACTTTGGGTCAGGTGTTATTCTTCATTAGATTGTTTCCTAGTCTGATGCTTTAACTTGTGGAAATGAGACAGGAAGAACAGCATGCTGTGACCTAACTCTTTGTCTTAGTGAGGATTTTATTGCTGAGAAGAGAGGCCATGACTATGGAATCTTTTTTTTTTTTTTATGGTTACCTGGCTGTGACATCTGTCACCCCATTGATTGTCATGGTTGACTATGGAGACTCTTATAAAGAAAAACATTTAATTGGAGCTGGATTACAATTCAGAGGCTTAGTCCATTATCATCATGGCAGGAATCATGGTGGGGTGCAGGCAGACATTGTACCGGAGAAGGAGCTAAGAGTTTTATATCTGGATTGGCAGGCAGCAGGAACAGAGACTGAGACACACTGGGCCTGGCTTGAGCATCTGAGAACTCAAAGCCTGCCCCCAGTGACATACTTCCTCCAACAAAGCCACACCTACTCCAACAAGACCACACTTCCTGTAGTACCACTCCCTATGGGCCTATGGGGGATTAGATTGCAAATTCCATTGCACTGGAATTTGCAATTCTAATGATTCTTACCAAGAATCGAAGTGTATTTGATGCTTTGCCTTCCTTTTTTCGTGAATCTGTTATTACACACAGGAGACCATCCCTAAAAGATGCTGGAAAATGTATTTACTTTTGTCTACTTTCTGTATCACCTCTTAATCCAGTCCTGCTCTGTTCCTGGTTTTCTACCTCAGCCTCCTAATTGGTGCTGCCTCTGTCTTACTCTACCTGTCAGTTTCCACCTCTCCACGTTGAAGTTATATGATTTTCATAAAATATGAGCATGCTATCCTGCAGCTTAATACCTCCAAACCATGTCTTATTCCCTATACAACAAATTATGGCTTTCTTTCATTAGTATATAGTCCTACATGACCCTAATCCTGCAAAATAGAATTTCAGCTTCATTTACTTTTCCTGGTATATCCTCAATTACTCTAGGACTCTTTGTTACATGATTCAACCATTTTCTTACTGTTCTAAGATGACGACTTTCTTATAAATTAAATTGTTAAACGCTCTTGAATTTGCATTTATTCCTTTTCTCCTGTTCCATTGTTCTGTCTCCTTAACTGATAATAAATCTTTAACTGTGGCAAAACATACTGAATATATTTCATTACTTGATTATATGAACCCTCAGTTATTGATCTTTCACAAAAGGACCTTGATCCTATATCTCCATTTCTTTTTCAAGTTAAGCTTTTGAATCTTGTTGTAGTTTGTCAGAACACACTCCATTATCTTTTGGAATGGATGAATACACATTTTCTTTAAAAAAAAAAAACAACTCATGTTTTTACAATATTTTCTTCCTTTAATAAACCTGCTTTATCTTCATTTATTCCAGTCTTCTTGAATGTTCTTCCAATTTTTTCCAGTCTGATTCACACTAACCCTCCATATTTAATTTGTATTCATTTTCCCCCTAGTTTCAGCTTTTCAAGATTAAAACCGTGAACAAAAAATCAACTTTGCACAAAGACACTTGCAGTTAGTTGAAACAAAGCTAGAGTTATCTTCATCGTGACATTTCACAGTGCCTGGAAATGCCTGGCAGCTCCACCAGAAATCACATTCCTCTGATTATAAATTATTACCATGAAAACAGGCTGCTCCAAGACAGGCTCCAAGGGAAGAATATATTCCATGCCTTGTCTAAGCTCCATGCTACTAATTTTTCTTGGCTTGGTGTCTAAGTCACGTCAATTCCAAGTCCAACATTCTTAAATCTCTCTCTACTTGGTTTGCACATTTTCTTTTTATATTAAAAGTTATCAAATACCTCTCTAGATTCTTTTCTGAATTTTTATTAGAATATATTTACTGTACATGATTATGTACATAATATAGTTTGATTATATTCATCTCCATTACCACCTTTTATTCCCTTCCTATTTTCACTGAACTCTTTCCTCTTCCCAAATAGTCTCCCCTTTACTTTCATGTCTTTTTTTGGTGGATGACTGATTTTAATTAGAGTTAGGTAAAGGAGCTTGGCTGAGAGGTTACAGGAACATGGACACTTGCCAGACACCACTGAAGAAGATATTTCTACAGACTCAAGCAACCATTAACTGGTCATAAATTCTTTGAAAGGAGAGGGGGCCTCATGAACCCTTTCTGTATCTCTAATGGAATATCAATGGGACAAATCTTATGCAGGTCCTATGAAGGAATTCACAGCTGCTAAAAGCATAGTACTGATGTCTTGTCCAAAAGACAGCTTTCCAAAACACTCTACTCCTCTTCCAATTCTTACATTCTTTCATCTCACTGTTTTGCAAGATTCCATGAGGCTCATAGGGGTTAAACACTTAAAAGTCATTCATTCTTGGCATTTTGACCAGCCATGCATCTCTGCAGTATTGTAACCCACAGTGAAAAGAAGTTTTTCTCACAAGTACTGACCATATCACTAATCTATGGGCAGCAAGATAACTCTCTAGAAGGCAAATTACAAGCACAGCACATCCTCTTATCTGGGTCTTTCTTTTAAGGATACACAGGCTAACATTCAGTGTCCACCTAGATAGTACAATATAATCTACTAGTCTTAAAATCCTTAACTGGATCACAATCAAGAGGTCTTTGGCATATAAAATAATATTCAAAGGACACAGATATTAAGAACTTATACTCATTCAAAGTACTGTAATTACGTTCTGTCCTGCCAAGATTGATTTAAACAGTGGGGGAGCAGTGTGGTAAGCTTAATCAGAAATTAAAAACCACTATTACAAATTAAAAATAAGTCAATTTAAAAGTGTGCCAGGTAGTATTTTGTCAATCTGATGCAAAGTCATCTGGAAGAGAAAACTCTAACTAAAAGACTGTCTCTATTAGCTTGGCCTATTGACAAGTGTGGCAGCCATTTTCTTGATTAATGATTGGAGTGGGAGGCCCAGCCCACCGCGGGTAGTGCCACCCTGAGCAGGCTTTCCTGGATTGTATAAGAAAGTGAGCTGAAAAAGTCATGGAGGAAAACCCAGTAAGCAACATTTCTCCATGGCCTCTGCTTCAGTTTCTGTCCTGACTTCTCGTCTAGATGGACTATAGGGTATAAGCTGAAATAAACCTTTTCTTCCTCAAGTTGTTTTTGGCCAGTGTTTTATTACAGCAGCAAGGCCTTCTGGAATAAGAGTTTATATGTAGTCACCATTTCAAAACCAATCCTTCTGAAGTTTAAGGAAATGGCTAAAATGTTTTGAATGTACCAGTGGGGATAGATGCTGTGCTTGGAGGAAGTTAGAACCTTGATACCACAAGAGTCAGCATGAGCTTTTTTCCAAGTCCAGACACTCTTGCACAATTTATTCAGAAACTTCAAAACACAATATAACAGAGTCAGCAGAAGAAAGTTGCAGCATGAAGCATGGCTACTGTCCAAAGCTCAGCCCCAGCGTTTTAATTATTGGGTCACTGGAAAGCTCTACCTTTACAGGGCATATAGAAAAATGGCTTCTCACTGGCTGCCTTTGTGGTGATAGAAAGAGCAGAAGGGCCTCTGCTTAAATGTTGTTGAGTCACTTCTGTAGGCGTTGGGCACATGGAGTGAGGCAGGTTAGTAAGTAGCTTTTGTATTTTTTGCTTACTGAGTCATGTGGGCATGGATTAGCCAAGGAAGAGGAGGGTTCCTGGGGTTTCCCGTAGCAATTGACAATAGCCTCACAAGAGAGATGGAGAAAGGAGATGTACTTTTCGTATTTTTTCAAAAAAATGATAGAAAAAAACACTAATAATTCATGGTTCTCTTGTACAGAGCAGTCTTGAGTAGGATTGGAGAAATTGTTATAAGTTAGTGGGCCTGAAGGAAACAGAAAGGGATGTGGCCCAGCCTGTGATCACTAGGGAATTACTTCTGTTGGAACTGCAGGTCTCCAGAGATTAAGAGGAAAGGATATCTAATGCTGCCACTGCCATTGCCACTGGACACATCATGTACCATGATGTCCCCTGCCCTGGACACAGCCTAGCCTACCATGGAGCAAGCTCACCATGAACACAGCCCACCCCAGGTACAATATACCCTGAACACAGCCCATCATGGACACAGTCTTTTGTGAACACAGCCATCTATGAACACAGCTCATCATGGACACACCCGTTTGTGAACATAGGAAACTGGGCAAAACCACCTAACTCGCTCACATTTGGAAATATTCTGGAATATTCAGGCAACTTAGTAGGAAGAAAGAGATCTCATCATGACGACATGATCAGAGTTGCACAATACCTTAAACACAATGTGGAAGCTTTGAATACATTTTTCTTTTGTTTTCTTTTAGTTTGTTTTTTAGGAGGCACAAAAACCCACAAGGTAATGCAATTGTTTATCCTTTTAGTATTGTTCTTATATATACATTGTAGGCATATGCCTTTGTTCGTTTCCCCCAGCTATAAGAGAACACCTATTAAATATATTTCTGTAAACTTTAAGCTCCATAAAAATATAATTTTTGGTAAGGAAAAAAAGGGCAAATGCCATCATAGTTCAGTTTCTTTTCCTTCTATATAAAGGCAGGAGTATTTGTGTTGATTTTCTTAATTTTGCAAACGATAGCCATTGAGGGACACTCTTAGGCCAGCTGTAGTCTTTGTTACATTCTGTTGTGGAACTGTGGCAGGACTGGGAGACTTTCACTTTGCACCACATTGAATTGAATTGCTGAGGAAGACTCCCAGAACCCAAAGGCAATTGATTCATTGTTTTTATTTCAGGAAAAGGATCCAATTCTATTTCCTAGTTTAAGACTAGGCATGGCAGTCACAAGATGTCATACAACAAGTAAAAAAAAAAAAAAAACAAAGACAACAAAGGGTTTAAATTCAAATCCCATCTGTTGAGTTATATTGGATATACTTTTCTCTCCTGAATTAGGGAGCACAGAAGTGTGTTCAAACTAGCTGGGAACTTCTGAATGCTGTTCTCAGCAGTGGTCACACAGGCATCTGTTTTTACCATACAATGAACCTCAATAGCAGGTCCCACTGTGGAGTCTGGCTCCTGATTAAAATTCTTGATGTGCTTTTTCAGGCCTAACTAGGGGTAATCAAAAAGGCTCTACTCAGTGGGCCTCCAGGGGAGACTGTGAAGCTATCTTTCCTACAGTGCCAGGCTTCCCATACAGCCATTGCTGTATGTGAAAGGAAGGCACAAGAGAACTACCATTGGCTGCCACACTCTTGTGCAGGTTTTCTTCCTAGCCTCAGTACCTTTATTCCTGGGTGTCTTCTCTGAGACCCTGGGGAGAAGGTGTTCGTAGTTGCCTCTGCTGCCTGATGGCAGTAGAGTAGCAAACCTCTGAGACACTTGCCTCAGTCTCTTTTTCCATTTCAAATGCTCCCCAAACCCTCTTCCCACTCCCACTCATCCACGCATGTCAGGATCCGTGACCTGATGAATACTTTGCTCGTGTTTCTTAGTCGCCCACCACAATGTTTGTGTCAGTGTCCTGTTCTAAGGGAGGATGTGCAAGAGAGACGGGAGAAACTTGGGCTGTAAAGTTTTGCACACACCACTGCACTGAGTACAGGATTAACTCTTTATCGCCCCTGCCCAGCTCAGCTGAGCTCCTGACACCCACTTCAGGCTCACCAAGTCCAGCTATTAGTCACAAGATGCAATATAGCAAGTAAAACGGTTGAGTTTAAGTCCCCTCTGTTGAGTCACCCTGAACATTCATTTCTCTCCTGAACAAGAGACCATTGACTTGTGCTGTGTGCTCAGAATAGCTGGGAACTTGGGAGTGCTGTTCTTAGCAGTGGTCACATAGACATCTAACCTTACTCTTCTCAATAACCAACACAGTTAAGCTTCTGCAACTGCATTGTCCTCGGACTACTAGGTGTTGAGCAGAACTATCAGAGCTCAGACCAGCCCCATCCTGTGAAGATCCACAACCACACTGTCAAGCTCTGCTGACTTTTGCGTAGGTACAGAACTATGTTAGCGTCAGAGCTCAGTCAGTGTGTCGGAACTATCATGATTGTGCTATGAAAAGAACTTACAATTGCTCAGAAACTTGGAGAAATAAGGATATGCGTATCAGAGGAGCACTGCTAAAGCAGGCTGTGGAGGCTGCATGGGAGTCCATTGGAGGTCTCTCTTAGAACATCATTCTTTATGGTATCATTAGATTTGTTCTATTACTTCCTGTGTCATGCAAAGCCTACTCAGCCTCCTGTTTAAAAGAGGGAACAATCTTCTACCCATGTATTTTATCCTGTGTGTCTTTATCTGTGTTGCTTATGTCCTGGAATAGTCTGTATTTTGCCCGTTTATTTTTTATTTTTTTTCTTTCAATATGATGTCAGGCATGCCATGAACTATGATTTCTTCTATGCTAGCTCCATCCAGAAGATGAGACTCAGTGATTGCAGAGTTGAAGCTTGGGGATTCATGAAGTGTGAGAGTCTACCTTAGTTTGAATTTTACTACTGTGAAGAGACACCCTGATCACAACAGCTCTTATAAAGAAAATATTTAATTGGGGCTGGATTATAGTTTCAGAGGTTTAGTCCTTTATTTCCATGGTAGGAAACATGGCAGATAGACATGGTGCTGGAGATGGAGTTGAGAGTTCTACATCCAGATTGGCAGATAACAAGGAGAGACTGTTCCACACGGGGCATAGCTTGAACATAAAAGACCAGAAAGTCCACTCCACAGTGACATACTTCCTCCAACAAGGCAACGTCTCCTAAAAGTACCACTCCTATGGCCAAGCATTCTTATTTAAGGCACCACAGATCCTGTACCTTTTTCTAGGGTAACTCTACATTACTAGAAAAATAACAAAGTGTCAGAGAGAGGAGAAAGCAATAGTTAAAGTGCTTACAAATATGGGGAATGAAGTTCCCCACAACCCCTTTAAATGCCGGATGGGTAGCCAGCCTGTAATTCCAGTACTCAGGAGGTAGAACTGAAAGACGTTGCAGTTGTTTGAGTTAAAATGTCTCCCATTGTCTTCTGAACATTTAAACATTTGAGCCTTTGAACACTTGGTCTCCAGTTAGTGTCATCGTTCAGAAAGGTTTATGCTTTCGGAGAAGTTGGGCTTTGAGAGTAAAATGCCTTGCCTGCTCTCGTCTTTCCTCTCTCTGTTTTATGCTTAAGGTAAAGGATGTGAGCTCTCAGGAACCTGCTGTGTTCCCACCATGATAGACTCTTGTGCATCTGGAACCTAAGGGCAAATAATGCGGTGTCTTATCAGAGCAACAGAAAGTAACTCATAAAGATTCCCTCCCTGCAGCAAGCTGGCCGGCTGAACTAGACACGTGAGCAAGCTGTGAGCTCAGTTGAGAGACCTTGCCTCCAGCTGGAGCGCGATCAAGGAAGAGTCTCCTGAGCACATCTGTGCACACATGTCAGCCTCCCACATGCAACCATGCATACATGCATCCACATCACTCAGTCTACGCACGAGAAAAGAAAAAAGGCACAGAAAAGAATGCCCAAGTCCCTGCCTCCATTTCATTGGAAATAATTATGCATGTATACTTTTGTTAAATCCTCCAATCTACATCCAAAGATAGATTCTTTGCCTCGGGTGGAATTTCATAATGTTTTTAATCTTCCTTGCTACCTCCTTTTATTTATTGTGATCCTGAGATAGACAACTCATTAGACAATTTGATTATGAGTTATAATTAGTACATTTTAAAAACAACCAAGAGAACAATCAAGCAGTGATTCATGACCTACATCTTTCTTTCTTTTTTTTTGTCTTCTTCTTCTTCTCCTCCTCCTCCTCTTCCTCCTCCTCCTCCTCCTTGTCTTCCTCCTCCTCGTCTTCCTCCTCCTCCTCCTCCTCCTTCTTCTTCATCTTCCGATTTTTGGCTTTAAGGTTCTGAGGGGGTTAAGGGATGGGATATTAAGAGAGAAAAAAGAAGTCTGACTAATTTTTGCTCAGCCTGAATAACTTAACTGTTGTGTTGTCTGTGGAACTGGGATATTTTACAGAAGTGTTACTTTTGCAGTTGAGACCCAGGCACAGGGACCTGCTGGGAATTCAGTTGGAAACTAGGAAAGCACTACTCTGAGGATGTTCCCCAAGTTTTTTCTGTCACACAACATTCTTAACATGGAGCTGAGCTAGTCAGGAGTTTTAACATGGAGCTTGCCATATGATTCATTTTCATAGAAAAAAAATGCTGGGTATGTAAAAGGCGACTTATTTACTACTTTTTAAAAAAAATATTTATTTTTTTAATTACAGTTTATTCATTTTGTATCCCAGCTGTAGCCCCCTCCTTATTCCCCTCCCAACCTCATCCACCCTCCCTCATCTTCTTCCATTCCCCTCCCCAAGTCCACTGATGGGGTGGTCCTCCTCCCCTTCCATCTGACCCTAGTCTATCGGGACTGGCTGCATTGTCTTCTTCTATGTCCTAGTAAGGATGCTCCCCACTCAGGGAGAGGTGATCAAAGAGCCAGCCACTGAGTTCATGTCAGAGACAGTCCCCCTCCTCATTACTAGGGAACCCACTTAGACAATGAGCTACCATGGGCTACATCTGTGCAGGGGTTTAGGTACCTCAATGCATGGTCCTTGTTTGGAGTATTAGTCTCAGAAAAGACCCCTGGGCCCAGATTTTTTGGTTCTGTTGCTCTTCTTGTGGTCCAGGTCTTTCTATCTCCCTCTTCTTTCATAAGATTCCCTGCACTCTGCCCAAAGTTTGGCTATGAGTCTCAGCATCTGCTTTGATACCCTGTTGAGTATAGTTTTTCAGAGACCCCTGTGGTGGCTCCTTGTCCTGTTCCCTGTTTTCTCCCTTCCTGTTTCTCTGGTGCCCATCCCATTTGCCTTTCTGAGTGAAGATTGGTCATCTTATCCAGGGTCCTCCTTCTTGCTTAGTTTCTTTAGGTGTACAGATTTTAGTTTGTATATCCTATATTATATGTTTAACATCCACTCATAAGGAACTAGAAAATGTCATCCTGAGTGAGGTATCCCAGCAACAGAACGACACACATGGTATGTACTCACTCATTATTACTCTTTGCTTTGAACTCAAACACGGTATCTTCAGCACTCCCTTTGGTCCCTTGTGTGGACTTGCAGTCCTTGCTAGAAAGATCTCTTATTCCACACTGTCCCTGGTGGCCTCAGGTTTTCTGAGCCCGGTCTACCTTATCCTTGCTGGTACATTCTCTTGTGCACACATTACATTTTTTTAAAGCTAAATATTCTGGAGAGAGAGAGAATCTATCCATGTCCATACGTAGCTACGAATCACTTGTTACTTTCTTGCATGGCAGGTAAGGTCAGCCCAGCCATCTTAGCAAAAGGAGGTCATGAAGCTCATTACTTTTCCAACAATTTTGTATCAAAGTTGTTGGTACCTTTTTCCCCCTCTGAAGTCAATTTTCTAGGCAACTTCACAATACTTAGAATCCCCAGGAGTTTCCATAGTGGCTGCGCTATAGCTCTTTGGCTGTCAGTCCAGGAAAGGATGCACTGAGAACACGAACCACAGAGTCAGCAAGTACCATGGAAATAAATTCCTTTCATGATATTCCCTTTTGGTCAAGTGACACTGATCTTCTGGCTGCTTTATACAGAGAATACAGAGTAGTCTTCTATTTCAGCATTTAGGTGTATAAACAGTTTTTGATATTTTGTTCTATGATTGTTCATGTATATAACATACATTGAGCATTGGTATATCCACCTCCCCCGGCACTGGCCATCTGTCTCCTTCCCAACAACCTCAGGTACTCGTCTTATCATCATTGGTAGAATCCCAGTCAAACATCTAACGGGTATTGTCCCTATATGCATATGTGTGTGACCATGCACTGGGGCATAAGCAACCTACCAGTGACCGTGTCCCTAAAGGAGAGCATGTCTCCCTTGACAGTCATCAGTTACAACTGGCTCTAGTTTTTTTTTTTAACTTAAATTTATTTTTTAATAACTTATTCACTTTACATCCTGATTATACCCCCCTCCCTCGTCTCCTTCTGGTTCCATTCTCTCTTTCTCTTTCCCCCTATTCCTCTCCTCCATTTCTCAGAAAGGGGAGCCCTCCTCCCTACTATCTGACCCCAGCCTATCAAGTCTCATTAGGGCTGCCTGCATCTTCTTCCTGTGTGGCCTGGCAATGTTCCTCCCACCAGGAGAAGTGATCAAAGAGCAGACAACAGAGTTCATGTCATGAAATAACTCTTGCTCCCCTTACTAGAGAACCCACAAGAAGACTGAGCTGCCTATCAGCTACATCAGAGAAGGGGGTCTAGGTCCTCTTCACTCATGGTCCTTGGTTGGTGCATCAGTCTCTGCAGGACCCCTTCAGCCCAGATTTGTTGGTCCTGTGAGTATTCTTTATGGAGCTCCTGTCTACTCTGGGTCTTTCTGTTTTCCCAATGTTTCCTAGCACTCCCTGCACCCTGCCCAAAGTTTGGCTGTGAGCCTTAGCATCTGTTTCAATCCCCTGCTAGGTGGGGTCTTTCAGAGGGCATTTATGGTGGGCTCCCATCATGTTCCCTCTCTTTAACGACTTCTGGTATCTATTCTTGCCATTCTGAATGAAAGTTAATCATCCTCCCTAGGGTCCTCCTTGTTATTTAGCTTCTTTTGGTCTATGGATTGTAGTATAGTTATCCTGTATTATATGGCTAACATCCACTTATAAGTGATTATACAACATGAATGTCTTTCTGGATCTAGGTAACCTCACTCAGGGTGATCTTTTCTAATTCCATCCATTTTCCTGCAAATTTCATTATCTCCTTGTTTTTAATAGCTGAATATTATTACATTGTGTAAAGGTATCACAATTTCTGTATCCATTCTTCAGTTTAGAGACATCTGGGTTTTTTCCAGATTTGGATTATTATGAATAAAGCAGCTGTGAACATAGTTGAGCACATGTCCTTGTGGTATGGTGGAGTATCTTTCAGGTATAAGCCTAGGAGTGGGATAGCTGGATCTTGAGGTAGCACTATCTTCAATTGCTTGAAAAAGTGCCAGATTGATTTCCAAAGTGGCTGTACTAGTTTGCACTCCCAGCAAAACGAGGATTGTTCCCTTTTCCCCACATCTTCTCCGGCATGTGCTGTCACTTGAAGTTTTGATCTTAGCCATTCTGATGAGTGTAAGATCAGAGTAATTTTGATTTGCATTTTCCTGATGACTAAGGATGTTGAGCATTTCTTTAGATATTTCTCCACCATTCAATAACCCTCTGTTGAGAATTCTCTGTTAAGTTCAGTACCCCATTTTTAATTGTTTTTTTTTTTTTTTGGTTTGTTGTAGTTTAATTTCTTGAGTTCTTTATATATTTTGGCTATAACCCTCTGTCAAATGTAGGGTTGATGATCTTTTCCCAGTTTGTAGGCTATTGTTTTATTCTGTTGACAGTGCCTTTTATTTTACAGAAGCTTTTCAGTTTCATGAGGTCCCATTTATTAATTATTGATATTAGAGGCTGAGCTGTTGGTGTTCTGTTCAGAAAATTATCTCCTGTGCTAATGAGTTCAAGCTCTTCCCCACTTTTTCTTCCAACAGATTTACTGTGTCTGGTTTTATGTTGAGGTCTTTGATTCACTTGGACTTTAGTTTAGTTGCAGGGTGATAAATATGAATCTATTTGCATTTTTCTACATGTAGACAGTATTGTATGATTTTGGCTCCTCTGTCACAAATCAAGTGTTTGATGGTATGTGGGTTTATTTCTGGGTCTTTGTTTCTATTCCATTGATCTACCAGGCTGTTTCTACGCCAGTATCATGCAGTTGCAACATGGCATCTCCAGAATCCACTTATCCAGAGGCAACCAATCCTGGCTCTAGTTTTTAAATGAAAATATACATTCATAAACTGTCTGACCAATTTTGCAGTCAATAGGAATATGAGGCTAGAGGGCTTAGGATAGAATTCTGTCCTCCTTCTCACTGGTGTTGTGAACAAGACTATTAATGTCTCACCTCAGCATTTTTATTGTACTGTATTACTGAGATATTTACACCAGAAATACTGGGTACATCAATTGGAACAGAACAATTCAGTAGAGAAACATCTTCTTCGCCTATGGCACATATTTTTTATTTATTTTTATTTTATTTTTAATATTAGTTACAGTTTATTAGCTTTGTATCCCAGCTATAGCCACTCCCTCATTACCTCCCAATCCCACCCTCTCTCATCTCCTCCCTGTCCCTTTCCAGGTCCACTGATAGGGGAGGTCCTCCTCCCCTTCCATCTGACTCTAGCTTATCAGGTTTCTTCAGGACTGGCTGCAATGTCCTCCTCTGTGTCCTAGCAAGGCTACTCCTCCCTCAGGGGGTGGGAGTGGAAAAAGAGCCAACCATTAAGTTCCTGTCAGAAATAGTCCCTGTAGTAGAGTAACCACTTGGACACTGAACTACCATGGGCAACATCCGAGCTGGGGTTCTAGGTTATATCCATACATGGTCTCATAAAAGACCCTTGTGCCCAGATATATTTTGACCTTGTGGAGCTCCTGTCCTCTCCAGGTCATACTAACTCTGCCTCTTTCATATGATTCCCTACACTCTGCCGAAGGTTTGGTTTTAAGTCTCAGCATCTTCTTTGATACACTGCTAGGTAGGGTCTTTCAAAGGCCCTCTGTGGTAGGCTCCTATCCTGTTACTTGTTTTCTCCTACTTCCAATGTCCATCCCATTTGTCTTTCTAAGTGAAGATTGAACATCTTACTCCGGGTCCTCTTTCTTGTTTATCTTCTTTAGGTGTACAGATTTTAGTATGTTTATCCTCTTATAGGTCTAGTACCCACTTATAAGTGAATATATACTGTCTGTGTTTTTCTGCTTCTGGGATACCTCACTCAGGATGATTTTTTTCTAGATCCCACCATTTGCCTGCAGATTTCATGATTTCCTTGTTTTTAATTGCTGAGTAGTATTCCATTGTGTAAAAGTACTACAATTTCTGTATCCATTCCTCCATTGATGGACATCTGGGTTTTTTCCAGGTTATGGCTATTACAAATAAAGCTGCTACAAACATGGTTGAGCAAATGTTCTCACTGTGTACTAGAGCCTCTTTTGGATATATGCCTAGGAGTGGTATAGCTGGATCTTGAGGAAGCACTATCCCTAGTTTTCTGAAAAAGCACCAGATTGATTTCTAAAGTGGTTGTACAAATTTACATTCCCACCAGCAATGGAAGAGGGTTCTTCTTTCTCCACAACCTCTCCAGCATGTGTTGTCACTTGAGTTTTTGATCTTAGCCATTCTGATGGGTATAAGGTGAAATCTCAGGGTCATTTTGATTTGCATCTCTCTGATGGCTAAGGACATTGAGAATCTCTTTAAGTGCTTCTCTGCGGTTCTATATTCCTCTACAGAGAATTGTCTGTTCAGCTCAGTACCCCATTTTTTAACTGGATTGCTTGATTTGTTGCTTTTAAACTTCTTTACTTCTTTATATATTCTGGATATCAGCCTTCTGTCAGATATAAGGTAGGTGAAGATCCTTTCCCAGTCTGTAGGCTGTTGTTTTGTTCTGATGACAGTGTCTAATATACTACAATATTCAGTGTTTATTTGAAACCTTTTAACGTCATATGTTTCCAGAAACAGTTAAGTGAAAGGAAAATTAAAAGTACACAACCAGGACACACAGCAATGCAGTAATGAAGAGAAATCATGGATGGCTTTCCAGTATGAGATGAAAGTGTGGTATCTGTGTGCTCGTATGTCCCAGGCACTATCCTTTAAGTTCTGTTATGCTGGTGCCAATATGTGGAATCTTTAGTATATTTTTTTTGTTTGTTTACTCTTTCCTCAAAAAAAAAAAAAAAAAAAGAATTATATCCCATGCTATGCCACCCGTATAAGGCAACATTTAAAAGTTCATGTCTATATTCCTCTCTGCAACTGTGAGGATAATTTGAAAGATAGGCATTTTCTTTTAAAGTGAAATGGAAAAATTCAAACAAAAGTTGTTTGGATTTATTAGTGTGAGGTGAAGCACAAGTTTTTTTATATTAACTTTTTAATTTTTTATATTAGTTACAGTTTATTTACTTTGTGTTCCAGCTGTAGCTCCCTCCTTCATTCTTTCCCAACCACACCCTCTCTCCTCCCTGCCCCTCTCTAAGTCCACTGATAGGGGAGGTCCTCCTCCCCTTCCATCTGACCCTAGCTTATCAGGTGTCTTTAGGACTGGCTGCAATGTCCTCCTCTGTGGCCTAGCAAGGCTGCTCCTCCTTGGGGGGAGGTTGGGTAGTGTTAAAGACCCAGCCATTGAGTTCCTGTTGGAAACAGCCCCTGTTCCCCTTACTAGGAAACCCACTTGGATACTGAGCTGCCATGGGCTACATCTGAGCAGGGTTTCTAAATTATATCCATACATGGTCCTTGGTTGGAGATCCCTGTGCCCAGTTAAAAATCAACAAATCAAGCAATCCAATTAAAAAATAGGATACAGAGCTAAACAGAGAAGTCTCTGTAGAAGAACAAGCTTAACACATTGAAACCCTTGCTGCCTGCATCACCCCACCAGCTCAGCAAACTTTTTTTTGTGTGGTTTTAGTCCGTCTTTTTTCTTTTTTTAAAAATGTATTACAATTATTTCACTTTGTATCCCAGCTCTAGCCACTGAATTCATATCAGAGATAGTCCTTGTTCCCATTACTATGGAACCCACTTAGAGACTGAGCTGCCATGGGCTACATTTGTGCAAGGGTTCTAGGTTATCTCCATGCATAGTCTTTATTTGGAATATCAGTCTCAGAAAAGACACCTGGGCCCAGATTTTTTGGTTCTGTTGTTCTCCTGTCCCCTCCAGGTCTTTCATCTCCCCCTTCTTTCATAAGGTTCCATGCACTCTGCCTAAATTTTGGCTGAGTCACAGCATCTGCTTTAATACCCTGCTGGACAGTCTTTTAGAGGTCTTCCATGGTAGGCTCCTGTCCTGTTCCCTGTTTTCTCCCTCTTCCAATGTCTGTCCCATTTGCCTTTCTGAATGAGGATTGAGCATCTTTCCCAGGGTCCTCTTTCTCTCAGCAGACATTTTAAGTTGGAGATATAGTAGCACACACCCAATAAATCAGCTGTAAGTTAAGATTATGACAGGCTTTCAAAAATCTCTTGGAGATAAGAATCCCATTTGCCCTAGAGGGATTTAGGCTAAAGGATGCAGCTGGGTGACCCTCTTCTGTCTCAGTCTGAAGCTAACATAAAGTTTTCTGCAACAGAATCCTAACTTCTATTTTCTCATTTGGGACCAATGTCTTTTTGGGTACTTTACTTACATGACACCATTGTTTCTAGTTTAACTTTTTGATCTATATTAGATTTGTCTCCTCTAAGATAGATTTCCATTGAACCTGTGTCAGAAATTATCAAAACTTTATTTTTTTTCAGTTACCTCTATGGACCTATCCACTGTCAAGGCTGAGCTTTTCAGCAGTAGTTTGGTGAATATTCATTTCAGTTCCCTCCCATTTGGTGTCCAGAGACTTAGCACACTTGTCTACCAGTTCCTATCTCAGCTTCATAACAGGCTCCGGCTTTGTCTCGAAGCTTTCTGTCTTCACCCACTGAGTTCTTTCTTGGGCACTGATATCGGCATCATTGCCACAAAACTTATGTTAAGTATTTGTAATATTCAAGACATGATACTCTGCCCTCATACCAATGGAGATATACTAGTAGTTATGCCAACTAGTATTGAGCTAAGATGAAATATGTCTTAGGTAGGTAGAAGGAAATAAGAGCATTCAGGATGAGAAAAGCATGCTGGCACTGTGAAGATCAGGGACTCCTAACCTTTAAAAATTCTGTCCTCTATCTTGTCACATGATCTCATCATTCAGTTGTCACCCTGGGCTCCACTCACCTAGAACACAGAGCACACACACACACACACACACACACACACACACACACACATCGATCTGGAAGGCTTTCCATTAAAAGGCTTTCCATCCCTCTAGCCTCTCCTCACTTGCATTTCACAAGATTCCCTGGTGCTACCCACATTCTGAAAAAGGCCATGGACCCTGCTATTTTTCATTCTGAGCAGGAAAGAGTCCTTTCTGGTTATTTTTGTAAGATTTCATTCAGTAAGTAAATGACCCTTTAATAGTGTTTAGATTTCTCTCCTTTAAAAAATTCACCTCATTCTTACATTCTTATAAACTCTAGAGTGTCACGCCACACTTCGGTCACATCACACAGAGCAGATGGTCCCTTCTAGCAGTCTGTGTGTTTTCTTGCCCTGACACATGTCAGTTTATATGTGAGTTTGCCATGCTGCTTGGGTGATAGCAGTGTTACATTCTGAAGGTTGTTAAATTCAAGTGGCCACATAGCATTGTGCTGATCTATTTTGCAGAAAGTTAGAGTGAACATATGCAAATACATCTATACATTTCAAATGCACACACATATGCTGGTGTCACACTCATGCACACACATGCAGGACACACAAACAATCATATATACATATGTACCTCACATGCACACACACCATTTTACACAGCTTTCACATAGAAACCCATCATATAAACATGTACTTTATATTCACACACCATCACACACTTGCTGTTACACACACACACACACACACACACACACACACACCTAGACTTTTCCAAAAACCTCAAGTTGTATTTGTTACCAGTTTTCACATTTCATCTACTGTGATTACTATTTCAAGAAACATAGTTTTAATGTTTTTTCTTTCTGCCTGGTATGTATGATTCTTCATTATTTTGATTTTTCTCAGTTTATAGACAGGTAAAACTAGCTATTCTAAAAGTCAAGTGATACTATATTTCTGTAACTAATAATGTAAAATAAAATTATGTAGGCTAAAATTACTAAAATGCCCCAGTTTAGAGCTGATTTTATATTTTCTGCTCATATTTGCTACAACCATCCATTAGTTCTGTTCCCTGGGAACAATCTTGTTTGCTATTTTCTTACAAAAGAGCACAAGGGGGGGTTCTTTTTCTTCCTTCTGATCCTAGTCTGTTAGGTCTCATCAGGAGTGGCTGCATTTTCTTCCTCTGTGGCCTGGTAAGGCTGCTCCCCCCTCAGGGGTCAGAAGCAGTCCCTGTTCCCATTACTATGGAACCCACTTGGACACTGAACTGCCATGGGCTACATCTGTGCAGGGGTTCTAGGTTATCTCCATGCCTGGTACTTGGTTGGAGTATGAGTCTCTGGGAAGACCCCTGTGTTCAAATTTTCTGGTTCTGTTGCTCTCCTTGTGTATCTCCTGTCCTCTCCAGATCTTACTATTATTTCACACTTCTTTCATAAGATTCCCTGCATTCTGCCCAAAGTTTGGCCATAAGTCTTAACATCTGCTTTGGTAGTCTGCAGGGCAGAGCCTTTCAGAGGCCCTCTGTGGGAGGCTCCTACCAATGGACTTGGGGAGGGGTGTGTGTGGAGAAGGGGGAGGAAGGGAGGGATTGGGAGGAGAGGAGGAAGGGAACTAGAGGGGGGATACAAAGTAAATAAAGTGTAAACTATTCGTGGAGATAACCTAGAACCTCTGCACAGATGTAGCCCATGGCAGTTCAGTGTCCAAGTGCTTTACATAGTAATGGGAAGAGGGACTGCCTCTGACATAAACTGATTGGCCTGCTCGTTGATCACCTCCCCCTGAGGGGGGAGCAGCCTTACCAGGCCACAGTAGAGGACAATGCAGCCAATTTTGATGAGAACTGATAGACTAAGATCAGAAAGGAGAGGAGAACCTCCCCTATCAGTGGACTTGGGGAGTGGCATGCATGCAGAAAGGGGAGGGAGGGTGGGATCGGCAAGGGAGGAGGGAGGGGCTTATGGGGGGATACAAAGTGAATAAAGTGTAATTAATAAAAAAATAATAAAATTAAATTAAAAAAAAAAGAGGTTAAAGTGTACTATGAAAATGTATCTGCAACTTGGGGATGGTATCCATAATTCCTTTTTAGGACATCAGTTCTCAGGCTGGGCTTTCCACTTGTCTGTAGACCGAGCCCTCTAAATGCTCAAAGGACTATTCCAAACCCTTTCCCCATCCTTGGAACCTGCTGACTCCTGTGCTTTCTGTGCGCAGATCACATCTTGTGAGAGTCCCTTCCTTCCATTTACCTTAGATTAAAATATTGAGACAAGGAAAGTAGCAGAAATTAGTTCCAGCTTCAGCTTTCTTACCCCTCCCACCGCACCCCTTCCCTTTCTTCTCTTCCCATCGCTTCCCCTTCTGTGTGGTACAGGACAATAAATGGTGTGAGCACAGGCACTAAGCAACCATGAAAGGAGAATTTTGATGAGTTGCAAAGCCACTGACATAGAACAGTAAGATGTGGTACCACAGCTCATTTGTAGATTAACAAGAAAGACAATTGAAGTGGTCGATCCTCAGACATAGCTGAAATATTTAAACTGTTACACCAGCGAAGGCCTGCATTTGTATCTTTCTGCTTCTTTAAGTTCTACAGCGGATTCTAGCACTTAAAAATGATGTAAGAATTAAACCTTGTAACAGTTGTCAAGGTAATTAATAAACTGTTTTATGTCCTTGTTATGTAATAAAACAAAAACAAAACAAAAGAGCACAAGGAAGCCTGAGGATTGATTAGCAGTAAAACAAAATGAAAAGAAAAAAAAAAAAAAGCCACGTAGGTAAGAAACTGTTAAATTGGATATATATACCATAAACCTCAGAAAATAAACAGTCTAACACCAGGGGCCCAGACCACACAAACAGGAAGCACATACTTGTGACTTTCCCAGTTTCAGTCTTCTGCTGGCAATTGCTGTGCACCAAGGCCCCTGGAGCAGGCAGGGAGGGTAGGAAATATAGCTTCCTTTTCTTTCTGTCTTCTGATGTTAAATATAATCTTGCTTTTTTTATTACAAGAGATTCAAATCTTATGACTCAGGGTGTCTGTTTTCTTGACTCTCATGAAAGGTTCTGAAGAGCAGAAAGAGAGAAATTTTTCATCTGAGCACAGAACACATCTAACAGCACCCTGAGCTGCACCTCTGTCCCCGGAGTACAACCCTGAGGCCTGGCTGAGGTTTCCCAACGTGTTTTCACCATGAGGGGAACGTGCTCAGGAAAAACAAACAAACAAACAAACAAACAAACAAACACCAAATGGACAGGGAGAACAGAGGTGGGAAACTTTGCACTGGGAAAGGGAAAAGTCAGAAGAAAATGCTAACTCTTTGACTCTTTGTGAAGAATTGACATTCTAACCGGAATTAGATTCACTTTCTTCTCTGGTGGCACCATGCCCTCTCTGGGGGCACCTATGGAAAATAAGGGTTTTTAAAGCATTGGGAGAACTTTCTTAGACATAAGCAGTTATTTTGTGACACAATGTTGTGTAAAATGTTCATGTATCAATGATGTGTAATTCAGAGAGTAAATGTGCTTTAAGACATGACCAACAATTTTTTAAATCCACATAAATAAAGTTTGATGGAGAAAAATATTATAAAATTTAGATATTTAAAGTGCGAGGTGAATTTTAATGTTAAAAATATATTAACAAAATGCAATGTATGCGCTAAAATATTGAAAAATAAGTTCAAGCGACTAATTCTCACTAATCTGGATTTTGATGAGCCTATTTTTTTTTTTTTTTTTTTTTTTTTAGATCACACTACCTTTTAGCTAAGTCTCCTGTCTGGGTTTTTGTTTGTTTGTTTGTTTTGTTTTGAGATGGGGTTTCTCTGTGTAGCCCTGGCTGTCTTGGAATGTCTTCTGTAGACGAGAGTGG
This sequence comes from Psammomys obesus, assembly GCF_907164565.1. Lineage (NCBI taxonomy): Eukaryota > Metazoa > Chordata > Mammalia > Rodentia > Muridae > Psammomys > Psammomys obesus. The sequence continues at coordinate 9,024,049 of NW_026593286.1, forward strand.
CCTTGAACTCACAGAAATCTCACTGTCTCTGCCCCCCAAGCTCCAGGATCACCAGCAGGCACCACCATCACCCAGTTGCTATGCCTCATTTCTATGAGATTCCTTTTCTCTAAGTGAAAAATTATCCTAATTATAAAGATGAAGGCAAATCTTCAAAACTTCACACACTTACTGAGAACAAGGAAAGAGAGACACAAAACCACTCTCTGGTTTGGTAATTCTCCCCAAACTGTTAACTTAGAAGTCATAATTTTTAAAATAAAAGAGTCATAACAGTCCATCAGTGTCTCCCCTTTAGCATACCATCACATATATATGGGATGTGTCAACGTTCATCAGAAGAATTCCCATATTAAGGTGGAAAGCGACTGAGATCATTGAGCAGACAAACATGCTGCTCACCCTCACAGTGAGACTGAGCACACTCACGAAGGCAAGGTAATTACCACATTTTTAAGCAGTAAATGTTCTAATTGACTCTATCAAACTTTTTCTTCAAGAAAGATTTTTCATTATCAACTATTGGACATTATGGGCCATGTAGTACGTTCTTTGGTATGATAAAAAAGGATTCAGTGGTCCAAATTTGTTCAGCATCTTCTATTCTGCACCTTTTATAGTGCTCATATTTTTAAAATCTATCCCTGGTCATGAATCTATAGTAAGACTGTGTCAGGATCCACACCTGCCTTTTGCTAGCTCTGACTGCCAGCCCAAATTGCCAGTTATATGAAAAGCCTTGCCTGCTCAATTTTCCCCATAGTTGTTTGCAATCCCCACCTCTTTCACTTGAAAATGTAACACAATTTTATGAACATTTTCCTTTGTCATATGCAAGAGAAATATGTTGAGATTCAGCGCATATAAGCTTTGCTGTAGCTACTTCCAAGATAGAGACCTTGGGTTAGAAGGATATTTGTTAAATGATCTCATTCCCTTTCCTCTCTTGAATGGGAATTCTTCTGATGAGCATTGACTCATATTACTGTGACAGATTTTATAAGACCTCATGATCTGTGGTCCTTTTAAAAATCTAAAGACTATAACAATTTTTCTACTACCCTTTGGTCTGATTGCAAGGCTCGTCAACTGATTACTGACTACCAGGCCGAAAACAAATATAAGGACAATGGCAATAGGGTTTGATTTCCTGATATTAAATCTGATTTGCTTTTTAAAATTTTTTCTTCTTTCTTCTTTCTTTACCTTCCCAAATAAGATAGTCAAGTGTTTCATTTTTATGAAAGTATCTGTGTCAGCAGATCTGTCAAACAAATATTAAGAAGAAATGACAATTTCAAGACCTACCAACCAATTAGCTAATTGCTAATTATATTTTGAAAAAAAAAGTGTTGAGTTATATAAGACTAAGGGTATTGTTTTTGCTAGCCTCGTGATTATCTTGACGGACAGATGAGAGAGAAAGATTAGTGAATGTGTGTTTCTGTTTTCCATTAGCTTTTCTCTGCCTCTCCCCTTGCAGTTGGAATAAGAGATGAAGCACTTAGAGTCAAGCCTGGCATGTATCATCCCCTTATAAGCTTACATGCTGTTTTATAAATGAGGAATTGAAAGATAGGGATAACATAACAGTTACTTCATGCAGAAGCTTAGAAATATGAGCATTCATTCTGAGCTTTTCTCAGGACTGGGCACTGCTTGGGGCTGTCTCCTGCAATGTGATTACTTAATGTCCTTACAGGTGAACTGATGAACTGTTGAAGCATTTAAGACATAGACTTCAGACTCTAAGACTAAAATGAGAGTAGAGGGACTCCATCCTTGGTCACCTGTGTTGTTGTTAGAAGGTTGTACAACTGTCTACAGCTAGTCTACAACATCCTCCATGCTGGAATGTTGCTGGCTTGATTGTGTATACATACCTACACCTGTTTAGAGTTCATGGTCTTGTCATGCCTAGAAGATATTATTTCACCTAGTCCTCCAAGACTTTGGTTCCTATAACCTTTCTATACTCTTGTCTGTGTGGGTCCCTGAGAGTTGGGAGGAGGGGGTATGATACAGATGTTCCATTTGTGGTTGAACATTTCACAGATATTTATTTATGCACTATGACCAGTTGTGATTTTTCTGGTTAAGCATTAGCCACTGTGCAAAAAAAAAAAAAATCTCTGATAAAATCTGGGGGATGCATTAATCTGTGGATATAGACATACAGATTTGGAGAATCACTTAACTCTATGTCCGTTTGGTAAAACAATAGGTGGTTTATGCTTGTGACCTCTGCGCTCTCCAGCGACAGGATCTTGGCCAAAGTAATAGTATAGATACACACCTCTCCTGTAGAGGAGGCCTTAAATTCAATCATGGAGTATCTGGTTACCCCTGTAATGTTCATGTCACTGTTTCACTTACCCACAGGCATATCTTACCACCCTGCCTCTACCCTACATTCCAGCCTTTCTGTCAACTTCAGATTCCGTTTCATTATCACCCGTTATTTACTCTTTACCTTCTCTGTCACTTGTGTTCTAATAGTCTCCCTCCTCTAAGATATTTTTTTTTCCATTTTCCATCACTGACTTCCTTTGCTCCTGAGTTCTAACAGGTATCCAAGACAAAAACAATATGAAGATCCAGCGCTAGGATCCATGTATAAGTGAGAACAAGCAGTATTGGTCCTTCTGGGTGTGGGCCTCCGTTCTCAGCCTACTGTTTGCCAATTTCCACCCGTTTACCTACAGATTTCATAATAGTCATTCACGGCTTCTGGGGGAGAGAGAGCCTGTTTTCTTTAAATATCTTCTCACTGGTAGATCAACCATGCCATGTGGATGGTGCCACACCCTTGAGTATCTGGGCAGCATAAGTCAGACTAAGAGATTTATAAAAAGCAAAAGAGTACACAAAGAGAGGATGGAGTGGTTGGATGAGAACAGGGCATGAATATATCAAAATATTGTGTATAGGTATGAAATTCTCAAAGAATTACTAACAAATTTTTTAAGTTACTTACTACTTCTCTGCATCATTTTCCTCAGTTATAGAATAAGACTTGTCTGTATCTATTTCATTCATATCATCATCCATATTATCATATTATCACTCGTATTGATACAGTATAGATATCATGCACCTAACATTGTTTTACTGATTGAGCTTTATAGCATTCATTGAAAATACAATGCTGACAAATTCTAAAACCATGTTTAAACTGCTCCTAACCACCCACAAACACTAATCACAGTTTGCAAACCTCTGTTGTAGCTCTTGGTACATTTTGGCTAAGTCAATAACTTTAAGTGAGTTTGTTCTCAGATGTGTCAGTTGCACATAGGCCTCAAGGGTAATGCCTGTGGTTTGTGTTGTAAGCAATATGCCAACGGTGTCTAATATAGTGCTAAACTGAATACAACAGATGCTCACAACATCTTTGTCCAACCTTAATATTCCACAGCTAAAGAAGGAAAGATCAGGAAAGCTAAGTGGCTTGACAAAGGACACTTAATGGCTACCAAAGAAAATGTTAAGAAACCAAAGCTGCGACACGTTAGCCAGTCTCAGTGCTGATGTCTGCATCTATTTCATTCACAGAATAAAATGTGAGGATGGTGTGAGGGTAGTGAAACTACACGGGATCCCACACTCAGAAGGGCTCACTTTTTCTTGAAATAACTCAGGGGTTGCTTTATTGAGATTCCTAATATTTTAAAATTTGTTTTCAATCTGTGTCTGCATGTGTTTCGCTTGCATACGTGTGGATCTTGTCTGGTGTCACATGCCTGTCTGGTGTCAGCAGAGGTCAGAGCAGCACATCTTCTCCCAGGCAACTGGACTTAGAGATAGCTGTGAGCTACTGTGTGGCTGCTGGGAACCAACACCAGATTTTCTGCTGGAGTAACACACGCTCTTATGTGCCGAGTCATCGCCCCGTCCCCAAATTCCTAATGTTTTAAATAAGAGAGTACTATATTTTTCTTTGCATTGTCCCTTGCAAATTACACAGGTGGTCATACAAATTATGTAGGTGGCCTTGGGCACTGTACAATTGTATAAAGCAGCTTTTAAACAAGATTTGAGAATATTGCCTTGGGAAAAAACCCTCCAGATCAATGCACTGTTAGGTTTCAGCCTATTCTACAGAAACAGGGAGGAAAGGCTTCTGCTCCCTCCTGTCAGATCTTCGGGTGATAGCAGCATTCATCTTGAGGGAGCTGGCAGGGGAAAGTTGGGCTGAGTGACAGCTGTATTGCTCTTGAATTACATTAGCAGTTCTGGCTCCACAGTGAATTGACAACATGATTGCTTTCATCAGACACCTGAGGCCACACTTAAAATCACAGGGTTTTGATCATAAATAATATTGTTTTTGTACATAAAACTTGGAGCATCTTTCAGCCATTGCCTTATCCTCTAAACCTCCCATGTAATTCTATTCTGTTTTCCATGCATCTCCTTCCATAAAACATCACTGGCATTTTAGAGAGTTAAGAGAGTGCCCAGGGTTCAGATTTCTGAATGCTGCCTCCCACTAAGTCAACCAAATACACAGACTCTTCTAAGCTCCAGGAAGAGAAACTGGTACCCTAAACTTCCACATAGATAACCCTGACTGCTGCAGTATGATTGTGAAACTTCTCACATGACCTATGCTAGTAAAGTACCCCCAGCCTGGTACCATTGTGAGGTTCTGGAAACTGTAAGAGGTGGGAGGCATTCTGCTTATTTTGGGTGTGTTCTTAAAGAGGACAGCAGGACCTTCACTTTATCTCTGTTTGAGCATCTTTGCTTTAACTCAGTGTCCAGAGCATGATGTGCTGTGTTGCCAGAGGCTTAAAAATCAATGGACCTCAAAACTTCACAACTGTGAATCAAGGTAACATTTTCTCTTTGGAAGTCAGCTTAACAGTATTCATCACAGTCACAGAAGGCTGACTGAAATGCTGGCTTTAAAGGAGGCTTTATACACAATGAGCTGCCTCCAATGTTCATTTCTGCCCATAGAGTGATGATCCTAGAGTCAGTACTTAGTACCCCAGCATCTCTCCGTTCTGATCCATTTTGATATTTTCACATCTTAAAAGCATGAGTGCCCTTATGATATGAACCCCCCAAAATAATAAATTAATACTAGGACCAATGGTCAAGCAAAATCCCAGGTCATCCCTGTCACACTTCAGGATAAATTTATCAGATGTTTAAGGAATTCAGACTTTGTGGTGATTATAATTCAGTAAAGAGCACAATGTGGAAGAACGAGGCAGATGCACAAGCTCTTGGGTTTTGGTGAATCAGTTCTCTATCTCGGATCTCTATAGACCCTGGCCACGGCGGCCTCCTTATGATCCAGTCTGGCATGAGTCCTAGTCTGCACCATCTTCATTACCTCTGATTTCTGGGCAGATTTTGGCAATGTCAGATGTTACCTGTTGACACTTTTTTTTTTTTTTCTGCTTGACAATTCTCAGAGCTACATTCCCCTTACTTCCTCTACATGAAAGCATTTGAAATGCTCCAGTATGATGCATTTTTTTTTCTCCTTACTTTAGTTTTCTGGGGTACTTTAACCCATTCATTCCTACCACTTTGTTTACTATTTTCATGCTAGTGACTACCAAGACTTTTTTTTTTTTCAGGACTGACATAGCTTCCTCAGTGGAAGCACGTGTGTAATAGTCTGCATTGATAAGGCTCCTGAGAAGTATCAGTATCGAAAACCCTGAATCAATAGGTCTAAAACTAAGATGATTTTCTTTTTCCCTCTGGCCTTCTTATCTCTTTAAGTGACGCCACTGTCCATTCCATTTTTCCTGCTAAGAACACAGAAGTGGATCTGCTCCTTCATTCCTCTTTTCTAACTGATCCCTAAGTGAAGATGACTGGTTTTTAGGTAACTCTCCGAATGACTGGTGCCATCTCTGTGTTCACCTTTGATTACACTGCTATTATTTTCATCTTACCTGCTATTATTTTCATCTGACCCCCTCTCTTCAAGACTTACAGAGAACCTTACCCCCGTGTTCTGCCTTGGGTGGGACATATACCACCACAGACTCGTGTGTTTGAACAATCATTTCCTCACCTGGGGAAGTTTGGGAGTTTCTGGAGCCTTTCAGACATGAGCCATGCTGGCAAGCATCAGGCTATAGGGCAGATTTATGGGTCATTCCCTACTTGAGTTCCACTGAAATTTCTGCTTCCTAGTAGCCTACTGTGCCATATACCCACCCACTTTAAGATCCCACCTCTGCAAAACTGGTGTGCCTTCCTCTACCAATTATGAACTGTCCCCCATGAACCATGAATCTGAATAAATAGCCCCCCCCTCGTACTTTTACCATTAGATATTTTGTAACAGTAGCCATAAAAACAAGAAAAGTAACTAGTAAGACCTCTAGGCTTTACCTAGAAATCAGGTAGATGCTACAAAAGACACTTCTCTGTCACACATACCCCATGTTTCTGTGAAGCATAAACCTGAGCCTTACTTTCCAAATGGAATCTGAGCTTACTAAATGTTTACAACACACAGATGAGTAGAGAAATAGACATTGTAGATGCTAAAATCTTACTTTGAGCTCTATGTGGGTAAGACCATAGCTACTTGCAGACAGGGCCTTGAGCTTTTGGAAACAGCACAGGGGGGATTATATATGCCAAGGAGAAATGAAATATCTTATTTTATGGTTTCATAAGATGTTTCAGCTTATGAATGTTCTCGGTTTTATATGCTGCAAAGCACAGCTTTACTGACGGTCCCCTCCAAAGACGTGACTGTAAAATGTCTGTGTGGCTCAGACAGTCTCTGTGGGGGCAAGTGTCTTGCTCTTAGGATGAAGTGGTATGTATTACTTTTATGTATGCCATAAAAATAAATCCCAGAGCCTCATGAGCTCAGAATATACCAGGTCAACTCACATAAAGGCTCCAGCAGACAGAGTCTTTGTGTCTGCAGTACTTTCTTTGCTGATGTGTATTTCAAGGAGTTATCAATAGGACTTTAATTAATTTTCTATCATCTTTCCACTCTCACTTTTTACTATCTTCTTTTTATATTGAAAAAAGTAACAGTAATTACTTCCAAAACTTTCTACCAATAAAACCAATATCATTTTTTTAAGTTAGAGGTATCTTACTGAGTGATAACAGTTGTTTAGAGCAAACATACTCTTTCACATTTCAGTCAGTCTAATTTTCTTCCAGATCTTTCCTAAAGGATCAATTATACCAAATACAGCCCATTTGCAAGTTTAATCCATCAGCTTTTTCCTCTTAGTACAATGATGGTGAAAATGATGAAAAAATATGATATATTTTTTTTACATTGCTTCACATTGAAGGGTTATATGAAACATACTTCTAGGCTTTGAATATCAAATGCCAATGACTTAAGGTAAAAAGAAATTATAGTTAGTGAAAATGTGGTGCTGTACCATACATTCCCGTTACCACTAAAACAATAGTTGTATATGGAGGACCAGTAGTCTTCTTGATAGGCCTCCCTTCCCGGAACAGCGTCATTACAGAACGCAGCAGCACAGCTTAGGACATGTTTTCTGTCTTACCTTTTTATTTGCGTACTCCTCCTTTATTCAATGAAATGTCACTTGTTAAGATTTAGGCATACAGTGTAGGGTTTAGTCATAAGTGAATGCCTATATTATACCCTTCACCAAGGCTCATTTTACATAAGATGAGGCAGAAAGATGATTGGGGAGAACCAGAATGAAAACACTATCTTCTGGACATAAAAAAGATTGTTGCTTTCATGAACTCTCAGTGACTGTCTTTGGCCATACAAGACCTACTCAAGATCAAACCAGTCAAATTTATAACACAGAAAGAAAGAAGATCATGAGCCCCAACTCCTCAATGAAGAAGCTGTGGACAGCTAATAGCTTCTAGAGAGACACAGGTTTTTTTAACGGCATAATTCTGGTAGGTGGAACAAACCTACCAGATGGCCCCACACCCATGAATATATGGGCAGCACAAACTGGACTCAGTAGGTTATTGTTAAAATTATTTTAAAGCAGGCACAACGTTACATGCGCCCTAACAAGCTCTGTCAGGCACATGGATGATTCAGTCATTTGCATGTGTATTGATGACTACGTATACACAGTAAATTGTTACACAGAAAACTTAATAAAACCCCACGAGGAGTTTGTGCCGGGCATAGCAGGATCATCTAATTAGAGCCTCACAGAGCTTCAGTGGAGGTGCCACGGGTCTGCATCCCAGGCTGTAGGCTCAGCAGGGAGAGCACCAGCTTCGGAGCTTGGTGAGGACTCTGTTTCCTGCCATTTTAGGAAGGAGGGCTGTGACTCTTTCCTAGTGATTGACTTGGGGCTTCTGTCACTTCCCAGAGGTGTTATTACCCCCTTAGCATGTGAGTCCTTCAACATGGCCCTCCCTCTGTGAACCCAGCAAAGGAGAGTCTCTACAGTAAAGGTGCCAGCAGGATGGAACCTTCCTGACATGGTGTCATCACAGGCATGTACACTGGCTCCTTTATTGTTGCTGTGGCAAAATGGAAGAAAGGGTTTATGTTTGTTTGTCTTACAGTTCCAAAAGGACTATCATGGTGGGAAGGCACGGTGGCAGGAGTGAAGGGCCCAGGCAGCTGTGCTGCCATGACAGGCTTCCTAAGATACCGTAGGCCCGAGTTTCTGTTTCCTGGTAAAGTTCCCACAGTTGCTTAGGTCATGTTTCTATTTCTCAGAACATGGAACTGTACAATAGTTCCATAACCTCCCTCAAAATGAGAAACAATAGTCTAGTCATTGCCTTGAAAAGTCCCCAGGCACCTGACCAAGAGCTGAACACTTTTTGTTAGCACTCTTCGTTACCTGGGCACACCTTGTTTCTTAGACACTCCCTGAAGTCCCCCACCCCACCCCCTAGATCAGCACCAACCAGTTAATTTAGGACAAACTTGCTTCTGCTAAATGGAACCAATCATGTAACGGAAAGTCCTGTTCCTTGCTCAAACTGTAATAAAAACCCAGCTTTGCAGCTACTTGGGGCTCCTTTCCTAATTCACTCTGTTGGGCAGTGGGGAGCCCTAGCTTAAGCCCATAATAAAGGCTCTTTGTTCTTGCATAACTGCTTGCTCCCCTGGTAGTCTTTTGAGTCTTTGTGATTTGGGAATAACAGGATCATGAGGCAGGCTTGGCAGTCAGGAAACCTACTGATACATTATACTCCCATAAGGAAGCAGAAGAGGGTGGAAAAACAGAAGTAGGGCCAAGCTGTAAAACTTCAAGGCATGCCCAATGCCTTAACTGCTCCGAATTCACACTCCCCCTCACAGTGGACTAGGTGAAGGGAATAGGGGGGAGGAAAGAGGGAGGGTGGGACTGGGAGGAGCTGAGGGAGGGGGCTTCAATCGGGATATGTAATTAATTAATTGTAAAAAAAACCCCACAAAATTAACAAAAAAGGATTACAAATTAAAACGTGTGTGATATCATCACACACCTACTTAAAAAAAAAAAACTTCAAAGTGACACTACTTCCTTTAGTGAATTGCCGCCTCCTAAAACCTCAATACCCTTCTGAAACACTGCTACCAGCTGCAACAAAATACTCAAAAAGCCACCCTGGGGAGATATTTTCTCATGCAAACCACCACAGCTTCTTCACCTTTGCCGTCTTTTTTTGGATGAAACACTTAGGCCGGGAGGGGTTGTGCAAGGGTACTGACTGGAGGAAGCAGGCGGGTCGGAAGCCAGCCGTGAGTCTGTCTACAACCGCTCAGTTGCTGCAGAGATTTGTCCGCAATACCTCTTTCATGGCTTGCTTTCTATTCATTGATTTGTTTCTTCCTGTCTTCTTGTCAATCATTTGGGACTCACTGGGAAACGTTTAGTTGTTTTTAATCTTTCCTATTGTTTTGTTGGCTCTCTTCCCTTGATTTCCTTTTTAAAGCTTTTATTCCGGATGCTAATCCTTAATTATAATAGTCTACCTAAAAGAGTTAACTATTATACAAATGAGGCATGAATCACTTAACCCCACACGTATATTTCTTGCTATCAGTAAGATATTTTCCTATATTCTAAACTGCACATTTTATTGTTTCACGTCAAAAAGCCAGAGTCTTACAGAAATTGTTGAATGTATTCCAGACTTTTATGTGCATACGTTATTGTCTTTGGCTCTTTAGTCTTCTCTCAACATTAGGTTTCTAGAAACATTTCCTTCCAGATGAAAGAATGTGCTATGGCACTTACTGTAGGGCACATCGTCTGGAGACAAACTGTTTCATGTCTTTACTGAAATGTTGTTTCCTTTATTGTCAGTTTTAGGGGATAATTTCACGGGCTCCACCATTCTAGTTGTATATTTTTTAGAGCAAGTTAAAGCCTTGATTCCATTGTTTTCTGGGGTCTATTGTTCCTGAGGAGGAGCATTTTTTTTTCTGTTCCACTGAGTACATTTCCTTATTGTATCAGCTATTTTAAATGTGTTTCTTTTATCTCCAGTTTTCAGCAGCTCATGTGGCTAGCGTGACTGTCTTTCTATTTATTCTGGTGGCTCTGGGTCTTGATGTATGTTGTCAATTTTGTATAATCCCTAGGCACTATCTTTTCAAATATTGCCTTTCTACTCTTCTTTTTCTCTTTTTCATTTTGGAGCTCCCATTGCTCGTGGGTTAAACCGCTTGCTATTTTTATACAAACCTCATTGTGTGTTGTTTTTTCAGTCCTCCATTTTGACTCATCCTGTTTCAGGTCGGATAATTTGTTTTGTCCTTCTGTCCACTGATTGCACATACAGGATGCAATCTGTCTTTAAGTCCACTTATTGAATTTCGTGCTTCATGATTTTTACAGGTTCAGTACTAGATATGAGAAGCCCTCAGTCAAAGAAAGCTGGAGGTGGGAGAGGCAGCCAACGTGCCAATTGTCTGTCAGTGCCAAAAGATCAGCCCTTAAAACATACATATAAGTAGCACTATATGTATCGAATAAGTTATACTTAAGAATATATATATATGTACCTACACATACACATCTACATATATATATATATATGTATATATGTACTCACACACAAATAAACACACACCTACACACACATGTAATTTGTGTAATAGCAGTGAAGAAAGAAAGACCATAGATTTGATTTGAAGGAGAATGGGGAATGGTATATGGCAAGGATTGGAGAGAGGAGGAGGAAGGGAAGAGTGTTCTGATTAAATTATAATCTCAAAACATTTAGTATAAAAGGAGAATCAAATAATATGAAATAAAAAGAAATATGTTTTCCCATGGCTATTTAGAACAACCTTACTATTAGTTATTTCTCTCTCCACCACCTCTTCTGCTATACTCTCCCATTCCTCTCCACTCTTAAACCTTAATTCAATTTAACCTACAGGAGATCTTGCATCCCAAAAAACAAAGCTAAACCATTTTAGGTTTCGACAACAAGAATGTGAGGGACTGTTAAGTTCAGTTTTTCAATTAACTTTTATTTAAACATTTTATACTTGCATATACTACATTTTAATCAAGTCAACCTTGCCTCCAAATCTTCCCTAATTGCATCCATACTTTCCCTTCTCACCTCCTTATACATATAAAAACAAACAAACAAATAAAAAACAAAACAAAATTGAGTCAATGTATAGCTTCCTGTATGTCCATGGGTATAGGACCCTGTGCTGGGTATGTCCAGGCTCTGAAGGGCTGCATCACTGAAAACAATGAGTTCTCCTTGCCCTGGTACCCTTCAATAGTCAACATGTCCTCTGAAAATGTTAGGATTTCCTGGGGCCCTCCTCCACCTTCCTGGGATTTTGGTTAGGTCAGTCTTGGGCAGGTCTTTTACATGGAAGTCATATATCCTGTGAGTTCATGTTAACAGTGGTCCTATTATGCCCAGAAAGCATTGCTCGCTGCTGACATTCACTACTTCTGGCTCTTAGTCTTTCTAGACCTTTTGCCTTCAGGGGAGGTTGTGATTCTACAGCGTAATTCGTTTGCTTCATTAGCAGTTCTTTTTAAAAATACACGTGAGGTATAAAACAGCTCTGGGAGAGTGAGTGAGGCAACTTTACAGTCTTTTTATGTGTATTATTCTTCAAATCAAGAAAGAGATATAAAAAGAAATACATGCCCAAGAACCATTCACTGAGGACTATCACAGATAAACCTGTTAAGTAAAGAAGACTGATGCTGTCCTATACATCACACTGTTTCCCTGACTTTTGCCATCATGCTAAGTTCAGAATGAGCATAACATTTTGTACTGTGTCTATGTACATGTGATCCCTCCTTAATCTCATGGGGACATTCCATCCTTCTGAAACACATTTTTTTTTCTGGGAAAGTTAGATTTAATTTGCGCTTTTCATTTTACAGTGCCTTTTGTCAAAGATCATAATTATCTGTAAGGTTGATCAACTTCTGTACCTAGAAAAAAAAAAACCTTAATGAATATGAAGAACCAAAATGGATAAACAGAATTGAAGCTGTTAAAAATCAATGAAAACGACATGTGCCTTAGCCACTCTCGCAGGGTTCCCCACTTCAAGCTTTCATTTGATCATAGTTACTAAGAGACAAAACAGTGGGTTGCTTTGGGACTTTATCAGACCCCTTAGTCTTAGCTAGTTCTTCCTTCAGTGTAAAAGATTATGAATAAACTGAACAGTGGCAGAGCATTTGCTTTTCATGTGTGAGGTACAAGGTTTAATTTTCCCTCACTACAAGCAAATAAGCCCCAAATAATTGAAGGAAAGGAAGGAAGGAAGGAAGGAAGAAGGAAGGAAGGAAGGAAGGAAGGAAGGAAGAAAGAAAGAAAGAAAGAAAGAAAGAAAGAAAGAAAGAAAGAAGCCTCGAAGCCTCCTTTTGGAGACTGAAAGTGGTCAAATTGGAAAAAAAAGTAAAGCAAGATGAATAGCAATTCAAGTACATAGACACAAGGCTGATTTTGACAGATTCATTCAAAGTCTCCAGAGGAAAAAGTGCTATCGTGGACCCGAGTGGGGAGGGAGATAAATTCTCACTAGAAAACACCAAAGTCGATAAACATTACAAGAAGCTGAATGTTTTCTTAATGGTCTGTATGTAAATCCTAATAAATTTGATGGGATGTAAGTATTTCTATCCGCATGTTTTGGCTGAGAAACTAATTTCAGAATATAAAAAGCAACTTAACCAAAGCTATACACTTGATAAGGGGTAGAGTCAGACCTACAAGAATTTTATGACTGTCAAATTTTATATCTTAACTATTACTTCAATGATTTGCCAAGGTTCAACTGATTATTTTCCACAAGGATGCACAGTAACCTTTTTCTTCTTTTTTTTTAATGTCTAAATGGTTCAATATTTGTTTTTGTATTTACACCTTTGTTGGCAGAAATAATTGAATTTTGTGATACTACAGCTACAGGACCACTGGTGTTCTCCTTATAAATTTTATTCTTGAAGCAACATGACACATCGGTTCAAAATTTTTCTCTATTCTGAAACCTAGAAGAAAAAAAGATCATTTTCAATTAATCCTAACATCCCCTGTTATCTTCTGATAAGATTGTAATGAAAATGTACCCTCTATTCCACAGAAATTCTCCCAGGAACATCTATTCTACCAAAGACATCAAGAACATTCTGTAAAAAAAAAAAAAAAAAAAGAAAGAAAAAGAAAAAGAAAAATGCTTAGAGGAAAATTTGAAGTTCTAATAGAAAATGATGTAAGACTGTTTCAAAGAAAGACACATTCTGTTCTTCGTAATAAGAAGCAAACACCGAACTCCATACAACCTAACTGTGTATCTAAGACTCATTTGTGTCTCTTGGCTGTCATGTTAATGAGACATTTAGCTTTCATGGACACTTAGATACCAAGCAGTATCTTTGTCTTCACTTTTATTTCCATCTCTGCATCCCTCTTTCTCAAACACACACTCACAGTATATTGTGTGTGGAGAATTCTATAAAGGTTCCAGAGGTGTTTTGAACCCCAGGTTTATTTGATGATCTTGATATGGTCTGAAAGTCTCTATACTTAGTCTGCTGATGAAGAGACTCATTTATTGTCTGTCTTAAAATATTTTAAGATGTGAAATTTAATTTTTTTCTACCCACAAATAAGAAAATGTTATAACCACATACAAGTATTGTAGTTGTACGTAATAAAAAAAACAGAAATTTTGTTTTTTTTTTAAGTTTATTTTCATATTGTAGCTCATTGCAGCTCAGTATCCAAGTGGGTTCCCTAGTAATGAGAAGAGGGACTGTCTCTGACATGAACTCAGTGGCTGGATCTTTGATCACCTTCCCTTGAGGGAAGAACATCCTTACCAGGCCACAGAGGAAGACAATGCAGCCAGTCCTGATGAGACCTGATAAGCTAGGGTCAGAGGGAAGGGGAAGAGGACCTCCCCTATCAGTGGACTTGGAGAGGGGTATGGGAGGAGATGAGGGAGGGAGGGTAGGATTGGGAGTGAATGAGGGAGGGGGCTACAGCTGGAATACAAAGTGAATAAACTGTAGTTAATATAAAAATAAAAATTGAATTAAAAAATGTCAAGGTACCATACTGTAGTCTTGAAAGTTTAGGGCTTTGCTTTGCTCTCTCCCGCTGGAGGGATCAGGTGGGCTCATAAGACCCAGGAAGTAATGAAACATGCAAGTCTTGGAAAATAAACCAACCACAGAAGGCTCAGGAAGCTTCCAGAACACCTAAGATGTATAGAGCCGCAACCCAATGTTAGAGAGACAATGACAACACTGAGAAGAGACAGCTTTCATGGGCTAGGTTGGGCTTTTCGTCTTTGAGTCCTTCATGTTCTTGTTAAGTAACCACCCACTCAGCAGCTTGTAAGTAGCCTCAATAAACTCACTAGTTCTCCAACCAAGATCTGAATGAAGTGATTGCTTCAGCTTGTCACTGGAGCCTTATTTGAGATGATAGCGATATTGTCACATGTCTCCAAGAGGTTTAACACAGCACAACTAGTTTGAGTTTTGCTCGCTGTTTTAATTTCTCTATTAATTACAGGCACTGAGCGAAACATTTTAATCAGCTGGCTAGAAACTCTTTGACCTAAGACGTGTTCTTAACTAACTTTGCCACAGACAAGATGCAAATTGGGCTGCCTCTGTTCTTCCCCCTTCAGAAGCCATGTGCTGCTCACTACAGAAATGCTCTGGGCAGCATCTGGGGGAATCTTGGCAGTCTCCCACATATGCTCTGTAATAAGACCAATACCCTTTCTTCTCACCGTTCCTTGCTCCTCTGGCACACATCTGTGTTCCCAGATTGGGGACCTTCTGTAGACTACTATATCACATGAGCTTCTGGACTGTTCAACGGACCTGATTTTGCCCGAAGAATTATTATTGTTTCCATTTGCATCATTATCAAATACCTATGAAGTACCTACAAATTATACATGCTGACATAATAGGAAATGCCCTCAGTCCTCTGGCTCTTTCATTTTGGTGATGGGTATTAGCTACATGATAAAGTCTTTTCACCCCAGAAAGTATCTTCTCGAAATTAGACAAAGAAAAGTTGTATATTCAAGTGAGCATTAAACAATATTGGGGAGCACTGTACATCCAATTGGTTAAAGAGACGCCAGAACCTAAAGAAATCTAATCCTTTGGTACAGGCAGACAGACGGACTGTTACATGCATGTCATCAAGATGAACAAGATTCATTCCTCAAGTAAGGGGACTTGGCAGCATCGTTGCTCATGTATGGCTCATCTCAAATTCCTTTAATACTCAAACTAGCTATCCGTGCTTACAGGTTTTTATCAAAAGGATATAAAAGTAAATTCCTGACCTCCAAATTGCTCTGAAGGTCTTACATTGTTACGCCAGGCTCATATGGATCATCTGACCCTCTATATATTAAGAACCAATACCAATATTAACCAATATTAACTTCTACTTAGCCTTCATACTTACTTCAAGGGGACTAGCTTTGTATTTAACTGCATAACTAGAGAACAGGAAATAAGACAGGGTCCTTGGGATGCAATTCATCCACTTGTTTTTTCTTAATTTTTTTTTTCCTTGCACTCACTTTCAAGCTCACAATTCTAACTCAGATAAGTCTTCATCTCTGCAGCGGGCAGCTCAGCACCAGGCTAGCCCAGTAGTTATGGCTATGCAATCAATACTCATTCAACTATTCTTTTTATCAAATATATCTTGAGTGCTAAATATGTAGCAGCAAACATAATAAATGAACATTTCTTCATGGAACTTACAGCTCAGCGTACACATTGATAGCTAATGTTTTCACAGGTTTGTTTGTAAATTTTGAATTTAATCGTTGAATATTCCATATGTGTATACAATATGTCTTGATCGCATCCTGCATTACTTCAAACTCCCCTCAGAACTTCCTTGTCACATCTCCTTCCTGTTCCATGCCCTCTGGTTGTTGTTCATTTGTTTGCTTGTTATTTTTGTTGTTAAGCAAGGGTCTCAATATGAAGCCCCGATTGGCCTGAAATTCTGAAGTTCCAGGCTGGCCTCAAACTCAGAGAGACACAGGTATATACCTGTCTCTTTTTCCTGGGTGCTGGGCTTTAAAGGTGTGTGCCATCAAACTGAGATCTTACCGAGTGCTAGCTCCTGCATGCTTCAATGCTGACCTGCCGGTGATCAAGAGGTGCCCAGTGGAGTAGCAGCAAGACAATTTGAATGTTGGTTTGCTAAGTATCTAAGATCCTAGCAAGCTTTGAGATAATGATTGCAAATGGAATCAAAACCATGCTCATTCTTGCTTCTTACCATTAGTCATTATCTCACTAGAAAGAACAGAAATTAAAAAAAATCTTCCTCTCTACAAAACCGCATTTTTCTTAAGCCTAGTTTGCTTTTGTTTTTCTTAGAATCAACTTCTCTGTAGACTTTTTACTGGTAAAAATACTATATGTTAAAAAAATAATTTGGCCTTTCGGATATGCAACAAGGATACAGGGAATTCTTCTGCAAATAGCAACAACTTCTAAGAGTTCTCTCTCTGTCTCTCCCTCTCTCTCTTTCTATTGGAGCAGAATGATTGAAGGATATATATATATATATTATTCTGAATTGTTTTGCTGTAAGGGCCCTGATATGAATCCAGAATAACTTTCCATTTGACTCTCAGCTGTCATTCTTCTTTATTAAAATAAGATCATAAGCATCTCACAAGCTTGGCATGCTCACAAAAAAACATGCCCAGTATGTCTTTCAACCCTGTGGATAGTCATGTGACTCTTCTGTACAAGAAAGAAAGGAGGCTGCATGTACTCTCTTCATTTTCTGTATCTGGATAAAAAAAAAACAATCTTTGCACACATCGCCGAAGACTGCAACACACTCAGCTTCTGTGTTCCTCTACACAGCAGGGAGACAGTTTCCTAGACACAATTTTCTATCCTTACCCCAAGCATAAAGCCCTTGGGTCTGGCTCTCTAGCTGTCTATGCATATGGAATACATAGAAAGGGCTCATTCTCAGACCCAGGAAAGGCTGCTGCACAATCCTACAACCTTTGTGCGCAGTTCTAAATGTGAGACAAAAAGAAACGGCTTTTGCCAACTGGACTTGTATCTTTACTTTCAGCCACTGAGTTCTGGTATTTGTTCAAGTAAAATAAACCAACCTTGATCTCCTCGCTCTGTAAGATAAACCCCACCAGAGAAGACACATGCACAGCAATGACAGGAAACAGATGTGAGCTGAGAGCTGTGAAGGTTAAAGTAGAAACAAAATGCCCAGGGAAAGTGTAGATGTGTCTGATGGCTTAGGAGACGATGCCCCAAACAGGTTCTGTGAGGGCCACAGCAAGGTTGTGCATGCTTAAATTATAGATTCATACAATTCAATGACTATAAAGATGGGGTTTATTTTATTTTATTTTATTTTATTATTTTATTTTGGTTTTCTTTTGAGACAGGGTTTCTCTGGGTAGCCTTGTCGGCCCTGGATTCCCTTTGTAGAGCACGGCAGCCTCAAACTCACAGAGATCCTCCTGCCTCTGCCTCCTGAGTGCTGGGATTACAGGCGTGCACCACCACCCATGGTTGAGATGAGCCTTTTCAATCTTAGGTTAGTGGCCACAGACATAACAGCGCTTTGTGTGCTGGTACAGCCCATGCACCGCAGTTGGCACAGTGGCTAACTCTTTATCCACTCCGAAACACACAGACATACAGCACAGAGTGACTTGGCCATACCTCATTTGAAATGTTGCTATGACTACAAGGCGTTTTTCAGCCGAGAGGACTATTTAAATCAGAGGTTGGAGTGAAGCGGGTCACCTTTAGTGTTGTGGGTGGGCCTCATCTCCTCAGCTTTAGGAAGAATAAAAAAAGGCATCGTAATTAGCCACTGCAAAAATTGGTGCTGGAGGCTATACAGTCGTGGGCACGCCACTAATATGGTCACTAATTGCAGAACATCAGTAAAATTTAGGAATTGTGGCAACAAAGAAATTCACTAACTTCATTTTGCTAAATAATTCCAAGTGGTAAACATTGAATTGATCTAATGTTCTTAACAGCAGAAACCCAGCATCCTGAGAGTTCCTTCCAGATGTTTTTAGACATATTGTAGTCTATTTTCCTTTTATTTTTTTTCATTGTTTTAGAAGGGGAAACATAAGCACAGCTTAAAAGCCAACTACTAGTGTAAGTTCCTAATGTTTTCATATCATGCTACCCATTTTATTTTTTCTCTCATATATGCATAAGCCCAGACTTTGTGTAGGCTGAGAAATCACGCCTACAAGATTTTCTGAATTCCCTCACTGACCTGCTTTCTTGCCCAGATGAATATGGTTAGACGAGGAAAATAAGCCAGTGCTCTAAGAATTATTTAACACGTCTGAGCTTGAATTTACATGAATATAGAAGTAAGAAAATACCTTCTAAACTTTTTAATTAAATTTTCATTTTTTATGTTAATTACATTTTATTCACTTTGTATCCCAGCTGTAGCCTTCTCTCTTATTCCCTGCCAATCCCACTCTTCCTCCCTCATCTCCTCCCATGCCTATCTCCAAATCCACTGATAGAGGAGGTCTTTCTCCCCTTCCATCTGACCCTAGCTTATCAGGAGAGGATAGGGGCTCCACAAGGAGAGCAACAGAACAAAAAATTCTGGGCACAGGGGTCTTTTCTGAGACTGATACTCCAACTAAGGACCACTCAAAATGGAGATGGCCTGGAACCCCTGCTCAGATGTAGCCCATGGCAGCTCAGTATCCAAGTGTGTTCCCTAGTAAGGAGAACAGGGACTATCTCTGACATGAACTCAGTGGCTGGCTCTTTGATCACCTCCCCCTGAGTGGGGAACAGCCTTGCCAGGCCACAGAGGAAGACAATGCAGCCAGTCCTGATGAGGCCTTTTAGCTTTAATGTAAGTGGCGATAAAATCATTGACTAACAACAAAAAATTATTAATATATTATAAAGATTTGTTACATGTAGTAAATATATATATATATATATATATATATATATATATATAATGCTTAACACATACAAATTTTCCCTCAGTATTCCCCCCCTTTTTTTTGCTATAATGTACAGAAAATATTGGCTATTCTTAAATTTCTCATCTAAAAGTGCAAATAGTTGAGTCCTTTTTGTGAGTATGAACAATTTGCCTTCATCTAATTATGTGCACTGTATGCATGCTTGGCGCTTGAAAAGGCCAGACAAGGACATCAGCTCCCTTGGAACTGGACTGACAGATGGTTGTGAGCTAACATGTTTGGGCAATGGACCCTAGGTCCTCTGAAGATCAGCCAGTACTATTTACCAAAGAGCCATCTTTCTAGCCTCTTAAATACAAATTTAAGGCACTGACTGGCCAGCCTTTCCATCCGAAGTAGAAGCAGCATGATACTCAAGTGCCTAAGCTTGAGATCATATCTCTACAACTTCAAGCAACTTCAAGCTCCACATACAGGAGTTCCTCCTTCATTGCCCACCCACTCTTCCTGAACTGTGTCATACACAAACTCATACAAGTCAATAAGTTCAACCTTTGGGATTTCCCAGTGAGTCATCTCTGGTTATGTGCAAGGCAGCCTGGCTTGCTGTGAACACATACACACAACAGGAGCAGAACCTGCAGTCTGCTCAGATACTGACTTAAAAAAAATATTGGATAGCAGAAGCCATCTCACAGAGAAAAGAGAAGTTGTATGACAGTTTTAAAAATCCAAACTGGAGCCAGGCAGTGGTGGGTCACATCTTTAATCTCAGCGCTCAGGGGCCAGAGGCAGATGGATCTCTGAGTTTGAGGCCAGCTTGGTCTCCAAAGTGAGTTACAGGACAGTCAGGTCTACACAGAGAAATGCTGTCTTGGAAAAAAAAAGTAATAATAAGTAAAAAATAAAATAAAAATCCAAACTGAAAACTCATGTTTTTTGTTGTGCTCTTAGTCTCTTAGTTATGTCTCACAGCCAATACACACAGTTCTCAGTCTCCCCTATATAGAAGAGGCTCCATGAAGAAGAGGCGTCTCAGGGGAGTGTAAACTGATATTTGCATGGATTTTGAGAGAAACTTGCTTTCCATATTAATCCCTCTGATTCCCTGTCTGGACTTCCAGAAGCCACTGTAAACCTGACGCTGTGGCCCTGGAGAAACAATCCCTCTCATTAAGCCATTCTTAGTGGAGTCCTTCCTTGGAAAATCTCCAGGTAACTGGAGGTCAGTACACTGGTAAAAATCACCAGTCCTAGAGTCTAATTTCTGTAGACTATATCTCTAAGCCTCCCAGCTGTGACATTCATCAGTGATTTACACTCTCGTTTCTTTAGTTTTACAAAGTGAAAAATGGAGACATATGATTATCTAATGAAGTAATAGTGTGTTTATTTACACTCTAAAATTTTGATTTTAAGTGCTGACAAGGAGGTGGCATCCATCAGCACACTTGGTGAGAACAGCTCTGTTAGTTGGATACTTTAATTAAGCTTACGACAGTGTATCCTGAAAGGATGGGGCACTGTAAATGAGAGCAGCAAACATCCCTAGAAGGAGAGGAATCAGAGCTCTGAACAGCTGGCCACATGTTTATCACAACCTAAGGTATATACACTAAAAAGAAAACACCTCTCTGGGGTTTGTGGCAGTTATACTTGATTTGGGGCAAATGCTGGCACCGAGGACAAACAGAACTAGATGAAAAGTTGAGATTCTAAGGAATGACAATGCACAGGAAAGTGAGTAATCACTACAGACACAGTCTGCCCTTAAATTATTGGAGAAGTCATAGGACACACACCTACAGAAAAAAAAAAAACTCATAGAAAAATTGCTCTGGAAAAAAAAAACAGAAAGTAAATGCTAATTGAATAATACCTAATTAGGGTCTTACATGTTCTTATGTTAGTGAAACAAAACTGGGTTTGTGTCCAATACTGAAGGGGTTAGAATTTTAATAGACATTTCTCTCTTTATAAGTTTGAAAAAAAAACCCACATATTAGTAAATTTCACGGAGATAGTGGCTATGTCTCTTTTTCTTGTATTGCACATTACAAAACTATTCTCTTTGCTGGAAGAGAGCCTTCCTGTCACTTAGAACATTCCACATGTGATATTGATGGTTAGATAATGACAATAAGTGATGGTCCCTAGAGATGAAAAATTGAACACTAATAACATGCAGAAAATGAAGATGCTAGACTCCTTACTGCAGATCACATAGGTGCTACAACAGTCAGACAGAATATGCAATGGTGAAAGTAGTGCTTGTAGATATGTAAATATGGATAAATTCATATATTTTTATTAATTTATTCATTTTACACCTCCATCATTGCCCCCTCCCTTGTCTCCTCCCGGTCCTACCCTCCCTCTTTCTTTCCCCCATCCCTGCCCACTAGTCCTCAGAAAAGAGGAGCCCTCCTCCCTTACCAACTGACCCCAGACTATCAATTCTCATCAGGACTGCCTGCATCCTCTTCCTCTGTAGCCTGGCAGTGGGAAGTGATCAAAGAGTGGTCAACAGAGGTCATGTCAGAGACAGCCCCTGCTCCCCTTACTAGGAAGCTTAATGAAGACTGGGTTGTTTATTGAATACATCTGGGCAGGAGGCCAGGGTCCTCTCCACACATGTTGACCTCAAATTTAATTTCTGGAACTAAAAACTTTTAATAAAAAGCTAAAAAAAAGAAAAACCCAAAACTTTAATAATTGACAGGTGTAGTGAGAGAAAGAGAGTTAGTGAACTGGAAAGCACAGATACAGTCGTGTCTAGAGCAAAAATGCAACACAAAGTACCACAGACCTAGGGCTAAGCAATAGCAGCTTATCTTCTCGAAGTTTTAGGGCCTTGGCTTCCAAGGTCAAAGTATTGATAGGTTTGGGTTCAGCTGAGCCTCTTTCCTTGTCTTGCAGATAGCCTCATTTCCCTGCTCTTTTCTCTGTATACAGGAATCCTTGGTATCTCTGTGAGTTGATACCTCTTCTGATAGAAGGCTGCAACTCAGATTGTGGTATAGGCAATAATGACTCATTTTTTTTTCCTTTCTTTTTTTTTTCTTACTCCTTTAATTTTTTTGAAGTTATAATTCATAATTCTCCCCCCCTTTTTTTTCTTTCCTTCCTCCAAGTCTTCCTATATACCCCTTCTTACTTTCTTTTAAATTCATGGTCTATTTTTTTTTCATTGTGTTATCAGCTAAGGCTCGGGAAATGCTGCAGAAGCTGGGGTGGAAAGATGGGAATAGTCAGAGGATCAGGGAGTTTATGATGAGATTGTTTCTCCTACTAATTCCAGAAGCTACACCCATCAAGCCTCCCTGACATAAAGCCTAAACATGAGCTAAACAAGGTCAATAGCAATAGACATGCTAGAGTGGATGGGTTAAAGATCATGAGTCCTCAACCCTACTGTTCTGTCCTGTTGACTGAATCATACCTCTCTCATTAGGAAAAGCCTTTTCCTGTCCTCCATCATACATGTTTTGAAACGCATTATAGCTTACATGATGGCTGCCTTTGTGAGCACTGACTGACAGGTTGTGATGGTATTTCTGGGATACTGGGATATTCTCTTTGAGTATCAGGGCTTTGATGAGAGGGATGTGTTTGTCTGTGAAAGATTACTTTCTCATAAGCATGCACTGTATACTTCAACAATATTTTCTCAAGGTTTGGATTCAAATAGTTTTGTAAGAGTCTTCAATGTTGGCTTTCAAAGGACCATAGCATTGAATATTTCCTCAATGAGAGCATTAATAACTCACTTAACATCCACAGCTCTGGCATGTTGTCCTATGGATAAGGTAGATAGGACCCACAATGCCATGCTTAGAACAGAGCCCAGGGCCCACATCCTCTACCTAATGCAGAGCTCACGGTGTTGATGCAATTGATGTGATCTACACTTGACAGTCTCTTTCACTTAATGTTCCCTTTTGGTTTTGGATAAGGAAGGCCATAGGACAAATATTTCTCTTCAGGTGCCCTTTGAGAAGATGTGGTCTCTGCCTTTGTTCTTTCATTCTGTTTCCCAAATGGGTTTTGGTGAGCCTGCTTCTCTTATGTCAAGTAGTTGCCCACAACTGGGAAAACTCCAGTGCTATAGCCAGAATCAAGAGATTTCCACCAATGAAACTACAGCAATATCTTAAAATGTTTGGCAACTTACAAAGACGGAGTTCACATCCTCAGAAGTCAATTCTTGTAACATTTACTAAATGTGTGTTAAGGAACGGGCGCAGCAACCAGTTAGGGAACAGCATCGAATTTAGAAAAGAGAAACCTCACAAGAGATGTATGTGGTATGAACATGGCAACCACTAATGTAAATGTGTGGCTTTTTACTGAGTTTTCACAGCCTTGCCCCCAAGCAAAGACATGACGCTGGATAGTTTAGCTTTCATGGCTTGATCATTTGTTATGTTTTCTCAGGGTGTAAAAATGCCACACTCGGCACAAAGCTGGCTTGGGCTGAAACTTGGCATCAAGGGTGACAGCAGCTGCTCCTTGTAAAGCCGTGTGGGGCAGCTTCAAACATAGCAGAGACACAGCTTTCCGTGGAAACACAGCATTTCTGTGGGTGGCTGCTATGGGAACGGGCCTAACAATACATGCAGCCTGGCCACCAACTTCTGGGAGCGTTTTCCAAAAACATTTTCCAAAACTGAGGTTTTCAGCCAAAGCTATAAAGTAAGGGGACCTAAAAACTAGAGTAGCAAGAGCCATGGGAGGCTTGGGCTAGAGAACGGCGGTTATTTACAAGATGAGGGGAGTCCGCTCAGTTCCAGGGCACAGCCAAGATAAAGGTCAGTAGGTGGAAATCACAACCCTGGAAGTCAGTGTTAGCTTTTATTTATCTTTTCTCTAAGTCACAGATACTTTTATTGGAAACAAGTGAGCTGCAACAAAGTGACACTCAGTGTGTGTGGACCACCTGGTGAGGTGGGGGAGGGGGAGGGAGGCCTCAGGGCTGGTGCAAGACCAGACCTCATCAACACCCGGCACTGTTTTAGAGCGTGAGTGTATAGGCCCAATATAAAATACAAAACTAAACTCTGCGGTCCAGCTGTCCTGTCTGTGGCAGACTGTTGGTGCAGAGCAGCCATTTTTAAGTGTTAGCTTTCAAAGTAGCGGAAAGATGAAATTGGAACAGGTGGGTGGTTGAAAAAGAACGGAAAGCTCCCACTGGATAGTTGTGTTTTGTATAAAATTGTGAGCAGTAGTGTGCCGTTGTATAACATGAGAGCATCAAAGTGTCACATTGTCACAGCGGGTACTTGGGCGCTCAACTAAACCTTGCCACTTGGCATCCACCCCCCATGTACTGTGACAAGGCCAGCCCAGGTATGTGCTCTGAAGGCTTTTTTTCCCCACTGTAAGATAATGACCCAGTGATAGGTAGTTGGCTTCTGATGGACACTCACATACAGTGATTACTGCTGGTCTACAAAACATGTTGAATCTCTAGGGAGTGACTCGGGTGCCACTGTGGGTAGGGAATTGCACTAAAATAAGACTCCTGGGTCCTCTTCAGTGTTTTCTTATCCTCCAGGTGAGCTCTCCCTTTAGCTCCTGCTGTATGGTGCCAGCTGCACTAACACTGCACACAGATAACCCTCAACATCAGCCTGCTTTTGATCTTTTCAGCTCCAACAATTTAAGTTGCCAGGAATGGTGTCACAAGCCTATAATCACAACACTCTGAAGGCAGAGTCCAGAGACTCAGGAGTTCAAGGTTAATTTCAACTACATAAAGAGACTAAGGCCAGCAAGGGCTACAAGAAAATCTTTGCAATTAACAAACCTCTTTAGTTTATAGAGTATCAGGTATGTTGTATTTTGTTTTAATAATATAAAATGAATTAAATTACCACTTATCCTACAATGCTTGGTCTGTCAAACAAACCACCATATGCCCTTACTTTTGTTGAACAGCAGAGCTACATTTTTTAGTTTGTCACAGTTCAAGTGTACAAAGTTGTGGCACTAGCTGACTGGTTATTGGTAAGGACTCTTTTTGTAACTTGTAAACAGCGGCCTTTTCACTGTTTTCTCACATGGCAGAGAACTCTCTTGTCATAAAGGCATCAGCCTGAAAGGTTAGACTAAATACTTTAATGTTCCTTGACTTCTATTCCCTTCAAGGTCCTACTCCCAACATAATCCCACAGGGGCTGAGAGTTTCAACATACAGATTAGTAGAACCCAGTGCCTGAGGCCATCTAAGATCCTATAAAATCCCTTCTCTATACTGGTACGAGGCACTTTCCTGGTCACACCTTCTGTCTGCTTACAAAACTGAGGGAGGGAACTTAACAGTTCTCTAAGCCAGGTATTGTCTTTAATAGTTATCAGAGGGCATAGCAAAATAAAGAGTCTTGGAGCCAACAGAGAAGGAGAGAGAAAGAAAGAGAGAGAGAGAGTAAAATCAGTACACTATGATGGAGGTAGCTCATGGTGTATTTTCAAGAGTTCCAAGAGTCTCAGTATGAGTGCTTTTACTTTAATTTTTTTTTATGTTTTACTTTAAAACTGCATCAGTGTGAGTGTATGCCACATGTATGCAGGTGCCTGTGGAAGTCAGAGAAAAGGTAATGAAAGCGCAAAAGCCATCTTTATTGCAGTTTTTCGTAAAGACCCATTTCACCCCAAGTACAAGAAGATGTTTATTTTCCTCTGATTGTTTAGAGAAGTGATTGTGTAACATAAAGCAAGCTTGACCCATTTGCCAACTACAAATTACAAATGTTTCAAATACGTGGTCCACAAGAATATGTAGTGTGTTGCCATTCAGCTTTGGTCAAGCTGTGGACTCCAGAGCGGGCAGAGATTTTTATGGACAAAGGCAACAGAATAAATGCAAACTTCCTGTTCTAGGCATCCTTGCCAGTGAGGCACTGGTTTGACCTGCCAGTCTGAGGTTGCAGGGCGCTGGATGGCAGGGAAAGATAGAAACATGCAGCACTCCCAGGAGCTGGCCATAAGGGGATGCGTGGGCTCCCCAGCTTCCCTTGAGCAGACTGGTGAATTTCAGGACTACAGCTGTACTTCGAACACAGCCTTAGCAGAGCTTGGCCAAGAGAGGGCTGGACTCCAGCCCAGGGTAGAAACTTTTGCCTCTATTGATGTGGCCCTCATTCCAGAAGCTTTCCTAGTCATTCCTTACTCACTTTAGGGCCTTTCTGACTCCACAGAGATAGTCCAGTCTGGCTATTTCATTGTTTTCTTCTGGGAGACCTGGGTGGTTTTCCACCAGCCGGACACTCACTGCCTATTATAACCAGTAAGTAAACCATTCCACATACTTTTCTCAGAAATCTCATCGATAACTTTCAGAAAATCCACAAAAGCAGAAAAGACATATAAGAAAGAGAGTAATTGCTTTCCTGCTTTTGAAAATGCCAGCTTCATTTTTGTCATCATTTTATAACGTACAGACTATGCTCCAGGCTTGCCCAGTTCAGTTTCAGCATTGGCGCTTGGAGGTTGATTTTTTATAATGTCTTACTTTTAAATTACATATCAGTGTCAGTGTAGGCCACATGTATGGCAGTGCCTCTGGAAGTCAGTAGAGGGTGTTAGCTTCCCAGGAGTTGGCAATTACAGGTGGTTGTGAGTCACCCCCCTTAAGTAGGTGCAAAGAATTGAACTCAGGTCCTCTAAGAGAGCAGAAAGCCCTTTAACACTGAGCAAGCTTCCTGACCCTAGCCCGAGATTATTTAATATAATTACTTGGTTCATAGATGACATAAAATGCAAGCTATTTGCTAGGGGCTACAAAAGCTGAGAGAGGTCTGCTATTTCCACAAATGGAAGAGCCTTCCTTAGTCTTTAATCTTAGAAATCTCATCACAAAATTTAAGACACATTCACAAATAAAGATTATATGTATATATATAATCTACTGTATGTTATATATTATAAACTGAATATGAATTTTGCTGCTCTTTGAGTAGAAAATCTTTATCAGCTCAACTGCATATGTTTTCTTCCCCCAGACAGCCACAACACTTTATTGTCTTTTGGGACACACTCAAGACTAATTATTTCCCTGAGAATCAGTACTTCAGATGTATTTAACTAGGTCAGAAAAAATTAAAAATGGCTCCATTTTTACCATCAGTTTCTAATGTTCTCTTGACTCCAGTCAGTGGCTCTTAATTGACATTCCCAATGGTGTTTATCAGGGAAAACACAAAATTTAATTATTTGAGATGATGAGTGACAGCTTGGGGTCTCCACAGAGTGTCCTGAGCATGTAGATCTTTTTTTCAAGGAAGAAAAGACTCATTTTTTGTGACAGGTAGCATACTGTTTCCCAGGATCATCTACCAACTGTCTAAGGGAAGAAAACCAGCACGGGCTCTACTATCTGAGGCTATTATCCAGCCCCAGTCAAGAAATAGACACAAGGCTGCATGAGCAGTCCATGCCATTCTCAATCTCTACTTGGATTTCAGGTAGGATTCCTGTCAATTTTATCATAAATGGAATTCCAAGTTATGACTTTCTAAGCATTATTATTTTTTAGTCTTTAGTTGTTCATTTTCCCTTTGCAATTTCCAAAGCTAAAATCACACATAGTTTTGAAAGCTCACAGAGACAGGAGAATCACAAGGGATACAAGAAGACTCACAGACTTAGACTGTGAAACTTTTCTTAAGAACCAGGAGTGCTTTCAACATGAAGACAGGCAGGCAACAAAGGAAGAAATATAGAAGGCAGATAAAATCACCAGTATGGATATTCATTTCTTTTCAGCTTAAAAAAAAAAAAAAAGGCTTACCAGCTATAATGTTTTGAGGCGTTTGAAGTCATTCTCTTCTGGCTTTCAAGAGGCCTGCAGAGACTGTAGCTCAGTTGCGCCCCTAGAAAGCAATGTGTGGTATTACAGCCTTGTAGATAAAATGGACTGAGAAGTCAGGTTATCTTTAGTGATTCTCCTCTTCTATATTTTTGAACTATGCAAACTACCTGCCCTATACTTCAGATTTCTCAGTTATCACCTTGAAGCAATTCATACATATCTTTCTTCCACAGTGTCGCGACTACTCCTCTGTTGGGAAGTAACAAGTGATTGAGAAAACGAGCCCTGTGAACAAGGACACTCGCACATACACACATACACACACAAGCCTGCGTGTACATGCACACATATTTGTGTGTTCTTAAAAAGAGTTTAGAAAGGATGCTCAACAGACTGTCAATGCTGGCAGCACGAAGGGTTTGGGATAGGAGGTGATTTTTAATTATTATGAACTTTTAAAAGCTGAATTGTTGTGAATATTTGAAGTCAATCAAAAAGTCATAATGCCAGCTGAGCACGGTGGCACACGCCTGTAATCCCAGCACTTAGGGAGGCAGAGGCAGGTGGATCTTTGTGAGTTTGAGGCCAGCCTGGTCTACAAAGCAAGTGCAGGATAACACAGGGCTACACAGAGAAACCCTGTCTCAAAAAATCAAAATTGAAAAAACCAAAACTAAAAACAAAAATCATGATGCCCAAGGTAAAAGAATACCATTGACTGCCGCGTCCTACATGGCTCAGTCTTAGAAACCTGGCCAGCACAGTAAAGAAATGAATGAAGGGTAGACACACAGACACACAGACAGAAATGCTGGGGTGAGGTGGACTATGCCTGGCGTGATGGTGTGGCACCAGCTACGCAGAAACCCGGAACCTCAGCACATTTAGTTATATACAGCACAGAGGGAGGCATTTTAGTCTCAGTAGGAGTTGTCTGTAGGGGAGCAGTCCCGGACGATTTATCGTCGGGGAGTAGCAAGCACCTGCTAGGTTTTGCACACACTGCTAAGTTTGCAATTGGACCAGAGGAAGGATTTACCATCTCTCTTAAGCCTAGGGAATGGAGCTTTGAAGATTCCCCATGAATCTGAAGCACTGATCCTCGACATGCCAGTGTCTGTGTCAGACAATACACATTCATTCAGGACTTCCTTGACTTCCACAACTGACTTCTTTCATGACACGAGCCCCTTCCCCACACACTTCTTAGAATAAGACAAAAGGCCTATAACCACTTGGATGGGTCATAAACACTAGAGGAGAAACTAATATGATTATCATGGTAAAGTGACATACGATTAAAATAATTCCTAATAACTTATATTACTATGCCCGTAGAACAGTGTGCCTCTCAAATCCTCATCAGAAAAGCTTATTTTTCAGAGGACAGCTAACATGGAGACCCTAAATGGACAACACGCAGAGAATAATAGACTGTGAAGTCATATTTACCATAGGACACCACCACAGGGTCTCAGGGAACTGCGAGGGAAAGGGAAAGGAAAAAGAGCCACAAGTAGAGGATGAACTCAAACAAATGATGATTTCTTGACACAGCAGGGCAGCTGCGCAGATGCATTCACAGCAATTGCGGCAGCAAGCGCAAGACTTGGGCCGGATCCAGCCACAAGTCCCAGCATGGAGGCTGACGGTAGACATATTGTCCCACCATCATCTGAAGCAGTCAGTGTCTTATAGTTACCGAGGGAGGGGCAGCCAACTTCATTTAATGGCGTGGCTTCCGGTAGACCAACCACTGTCCAGGGAAGGCCCCATTTCTAAGAGCAGTTGAATAACACAAACCGGACTGGGTAGGGAGAAATGAAGAAAAATCGAAGACGGGCGGGTGGAAAGATAAGAGCAGGCATCATGGTTATGGAAGGAGTTGGCCTTGATGAAAATACATTGTATGATAGTCTCAAAAATCTGACAAAACCATTATTAAGATGACAACAATAAAAGTGATCCCCCTTGTTCATTGAAATGATATATTTATTTGCCAGTTTCTTGCATTTCATAGGGTGTTTACAAACTGGCAGGAAGAAAGTAAATTAATTGAGAAGTAAACTTGAAAACTTGTGAAGGAAAAAATTTTCACTAAATAACAGCAAACAAATGTCAGTGAAGGTGGCTGACATCACAGATACAGGGAACAGTTGATCAGATGTCAGTCTGAGAAAAGAGAGCAGACCTGAAGGAGAAGGTAATCAATGCTTTAAAACAAGACCTTTTAAATATCAAAGGAAAAGAACAGTTCTCTGGAGAAATGATCCAATCCTTAAATATATATTAGTAACATCTATTCATGGGATACTTGGCCTTGGAGAGAAATACACAAAGTTTCATCCTGTTAACTAACTGTAAGTTAAGTAACTGTTAAAAGAAAAAAACAAAAAAACCCCCAAAAAACAGTGCACTAATGTTATGACTAGAGTGTAACAGGCTTCCAGACCTTAGCACTACTGACTGTATGATGGAAGTGCCATTAGGACCATAAAACTCAGCATGTGGATAGCACCACCTGCCAAAATGAAAACAAAGACCTAATCCACCGAAGTCCATAGTCCTGGGAAAGTCTCTAAATGTACTAACTTTGAAGTTTAGCTTCTATAGTTCCACTTCTGTATAACTCTTCTTGTTAAATAAAATATGTCAACCCTGAACATGGTTTTTGTGCTTAGAAGCTCACCATGAGAAACGATCCATGCTACTGGGGATCCAGAACAGCCAATGTAGTTACTGTCTGGCTAATAAAGACTTCTTATTGGGTTAAAGCCATGCCTGAGGAAGCTTCTCAAGTGGCTATTATATAACATATTATTATATTTTTATTAAATATAAGACATTCAAACAAATCATTCACGTCACATACTACAAAATTATCAATTTAAAAATATAACACAAATTTAAATTTCATAGAAAGGATGAAAATTGTTATTCTATACATCTTGTGCAATATTTGCATGGGACATACTTAATGCCAGAGCTATTGTTTGTGTTTCTATGACATACAAATATAACTGGATGTCTTATATATTTGCTAAATCTGGCAGTCTTGATACAATAATAAGCTAGTTCTAAATTTAGTCAGTTTTGTTTGTATTGTTTGCTTATGACCAATTGTCTTGGGAAATTAAGAACTTTCTAATACTCCTCTGTATAACCCAAAGTTTTAATAATAGGTATTACACTTAAATTCAGAGACGATGGTTCCTCAAAGAAAATAACAAAACATCATAACTAGTGAAGAATGCCTGAAGCCTATAGGGAATTACTCCAATTATAAACACAATATGTTCAAAAGGAAAGAGACAACTTGAGGGGGGAAGCAAACTCATTTCATTGCATTGTTGTTATGATTTCAGGGAGTATTTTGGGTTGACATGCTTTTAAACTTATAAGACGTGACTGTGTTTTCACACAGTGATAAACTGAGAGAGAGAGAATATGAAGGCTGATAAAGGTCAACAGTAAGTGAGCATTAAGCAAGAAGTAAAATTGTACAGATCAGCGTAGATAAAGGTTGTGTGTGAGAAGTGATTTTTGAAAGCCTGAAGAAAAATGATATGAAGAGAGTAAAGGGTATTTGTTGCTGTGCTTAGGTAGGAATCCCATGTGAGAGCTAATGTTGTCAGCTCGCAGCATCCATAAGAGACAACGCTCTGGGAATGTCTGAGAAGGGGATTCTAGATTGGATGGGTTGAGGTGGGCAGGCCACTGTAAGTGTGTGTGGCGCTGTACTGTAGGCCGAGGTCCTGGAGTGAAAACAGACTGAGCGTGCACATCCTTCTCTGTTTCCTAAGTGTTGGTGCCAAGATGCCAGCTGTTCCCACCCACCTGTACCCGGCCGTGATGCACTGTATCCTCCAACTAGAGCCAAAATAAACCAACCTCCCTCCTGTTTGCTTTCTTTCTTTGTTTCTTTCTTTTTCTCTGTCTGTCTTTCCTTCTTGGTTAAGTGTTTTGTCACAGAAACAAGTAACTGCTACGGCCCTGTTTGTAAGTTTGTATTTAATCCTAACCATTGTCTCAGAAGTCATAGCTCCCTTCAGCCCTTCCATATTGTTTATAATGACAGGAGAGTGCATTACTCAAGGTTATTCAGAAGATAGAGTCAGTAAGTCATTGACCCATGTGGTTACAGAGGCTGAGAAATTCACACAAGCCTCTGAATTGGAAAACCACAGAAGCCAAGGGCACATCCCCAGGAGCAGGGCAGCTGGTGGGGCAAATGCCCAGATTAGTTAAAGGTCTAAAATGAAAAAGGTAGATACTTTTTTGCATGTTTCCTGGTTCAAAGGCAGGAGAAACTGGAGTTCTGATGCCCAAGGACAGTAGAAGAAGGGTCCTGGTTTCAGGCAAGAGCAAAATAATTTTCCGTATTGCTTTTCTAACTGTGCCCTAAGCAAAGTGGGCAATATTCATTAACTGAAGGCAGATCTTTCCCACCCCATCTATGGGCTCACAAGACAATCTGCTGCAGAAACAACCCCATGGGCATGCTCTCACATTGTACTTTAACAGCTCTAGAGCCTCCCTTCAGGCATTCAAGTTGTTATCTAAAATTAACCATATCACTTATCAGTCAAGTTTTGCTGAGGTATATTGATAACTGCATAAATGAATGACCAGATTATACAACGTGGCTCAAATTGTTCAAGCTGTTATGTAACAGCACCCCTCAGGGGCTGCTTTCCATTTCGTGAGTGGTAGTTTCTTCGTTCTCCCTTTCATCTTACATATCCAAGAAGGAACCGAATATTTAAAAATGCTGCCTCAAACACATTTGTATCATATGATGATATGCCTTGAAACTTGCCAGGCTGTCCAAGTTACAGTAGGTGGAATGCTACTTGAAGATTTTCTTTAAGTTGTCACCCCTGGCCCCCAGTAGTCTCCTTTCCCTCACGCTAGGCCCATTGTGTGGTTCCCTTAGTTGTGCTGTAGTGTGAAACACTAAGTAAAAGTCTTGTAGAAAACAATAGCTTTCTTTTGTCAACTTGGTTTGTGTTTTCCCAGCCAAGAAAACATATTTTGTAAGCATCACCAATAAATGTGTTGATGCCTATGGATGCTATAATACAGCTTCTATAAAAGACTTTGGGATTGAAATTCAAGACACATATTTGACAATGGTAGTAAAATCTCAAGAATGAGGGTTTTATGGACTTACATTATTTGAACGACTTTCTAAATTTTTTCATTTACTTTGTACTCTCCCATGTCAAATTGATTTTAATTAATTGAGAAAAAAAAGTTGCATTTTTCTATGTATACTTTAATGAGCTACCATTAGGTAAGACATTGACTAGAAGAAGGCGAAATGATCCACCTGTATCTTAATTATCATTGCTCCATTCAGGCATTGATTACATGAATTGCCAATTTTCCCAGAAGGATTTTTAAATCATTTGTATATTGGATTTGGCTTGTCTTTTGCAGTGTCATGAAGGAAGAATAACTTTAAACAGGTTTCAATAATATTGTTTACTACCTTTTAAAAGGGTAACATGTCAAGGACAGAGTATAAAAGAGATTTGTTTCTTAAGCTGGTACTAATACGTTTCCTGTGGTCAGGAACCCATTTATGAGCCACAGCTAAGACACAATGCCCACAGTACCATCAATGATTTGGGCTTTCTTCTATGCTTTGCTGTCTGAACACATGTCCCAGACGCCGGCATCAACAGATATTTCTTCTTCTTTGGTGAAGCATGGAGCTTCAAGCTATGTCAGGCCATACAGTAAAAAGCAGGCAATGTGTAGCCCCTCATAAGCCAGAATATGCCTCACAGAAGCATGTTTATCACTTAGTCCAAAGTCAAAATTCATTCCTATGAGAGAAGTGGTAACCATAGAGACTGTGAGCAATGTCCTCACATGAAGTACTGAAGCCATAACATACTGCACAAGTTTCTCATTATGGAATTCCAAAAGACAGGGGTCAACGTAAACTTGTTGACCTGGAAGGGAGCAGGGAACTCATGTTTTAAGCTGTGTCCTCAGCAGCTTCTAAACATATGTGCTTATATATGTGGACTTACACATGAAATTAGTGTTTATTTCAAGCTGGATCTACAGACTGTGATCAAGTCAAATATTATCTCAGCTCTGTTTTTTCTCATATGAAATAAAAACTAGTTGTATAGTGAGATTTATTACCTTCTTGCTTAAAAATCAATGACTCATGAGTGTTAGGTCCGAGAATTGCTGAAGGAGGACCCTCAGACTTAGGTAGTATGTAAAAGCAAGGAGCCTTTATTTTGTAGACATTTCCAGCATGCAGAGGCCACCATTTCATAGAAGGGTGACCAGGAAGTGAGCAGGCAGGCTCAATTTAAAGACAGTTAAGTGATTTTCTTAGCATGATTAGGTTATCTTTACATTGATTGGCTGAGGCTGATCTAGGGGATACTAGGGAACTCATGATTGGTTCTGCAGTTGGGTGACTTCATGGAGTATTCAGGTAACAAAGTGTACCCAGGCAAAAAAAGAGTGCCCAGGTAACAAAGTATCATTTTGACTAGCTAGACAAATTGCTTCTAACTGACGTTTAATTTGATTGATCAAATCCTTGGGGACTTTACTAAATTATTGTTTCTGTTTTTCAGGGAGGTTATTGAGTTATTGTAACTGGATTCCATGAATGTAGTTTCCTGTTCTGAGGAATAGAAACTCAGGCCTGTTCAATCTGAAGCCAGTGTTGAAACCTGTCATGGAGTTAGACTGGCTTATTAAAAATCATCCTCCTTATGAGAGCCTTAAGAGTTACCCAAATATCCATTCTGTGGAGGATACTGTTGGAGTAAGAATTTTATTTTTCATCTATTGCACCATGCCTAGGGTGATTTATTGTGTCACTTTATTCTATCACACAAATTAGTTTGTTGGTATAATAGTTTTTTTTTGTTTGTTTGTTTTTAATGTATACACCTTACCCTTGTTCATTTAAATACTGATTTCTCCCCCATCCCATCCCCAACTCTCTGGTTTCAATCCAGATATTGCATTGTGATACTCATTCTAAGCATCCTGTCTCAACTCTTGTGTAAACAGGAACCAAATAAAGCAACTAGACACAATGTTGAGCAGGGAGGAGCCAGATGACAGGAAAGAGGAGAGGAGCCAGAAGGCTGGAGAGGAGTGGGAGGAGAAGGAGGAGAAGGAGGAGAAGGGGCAAGAGAGAGAGCTAGGAGAGCAGAGCTGGATGAAAGATCTTGGAGACACCTTTCTATATGTACATTCATAATGGAATTAATGCCAAATTTAAGTTAAAGTTTCCCAAATGAGTGCATTGTATAAACTGTTCCACATTCTTGCCTCCTTCAAACCTGACTTGAATACAAAATAAAGTTCAATAACCTCATCACAAAAAAAAAAAAAAAAGAAAGATCTTGGAGGACATGGAGCATGAACCAGACCTAAGATTTCACAAAAAGCAGACGGCTGTAAATAATCAAACTCAGGGCGGAAATCAATCAACTAGAAACAAATAAAACTATTCAAAGAATCAATGAAACCAAGAGCTGGTTCTTTGAAAAAATCAACAAGATAGACAAACCTTTAGCCAAACTAACCAAAAGGCAGAGAGAAACTATCCAAATCAGCAAAATCAGAAATAAAAGGGAGACATAACTACAGACACTGAGGAAATCCAAACAATCATTAGGTCGTACTACAAAAGCCTATATGCCACAAAATTCGAAAATCTAAAAGAAATGGACAATTTTCTTGATAGATTCCATTTACCATAATTAAGTCAAGATCAGGTAGAAAGATTGAATAGTTCTATTTCCCCCAAGGAAATAGAAGCAGTCATCAACAGTCTCCCTTCCAAAAAAAGTCGGGCCAGATAGATTCAGTGCAGAATTCTACCAGACCTTCAAAGATGTGCTAACTCCAATTCTCTCCAAACTATTCCACAAAATAGAAACAGAAGGAACATTACCAACTTCATTCTATGAAGCCACAGAATTTTCAATTACTAGTTGAGATTATATACTATGAAATATCCACTGTTTCCAAGTATACAAAGAACATTTACTGAATCATGTATGATCTATTCAAGAGAGAAAAGCTTAAATCCCGGAAATAATTATAATAATTCTGAGTGTGCTTCTGATTGAGGCAAACAACAGCAAAATGATACTTTTACCAGAAATTTTTATCTAGGGAGCTACTGATTGTAAGAATTGATCAAATAGAATCTAAGAATAATTTCACATAATATTTATAAAGGAATATTTAGCAAATGTGTAGATGCATCTATACATTGGTTTTAAAAGAAATATGATTAGTGCATAGTTAGAGAAAAATAAGGGATAAAAAATCCCAATTACATAGGCTATCTCAAGAATTTAGAAAAGGAAATAAGTTAGGGGCTGGAGAGTTGGCTCAGTGATCAAGACCACTGGATGTTCTTTCAGGGGACATGAGTTCAATTCCCAGCACCCACATGGAGGCTCAGAACTTTCTGCAACTCTAGTTGCAAAGAATTCAATGTTCTCTTCTTGCCTCTTTGGGCACTAGCCATACAGACACAGATATTCATGCAGAAAAATACTCATACACATAAAACCATTAAATACTTTAAAAAAGTAAATCTAAAGTATGTAGACATAACAAAAGCAAAAACTAGTGAGGCAAATGTGTTTTCTGTACACAGGCAAAAGAATAATGTTAAGTCATTTGCAGGAAAAGGGGATTCTGTAAGAGATCGTTATAGCAACCCAAGTCTAAGAAAGACAGGAATTGTGTTTTCTATCATTCTGTGACTCTAAGGTTTCAAT
The DNA here is from genome assembly GCF_907164565.1 of Psammomys obesus. Classification (NCBI taxonomy): domain Eukaryota; kingdom Metazoa; phylum Chordata; class Mammalia; order Rodentia; family Muridae; genus Psammomys; species Psammomys obesus. The sequence continues at coordinate 9,061,079 of NW_026593286.1, forward strand.
CATATTGATAGATAAAACTACATGTGTGTGTACACACACACACCCACACACAAAGAGAGAGAGAGAGAAAGAAAGGAAGTGAGAGAGGGTAGGAGAATGAGAAATGAGTAGACAAACTCTCTAGAGGACCCCCCCCAAAAAAAAACCTAATAAGGAGGGTCGTGGATATGGGGGGTATGTGCTCAGAGAACACTTAAATCTCTGATTACATTTTCCAACACTAGTCGTTATTGTGATTACCAAGTTATTTACTGTCAAGTGATTTAATCAAGTTGGCACCCACTGACACATCCATTTCTGCCATTCAATTTCAGTCTGATTTAAATAAACAACTGGGGACAACTATGGGATTGCCTTTAATTTAAAAGCCTTTAGCCAGCACCAAAGACATCATTGAGACCCTGAGAGTTTTCCAGCTGTGTGAGTACTGAAATAAAAATCTGCTTGCAGTTGCTTTTGGTAAGAAATGAGGGTTTTACATCTTTGAAAAAACTGTCAAGAGGATTTTCCAAGTCAATGCTTCTAACAAGTTTTCTTTCTCTTTTGGTAAATGTTCTTGTCCAAGAGGTAAATGAAGGCACCCTTCTGTGTCCCTTTCCAGTAACAACTAAATACTTGGATTAGTGTCACTATATAAATGTCATAGGTGCAATTTGTGAGAAAAAAACTGTCTGTTTGTCTTCTATGTAGGAAATATTTGACCTGCATCACTGTTCATAGTAAAGCTGACAAGCTGTTTGAATCAAAGATCATGTGATGAAGCATGCCAGTTTAGATATCAACAATTTCATTGTTTTATCTATAAAGTCAAACAGCATATAGTCGCTACAGGCTGTGAAGAACAAATTTTTATTTAAAGAATAGACTATTCCTCTGTAAAAGACACCAAGAGTCTTGCCCATCTCTGAACCATGTAAGAGATGGTAACGGTTACATATGCCCATTGGAGAAATAGTATAATCCATGTTGTTGGGGAAACAAACATCTATCTGTCTGTTTGGACTTATGATACATCCCATAGTAAGAAACTTGTGCCTGGTACTACAAACAGTCTTTGCCAGACAGGAGAGAGGCATTGCACATATGAACTCAAAACCATCCATTATAGCATGCACAATGCCTACACGAGCTCAAACCAGCTCTGAAACCAGCACAGATGAGGCAGCGCCTCATAAGGTCCTACACTCTAACTAAGGAACTGTTTGGCAATTGATCCTGGATGGAGGAGGAAAGATTTGAAAGGTCATGGAGATTAAAAATAACTGATTTTGAAGCCCGCATTCACATTTTAAAGGGTACTTTGAGTGCTTTTAAGATGAACTTGCAATTTCACTTTTGTTTAAACTAATACTTGCTCAGAATTTACAAAATGTCCAATATAAGATTTCTTAGGTCCCATATTTCCCTCCACAAAGCTCCACAGACCAAAGAGCAAGACAGATGTACAAAAAAAAAATAACTACTGTAGTATTTTATGAAGGTTGGCAGTGAAATGAGATCAGAGGGAAAATTCACTTTTACAGAAGAAAAAAAAAACAGCAAAATTTCTCCAGACGGAGTGAAAACTCATTTTAGCCTTAAGGATTAAACAAAGTTCAATATGTGAATAGTTGGAGGGTAAGTGACAGTGATAGCAACATCAACTCAAAGCATGTGGATGTAAGAGGGTAGAGAGCACTGATGGATGGGAGACCAGCTATAAAAGCAAGACATTTCACTCTCTCTGACAGGCTAAAACTTGGAAAGATGTATCAGAGCAGATGCTGAGCTAATAATCAAACTTGGGGCAGAGTGCAGGGAATCTTATGAAAGAAGGGGGGATGGTAAGACCTGGAGGGGACAGGAGCTCCACAAGGAGAGCAACAAAACCAAAGAATCTGTGCACAGGGGTCATTTCTGAGACTAATACTCCAACTAAGGACCATTCATGGAGATAACCTAGAACCCCTGCATAGATGTAACCCATGGCAGCTCAGTGTCCAAGTGGGTTCCCTAGTAATGGGAACAGGGACTGTCTCTGACATGAATTTAGTGGTTGGCTCTTTGATCTCCTCCCCCTGAAGGGGGACAGTGTTACCAGGCCACAGAGGAAGACAATGCAGCCAGTCCTGATGAGACCTGATGGGCTAGGGTCCGATGGAAGGGGAAGAGGACCTCCCCTATCAGTGAACTTGGGGAGGGAAATGGGAGGAGATGAGAGAGGGAGGGAGGGATTGGGAGGAAATGAGGGAGGGGGCTATAGGTAGGATACCAAGTGAATAAACTAATTAATATAAAAAAATAAAAATAAAAAAATTGAAAAGAAACATGCTATTACAAAACCTTCACATTCGTCTTTTCAATATTGATTGAATTAAATCAGTGTGTATGTATGTGTGTGTGTGTGTGTGTGTGTGTATGTGTGTGTGTGTTTACTCATTTTATGTGGTACACAGAATGACTCCCGAGGATATCTACATCTGAATTCTTAAAACATTTTTCTATGGCTAAAATGACACTCCAGATGTGACTTATAATCTTGAACCAGTGAGTACCAACTCAGGTAACCCTTTTGAGTCTAATGTAATTGCAGAGATCCTGATTAAAAAAAAGATTTAAAGGGTACAGTATTAGACTGAAGCTGTGTGAAAAAGACCTCTAAAGCTGCTGCCTTAGAAGATGCAGGATGGAGCACAGCTCCCATGAAATTCAGAAGGTCTACAGAAGCTTGGAAGCAGAAGATCCTGGAAGCCATTTCTGACTTCTTGGACCCTGAAATAATAAAAGAAACCTAGGTTCTCTCATGACCCTAAGTATCTTCTAATTTGTTTCAACTATAATGAATAAAGAATATAATCTATGACTGAGCAAGCTACAGAGGAAAACAAATCTTGGTGGTTAAAAAAAAATAGTGAGATTCATTGAAAGATGCATGCAGTGTTGCCTTTTGCAAACATGTTAAGAAATCTTTAAGCGGCTTACAGGTTGGGGCAGTTTAATTTTCTCCCAGTTGATCTTATGTATTGTGTCCCTCAGGACCCATTTAGCCTTCACATTTGAAAGTCAAGGTTCCTGGGATTCTCCCGACTGCAATACTAAAAATAAAAACAAAATCAAACAAAAACTGAAAATCTTGTGTGGATGTTTTCTTCCTTTGTTGATGTTGAGTCTCCCGGAGCCTGCTGGCATTCTGCAATCACCATAGCAAGCTGAAATGAAGTATGAAATAACTCTGAGAGGCTGGCCAGCTGTGTTCACTTGGTCAGGAAGGAGAAGAAATTGAACCATTGTTTCCCGTGAATCCAAATATAAACACGGCCATGAAAAGGCAGCTGCTGCCTGCTTTTGAAGTGGGCACACTGAAGTAAGCACATTCTAATATAAGATAATATATGCCGTGTAAACGCTACCTATTTTACAATGCAACTCACAGTCTAATTTTGTCTAATGACTACACAAAGATTACATTAACACGTAATGCTAGTACCTGAACTTAAGTAAAATCCTTCACCTTTCTCACATATTTGAAGATAAGAGAAGGGGAAGAGTTATTCAAACAGAAACCAGCATGGAGCTGTTATTTTGTTTGTTTGTTTGTTTGTTTGTTTGTTTTTCTCTTGCAGAACACTGATAATTTTGTCCCAGGGTTCAGAGGACCCCAGTGTTATTTGTATAGCTGAGAGCAACACTGTCTCATTCCAGCTCAATCTGGATTGCACATTAGATTTTCCCTTGGGAATTGTTTTGATCTATGGACTCATAATCTGAGTTGTCCTTCTTGATCCACTAACCTCTGAACACTAGTTAATTTGCCATGTCTACTTCAATGCATTAAGAGATTTTTCAGATATCTGGTAAAGCATCATTTGTTACTACATCCGTGAGGGTTTAGAGGAAGACATTGGCTTAATCAGTGATTAAGTTTGATGGTTCATATTGATTATCAAATTAATTATATCTAGATTCATCTAGAAGACAGGTTTTGCTCATGCCTGTGAGAGAGTATCTAGACGTACCTAAAGAGGTTGGAAGACCCACTTTAACTGTGGAAGGACAGAACCATTCCAAGGTCTGGATTCCTGGACTAAATAAAAGGGGAAAAGCTACTTAAGCACCATCATTCATTTCTCTCTATGGCTGCCAGGTGACAGACAGACTCCTGCTACCATGTCTTTCTTCTTTGGGGACCCACTGGACCATCATATCCACAAACTGCCACCCAAAACAAACCGTCTTTCCTGAAACTATTTCTTCTTGGGTATTTTGCCACAGCAAGGAGAAAAGTGAGCGATACAATGGGGGTAAGGCATATCCGTCCTCATCTCATGCCAGCACATACCATCCCATCTGCAGAGAAACAGGACAAGGCAGCGGGAGAGCGTTTGTGCTCTTGACCTTCTGAATCTGGAGGACAATGTGTTGCCATCTCTTGAACTGGACCTCTGAGTTCTTTAGTCTCTTGAGTTTAGGACTTGTGTCAGCTCCTCTTTGACCCCAGGTCTCAGGCTGTTAGCTGATGACTGGCAGCCGCTCCACCACTGCCCACTAGTCTAAAGTACTTCAATTATGCAATATCATTTGCTTCTCTAGTTGTTCATCTTGCAGATGATCTAACCAGGGGATTCCTTGGTTAGATCACAGGAGCAAATAATCCTCATAAATCTCTTCTCATACACATCTGGATTTATCTGAACAACCGCAAATAATACAGTTAGAGACAAACTTGTATAGCAGGGATAACAAGTGTCAGGGCAAACCTACCTAAAATGACAACATGAAGGCTCTTTGCAAAGATGTGCACATTGTATCTCTCACAGCGTCTTTTGAAATGTCATGTAATCCACTTCCCAGGGGTCTCATTGGGCTTGACAAGACCTGACACCTTAAAAGAAATTTACTATGAATTGTTTCTTGATCTTCTTGTTCCAACTGTCATAATTTCCTACTCAGTATTAGGATCCTTTTTAATGCCTTATTTCTAGTTTCCTAAGTTTGGCAGGCTTTATTATTATTATAAATAGTATTAATATATATTAAATAGCTGTTGTTGAAAAAAATAACAGCAGCAACAACAAACAATATGAAGAGAATCAGCGAGTGATTGAGATATAGTAAATGGAAACTTATTAACATGAAAAGGGGACCATGATCCAAGTTCAGTGGTAGTCTTAAAAGACTTACAGTGTACCAAATTATACTGTTACTTGTGTCCAGAAACTAACATTCAATCATTATTTCTGAGCTCATATAGTTGTGTCTATTTCTTTTTTATTATTATCATTTATTGCAATTTATTCAATTTGTATGCTGGCTGTGGCCCCTTCCCTCATCCCCTCCCAATCCTGCCTTCCCTCCATCTTTTCCTCCCATACCCCTCCCCTAGTCTACTGATAGGGGAGATACTCCTCCCCTTCTATTTGACCCTAGCCTATCAGGTCTCATCAGGACTGGTTGCATTGTCTTCCTCTGTGGCCTGGCAAGGCTGCACCCCCCAGGGGGTGGTGATTAGAGAGCCTACCAGTGAGTCTATTTCTTAATTGCTGAAAAGTTCTACTAAGAACATGGGGAGGAGTCATGATTTTCCTCCTACAGACCTAGACCCTCCAACCTGAGCTGGAAAACCTGATCAGTGATCACTACATCCGTAAACCTAAGGCTGACACCAGTGGCTTTTGACTCAGCTACACAGAACACAGCTTTGTAGGTTTGCTTTACCTAAGAGATTTCACCAATGCAGGGGCCAGTTTTCATCTCAACCCAATTAAATCCTCATGCCTGTGTAGATCTCAAGCACGGTGTTAGCTAGGTGTTCCAGAATTGCCCTGACATGCCTCAGTCTTCCTAAGAGAGTTCAGGGAGCAACCATGCTGGAAATTCTTTGACGTCAGCACCATTTCATGACTTGTTGAGAAGCAATTACAGATCAAAACAGGGAGTGGGTTTTGTCCCAGCCTACAGCAGAGCATAGGCTGTGTGTCTCAATCCATTTTGCCCTTCTCCTTGGCAGTTTACTTAAAGTTACTCTAACACTAAGCAGTAAAAATCCGGACCCCAAATAAAGTGTGATATTTGAAATTTAAAATGGGTCCTGTCACAGAGAAAGGTCATGAGTAGATAACCGCTGAAATCAGAATAGTGCCAAACTTTGAGTTAGATGTGTCAATAAAGTTGATGAGCTGTAATTATGCAGAGATCACAAGGAGAACTGTGCCAAAGCTATACAAGAAGTGTTTTGTTCTGCCCTGATCAGCTTTATTTCTGTAAAACTGAATTTGTATTTAAATCAAGGATGTAATTAAAAACAAAAACAAAGCCTGAATTAAATGGTCCCAGAGTAAGGGCCACATCAGTGCTTGTGCAGTGATACAGCTGAAGGACATGAATAAGCCTTGGCATGTCTAATGCTAATCTCTGCTTCTACTCACCAAATGACTATAGTTTCCTATTAAAGTAGACAGCTCTAGATGCTGAAATAAAAAAGAATTCACAGTTGTTTATTTTAGTTGAAGGTCCAGAGATTAATTTATCCAAAGGCACATAGTTTTGTTTTGGTCAAACCATCTGCTCAGAATCCTTTGGAGAAAAGCATGCACACTCAAGCACCTGTAATTATGGAATCTCTTTAGTTGTGTGGAGATTGCTCCGGAAGGCAGCAAACTTAGAGTGATTTCCTTATCCTTTAATGTCATTCTAGTGTTAATCTGTTCTATATGGGATGATCTGCTTGTTGCCAATGTGGATGTCTCTCTAGTCGCCTGGCGGTTTGTAATATCACATTAAAACATAACAATAACAGGACTATTATAAAGAAAGGAAAATAAGAACAGGACTTATCCAGATCTCTTAAAGGTGGAGTAATCCATTGATCTGTAACTCATAAGGCTTGTCACAATGTGCCAGGCTTTCCTGAAAATTCTTAAATATTGTTTTTTTATTAAGTATTATTTCTTATGCATACTAGCTTTCAGTTCTTTGTATTGTAAGGTGTCTGTCCATATTAACCTGCAAGAGAAGGAATCATGAGCTCAGAAAACAGTCCTCCAAATCATGCTGTGATATGTGAGCCCATTGCTCATGAAGTTTATCCTCAGAGCCACAGGTGCTCATTTCTCTGGAAATATGGTGCTCTCTAGAACTCTGACTGCATCATGATATTTCTACCAATATCATCTAGGAGTTAAATGCCCTCATTGTGGTAGGAGTAGCATGTGGGAGGTGTGATAGAATCTTTGCTCTGCTGGGAAGGTCCACAGATGGTGACACTCAACACCAAAATGGCCACCATCAGTCAATACTACTTCAAACAAAAGTCAAGTTGATTTAGTAAATGGAAATATTCAACTCAGAGGGAATTTCAGAAATGCTTTGCTTTAGCATAGTTTATGCCTATACTTTAGCATCACTTGTTTGCATTAAACACATGTTTAAATGTATCTCATTTTTGTCTGGGCTCCTCTCATGCTAGTTTGTGCTTTACAAAGGATGTTTTTCTGTATAGACTGGAACTTAGAACAACTGTCAAATACTACTGGAAGCCAGCCTTCATGTTTAAAGATGAATGTGACCGTGAATGATGTATTTACTTTCTTTCACACTTTTCTCATAAGAGAAATTTGTTTTTGGTACTTATGAAAGTACTATAGACAGCAACTTTGAAATATAATGAAATTAGTTTTCTTTTTATTTTAGGATAGAATTGCCCCCAAGCCCTCTAGGCTACAGAGAAATACTTTTCCTGCATCCCTAAAACTAAATAATTTCTAAAGTGCCTTCTCTAAAAAATAATATGATAGAAAATGCTTTTAAAAATGATTATTACAAAAAGATGATCACTGAAAATGAGGTCATCATATCTGGCTGCAGCAGGTGGTGTCTTTGTTTGGCTTTAAAACTTTAGCTTGTTTTCTGATTTTGTGATGAAAGCTATAAATTGTTCTTGGCATATATATTTAAATTTAAATTAGAAGTTTAAGCAAATATGACCATTGACTTTAAATTATCTTCTCTGACATTTTCCATTACGTTATAGAGAAATGAACTATTATGTTTTATATATGTTATTTATCTGTCTAGTTGTAAAAAGATTCTACACATTTTTTCTTTACATAAATATGACTGAAGATTAGGAAAATAAAAATAAGCAATTATTCTTTAAAACATTTTTACGGTATCATGTATATTTTACTTTTTCATCTTTCTAATCTTCTGGTCTATTATATTTAATATTAGGAGTGACCTGGTATCATTAAGTTCATATTCTACAAAGTATTTCTCACAGCTGAGTTAAAACATACTAAAATTAGAATTATGTTTGGTACATGCAACCATGTTTTCATTGCTTCCCATTTTCTCCCCATAATCATAGTACCAAACTTGAATGTTAAGCTGCTGCTTGAATTTGGATGGGATCATCTACATCCTTGAAACAGCAACACATGTTGGATTTCTCTTTTGATGTGGCTGAGCAATAAATCCTTATTCCAAGATACTCAACACACTGATCAGATCTAAAGACTAGGTGACAAGGGAATGACAGATACATAAATAACACTTAAGCGATAACAGTTCCAAAATGCTTTAATACCTGTAGACTTCCAATTAGCTTAGTTTTTCCAATGAACTACTTCATCAGAAGCTAAAAGAGTGCACTCTCATTACTGCTTTTTAATACATGAAATCCCAGGCTCAGGGTGGTTAATGGTTTGTGCCTGAAGCTATCACATTAGTGAGAGATGGGCACGGTCAGGACTAGCACTCATTAACCTTTGAACACTGGTCTGTATCCTTTCTCAAACTTCCAGGGGGATAATAAATGACCAAGTTACGAGAAAAAGAGAATAAACAACTGTCTGCCTTGTAGAGAGACCAGCTGCTATCCACTCTATAAGGAAATGGGGAAAACATCTACCCTACAAGCTTTAATACTGGAGCCTTTGTATTCTGAGTAGAGCCTCCATGTCACGCAATTCTAGGGATCTACATTTTAGATAGTATACACCCTGACAACAATAACCAAAGGCACCAAAGATAAAATTTATAGGGTCACCACTTGGAAAGTGTCTTCTCAGGAAAGTCTTCTTCAAAGTCCCCTCCCCAAAATGAATCCCATTCTACTCCAAACACCACAGCACTCAGCACTTACAAGATCCTCTTGAAAACAGCTGTTTGCTTTTTGCTGACTCAACTAAAACTGCATACCCACCCCCAAACACATCAATGGTTGCTTATCTGCTAAAACAAACATCTCAGTCACACTTCCTGCACTAACTGGAAAAGTTCTTATGAAGCCTAAAGTTGAGGAGCTATTGGCCACTGGTGGATTGTTCAAGCCCCAGATGATGACCCTAATCATCTATGCACATATAGATAACACTAACTGGACTCCGTGGGTTACAAGGGAGGGGGAGACAGAGATGGAGAGACACAGGCAGAGGCAGAGACAGAGGTTACAAAGAGCATAAAATTGTGAAAGAGCTGTGGTTATAGGGTCTGTGAGGAATTGGAGGAGGCAATAGGAGATAGATACAGTAGAAAGCATTGTGTATATTTATAAAATTCTCAAAGAATGAGAAAATTATAGTTTTTAAGGGTTTTCAGATAACTTAATGCACAGCTAAGTTAAATAACTACCAGAAGGTTGATAATTCATCACTTACATTTAAGCAATGTTTTGGAGAATTTTTTTGTGCTTTCTTTTTTTAATTTTAATTTTTATTATTTACAATTTATTACTTTGTATCCCCCTTGTAGCTCCCTCCCTCTTCCTCTCCCAAACCTACCCTTCCTCTCTTTTCTCCACCCATGTCCCTCCCCCAGTCCATTGATAGGGAAGGTCTTCCTCCCCTTCCTTCTCATTCTGGTCTATCAGGTCTCATCAGGACTGGCTGCATTGTCTTCCTCTGTGGCCTGATAATGCTGCTCCCCCCTCAGGGGGACGTGATCAAAGAGCAGGCCAATCAGTTCATGTCAGAGACAGTCCCTGTTCCCATTACTAGGGAACCTACTTGGACACTGAGCTGCCATGGGCTACATCTCTGTAGGGGTTCTAGGTTTTCTCCATAAATGGTCCTTGGTAGGAGTATCATTCTCAGAAAAGACTCCTGTGCCTAGAATTTTTGGTTCTGTTACTCTCCTTGTGAAGCTCCTGTCCCCTCCAGGTCTACTGTTTCCCACTTCTTTCATAAGATTCCCTGCACTCTACCCAAAGGTTGACCATAAGTTTCAGCATCTGCTTTGATAGTCTGCAGGGTAGATCCTTTCAGAGGCCCTCTGTGGTAGGCTCCTGTCCTGTTTCCTGTTTTCTCCTTCTGATGTCCATGCTCTTTCCTTTCTAGATGGGGATTGAGCATTTAGCCAGAGTCCTCCTTCTTGATTAGCTCCCTTAGGTGTACAGATTTTAGTATGTTTATCCTATATTATATATCTAATATTCACTTATGAGTGAGTATATACCATGTGTGTCTTTCTGCTTCTGGGATACCTCACTCAGGGTGATCTTTTCCAGTTCCCACCATTTACCTGCAAATTTAATGATTTCCTTGTTTTTTTAATGCTGAGTAATATTCCATTGTGTACATATACCACAATTTCTGTATCCATTCCTCAGTTTAGGGACATCTGGGTTATTTCCAGCTTCTGGCTATTATAAATAAAGCTGCTACAAACATGATTGAACAAATGTCCTTGTTATGTATTTGAGCATCTTTTGTAAATATGCCTAGGAAAGAAGCATAGCTGGATCTTGAGGAAGCACTATTTCTAATTGTCTGAGAAAGTGCCAGATTGATTTCCAAAGTGGTTGTACAAGTTTACATTCCCACCAGCAATGGACGAGGATTCCCCTTTCTCCACATCCTCTCCAGCATGTGTTGTCACTTGAGTTTTTGATCTTAGCCATTCTGATGGATTTTTATGAGAGGCCGAAGAGAAGGCTTTGCATGAGACAAAAAAACTTTTACTTGAGAGTCATGTTGGGTTAGGAAGAAGAGGGCTGTCAGTAGCTGTATTGAAAACGCAGCAGCAGTGTAAGTGCTGTAATATAACGACAAAACAGCTGCTTGGTATGAGTGAGAATCATGAATATAGACCATTGAACAATGGCTGGAGAGGATCTGGGTTTATTCTACATCTTACATCAATATTATAACTCAATTGCATGGTCCCTGCACCTTGAGGGAAGGGCTTGCTAATAGACAGAGAGCAGTCTTTTGAAGCTGTTCTTTTTATGGTACCCTCCCTCATCTCCTCTGGTGCCACCCCCCAATTTGATAGGAGAGGTTCTTCTTCCCTTCCATCTGACCCTAGCCTATCAGGTCTCATCAGGACTGGCTGTATTGTCTTTCTCTGTGGCCTGGTAAGGCTGCTCACCCCTCAAGGGGAGGTGATCAAAGAGCCAGCCACTGAGTTCATGTCAGAGACAGCCTCTGTTTCCCTTACTAGGGAACCCACTTGGACACTGAGCTGCCATAGACTACATCTGTGCAGGGGTTCTAGGTTATCTCCATGCATGATCCTGGGTTGGAATATCAGTCTCAGAAAAGGCCCCTGGGCCCAGATTTTTTTGGTTCTGTTGCTCTCCTTGTGGAGCTCCTGTCCCCATGTGAGTGCTGTGGAGAGTTCTTTGTATCAGAAGTCAAAAGTCTTCTACTCCTGGAGACAAAGTTCCTATTTTTCTTCTTTGATTGATTGATTTTGTTATTTGAACTCAGAATACTGGTTCCTCCTACATTCTCTTATCTCCTCCCCCATCCTATCTAACTTCCCCAGGGTCATGAGTTCTGGTTTGGTTCTGTGACTCATTTAATCTAGTCCTTCTGTGTGATCACTGGATTGAAACCATCCACTGGGAGATGGTGGGGTCATTGGTGGGTCCAGAACTAAAGGCAATGATTTCCTTCCTCCTTGAAGTGATCAGGAGCCAGCAGTACAGTAATGTAGCAAAGGTACAAAATTGTTACATGTGTTCTTTACTTTCATGTTTCAAAAAAAAAAAAAAAACCAAAACCTTGCATCACTCCTGTATTCTTTGAGTTTTGACTTAGATAACCTCTGCTTCTTAGCATAATTGCCCTTTTGATTCACCTATCTATTTCTTCCCATATCTACAACAGTTATTTACAGTAAATTGCACAAAACTATTTTTGGTGTTTTCATTATTGTACCACGCAGATATATTCAAAACCAAGACACTAATTCCTAATGTATTTGCATTTCTAAATTGTTTTTGTAGTGATTAAAAATTGCCTGTTTTAGTTACATATCTTTATATGTGTATGTATTTTATGTACATATAATATACATATCTTATATATAAATACATATATATTTCTTTCTGCTGAATTGGTTGCAAATTTAGCAGCTCACACTTAAAACTTATTTTATAGTGTTAAATGGTTAAAACTTATAACCAAGCAAATAAGATAAGTATTATGTTCCTCTATTTGTGGGAGACAAGCCCCTCCTTTCCCAAGATCATCCTTGTCATGTGTATTTGCTTTCTCAGGTCTGCTCTACAAGAATGCATGAGCACACATCATCCTGAGAATGTTCTTGGACTTCACCTGTGTTATATATCTGTGTCTTTTCCTATCCTTGTTTATCTCCCTCTTTTGGTGTATTGTTCTACCAGTTTCTAGAAAAAAAAATAGAAAATCTGAATAGTTTTTATTATTCCTTTAGATTTTTTGTTGATCATTTGGATTGATGTAGACTTCTAAGTTAGAACTTTTTTTTTTTTTTTCATTTTGAGACTTTGCTTTCTTCCTTTTTGTTCACATTACTGTTTGAGCCTGATGTTCTCAGGTGCCCAATTTTATGAAGTTATTGATATTTTTCCTATTTCCCTCAGAATATTATCTGGAATCTGAAAGTTGTTCCTACCAGCTTATGCATTTCTTCTAGTTTAGACATTTCATGGGAAATTAATCATTCATATGCATGAATATCCAAAGTTCTTCAACATCACTCCAAAATTCTAGTGTCATTGTCTGGATGGTGTTGGGACAGCATTTTTCAACATCCTGGAAAAGTACATTGAATAGTCAGTGTTGAGAGGTAATTTTCTAGATCATTTGGTATCAAATACTCTGTCATCTGACTGAAATCCACCTTGACTCAGGAGATGTGGAGAGGAGCTTAAGAGCCCTATTAAGTGGTCTGACAGTTCTGCTGGTGTTGCTCTGTTGGCTGGGACCCACCCTGAGAGGGCACTCTGCTCCTGAGGAAAGCTGTACCTTGGCTCCAGAACTTCATGAATCACTGCCTGTTTCTGTTTTTGAGGGGGGTGGACTATTTCTTGAATGAGTTTTATGCTTGTGAAAGTTTAAGAAACTGTTCTGGGGGAGGGGCTGGAAAGATGGCTAAGTGGTTAAGAGCATTATCTGCTCTTCCAAAGGGCTCAGGCAGCACACACAAGGCAGCCAATTCCAAGGATTTTGACACCTTCACACTAATAAACATAAAATAAAATTAATAAAAAAAAAGAAAGAAACTTTTCTGAAAGGCCTTCCCTGAGAATGAAGAAATGGTTCAGAGTCGATAGACTCTCAACACAGTAATTGATTTGTTTTCTTTTAGTTGATGTGACAAACATCATGAGCAAAAGCAACTTGAGGAGAAAAGGCTTTGCGTTATCTAACAGGTAATAGTCCATCATCAGGGGACACCAAGGCAGGAGCCCGACATCAGGAATCTGGAGCAGAAACTATGAAGCAGCACTGTTTACTGGTTCACATCCTGCTACCTTTCTTATATATGCTTGGCCAACTGGCGTGAGGATGACATTACTGACAGTAAGCTGAGCCCTCGGAAATCAATCTGAAATTAAGAAAATGCCACCCATGGACATAGTTTCTGGCCAATCTGATGACAGCATTCTTCAGTCGCAGTCCACTCTTTCCACAGGTGTCAAGTTTGCGACTAAGATTAGCCAGCACTGCAATACATTTAAATTGTGAAATGGAACTTATTTCCCAGCCTGATTAAAAGACACATGTAATCCAACAGTAGGAAGCAGAGTATGAGGTAGAATAGTGAGTAGTACATGAAGCTCTTTTCTGCTCAGTTTTGCTGTACAGGAAGTTCTAAATACCATGGGTGTTGGCTGAAGAGATGGTGAAGATCGTATTGGAGCATATGACATCTGGATGATTCAATTGATTGACATTCCACAGTTACACAGAAAACTTCCAAAATTTTAACTAGCGTCTCCAGGCGCAGATAGTAGCTGCTCTACTTATGTCTGTTTCCCTTGTGGTTGCATTTTCTTTTTAAGTTCATGGTTATTTTCTCCATGGGCTTGAAGCTTTCTGTATGTCTATTGTGACAATGATTGGGGAATCTAGATTACTTATAACTTATATAAACAAGCACCTTGAACGAGTCTAATGACTTGATGCATAAAGTTGTCAAACACAAAAACCAAGATCTATGTCTCACTCTGAGGAGGAACAGCATCCCAAAAGACACCGGAATGATGTCTCACCTCACTGTACTCACATACCTGCTTTCTATATATTTTTCTCCAAAACTCATCCAGAACTCTACCTAAAAACTTTTTATAAATGCTAAGCTTGTTCTATGCAATAAGACATTTGCTTGAATTCACTTACATAATACACACACTTAAAGGAAAGATGATGTAAAATGACTTTTGAGTTGTCCGTATACAGTCACAAAAAAAGTGAGAAAAACAAACCATTGGGAAATAATTTTCTTTTCTCCTTAACCTCATTAGGTTTATGTGGCTTCAGAGACACCAGTGAAATTGCAGTTGCTGCTTCTCAAATGTTCCATCTGTTCCTGCTGTTCATTCTCCTACTTGAAGGCTGAATCCTTTGGCTTCCCAATTAGTCTCAGTGCCCAACTGTGATGATGGCAGAGGGAGAGGTAGAAGGAAGCATGTGGAACCAAGAAATGGTGATTGGCTGTCATGAAAATATGTCTAGTAGGAAATGCAAAGACAGGGAGAAGTAAAATTATAGCCAACATTGCTGGAGTACTGTAATTATCCCAAACTACATTTGAGTGTCTCGACTTCCAGAGGTTACTTTTCTGTGTACACATTTTTTTTATTCTGTTTATGGCATCTGAATACATGGACCTGGTTTAAAAAAATAGAATGGAAGGAGGCTGTCCATGTTTTGTATCTGTTGCTGTGATTTAGACAGACTAAATAAAAGCTGCTTAAGGCAGAAAGGGCTTATTTAGCTAACAGTTCCAATT
Organism: Psammomys obesus; assembly: GCF_907164565.1. Taxonomy (NCBI): domain Eukaryota; kingdom Metazoa; phylum Chordata; class Mammalia; order Rodentia; family Muridae; genus Psammomys; species Psammomys obesus. Next base: position 9,076,280 of record NW_026593286.1, read on the forward strand.
TCAGTCCATCATTGTGGTAAGTCAAGGCAGGAACTTCAAGGAGCTACTCACATCACATCCACAGTCAAGAACCAAGAAAAAAAAATGAATGCATGCATATTATTTGCTTGCTTATGCTCAGATTGACTTTTCCATTCTTACACAACTCAGGACCCTCGCCTAGAGAATAGTGACACCCACAGTGGGCTGAGTCTTCCCACATGAATGAACTTTATTAAGAAAACGCATCTACAGAAATAGCCAGAGGCCAGTTCAATGCTGATAACCCTTCACTGAGATTCTCTCCTGGCAACTCAAGGTTGTGTCAAGTTGATAATTAAAATTGATCTAAGATTTACTGTGTGCCCACTCTGAGTCAGCGGTGATACACACATTTTTGTTTCAACCACATCAAAAATTCTAAGTAAAATAATCCAAAGTTCATGGGTAGCTAAGAGGGAGAGTTGGGATACAACACAAAATATGATTTTGTTGCTTATGCTCTTTATACTACCTGGATTCTATAGAAAAAATTCTAATTGCAATTTTAGGCCAAATATCACTTTGAATTAGTTTCCTCCTACATATAACACATCTAATAGTTATTTCTACCATATAGGCCAATTACGATGTTTATGTAATACAATGAATTTGGACTATTAAGCATATCAAATTGGCCTTCTTGAAAGAAAAAAAAACCCCACTAACCAAGAAATATGGTTAAAAGAAACTTAGAGCAGAGCATGAGCAGGCTAAATCATTGTAAGATATGACATACCAAAATTTAATGATTAATATAAAATTGATCAGACCATATGAAGATCCTGTGGAAGGAAAACTCCTCTACGGGTTGTGAGAAATTCTAGTTTATTCTCAATATACATGTGAGTGAACTGGTCACGTAATTAACAGGAAACATCACCTATGAGAAACAAAGCATAGACGTGACACCACAAAAGCATTCCCTTTGTCTCATATCTTCACTGCGTCCTTCAGTCCATGCTCTGTTGGACTGTTGCTACTGTTTCTTTGATACAATAGTGCATACATGTTATCTTATCTAAAATATTTGCTGGTTATAAAAACTCTTAACCCCTGTGTTTAGTTGAATGTACACTGATCTACATGGTTTCAAATTACATATATTGTATATATTATTGATATCCTTAACTCCACCCACAGACTTTATTAGCCATAGCTACATTAGCACATTGAGCCATCTGAGATACAGCATTTGCTTCATGGTTTTAATGTTATTTACTTGCATTTCTAGTCTCCAACCATAAACTACTGAAGAATACACTATGGGTAGAATATTTAAAATTTTTGTCTTATGCATGGATCATTACTAAAAGTATTCATTGAATAACTATGTGTGAATGATTCCAAGAACTATATATTACATGCCTGTAAATAGATAATTAAATTCCCCTTTGAGAATCAAACTATTAAATCACTACAAAACAAGACTCAAGATTAATCAGATAAAATATTTCCTTATGACAAGGGCAAGAATAGGGACATTCTTCAATCTTAATAAATGTAAAATTATTCAACTGTCTGATCTAACATACACATTGTTCTAGGCAACAGTGAGTTTTACTTATCCACAGCTTGTGTTTTATTCATCTAGGTTTTACCTATCCACAGCACTCTCGTGTGATTCTTGCCTATATTAAATATGTCAATGTGCTAGTGTCAAACATAGACAGACTGACAAGACCAAGATGCTTGAAAAATACAGTTTTCCCCACTTTTCCAGTTGAGCATTTCATAGTAAGATTTTTTCTTTTCTTTTTTTTTCTTTTTTTTTTTTTTTTGCTTTGCTATTGTTCATTTAGTGTTAGTCATTTTGAAAATTTAATGAATTTTGATTCAGTTGTGTTCAGAATCGTTTTTTAGCAGGGATGTGGCCCCCGGTGGGGTTCTCCTGCTCCAGAGGATGGCCCCACACAAGCACAGGCAGCACTAACTGAGCTCCCTGGCTTTTAAAAGGTTTCCTCAAGTTGGGGATGGCATGCGGTGGTAGGGCTCTTGGAAGACGTGGGGAATAGTACTATAAACACTAAAAATAAATTCCCAAGGAATAAATTAAAATATATTTTCAAAAATACAGTGATATTTAAAGGCAGCATCTGTAACTTAAATCCCTTTAAAATTTATAGACTGCGTACTATGAAAGTTAGTCAGCCATTGCTATGCCATCTCTTGAACATTGATGGACAGTCAGCATATTAATAACCTCATTTAATAGATCTATTCTGTGAATAGATAATATGATTACACATTTGTGGTGCTTCACATTTCACGGTGTTTGTAATTATATGAGCATTTGCATACACAAAATGCTACTGACTGGAATAATTTTTTGGATATCTAGTTGTTTATGATTTATGATGGCAGCTTGGATTTAAAATTTAGTTCAAATATAATTCTGCCCATTGGCTTGGTTGCAAGCACATTTATTTTATTGACATTTTTTATTACAGCTGTTTTCATGTAAGGTGGCATTGGTAACAGAAAGGAAATAAATGCTGATGGAGTGTTCATCACATTTTTATTATCTTGCCAAGTAAAGAAAAATAAAAAATAAAAAAAAAAAAACGGGGGAGGGGGAAAGTTGTCTGAAATTATACCTTGCCTTGGGTAACAAAAATTCCGTGTTTAATAGTATGGCTTAAGCCTTCTTATTCCTCACTTTCCTCCCAGTATAGGGAAAATAGAATGTGTGTCGCATGAAACTTCACTTTTCCCCAAGACTGTTCTCTGCCAGTGGCACACCCACAAAGCAGATGCCCAAGAGAACACTCGCTTCTACATTCTGTAACTAAATCCTCCCTCTAGGGAAATCCTCTTCTAGGGCTGCTGTGTACAAAGAAATAAGCTGTTGTTCACCAGTTATCATTTAACAGACAAGAGGATGGGGTCTAGCCTCATTTGATCGTACACCTTTAAAGTGGGAAGACAATCCTCTCTTTCAGGTATTTTAGTTCTCTTAACATCTTTCAGGAAAAATCACCCTATATACGGATTCACTTCCAGTCCAGGTTTTAGGTGTATTTAAGGTAAGACAGCCATATGTCAGGAAGGCATATTTGGAGAAAAGAAATGGCAGCTGTCAGTCATAAGCAAGAGTCCAGTTACTCAGCAGTTAGTTGCACGGATCCCAGTTAAACCTCTCATTTCATCTTTCAACTTCCTCAGTTTCTCTGACCACCCCCTTTACAATTTGTAAAAATTCTTGTTTTGTTGTTGCTGTTTATTGTTTGATTTTTTTTTTTTGAGACAGGATTTCTCTGTGCAGCCTTGGCTGTCCTGGACTTGCTTTATAGAGCAGGCTGGCTTTGAACTCACAGAGATCTGCCTGCCTCTGCCTCCGCTACTGCTGGGGTTACAGGCATGCACCATCGCATAGCAACAGTAGACATTCTTAATCCTGAATCTCGAGGCTTTCTGTCTGGAGTTTTCTTCCCTCAGTATCTGTAGTAGCACTATTGTTCTTCATCAATGTTTAGTTCAAATTTTTATGAACCCCAAAAGTCAAAATACATGACCCATCAAAATCTACAGATCTTACTGTAACATTAGCCTCACTAGATTAAAGGGATTTGAGGGCCTTAGCATATTTAATCTTCCCTTCCATTTCTGTAGGTAAATAAGCATATCTGTCTTTATATACCTTCATTTATAGATCTATACTGTACAGATATATAAATGCATACAAATAAGATTTAAAATTTGCACAATTTATGCTATTACTAAACACTCCCTTTAAATGAATTCTAATTTATTTCCCTCAAAGCTGAAATGATTAGAAAGTTATAAAATTTCTTTGCATGTTAGCTTCTGTTTTTCACATAATTAAAGAGGTTTGCTTTGTAAGGGCTGCTTCTAAATGACATATAAATTGCATTTTTAAACAGATTTTATTATTTAAGTGTATGTCTTCGGCGATTTAAAATTAAATGAATCACTAGTAGAATCTGCGGGTGTCTGGTACTAAAAGTGACATATGAATTTCTTCTAGGAAGAAAGGGAGGTCAAGGGAACATGTCCTTCCAGAATGGTCATTGTAGCTAATAGGATCCACAGCTAGGTAAAGCTGATACTTGCTCTTCTCCTCTGGTAGCATGCAGAGCACCTCCCGGTACTATGAGAGATAGCTAGTCGGGACAAAACCCCCAGGTCAGTAGCAGGGTGACTTCTCCATGTTCTATGACTCAAGTATGTGGTGTCTTCAGCAACAGCACATACAGCTAAAATGAAATGTCCAGGACGAGCTACAAAAGACGATGACTGGAGTTGTTGGATATGCCTCCCTCCCACAGCTGACAGTGACCAGAGTGGAGTTGCTATTATATTAGGATAATATAGTATTAGGTTAATATAATAGCAAAACACATAATAGCATCACTGTGGAGAAACTGTAGTCATCTACCCTTTAATTTTCAGTTTGTTCATGTGAATGATGCTTTTGGTATTGGATTGTTAGTGGACACGGCATGTGCTGAGGCCTTTTAGACGGTTTCTTGCTCTCTTAGTTTTCTAGCTCTTGCTGTGAGAACAACATGCCACATTTATCCTTTGGCCCAAGAAAGAGAGCAGACACATCGAACTGTCTCTGATGACCCCAAACATAACTTGAGTCAAACCTAGACTGTCCCGCTTCCAGATGACACACAGATGTCACAGTGGGAAGCTGTCTAATAACATTTTGGAGGTCACCTGTTGAAGAGGATGACTATTAAAGTGATCCAGAACTTCTATTCCTAAACTGACCAGCAGAAAGTGCTTATGGTCTGTGCTATGCAAACACTATTTGAGGCCATGTTTCCAGGAAGTCTGCTCTGTATTAACACTGCATGGCAGCATCATCTTTTGAGAGGACATCCACGGCGCATCTTCATTGTTTCAGGATTCCTCCTACTTCTTGGGAATGAGACCTCATTACTGGACTCAGGGAGCTTGGTGATAATCATGGGCTTGTGCGTAATTGAAAGTGGCGGACCAAAATCATAGCAATGGAAAACAATACACCAAATCATTAGCACACACACTGGAACAAGACACCATGCTCATTTGACAATCAGTAAAAACATGTCTAGAGCTTAGCTCAGGCTCTGACCCCCGGCTTTTTGGCCTATGCGGAAACCAGCCCACAGAGAGCTCTTCCTCAGGTCAACACAATGATTAATGGAGTTGTGTCTTCTCTAGAAGACCCCTTTTCTTCAGAACACAGCTAAAATGCCAAGAAGAAACTCTTTCAAAGCTTCTGAACAAACAAGATAGATGCCATAACTTCCATGTACCAAACTTCATGTATTTCACTTATAATAGTTACTATGAGACTTCCTAGCCACCCAGAGAGCACTTGAAAAATTTTCACAGCAAATCTTAGTGTAGTCGGTGAGTGTGGTTTCAGATAACAGTGAGTGTAAGCCCAGCTTACATGTGAACACAAAATGGAGATAAATGTGGCCCTATAGATCCACAGAAAATGTGTGGTTGCAAAGCAATGGGGGAGGGGAAGAAAACTAACTCTTACAAAGGTGACCTTACGAATGCATTTGGAAGATACATGATCTTGTAACCAACATTTCTTTTCCCTCTTTGCTGTTTCAGAGTGTTTTTCATCATCAACTTGGCTATGTAATTTTTGACAAGGTCCCACCTCTGTTTTCTAAACCACTGCTCCTTTGAAGGCTACTGTTGCCACACCCTTAACTTCTCACTTTGGGAGCCACTTTTTCTTCTCAGAGTAAATGCTGCCTCCAGGGAGAATGAGAATAACAGCTTACTTTGCAGAGTTATGTTGAAGAGGAGATGTCATACACATAAAAATTCCATTCCAGTACTGACATCTAGAATGGGTGAACAAAGCAAATTAAGTGTGTCTGAATGTCAAGGTTCTTGAGCATGATTTTTCATGTAAGAATTAAGTAAAGTGAGTTCCCCAAATATTAAAATGTTTCTCCATCAAAATGTAACAATTACCACCTTTCATTTTAAACTATCAAGGACCTCAAAAGTTGGGCTTCAAGTAAGGAAACAAATTACTATTTTCAATTTGTCTAATAAATAATGTTTTCCCAAATGGACATCATCTTTTTTGAATTTTTATTATTATCATTTATTCAATTTGTATCTCAGTTGTACCCCTCCTTTGTCTTCTCCCAATTGCACCCTCCCTCCCTCTTCTTCTCCTATGCCCTTCCCCTAGTCCACTGATAGGGGAGGTCCTCCTACCCTTCTATTTGACCATAGCATATAAGGTATCATCAGGACTGGTTGCATCTTCATCTGTGGCCTCCCCTCAGGGGGAGGTGATCAAAGAGCCAGCCACTGAGTTCATGTAAGAAATGGTCCCTATTCCTCTTACTAGGGACCCCACTTGGAGACTGAGTCTATGGGCTACATCTGAGCTGGGGTTTTAGGTTCTCTTCATTCATTGTCCTTGGTTGGGATTTCATTCTCTTTAGGGCCCCCAGGGCTCAGTTTTTTTTCTCTGTTGGTCTCCCTTTGGAGCTCCTGTCCCCTCCAGGTCTTTCTATCTCCTCTTCTTTCCTAAGATTCCCTTAACTCTGCCCAGTTTGGCTATGAGTCTCAGCATCTGCTTTGATACCTGGATCAGTAGAGTCTTTCAGAAGCCATCTGTGGCAGGCTTCTGTCCTGTCTTCTCCTGCTTCCAATATCTAAATGTTCCCCCAAATCCTTCAACTGCGGGGAAAAGAAATGTTTGTTCTAGCTTTTCTCACTTGAGCTACAGGATCTGTGGCCTGATTTGTTTCATCTTCTCAACTCTATTGACCTTCACACACATTAAAAGACTCAATTAGAGAAATGAAAGATGCCATTCACAGTTCAGATGCAGCGGCACCCTGCTTTCCTGAGCAATGGCCTGGTCCGATTGAGGATCTCTGCCCTGTAATTACTATGTCCTTTTAGGCATGATTGTAACCATAACAGATTCGTCAACTCTAGCAACAATCTGTGTTTTTTTTCAGAAGACAAATCTATTTGCTTGTTTCACAGCTAATGCATCCTTTGTGCTTTCTTTTCATTTGCCAGATGATCAAAACAATTTTTTTTTTCTGCAGTTGTTTCTGTTAGCAAACATCGAGAGCAGTTTTCAAAGTTATTTTTTTAAGTAGTTCATAGCAGGAAGATTTAAAGGACTGTAATCTATTCCACAGTCACTAAGGAGTAAACTTTCCTTCTGAAAGGAGATATTTTCTAGGTCAGGGATGCATTTAAAATGCCAGCACAGAGGTGGACATTGCAGCCAGTCCTGAAGAAACCTTCTAAGCTAGGGTCAGATGGAAGAAGAGGAGACCTCCCCTATCCATGGACTTGGAAAGGGGCAGGGAGGAGATGAGGGATGGGATTGGGAGGGAATGAGGGAGCAGGCTACAGCTGGGATACAAAGTTAATAAACTGCAACTAATATTTAAAAAAAATAAAAAATGAATAAAAAATAAAATAAAATAAAGAAATGCCAGCAATGAAGCTGGGGCTGTAACACAGAGGGATATACACTGAACACACACAGGAACCTGGACTGTTTCTCAGGCTGTGATAATGGTATCGATGATGGCGATATTGGTGGTGGTGGCAGTGGTGGTCAGAACGACAATGATAAATACTGCTAAGGTATGAAAATTGCAATCCACTGTCTGATCTTCCAACATAAGGGTGTCCTTGCCTCAGACTCTATCAGGCACCGAGAGCTCCTTGACTCAATTTATAAGATACAGACTGAAATTTCTAAGTACCGAATGTTTGCTACCAGAAGCTCCCCGACAATATGTGTCAGTTTCATCTCTTTGTGTCAAAGTGAAGTTCAAGTTGATAGACTGCAACATCTCAAGGGGCTGTCTACACACAACCTATCTGGGGAAGTGAGATGGCCATGCTTCTGCAAAAGCTCCCTTTCCCAAACCTCAAGTCTCTCAAGCAACGCTCACCTTTTTCATGCCACTTCATACAATTTCATTCCTGCTCTCTGCATCTCCCTTTTGCCATTTATAAATTGCTTACTGAGTATAATTAGAAACTAATTCTAGAGCAATTATTTCCCTTCTACAGGAAAACATAGAATTTAAGATAATTGTCACACTATGGTTTCAAAACAATTGTCCCTGCCTTCTTGTAACACACACACACACGCATACACACACTGCTACACAAGCACACAGATACCATACATATACACACATAGACCACACTGATTTATTTTCTCTCTGTGTCTTTCTGTCTCTCCTTGTCTCTGTGTCTCTCTTGCCACCCCTTCATCTGTCTCTGTCTCTCTGTCTGTGTCTACTGTCCTTCGAAGGTGGAGGACTATTAAAGTCACCTCTATTTGGGTCACTTCTCTTTGCCATGGTAATTATATTCCAGTGTCCTGCCAGCTTCAGGTCCATCTCAAGATTGCAATTCTGCATAGGCATATGGAAGATACATATATGTATATGTATGCCTATATATATGTTTCCTACAAATTTTTGATTCCTTGTTGCTTATTACCCACTAATTTTTTTGTCTTTATGAATAAAATGCTGCTTACCATATATTGGTTCAAAAGTCTTCAAATATTTTCTATGATGATTGTGGGAAAAGTTTTTTTAAGTATGAAAGAGTGAGTACTTTGATTAATATAGGATGTCTGAAAATCAATGCAAAAATCTGAAACGTTGGGCTAATTTTTGACAGCGTACTTTTTTTAAAGCTTTGGTAGAAAACATGCTTTGAAAAGCTGAATTAATGGGGCCATGAGCTACTCTACATAAGTCAACATACCTGTATCTACTTTGTTATATTTCCTTGCCCCTTACTAACATGGCATGTTATCGCTTTAAAGAATGTTTATTGCGTTCACATTTCTTTTGCTATCTGATGGCATGTAGCATTTTGAGTGGTTTTTTTTTTCTGCTTTGTAGCTATGTCTACTAATTTTGTTGAGATATTTTCTGTATTTTGTCATATTGGTATAGCAGAATTATTCTATTTTGACATCAAATGTGAATTAGTCAGTCAAACTGACAAAAAAAGAGGTCTTAAATTTTTAAATTTTACATTGCTTTTTTTATGCTTCAGCTCTGTCACAGAAATCCCTTGCTTGAACTACTCTATAGGAGTCCCAATAAAACCAGACTGAGCGGGAGCCTTAAGCCCTACAGAAAGTGCTGGGCACAGTTTCTCGACTTTCTTTTTACCTCATATTCTACTATGAACCCCAGGACTGATTCCACTTTGGCCATAATTACGCAGGGTCTGAATTTTAATCCTACCTGGTACTTTATTCCTGATCTTTATAAAATCAAACTCAGAATCCAAAGCAGAAATACTGTGCACTTACATCAACTATGCCTGAGTAGATAGTTGAAGTAGCTGCCCACACACTATCTCTTGTAGCTCATGCGTGTCACTGCCTTGCAGTTCTTCATTAATGCTCCTCTCATTTTGACATCTCTCTAACACCATGCTCCCTCCAGTACCTGATCTTGTCCATCCTACTCACATTTCATCCTCACTGTTTCTTTCAATGTGATCAGCTACTAATGTTCACTGACAATATAAAACGAAGAAATGAGGGCTGGCAGGTTTCTACCATCTAAAACCAAAGCTGATTACGGCAGTTGGTATTGAGTCTCTATGCTGCCACTGGGTCTCATATATAGCTGGAAAACTGGCTGACATTTCAGCTGCAGTTAGCACACTTTTAGGTGGCCTGTTTGTGGGTGGATTGATGAACATCCTATATATTCAACCGGTTTTCTCTACAGCATCTATAATCCTGATGCAGGAACAGAACAGTCATTGAAAATTGTCTTGAAATCCTATCAAGACCTACAAGAGACCCATAGCTCTAATACACAGAATAATTAGAAGCATTTTGGGACAGCTATTGAAGACCTCTTTAACTTATAACTCTATAGTTTTGCCCTTAGGAGCTAGCGACGTGTCCCAGAAGCAACAGTAATCTTGCTTTTTTTTTCCTAGTTGTTGTTATTGTTGTTTCTTTCAAACAATATGCCAATAGTCCTCACATCTGGAATTAACTTCTGCAGTAATTTTTATTCCTCAAAACCAGGTATTTTTTTCTTTAGACATGTTTGCCTTAGACAAAAAGAAGGCTTTTGTTGAGTTTATGTATCAAGATTGTCTCAATAAAATAATAGATGTTTCATTGAAATCAGAATTTTAATTCCCAATAAACTGTATCATGTCTTGTCATTGGCTCACTTACAGCTTGGCTCCTGCTTATGAAGCAAATCTCATCTTGCTGTGTTAGGCTTCCCAAACATCAAAACCAAGTATGCCAATGCCTTGGACTCTGGTCCCTAATGGGATATTTTTCCCCTCAGCTTAATAACAGTTTAGGCCCAAGATTTGGAAACATGCAGTTTTTCATTCTGCATCCGTGTTTGTTTTTATTTTCCCCATCTACAGCACAATTTTCTTTCCTCAAATCTTCTGAGACTCCATTAAAATCACCAGCATATCCCATTCATCTTACAAATAGCAGTTTAGCTGGTTGTTCAGTCAAAACTGTGAAGTGCTTTAGTATAATAGCAGTAGTGGGAACTGACTTGTATTTTTAAGTACAGTAGCATATCCAGCAAGCCTGGAGCGAACAGAAACTGTGGTCACAGCAGGCATCCATCTCCTCTTATATGCAGCAGGAAGTACAGTTTTCATTTAGCAGGAAGAACACACACACACACACACACACACACACACACACACACATTTGTGCTGGGGAAATACTATTCTTGTTGGCTCTGCTTAGTTTTAGAATATGCTCTGAGTCTGCACAGGTAACTCTCCTTTCCTGACAACATTACAGAGTGCAAAAGGGAAAACTCAGGAGATTTTGCTAACACATGTAGATGTATCAATGGCACGTGCACAGCCCTCCCTTCCTTTGTTTTTAGTAGTGGGAAATGGAGCAGTGTGCTGAGCTCCCAAGCCTGCCTTCCTGAGCATTTCAGAAGATGGTCATCCTTCTCTCTGCTGCATAGATACCATCTCCTCATACCACCCTTCGCACCAGCTGTTAAATGTTTTGAGACCTCCCTGTAAACTAATGCCTCTTAGACCCCAAACCACCCTTGATATATGATGATTGAGCCATCATTGATGAAAAATCTTGCTATAATTATGCAATCTTGGTTTTCTTTGGGGGACGTGTCTAGGTGTCCAGGTCTTTAGGTGTTTCAGTCTCTGTGAGCCCCCATGGACCCAGGTTGGTTTACTCTGTAGGTCTTCTTGTGGTGTCCTTGACCCCTCCAGCTCCCACAATTCTTTTCCCTGACTGCACTCTTCCACAAGACTCCATGAGCTCCAGCCATTGTTCGGCTGTGGGTGTCTCGGCATTGGCATCTGTTTCCATGAGCTGCTACTGGAGCCTCCCAGAAGACGGTTATGCTAGGCTCCTCTCTGCAAGCATAGCAAAGCATCTTTTATTAAGATTTGGCTCTCTCCCATGAGGTGGGTCTCAGGTTGGGCCAGTCATTGGTTTGCCATTCTTTCAAGCTCCATTCCCTCTTCATCCCAACACTTCCTATAATCAGGACAAACTTTGGGTACAAGGTTTTATGGGTGAATTGGTGCCCTCCCTCCCTCCACTGAAAATCACATCTGTCTAAAGGAGGTGGCAACTTCAGGCTCTATGTCTCCCCCCACACTCCTGACTAGGACTCTCGGTCAGGGTCACACACCCCCCCGTAGACTTCTGGGGGCCTGTCCTGTCTCAGAGATGCTCCCCCATGATTCTCATTCTCTCTCTCTCATTCTCTCTCTGTCTCTCTCTGCTTCTCTATCTATGTCTCTCTCATTCTCTCTCTCTCTCTCTCTTTCTCTCTCTCTCTTGTCTTCTCTGTCTCAGGATTTAAGCTTTTGGCTATTGCTCCAATGCCTGCCTGCTTATTCCCATACTCTCTGCCATGATGGTCACGTGGGTAACCCTCTGAAACTATAAGCAAGCTCCCACTTAAATGCTTTCTAATCATGGTCTCTCTTCACAGCAATAGAACACTGACTAAGATAGCTTCCAACACTAGCCAGCAGCAGCATGTTCTAACATTCCAAGTCTTGGTTGGGACAGCTAAGCAGAAGAAAATTGCACTCTGACAGAGTCCAAATCCTTGTATATTCATGTGATGACACATGAAAGCCATTTTAAATTATAGTTATAAGACACACACTTCTACTTCAAGAGAGACAAATATCGGCAGGAAATTTAAAACAGGGCCAAAGAGAATAATAATTCTTTGAAAAATTTCAGTATTCTGTATACAGACAAGTAAAAAATAGTAAAATTGAAAATATAATAATAAAAAAATCCAAACAGAGAAGATAAAGGTACAGAGAAAGGAGAGTGACTCAATCCTGGGTGATAACATTGTTCTCCTGAGCACAGGCATAAGTGTAGGGCTTTCTCAAGTTTCCATCTAACATCATAATGGATGCCTTGAACACAGTTC
>NW_026593286.1:9088753-9119217 GCF_907164565.1 Psammomys obesus
TCTCAAGTTTCCATCTAACATCATAATGGATGCCTTGAACACAGTTCTAAGGCAGGATGAAACAATGAATATAGATCACAAATGAATAAACAAAGTGATACTCTTTTCTGAAAATGTAATTGTATTGAAAATTCCCAAACGATTTAAGATCTTATAATAAATGAATTTGGTAAGATCGTGGAATGCAATATCAATACAGAAAATGATACATACTTCTCTACAGTTGTATACTTAAATTTGAAATTAAAATTCCACCTTAAATAGTACACAAAATATAGAAAATTACATAGATATAAATATATAGATTCAAACAATGTGTACAGACAGTGTACCAAAAACTACAAATCACTGACAGTCAGTAAAGAGTAAAGAAAGTGGATATTGTACTACACCAGCTGGGAAAACCCTTATCTGTATAGTTCTCTGATCCTAAGTTAGGAGACAGAGAACTTCTAGAATGGGAAATTTTCCGAGAATTCCTTTCACATACTGACTGTTAAGTTATTTCCATAACTCTTCTACATTCCAAACCTAACTTAACTGCATTATTCTCTAGAGGAAGGTGGCATAATAACATAAGGAGGACATAGAAAATGTGAAGTCATTTTTCAATGAAATCAAGCACTGAAAAATATTTAGAGAAACAGAACCAGTTTTTCATTAGTGTCATGTATAAGAAGAAAAGACTCCCATACATATATTGACAATAGTTTCCATGTTCTTTTGTAGGCTTACAAGCTTAAAATGTCAAGTACATGGAAGTCAGATCTGAGCAGGAAATACTTAAATAATAAATATTTAAATTATGAGATCAGTATGAATAAGCAATGTAAAATTAACATATAAAATATAGACTTTTGACTAAACAATGAAAATTACAACATGACTTGAATGCAGTTAAATTGAAAACTATTATAAAGAATTTTGTGGCTACCATGTGTATTTTTATTAATTTACTGGAAGAAAAATGAATAATAAAACAAGAATGACCTTATTTTGTTATAGAGATTTATAGAGATTTACTTGGCTTTCTCAAATCACATTTGTGTCTAAGATTTGAGTTTCACTGTGATTGTTAGCAATAATAAATTAATATTGCTTGTATTCTTTATATATATATATATATATATACACACACACAGAGAGATTTATATAATATATTGCATAAAGACTGATATGATGGAGTAAAATTTAACACTGATTTTTCTCAGTCACTGTTTCTATGGAAACATGACTGCTGACAGAAACATAAAATCTGAATCTCCTTGCAATGACATTGGTATAATTTTCCTATCTTTTTTCCTGACAAACAGAATAGCCCTGTTCATGTGAAGGTCTACAAAATTACAGCTTCACAATCCAAACTAATGGTTCATTTAGAAGTCATCTACTTTCTAATTTAAGAAAAACTCAATTTTTATTAAAGTTAATTTATTTCAAATTTCTCCTTGAAAACCATTAAATCAAACATAATATAATGCATATCAATTATAGTCTGTGAATAAATTCTAGACTTCTAACAGCCTGGTATACGGTTCTACAGAGGGTATTCACTATTCAATTTTAAAGTTAAAGATTTAAATGGTAAATGCTTAATATAGTCCTCAAGGTGGTATAAAAGAGCTCATCGATTTTAAAGCAGAAGTTGAAAATAGCTTGCAATAAAATATCAAAACTGGATCTAAAGGGTTACTTTAAACCGATGGCTATTGAGTATGTCCAAGAAATAATTTCATTAAATGTTTGAGTGCTTAGTCATTGTAAATGGCACACATCAAATAAATGGTAACTATCCAAACTCAACAAATTGTTTACAGTCATTGAAGGTTGGAGAGATGGTTCAGAGGTCAAACATGAGGACTTGAGTTTGGTTCCCTGACACTTGTACAAAAAGCCAAACTCAAGGGCACATGCGTGTTACCTAACAATGGGTGGGGGGAGCTGGAAACAGGCAGATGCCAGGGGTCTGCTGGCCACTGAGTTTAGCTGAAATAGGGAGTAACAGATTCATTGTTCAGATACTGTGTACATTCTCGCTCCCTTTTAGAAGGCCTGCAAATTATATGGAATTGCAACTAAGATTGTGGTCTCTGCAATCAACAGATATTTTGGGAGAATGGCCCCATCACGTGCTCCTGGGACCTTAATCCATAGAGAGGACACAACAGTGGGGTCTAAGGCATTTTGGCAGAAAACACTATGGCTTTCTCGAGGCAGGAGAGGAACTATGGTGAGGCTGTCATGTATTTGCCTTCCTATGGAATCCACGCCGTTGATGATTCTACCATACGCAGAGCGGCAGTGAACAGCTGGATCTCAACCACAGTGGCTTCTCACTTCACTGGTCCCTTTTGCTTCATTGTCATCCATTTTAATATACTGAATAAGAATCCAGGCCCTGGGGCTGGAGAGATGGCTCAGAGGTTAAGGATGCATGTAAACCATTGCCGGGAACTAAAGTTTGATTCCTAGGATCCACGTCAGGTAGCTCACAACCACTTGTAACTCCAGCTCTAGGGCATCTGCATATTCTTTCAGCTTCTGATGGTGTGTAGACTTATGTCCACATACTTACACACACACACACACACACACACACACACACACACACACACACACACAGAAAGAGAGAAACATCAAAAAAATTTAAAAGCTAAAAGAACTCAGGCCCTGACCCCCCTGTAATCCCATTGTCACCCTGTGTCCGTTAGTAATAATTTTACTATATCTTTATAATATTAATCCATTTGATTTCACAGTGCTGTGTGTGCTTTCTGCCCAGTTGCTAACACCCCTGTCTCCCACCTTTGAATAACAATATTCATTACCTCATAGTGTCTGATGTGTGGGTAATATCTCTGCAAAGTCAAACGGCCAGTAAATAATATTATAAACATTTATATCAGGTGCCTTGGGAGCCAGCACCCATTCTATCAACCGCCCTCCACAGATGATCTTCCGCACCATGCTCACAGGTGGCTGCCCATTTGCAAACTCTTCGATGTTTTCAAATCACTAACCTTGTTAAAAAACTGCTTTGGTATTTCCAATATGAGAAATGTTTAACATAATAATCCACATATCTGTCATCTTTGTAATGATCTAGCTTAGATGCTATGGGCATCATCTATCTCTGATATACTCTGTTGCAAAGAAGAAAGACAATTGGTATCGCTGGATCCTCCAGCAAGATTGATCAACAATGGTTTCATGGAATCTGGAATTCAATCACCCCTACTTCCTTAATTGAATTGGTCTTTATAGACTATATAGAGTGAACTGATGTACTACAGGGATCATATAAAATGTTAATAAAAAATTGCATCACAGGCCAGCTCAATGCTCAATGGATAAAGGGACTTGACACCAAGCCTGACAACCTAGGTGTGATTCCTGGGACATAAGGGAAAGAGAAGACTCCTACTAGTTGTCCTCAGTTGTTCTCCACATATACACATGTGGATACACACATACACACACACACACACACACACACAAACACACGTGTGGGCACAAGTAAACACGCACAAGTGCATGCAAGCAAAAAACATACATAGAAAGAAAACAGCCTCTCAGTGTAAGAGTTGTATAAATACCCATATTGGCATGGAGAGACTTCTCTATACACAATGATCATATTGGTGTATTTCAACATCTGTCACAAACAATGCACACTGGATAATTAATAAACACAGGTATTAATTCACAACTTTTTGGAAGCTGGGAAGATTCAGAGTGTGACGAGGCTAATTCCTCTTATACAGCACTGCCTGTGTCTTCTTCTGTTTTAAAAGAAAACAGGATCCTCTCATTATCTTTTATAAGGTCACTAACATTAGCCACCTCCACAAGACACCATTGTATAGTACAACCACTTTAAGGTCTTGTTTCCACATATTACTTTCTGAGCACAGTAGTCATTTTATATATATGACCTATTTTTCTGTATACTTACAATCTGGATAATAAAAATTGAGTACAGGAAAATACTGAACAGGGCTTTCTAGATATAAGGAAGACCATATCCAATGCTGTGCACTCTGTCCCATATTTACCGGTGTGGATGAACTGTATTTTAGCTTCAATGTTGTGAGCAAGGAGGAAAAAGGAGCTAGATTAATATCAGAAACCTAAGTGGAGCAATTTCTCATACAAAGGTTGGAAAGTGTGTGTGTGTGTGTGTAAATGAACTTCTTCACATAGTAAGAAACAATTCGGTAAAGGCATACTGTACTTGAGATAAAAGATGTCGAACATTGCACATAGTGTAAGAGTCAAGCCCCAGCACAGCGCTCACATTAAAAACTGAACACCACACCCCGTATAAATATATATTCTCCATTTAAAAAGACCAAATTTTGCATGCTATGATAGAAACTTTAAAAAATTAAAAAAGTGGAATGAACTAGATAAATAGGTAAATGGATACATAGGCAGATACCTAGGTAGACAGACAGACAGGCAGGCAGGCACACAGACAGATGGGCATTTCTATGGAATTACAATCTCGAAAACAAAATGAAGAGTGGAGAAAGCTAGTTGGATGATCCTGAAGTATACAATTCAAGCCGAATTTTACTTATAACTTCAGTACCATGACACATCTACTTTCAAAAGTGCCTTTGATTAATATTTATCAACTTAAGTTCGATCTAGAACTTGAATTAGCTCAAGCGCAATCTTACAAGCCAAACGTATAGAATATTAAAATGAAAAGATTAGATCTTTTCATGAATACGTGGAGTATGAAATTCAAATTCTCTTACCATCCCCAAATCGCTTTTAAATTTAGTATAGTTACATCTTTCAAGCCCTTGTCACACATCTACAGGCAAGTACAAAGTTTATGTAGGAAATATAAAATGAATCCAAGGATGTGCATGAAGACAAATTATTGAACCATTTTAAAGACCTAATAAGCACACTTTTTGTCTGAGTCCAGGATACACTGAAATTTTTTTTTCCACCAAATGAGCTTGAGTTCTGCTCATCTACTAAGCTACCATTTTTATTTCCAATCTTTCATGGCATCATTTAACACTTAAAAATGTGTTATGTCATGTCGTATTGACAGGCTTATTGTATTTAATGGCCACATGTTTTCAACAAAAAAGTGAGGTTACACACTGGGTGGTTTTAGTGATTCTTGAGGTCACATCATCCCTTGTTTTCACAATGCCGTGAAGATCTATGAACTAGCATAAGTCCTTCAGTGGGATGTCATCCTGAAACTTACCCTCTTGCTTGGTTTCCATATTGCTTAATTCCTTTGTCAAACATTTTATGGAAAGAAAGCTCCAAAATTCCAATCAGAGTTGTGAAAGCTGACACTAGACAAGAATGCCAGGAGCAAACTCCTGCTGGTGATAAGCCAACAAGACAGTGGATGACATGGAAACAAGCTAGAGGCACGAATACACACATCACTTCAAGGAACCACACCACAGAGCAATGGGTCATGCCTGGTGGCCAACATCTCATTGCCTCAGAGGAGATATGCTTTTTAAAATTTTTCTTATTTGTTACAATTTATTCACTTTGTATCCCAGCTATAGGACCCTCCCTTGTCCCCTCCCAATCCCATCCTCCCTCTCTCTTCTCCTCCTATTCCCCTTTCCCAGTCCATTGATAGGGGAGGTCCTCCTCCTCTTCCATCTGATCCTAACCTATCAGGTCTCATCAGGACTGGCTGCATTGTCTTCCTCTGTGGCCTGGTAAGGCTGCTCCCTCTCAGGGGGAGATGATCAAAGAGCCAGCCCTGGAGTTCATATTATAGTCAGCCTTGTTCCCCTCATTAGGGAACTCATTTGAGACCAGTTAAGAAGACATAATTTCATGAGTACACCAACAGAATAACTAAAGCCAACATGTCAGTCAGAAGGATGTGAACATCCAGCAAAGGCTTATTAAATTTGGCCTCTTCCAAAGTTCTGAATTTTATCCTTCTTACACTTTAAACTTACTACTTCACAATCTTTCCTTAGTTTGCCCAACATATGGATTAAAATCTAAAATAGCAGCTTATTTTCTGCTGTTTCTATGTTAGAAAGTCTCAGTAGGTGTTAAAAATCTGCATTTGCATTTTCTTCACCAACAATTTGAGATTATTTCTCTGCACTTCTTTGCTGGCAAACAAATTCAGTGTGATAAAATATTCCTGGTTATTAATGCCCTCTGTATTCCAAGTTGGCCCAACCAAAGGTTGTTTTCTTTTCCACTCGTATTAGACATATGTGGAAGGGCCTGCCTGACCATGGATGGTAAAAATTGAACTTAAATCTCCATCTGCTTATCATGAAAAGTATCCAAGCACTTCTGACCAACGTCATCGGGCCATGTCGCTCAGAATGAATTTCCAGGAAATAGACTGGAGGACAAGAACAGAGTGCAGACTCTGAGAAGAGAATTGGGAGTTGCTCTCGAATGGCACACGTAGAAACTTAAATGACCCGTGTAGAAGCTAATAGACTTGCTGCTGACAGCTGAATGCTAGCCAGCTCTGTGTAGACTATGGAGCTGGGACAGAATTCAGTGTTACCTAAAATCATGAAAATGCGGTTGGAACTTTGTACCTCTTCATCAATGGAGAAGCTGATCAAGAACTCCTCCTGGCAGAGGTAGTTCCTAATGAGACACAAAACTGTGCTCAGCCATGACATATCCAGATCTTAATGTGGGAAGGAAGTGTGGATGGCAGCCCTAAAGAAGAGAGCTCACATTCCATGCAGACTTCTGGAAAAAAGTTAGTTCCCGCATGTGCACTTAGCTCTGTCCCGTGAGTTCACTAGACACATGAGACTCGACAACCACAGAAGGAGATATGAAGCCAAACAACTATTTTGAGTGCTAAGCGCAATTGTTAAAATGGTAGAATTTATGTGTTGATTACAGGAGAAAAATTATAGAGGAGATGAAATCAACACTCTCAAATTCTTTCTGAATAAAAATGTTGAAATTTTGCAGTTATTTTTCTTTAGGTATTTTAAAACACAACTCTGCTGAGTAAAATAAATAATAAATCAAAATGAGTCAACCACACTTAGGCCTGTTATGGCCTGAAGAAAGAGAGAGAAGGGAGGAGGGAAAGGAAGGAGGGAGAGCTAGAGTGTATAGAATGGGAGAAATGAAAAATTAAGGTAAAATAAGAATTTTATAAGGTAAAAAGTAAATTAAAATTCATTACCAATAAACCTGTAATTTAAAACCTGTAAAAGAACCCTGTTAGAAATAAGGTGTTTCTCAGTAGTTGTCCTAGTTTGTGATGTCTTCCTGTGATGGAACACTGGCAGAAATCAACTTGGAGAGGAAAGGATTTTATTTATGTTTCCACATGACAGCCTGTCATCATGGGAAGCTATGTCAGGAACTTCAGGCAAGAAATCAAGGCAGGAACTAAAGAAGAGACCACAGAGGAAGAGTATTAACTGGCTTGCCTAGCTACCTTTCTGATACAACCCAGGACTACCTGCCTAGGGCTGACACCACCTGCAGTGAGCTGGACCATCAATTACCCAAACCAATTACCAAACAAGGAAATATTCCACAGGACAATGGGATGAAGACAGTTCCTTGATTGTGGTTCCCTCTTCCCAGATTTGTCTAGGTTAATGTCAAAACCTTACAAAAAGGTAACCAGAACAGTAAAAATATGTCTCTACATAAACAAAGCATAATAAAATGATATTACTTAATCTCTATTAATTAAACAAATTTCGGAAGCAAACAGAATATATTGTGAGAGGTATAACATTTGTAAAAGCAAGACATCTGGTGACAATAAGAATCCAGGTATTATCAGGAGAGAGAGAGCAACATCTGATATTTTTGTTACACGTGTTAGGAGGATCACATAGCTTGAAGGGAGACTGTGTGAGCTGAGTAAAAGCTATTAAGAGCCCTGAAGTTGTCAGGTAAATTGGTATGAATGCAGTTATGTGCAGTAAGTTCAGCATAGGTGAGACTCAATTCCAAACACCAGTTCCTCTCATTGAACGCACTGATACACCAGGTCAGAAGGATCGCTGTTGTTCCGTAATGGCTGTATTTGACCCTAATTAGGTATTAAGATTTACCAGCCTGTAAACTCCATGATTCCTGTCACTGGAAATAAAAGTTCTGTCAAACAGACGTTGTTCCGTGCGATGGCTGAAGTGATTATTTCCGTGGTAACGTTGTGGTGAGCCTGCGACTCGTGCCTTCTGCATCTGTGGGAGGGGCATGTTATTAGGCTCTGTAATCCAGCCTATCTGAGTTGAGCTTTGGGACAGTGTCGCATCTATCAGGGGCGCTCTGTCACCATAACTAAGCTGCACTTGTGCTACCCGGCCTTGAGTGATGGGAATTGCACACAGACAGAATTTCTGTGGAGTTGCTCCCAGGGAGTCTGCAGGAGTTACTGGAGAAAGAACTCACTTGTGATGTACCTGTCTGTGTTGTCCCTACTAAGACTTCTTTGGAAGGTGGACTCATTGCTTTTTCACATGCTAGCTGAGAAAATTCCACCTGAACCAGGAGGAAATCTCACTTTCCCAGCAGTGCTAACCCAGCATCTCGAAGATCCTCGCATCTTGCCAACTACAATATCACCCAACAATATACTGTAGAGTGTTTTTAGAGACGAGAGGAAATAAATTGGCAGTTGGTACTTAGGGTCACTCCTGTCTCTGACCATGGCATCTCTAGACTGAGGATTCGGTAGTACAAGATCAGTGTTATTTGAAGGTATATATTTATTACAGAAAAACAATGTTGTGGTACAACAGCTCTCTATTAAGATCCATGCAGTCAAGATATCAGGACATTTTGCTCTGGTGACCAGAACTTGTGACATAATTAAAGAATCGAGGTCATGGACTCTCAGCCCATATTGCCTTTCCTACAAAATGTGGTTCTTGGTGAGCTAGGTGTTCTGAGTCCTTATATGGCAGTGCTGGCACAAAGTTTATGTCTATGAAAATAGTATTACTGCCTAGAAGATGCTACTGTTTCTGATAAAGATGAAAAGTGTCCCTTCTGGCATGGAGCTCTCTACCAAAAGCTTTGTTTCATTAAGAGATAGGAACCCAAGAGTATTCCTTGTTAGAGCAAACAACTGAATCAGTGGAGGTTGCCAGATCAATGTGGGTGATTAGGAGTGTCAACCATAGCCCTTATTTCTGCTATGATGGCTGTTCTGTATGTGCCTACCATGTCACCATTAAGGCCACCAACAACAGAAACCAGACAGTTTTTCCAAGGGAATGATCTTGTCCACTTGGTTATTTTGATGAGCAATCACAGTTGGTGCTATGTTCTATTGTGAAAATACACAATGCAAAGATTTCCACTTTGTACATGGACATCACCAAGCATTGAACCTAGAGCCTTGTACTATAGAAATATGGGATAGTTATGTTAAAGATTAGGGTAAAACAATAAACTAATTAAGTCAGGGTTGTAGTTGCAACTAGATTACTTTCCCAATATTTATTTTCTCAAGAATACTGGTTCTACTGTGTATCCCAGGCTGGCCTTGAACTCGTGATCCTCCTGCCTCTGCCTCTTTCAACAAATCCTAACAGTGTGGGCCACTGTAACCACTCTGAAAATAAATCTGGCACTTTCTCATACAACTAGGAATAGCACTTTCTCAAGATCCAGCTATACCACTCTTAGGCATATACCCAAAAGAGTCTCAAGTACACAATAAGGACATTTGCTCAACCATGTTTGTAGCAGCCTTATTTGTAATGCCCAGAAGCTGGAAACAGTCCAGATGCCCCTCGGTGGAGGAATGGATGCACAAATTGGATACACAATGGAATATTACTCAGCAATAAAAAAAGGAAATCATGAAATTTGCAGGTAAATGGTGGGATCTGGAAAAGATCATCCTGAGTAAGCTATCCCAGAAGCAGAAAGATGTGCACAGTATATACTCACTCATATAGACATATGATATAGGATAAACCTACTAAAATCTGTACACCTAGAGAAACTAATCAAGAGGGAGGACTCTTGCTAAAATGCTCAATTCCTATCCAGAAAGGCAAAGAGGCTGGACATCAGAAGAAGGAGAAAAGAGGGAACAAGTCAGGAGCCTGACACAGAGGACCTCTGAAAAGCTCTGCCCTGCAGACTATTAAAGTAGATGGTGAGACTTATGGGCAACCTTTGGGCAGAATGCAGGGAATCTTAGGAAAGAAGTGGGAAACAGTGAGATCTGGAGAGGACAGGAACTATACGAGGAGAGCAACAGAACCAAAAAATCTGAGCACAGGGGTCTTTTTGAGACTGATACTCCAACCAAGGACTATGCATGGAGATAACCTAGGACCCCTGCACAGATGTAGCCCATGGCAGTTTAGTATCCAAGTGGGTTCCATTGTAATAGGAACAGGGACTGTCTCTGACATGAAGTGATTGGCCTGCTCTTTAATCACCTCCCCCTGAGGGGGAAGCAGCATTACCAGGCCACAGAAGAAGACACTGCAGCCACTCATGATTGAGACCTAATTGAGTAGGATCAGAAGGAAGGAAAAGAAGACCTCCCCTATCAGTGGACTTGGGTAGGTGCATGCATGCAGAGGGTGGAGGAAGGGAGGGATTAGAACGGGAGGAGGGAGAGAACCACAGGGGGATACAAAGTGAATAAAGTGTAATTAATAAAGAAAAAAAAGAAAAAAAGAGAATACTGGTTCTAAATAGTTTGTTTATATCCTTATGTAAACCTAGCACTTAATCATGTTTTTTTTTAATTTTTTCGAAATTTACATCAAGCAACATTGTTTTTCTCTATCTATTTTTCACCTATATTAAAGGAAGATAAGAATAGTAACCTTGCTCTGTGATGCTGCTTTGAAATCCAGGCCTCTTATGTAATTGAATTTGTGCAAAATACTTGGAGCTAGTAAATACTTCTTGAAGGGAGAGAATACACACGTGTACACAAACACACAATATAGACTGTCTGGCTGGCTATTATAGCTTTTATTGCTGCATAATAAGCTATCATAAACTTCAATAACAACAATGAAAGTTTATTAGTTTCAGCTATGGTTTTGTCTTTTGGCTGGGCTCAGCAGGGCAGTTTTGGGTTCTCTATTTCATGACGTTTCCATCACATACTGATAAAATTGTCATTATATGAAAGCCAGTCAAGGGTTGAGTTTGTATGAAGAGTTCTCATTGCTAGTAGCATCCAATAGATGAGTTTGGGAACTTAGCTGTATGTACAGTGCTTTGTTTTGTGGTGGTGGTGTTGGTTTTTTGTTGTTATTTTAAGGAACCTAACTTCTGAAATCAGGGCAGATGATTTCCCAAGGTGAGTGTGGCATCATCAAGTGTTGCAGAAAGCAGGAGACTAAGTCTATCGGTTTTGCTAGGTTTAGGTTGTGCAAAAGCTACATAGTGTCACTTTCCTCGGTCCTGTTACTTAATTGTGAGGACTGCCAGCTCTTGGGGACTGTCAGGGAATCAGAACCGTGAAGCCATCTTTGGAATGCAGTCAGCAGCAATAAAATCTGTGGCAATGAAAATTACTCTACAATGAGTTTACTTTAATGCATGAGGTATAATATTTATGACATTTGTAATGTGTATTCCCAGAAAAAGACTTTTATTGATAAGGTATAACCATATAAAATTGGTATTGTCAGATTATTACCAATTAATATGAAGCACTGCCATGTAAGTAGCAAAATTTCATAGGTTTTTTGAAACTTACATGTTGATTTTCATCTTAGTGAAGACTGATATCTAAATATTCTGATTTTACAATGCTTCTTGAAACAGACAAAATCTTGAAATGCTTATGAGAAAGGAAGGGGAATCTGTGGGTTGAGCAAACCATTCTATGAATACAGAAGAGGAAAGAATGCTCTTCATAGTAAGAATAGATTAGATTATCAAGAAAAAGAATACTATGGTTAAGACAGAGTTTTGGTTGCAGAACAGAACTTGAGTCTCAGTTCTGTGTACTCTGAGGTACAAGGGAGGGGGGAGATAGAAAGACTTGGAGGGGACAGAAGCTCCACAAGGAGAGCAACAGAACTAAAAAATCTGGGCACAGGGGTCTTTTCTGAGATTGATATTCCAACCAAGGACCAGGCATGGAGATAACCTAGAACCCCTGCACAGATGTAACCCATGGCAGCTCAGTGTCCAAGTGGGTTTCCTAGTAAGGGGAACAGGGACTTTCTCTGACATGAACTCAGTAGCTGACTCTTTGACCACCTCAGGCCTCTTGTCAGACCACAGAGGAGGACAATGCAGGCAGTCCTGATGAGACCTGATAGTCTAGGGTCAGAGGGAAGGGGAGGAGGACTTCCTCTATCAGTGGACTTGGAGATGGGCTTGGGAGGAGATAAGGGAGGGAGGGTAGGATTGGGAAGGAATGAGGGAGGGGGCTACAGCTGGGACACAAAGTGAGCAAAATGTAATTAATAAAAATAAAACTGGAAAAAGAAAAAAACAAAACAAAAACAGACATTAGTTTTATCATCACTTCTGCTAAGTAATAAAGGACAGTGTTTTTCTTATTTATTAGTTCCAACATTGCACTCTAGAAAATATGGAGTAGCTCATGGCTTGTAAGAATGCAGCCACGTGAACAGTCCAGTGTTGGGCACACTATGTGTACATTTTAAAGCTGTTTCTTTCTGAAAACCATAGAGATTTGAGTTCTATATTTAGAAAGGTTAGAATAAGTGATCCTAGCTTGGATGTGTTTCTCTAGACTTCTAGCTGTAAAGATTTTAAAACTGGAAACAATTACATCCTTGCCTTTTGTCACTTGGAATGAAGGTGTCGTTGAAGACACATAAGCCTGTCTTTGTACTGATCTATTTTCTTTTACTTTCCAATTTTTTAGTACTTACAGTGGTACTCATAAGTGCTTTATGTATATTGGTAATTAAACAGATTTATTTAATTCAAGAACTCTTAAATAATACTATTCATCATTATCACATTGTACTCGAGAAATATTTTCCTCCAAATAAAGAAGAATTACGCTGCTAAAAGAGGAATAAACCCAAATCAATCTGGAATATTTTAATCACTATGAGTTATTTTCTTCTATGTCACTAAATTACCTTAGGAATTTGCATTGCTTTTCTACCCCATTCCTCCTCTGTCAGCCCTTAGCATTCTTAAGCAGATATCTGACCTTACAGTGAGACAGAAATAACATTTGTTATAGCTGTGCATTGCCTGTTTTCATGCCAAGGATGATTTCTTAGCTGTTTGATAGTAACTGAATTTCACTTCTTACTGATTGAACTGAATAAATGTTTGTGTGGTAAACTTTACTTCAGTTTGAAATATGGATTAATAACTTTTACCTGTGTAACAAGATTATTCTCAGCACATAGTAGACCAATAACTTTAACAAGGTCCTATCCTTGGAAAATTTGGTACAGGGTTAATAAAGTGAAATCTGACAGCGCCTTGAGCTTAGCTCTGGCTTCAGTCGAAATGGGTCAGCAAAGTCTGATGGAGAAAGATGCTGCTCGTGACCAGTCCTGTGAAAAAATAAATAAATAACTGCCCCCAAAGTTACTACAGCTATAATAATAATAATGATTCTGTAGACATATTAGAAGTGGAAATTTAGGCTACATAGGAAGAAATACATTTCGTTACTTATGTGCAATAAGCTACCGCACCTTGCTTTTATGGTTTTTGAAAAGTTAACACAACTACAATAAAGCATTGCAATCATTTCAACAACAGAGACATGGACACTAGGAAAGTGGAATGAGAAAGCGAGGCAGTAGTAGAAGGTCTCCCTTTCTGGCGGTGAGAGAGTAACTGTGTGTTAAAAAATGAAAATAAAAACCGGTGAGTGGCTATGAGCTGCTACCGGAGCTGCGGGAGGTTTGCTGGAGTCTGTTAGTGCCGCTGGCCCAGAGTCCTGATTGCCACCAGGCCCTGCTACCTGCCTCCCCCACCCCAACACATCCCTCTTCGTCAGGAACGAGGCCAATGACACCAGGTCTGAAGATTTACGTCCGGGATTTGGTCATTATGGTCCAAGGGTAGATGTTTCCGTTCCCCTTGACTGGTACACTCGACGTCCACAAGGATTGGATATGTTCAGTCTGAGCATGTTGGCGATGCTGAAGATGCTTTACATAATTTGGACAGAAAATTGATTAGTGGGCGTCAAATTGAAATACAGATCGCGCACAGGGATAAGGCACCAAATCAAATGAAAGCCAAGGAATGGAGGAATGTATACAGCTCTTCGCGATATGAATGATTATGACAAGTACAGACGTTCTTGGAGCTGAAGTTATGAGAGCGGGAGATCAAGGAGTCTCTCTTTTGATTGTAACTACAGGAACTCGCACAGTCCTAGAAACAGTAGACCGACTGGAAGACCACGGCATAGCTGAAGCCAGTCTGACAATGATAGAGCAAACTGCAGCTGGACTGCCCAGTAGAGTTCTATTTACTACAGTTCAAGAAAGGTCTGAAAGCGAAATAAAGAACCAAAGAAGGGCAGTTCAAGAGACCAAAGGGTGGGCGGAAGGAGCTACAGTATGAATACTGTACGAATAATTTGACTCTGGTCTGAAAAGATAAAAGAATTATCAAAACTACATGGAATAGTTGAAGTCCCTTCAAGCTTGAAAATAAGCATTTTAGGACAAACAAAAGGAAATTCAACTTTGTACGAACAGGTTTATATTGACTCAAGGGTTGCAGACCCATGGTAAGCTACTGGAAAGTAGGATGCCTGAATATCAAGGAAGAGAGCCATAGTCTCTACCACTTTCCCGTGGTCTGCCTCAAACTAAATTGGATGGTAAAGGTATGGTCCAACACAAAGTTTTTCTTGGTTATCTCCTAAAAGTCAACTGCACGTTTGCCAATGTTGGCGGGTCTCGCCTTTGTTTATTCCGCTGCCAGTGTTTTCTGTTTACCTGTTTGTTTTGTTGGCATCCGAGTTTATTTGTGTACCAAATGCAGTTTCCATCTAACCACTCCTTCCCAGGCTAATTCCCCGTATCCTTGCCATCCACTCATGACGGCCCTTCTCTTCACCTCTCGGCTAGACAGTTCGTTCAACAGATACTTATTGAATCCCTTACTGTGGGCAAAACCTACTGGATAATTGGTGAGAAGAACAGATAATAATTTAGTTAAATACCTACTGTGCACATTCTAGTGAATCATCACACTGTGGTCTCATCTTGAGGTTTATTATGGTGATATTTCATACCATTCATATCTTAATGTAACTATAAGACCCAATATACTACCAAAAAAGTAATTTTATTGTTCTCTGCCATTTAAAAGTATATAGTATTTGTTATATCCCATTACTACAAATAATGAAGAAAACCTGTGCTAAGCTGATTTGTTGTGCAGTGATTAACATACTAGAGTAATTTAAGCTGTTAACTCTTTGGCTCAGTCAAATAAATAGATAAATCCCCCCAAATAACAGGTATATACCTTTGCATTAAAGCAGGCCCTGGGTGCTAGAATTAGATTACTTAGAGGCAGACAGCTGTGACCCCAATGGACTTAGTCTATTCTGTATTGAAGAAAATGGTTACCAGATTAGACTTTCCAGTGATCTACTTGTACATTTTATAGGGGACATATTCTGTGTATTGTTAATAAATAACTTTATAGTGTCACAAAATGTTATTGATTCCTTAGTTCCTTATTATGATTTGAAGCTTGTTGATCAAAACATTGATTCCACCACATTTGAATTTTTGTTGTTTTTTTGCCATGTATTTAAAACTATGTCAAAATCTGAAATTTGGAAAGAGTGGTAAGACTTTGACTATATTAAAAACGTAGTAGGATTGATTACACATAAATAAAGGGAAAGGTAAAATGAAGGTTGTGTTAAGAAGAAAAACAACAACAACAACAAAAAACCTTTCAGCCTTCCCAAACTCAAAAGGCAGCAGGTACCAGGTGAGAATTATAAATGTTGGCTGTGATTTTCTTGCTGTTTTTATTTTGAATCAAGTTGGAAATGCTTTTACACTTTTATTTTCAAGGACACAATAAAAATTGATAAGAACTGAATTTAGCATTTATTTCAAGATTAAAAATTACTAAATGTATTTTATACCATTACATAATCATTATCATTGGATTGGGTTTGAAGGCAGTGGTCCTGTGTATTTATCAATATATGTGCACTTTGCAGGTGCTCTGTCTTCTCCTTCTCCTCTCCATTTCCTTTCAAATTGAGCTTAAGGCCCTCCAGAGGAGAGAATTAATTTGTGTTCAAATGAGGCTTTCTGGGTTTTTTTTTTTTTTTTTTTTTGATTGAATACATTGTTTTATTTACTATATGGGTTTCTTTGCTTTGGAGAACCTTGTTCATTTACAAGTACAGACACAGTAATTTTAAGTGTAGTGAATTAGAAAGGGCCCCTGGGGTTTGGGTAGCTGTTGAGTTAGGTAGGGTAATTGTTTTAGTCTGTCTACTGTGGCTTCCGTGTATTATTAAAGGCTGTCAATATTACCAAGCACTTGCTGTGCCAAGCTGTATGTTTTCCAGATACTACACTTAACCTTAAATCACTCCCAGGAAATGAGGACTTATCCTATTTTTTTAAATATTTTATCATTATTATTAATTACACTTTATTCATTTTGTACCCCCCCATAAGCCCCTCCCTCCTCCCCTCCCGATCCCACCGTTTCTCCCCTTTCTGCATGCATGCCCCTTCCCAAGTCCACTGATAGGGGAGGTCTTCCTCTCCTTCTTTCTGATCTTAAACTATCAGTTCTCAGCAGAAGTGGCTGCATTGTCCTCTTCTGTGGCCTGGTAAGACTTATCCTATTTTTAAAATGAGAAAATTGTCTTCTGCAGAATACCCACTGTGGACAGGAATTTTTGCATGCACACCTTCTAACTTTACTAGGTTAGAAGTAGATTAAGTATATTCCAGGATTTATAGGTTGTTGGAGCTTGGTCACTCAGGGCTTGATTTCTTTTGGGTCTTCATTGTATTGTTTTTTGTTTGTTTGTTTGTTTTTTACCATATTCCTAAAAATACTGTGATTAAAGACTGTAACTTCAGCAATAGCCAGAAATCAGGAGGGTCATCAGAGTCATTAGGGTGTCCCAGGAGGGAAATGTTCTCAATTTTCAATGATGACCTGATAGAATTTCATAACTTACTTGTCTCCAACAAGTTTCATCAAGGTATTCTATTTATCATGGAAGAACATTCTCTTCTCTTGGGTGTTTTCCTGTCTCTTCTTCCATTTGTGTTAGTTATTATTGTTTGTGTATTTACAAAGCTGGTTCACCATTCACCTTGTATTAAAAGTGTAGTTATTGGGTTTTACTTCTGTTGCTTTTTTTGTTTTGTTTTGTTTTGTTTTGTTTTGTTTGTGGAGTTGGTGAGGATAAGAACTTGAGGCCTATAAATTTTTGTTAGTAATAGTAGTTTGTAAAGAAGTAAAGGCCTTTGTAATTCAGGCTTGGTTGTTGGTTTGTTTGCAGATCACATTTCTTTGAATGTTGGAGAATAAAATAAACTTGTTTAGGAGCTCTTAAAAAATAGAATTAAATTAAAACCTCACGTTCTGGTAATGCTGCTTCCCCCTCAGAGGGAGGTAATTAAAGAGCAGGCCAATCAGTTCATGTCAGAGACAGTCCCTTCTCCTATTACAGTGGAACCCACTTGGATACTGAACTGCCATGGGCTACATCTGTGCAGGGGTCTTAGGTTATCTCCATGAATACAGAAGAAGACAATGCAGCCACTCCTGATGAGACCTAATTGACTAGGATCAGAAGGAAAGAAAAGAAGACCTCCCCTATCAGTGGATTTGGGGAGGGGCATGCATGCAGAGGGTGGAGGAAGGGAGGGATTGGGAAGGGAGGAGGGAGGGAACCACAGGGGGGATACAAAGTGAATAAAGTGTAATTAATAAAGAAAAAAAAAGTACCACTTAAAAAAATAAACAAAGTGTTGCATAAAAAAAAGAAAAAAAACTTACATTCTTGTCTGTGTGTGTGTGTGTTTGTTGTGTATCACAAATGTCTAAAGTTATTTGGCTGTGATCAAAATTATGGCATTTGTTTTTATATGTCTGCTTGTTTTGTCTGCGTCTATGGCTGTCTGCGTCTGTCTATGCTATGTCTGCCCTCAGAGGCCAGAAAAGGTCATCAGATTCCCTGGGACTGGAGTTCCAAACAGTGGTAAGCCATCAGTGTGTCTGGAAACTGAACCTGGTCCTATGGAAGATAAGCAAGAGCCCTTAACCACTGAGCCATCTCTCCAGTTCCAGCACTAAGTTTCTGAAGAGGAAAAATATGTGCTGTCGAACTCCGCTTCCATTCTGGCTTCCTTGCTCACACATTTTTTTATAGTTAATAAAAGAAAGCAGAAAATGAGGGAAAAAAACCAAGAAGAGCTATCATAGAACAGATGGAAAACCTGAAAAATGATACGATATAAATTAAATGGAAAGTGAGCTATATCAGTGCAAAATAATACTGCATGAGCTGTCAAAACACAACAGTTACATGATGCAACTGTAACTGTAGAATAAAAAAAATGTGAAAGAACCAAATCCTAAGGATCATTTTATTTTTTTATTTAACAATTATTTTATTTTATTTTTTAAATATTAGTTACAGTTCATTAACTTACATTACATTAACATACATTAACTTTGTATCCCAGCAGTAGCCTGTTCCCTCATTCCCTCCCAATTCCACCCTCCCTCCCTCATCTCCTCCCTGCCCCGTTCCACCTCCACAGATAGGGGAGGTCCTCCTCCCCTTCCATCTGACCCTAGCTTATCAGGTTTCTTCAGGACTGGCTGCAGGGTCCTAAGGGTCATTTTAAATCTGGGCACAGCATTGCACACCTATATTTCTAGCTCCAGAGATGTGGAGGCAGGACAAGTTCAAGACCTGCCTGGGCTTCACCACCATTTTCTGTCTCTAATAAAGTAATGGATAAATACTTACTTAAATGCACAAATAAAAAATAAAATGGTAACCGTTTAGGCGCTTTAACACAATATTTTTTTAAATGGCAGTATATGATAACTCATGTCTGGCAAGGTCAGCCAAGGCTATATTAAGATACTATATCTTATTATGTTAAAAAAAGATACTATATCTTTTTTAAGTGCATTTTTATTTTTGGTCTTAAGGCAATACTTGTTATTCTTGCACTTAGGATACAGGGAGATAGGGAGTTCAAAACCAGTCTTAGCTACGTGGAAAAGTTTTTCTCAGAAAGAGACAAGCAAAAGAAAAAAAATGCCTCAAATTAGCCTTCAGAAGATGGTTATAAATAAGAAGATTATAGATAAAGGCCATTAAGTGACAACTAACCAAAGTTGTCTGGACTGTATAATTATACTCCCCTGCTGGACTGAAAGAAAATATAGCAAAGACAAGGATATTTTACAAACCAAGGGGTGAAACATCAGGATCCAACTTGCTCAAACCCCCACACACCTACACAAAATCCCCCAACAAGCTAGATGGTTCTATAAACTCATTGGAGATAGCTTGTACAAGTAAGCTTTACTGTGATCAAGTAAAAGAAATGAGCAATGGGAAAGTCCACTTGTAGCAGCGTTTCAAGCTCTAGTTGCCATATTACGAGGACATTAAGGAACCACCAAACATCCTCTGGGCATAGACAGTGAAGTGTGAGAACCTTGCTGCAGCTTAAGAAAGCCCAGCTGCCAGGAGACGACCGGAAATCCTCAGCTTGTATGTGACAGATATGAAGTTCTTCTAAGTCAAGTTCAGTGCTTAAATTCTGAACTGAAAGTTTTGTCCATTTCCTGTTTGCATAAGCTTTTAAATTTGCAACCTTGTGGAGTTGGGGTAACACGGGTTGTGGACAGTTGAAATGTCTTTCACAAAACTAAGTTCAGGTGCACTATTCAAAACTACTGAGGGGATCCAATGAGTCCTATACATACAGAATATACGTTTGGTTGAGAAAAGAAATGGTGGAGGTGATTTTTTTTTCTAGTCTAGATGGCAAAGGTTAAATCTACAAGATATATTTGCTGATCAGCAGCTCTATTTGTGTCTTCATCCACATTCTGCTGATAGAACAAAATGCTAGAAACTGGAATTTTATAAGGAGCAGAAGCTTGTTCCTCACAGTTCTCCAAGGGAAGCCCCTAGCAAAGGTGTCATTAGCTGGTATGAGCCTGCCTCCTGGTCCATACATGAATCCCTATCTCTCTGTCCTTGCATAGTAGACAGGGTAAGGTCCTTCTGTGGGACTCCTGTTTCACAAGGACATTAATTTTATTCTTGAAGACTTTATCTCCATTTCCTAATCCTCTACTGGCATCTCTTCCAGCTAATAACACCACAATGAAGATTAGGCCTAAATTTAAGAACTTGATGAAGACATCAGATTCACACTACAGGAGTTCAGAGGAGAGCCAGCACAAGATCTCATCGGGATGTCTGATGCAGAAAAATAAAGCATGCCCAATATTTGAATACCTTTCTTGAGAGTTCTTCAAACAAATGCCACTCAATAGGGAGGTTTTTGTTAAGAACGTGCCCTGTGCGCAATTTTTGTGTAAGTTGTGGGTAGGCAGGTTCTTGATGTGATAAATTATTCAAATCTGTTCGGAGAATGGTCATATGTTAGCCTCCCTGTAAGATGGTGGCTGCATAGCGGCCGAAACGTTGGTTAATCTGCTACTAGAAACTCATGTTTCCAAAAATGCCTGATGCTGAAATACATGCTTAAAATAGCTTGTTGGAAAATGATGTAAATGTTCGTTTTTATCTACATAGGTCAGTAAAGGAGACAAGGTTTGGTTTACTTACTTCCTGTTAATGGCGTCATTATAATGCATTTAGAACCATTGAAAATACATTCTGTGTGGTCTCATGTTCCTGCAGTTCAAAGGTGTTAAAGTTATGATATTACCAGAGCTGTGCTCCTTCTAGAACACTTAGGGGATTCATTTCCTTACTCTGCTGAAGATAAGCAAGTAACTTAGGACCTTCCTACTTTTATAATATTCTTAGGTCATGTTTACGACATCTCCATATTAACCCATTTACAACTTTAGGAGCTTCTTATCTGTATTATTTACAGACAAGACACATGCCGTTAACCTACCCAACCTGGTAAATTCTTCAGACACTGGAGGCACAGATAACAATGCCAAACACAAATCAGGAGGTTATACAGGAGGTGCTCATGAGACTTTAGCATCGAGAAAGAACTTGTCAAATGCACACATCTTCTGTAGCCTTACAGCTTTGGCTTGATAAGCCCTCTGGGAGAATGTCTTGCCAACGATTTAAGACAGAAAAGGCATCTCAGGCCTTACCATTTCTAGCCAATATGCGACTCCATTCTCAGGAAGTATTTGTTAGATCAGCATCATAACCTACCCTGTCTTGCTTCCTTCCTCTCCCCCTTCACACACTTGTTTACTCTTAACACCATCTCAGTGTCTTCATGCTCAAACCAGCAAAGTGTTATTACAGCAACAGTCTCCATCTGACAACCAGTTTTCATGAGGGTTAGAAACAGAAGGTAAAGATTATGAATCAGGAAACAATCTGGAAGAATTTTACAGAGAGGGGTATTATACTTCTATTCATAGATTATAGGAAGGACTTTCAGTGAGAGACCCAAGAATGAGTTACAAAAGCATTAAGTACTTTTGAAGACCTACGTCTTTCTAAAACGCTCTATTGAAGAAAGCCACTAGCATAACAACTGCCAACTAGGTCAAGACCTCCTGGAAAAGAGCAGGGACTTATTCTTAAGTCTAAACCTGCCAGTTTTACTGTCTGTATGAGTGGGGTGTGTGTGTGTGTGTGTGTGTGTGTGTGTGTGTGTGTATTCACAATGATCAGGTTCAGGTGTACAGGCAGAAGCATGTATGTGCTCACATATGGAGGCCAAAGTTTGGCATTGGATGTCTTGATTGTTCTCCACTTCACTCCTTGAGGCACACTCTCACAGTAACTTTCTCAGCTAGTCGGGTAGCTGGCTTTTCCTCGGGAGGCTCATCTCTGCCTCCTAAGCACTGCAATACAGAGTAACCAAGCCTGGCTGGTTTTTGAATGGGTGTCAGGCATCTACACTTCTGTTCTCGTGCCTACCCAGCCAATGCTTTTCCCACCAAGCTACTTCTCCAGAGCCCTACTGTTTGTGTTCACAACAAAACTTCATCATCTTCGTTAATTGGAAGAGAAAGTATAGTTTGAACATTTTAGGCAAAAACGAAGCAGCCTTTCCTGGCCGTTGTTGCCTTGAGCAGCACAGATAATGTTGCATCCTGTGAGAATAAACCACATTCTTAACAAACTATTAAGGCACAAATAAAATGGGACCTTATTCATTTATTTGTCTATCTCTTAACTAAGACTATGGTTAATCTAATCAGTGAGCTATTTATTTAATTTTTTTAAGGAAAAGGTTTGGTTTAAAACTACATTTTTAAATATTACTTCCAAATTTAAATTTTAGCTTCAGGGTAACATTATAGATAAGGGAAAAAAACTGACATTTTGATTGTGTACTCTCATACCCAAGGATTATTTTTCAATATTATATTTTAAATTGACATGTTCCTTGCATACATATGATGGCTTGTGTGTGTGTGTGTGTGTGTGTGTGTGTGTGTGTGTGTGTACAGAAAGCATGGTGTCCTCTACTTTTCTTTAATTATTTTATCATAATGTCAGATTTTAATATTTTATCTCCAATTCTGAGCAAACTCTAGTGTCTCCTAAAGTATATAATTCTTATCCCATCACTATATTTTTTTTTCTAGTAGGAAAGAAATCGAATACAATGATGGAAAGTAGGTTCAGGGAGTTGCA
Organism: Psammomys obesus; assembly: GCF_907164565.1. Lineage (NCBI taxonomy): Eukaryota > Metazoa > Chordata > Mammalia > Rodentia > Muridae > Psammomys > Psammomys obesus. Next base: position 9,111,570 of record NW_026593286.1, read on the forward strand.
GCTTTTATTTTATTTTAACCTAAAAAAACAAGCTTGAAATTTGCTCTGCAAATGGATAAATTGAGTCCCAAAATAGTAACACACTTGTGCTGACAGATGGAGGTGTGGAGAGCGAAGAATATGCCTGGCAACTGCTGCCCGAGGCTTTTCCATCTGTCACTAGGTCCCTGTGATGCCCGTGCACTCAAAACTACCTGGTCCACTAATGGGCATCGGTTCATGTTTCCACCATTCATTTTACTGGGAGGTGGGCTAAACCTCTCATAGGGATCTGTGAAGTTATGGGAATGGGAAATATAATCAGAGTCTGCATCTATGGCACTAAAATATTTTCATTAAAAATAATCACCTTTCTTTTTTTATTCTAGATAACATGCAAAGGACAAAGGACGGATGATGATAAGAAAAATGGCAGGGAGAAAGAGAAGAAGAAAAAGAGAAGAGGGAAACCATCTACTCATGGGTTTTTTTGAAAGCATTTTCTTTAAAAAAAAAAAAAGTTTCTCTCTCTCCCCTCAACTGAATAATAACAATAAAAGAAGACACTTAAACAATAAAAAAAAAATCAAATTCGCTGTTCCTATTTTGTAGGTCACTTAGCTAATGTGATCTCAGAATCTATGACCACACCACTTGGGTTTGAACCTAAGCCTCCTGACACCAACACTGACAACTTGAGTGTGTTTCCGAACCTTTTACGCCTCACTTTCTCGGCGTTAAATGAGATTTGATGATCATGGTTACGTCAGTGTTGTGATGGGTGGTAAGCCACTGGATATGCATGAGGCTCTTAGAGATGTGCCTCTACAGGATCACTATTGGTCAGCATCTTGCTAGACATTGAGCCACAGGATACCAACATGAATTTGCACGGGCCCACCATGCGGACTAAAGCATAGTAAGAATGCAAGATGGGTTTCTTTTCTCCTTGATCTCAGGTAGGTTTCCCATGACCAAAGCAGATCATCTGTACCCAAACTTACCTCTTTGATCACGGTGCACAGCTTGTCCACAGTGCTCAAGACATTGTGCGTTTAACAGAAAGTTTGTTATGTTTTGGAATCAAGACTGAAGTCATTTTTCCTGTCCTGAACTTTATTATGAGATGTGAATGTCCATTTCTGTGTTTGTAAGCAAAACCTCCCTTCATAGAGTCCTGTCTTTGTTCACTTGGTATTCACACACACACACACACACACACACACACACACACACATCAGCACGTGTGTGTTTCATATGCAAACAAGTAAGTAATGTTTTAACTTATAATTTGAAGACCAAAGAATAAAGCAACAATTTATTCTTGTTCAATGAATAGAAAAAAAATGGGTTTTTAAATTTCACACCTAGAAATTTGTAAATTGAATGAGTAAGTAGTAGAAAAACTGTCCTGCTCATAGATATCTTGTTAACATACATGTAAGTCAATACATCAGCAGCTTGGGTAGCTTGACTCTGGTCAGGCACACACTGCTCTCCTATTTTTCTTTTATGAAGTAGACCTCCTCAACAGAAAGTCACAAAATGTCTGGACTGATCTTAATTCCAACTGTAGTACATCAGGGGACATTCAAAATGTTGATCTTATTTAACAGTTTGCATAGTCAGTACTATGTGCCAAACAGTAGCAACACACTGACCGGGACTTGATATGATAGATATTTTTTAGAGGGAGGGTACAGAGTGATATCTTTTTTCACATTCTTTCTTATCTCCTCAAAGCCCTGAGTACTTCAGACTCCAGAGTACTGCTCTTCCAAGTTGAAGTTTGATTTCCCATCTTCATTCAGACCTTGACGTCAAGATGGAGAGTGCATGTGTGAGAAATAATTGCTACCTCTTCGGATAAAATCATTGAGAATATAAAAGCAATGACTCCTTTCTCGTTGTTCTCACTTCATTATGACCTCAGTTTCCTTGAAGAGTATTAAGTCAACAGAAATAGCATAGCCAGGAGAGTTAGCTATGGGTTTCAGTTTCTCTTTCTATTTGTTGCTTTCTATAAAAAGAAGAAGAATTCTCTGCATCAGGCAGGAAATTTCTAGATGTGTGAAGGCACTTGAGCCTGAAGTGTAGGAAGAAGACAGAATCCTCCATGTGCTGAGCACAATGAAAGCTAAGGCTAAGGAGACACTTACTTGTAAATTTGTTGTTTTTATAATCCACCTGAGTGGCTGAGTGGCAATGAGAAAATATAGTCGGTAAAGTGGTAAAGCTCTTTCTGGGTAGCCCTGACATGCTGCCCACTGTGTTGACTACTTTTCTGTTGCTGTGATAAAACACCATGACCAAGGAAACTTATAAAAGAAAGTTTATTGTGAGCTATGTGTCTGAACTAGTAAAAGCCCATCATGGGAAAAAAAGCATGGCAGCAAGTAGTAGGCTTGGTGGCAGGAGCAGGCCTCGACAGGCCACATATTTAGCAGCAAATGTGAAGCACAGAAAGCAAGTGAAGATATGAACTCTTAAAGCCCATCCCCAGTGATACACTTCTTCCAACAAGGCTTCATCTCCTATCCCTCCCAAAGCAGCATCACTACTGGAAAACAAACATTCAAATGTCTGAGCCTATGGAGGACATTCCTCATAGAAACCATAATACCCACTGACATCTCAATTTCCAGGTCTCCTCTAAACCCCGAAGTCTTACTTGGAGTCTAAGGCTAAATAGCCAGAATACATCAAAGTATGAATTTAGAGGTGAGAATGGAAACTTTACCTATTTTGTAAAAGCCATTCCATTCAGTGGTCTCTCTAATACCATCCTTGGTTGGCTGAAATAACTTTATAAAAAAAATAAGTGACAATATTGCATGTTGGAGAACTACTTCAACAATATCTTGGCTACAAGAACAACCTGCTTCCCTTCATGTGTGAAGCGCGTACTGATTCCCATATGTCGTGCTCTTGTTCCCTGGTTATTTGAATTTTGCTGAACCAGCTACACTCTGTCACTTGATTGCCATAAGAACAAAGGTTCACCCTTGTCAGGATGCTGTCCAGGGCCTGCCTAGGCTTCTAGCTTGAGGGAGCACAACTAAAGGACCACCAAGGGGTTAGCTTGTCCTTCTCCAGCAATAACTGTTTTCTAGCCAAAGAAACTAACCAGCTGTGTGCTGTCTTATATACATCTTTCTTTCTGTTTATTTCACATTGCCTAGAATCTTCCGATAACATTTTCCATAAGAGGAACATTTTTCTGTTTTAAAGGCATATCAGTTGATAAAATACTTCCCATGTAAATATGAACACTTGAATTTGCTCCCTAGAACCAACTTCAAAAGCTAGGATGAGAGATGCTTTGGCAAATCTTAGCACTAAAGAGGCAGAGAGACGTGGGTCCCTAGGGCTCCATGCCTAGGCCAGTCTAACTTCTTGACATGTTCTAAGTCAATGAGACATCCTGTTTCCATAATGAAGGTGATGGCTCCTGAGGAACCGCAGCTGAGGCTGACCACTGGGCTCATGTGAGTATACACATGTATGCGTAATCACACACATCCACATAACTCACGTGTACACACACACATCCATGCACACATAATCTCACATATACACACACACAAAACTAAATTACAAAAAAACTTATTTTGGTAAATAATATAAATCACCTACAGGTAAGTTGCCTCATACTTACATCTCCCTCGTACTCTGACTCATTCTTGTGCACATAACACAAACATGTTCATACAAATGAGAGTTTGAGTCCTACTGTGAACAATCATGAAGTGTGGACACCTGAATCAATCAGTGTTTTTCTCAAAAGCACGCAAATAAAATATCTGACCCTTAGAATTATTGTCAAGGCTAAATATTGACTGTAAATGACTTACAGTTTATCATTATTAAATGCACAGCATAACTATAATTATCTTGAATAATTGCACATGGTTCTTGTTTATGTATGTAATCAGGGAAGCAAATCTGAAATGAAATTAAAGGGTACTTATCTAGTTCTGGATTTATAGTTGAAAAATAAATGGTAGTGATATTTTTATAACTACTCAGCTACTGGATTGTTCCTCATATTTAACACACATTTTGTTAAATAAGATCCTGTATTAGTCAATATATTTACTGATAACATTCATGCTTTTAATTAAAGAAATTTTTATTCATAAATATTTTATTTTTTTATTAACCTTTAATCAGCGAATAAGAAAATGAAATCACTAGAAGCAACTAATTTACTAAACTCCCTGACTTGAGGTGGGTATCCTTATTGTCTAGCTGTTGCATAAACACACAAACCTAGGAAATAAAGAGCACGGCAAATTGAAGATCATATCCATTTAACAGCAGTTTGTGTAGACTTCAGCCTTCCTGCTGTGAAATCAGCTGCATGTCCCCCATGTTCAAGAAGGATGGCACTTAAAGGGTTAACAAGGCCCTATAAGCTGAGCAGCTTCTTGTGCACATCATGATCAGGATCGTGTTCTAACGTGGAAGTCTTAAGAAAAGGAAGGGCATGAAAGTGTATGTCCAGTTCTCAGTTTGTGACCAGGACTCCTGGATGATTCTGGAAAGTGTGTGGGTGTGGACACAGAAGAGAGAGGTGAGGCACCTGCCCACCCTTCTAAGTAAGTCCCCTGTCCTCTTGCTGACTTTGTGTTTACACCTGTGTGAGGGCTTTGCCGGTGAAAGCTGGCTGAGGAGCTCACACCTGCATATCAAGTAGACAGCCTTACAGCGCTTTTTCCACGCTTACCAGGAGAGAAGGCGCAACATCAGTGCGCTCTAGATACCGAGCTCAGAAAGCCATTAGGCCTCGAGCCCATTTTAAAACAGAACCAACCTGCTTTTCCAGAGGGAGAGGGGAAACAAGCCTGCACGCTCATCCTCTTTGTTGGAATTATTGTAGGAGCCTCTGTCGTGCAGCCTCATAACGCTGCCTTCTGAAGTCAGACAACAGACAGTTCCTGAAAGACTGTCATTTTTAATAAACGGTTTTAGAAATAGTCTTTGTTTCTGTGTCCAGGATACATAAATATTTATGTATACTGTCTTTTGAGGCGGGGGCGGGGGTGGGGGTGAGGGGGTCCTCTCCTCTCCATTCTCGCTGATTGGTGCCTCACAGGCTTGTACTGTTCCTTCTTTCCTTCTCTCCTTTCTCTGCCTTTCTCCCTTACTATTAAATTTCCTTTCAAAGCTTTGCCTTTTGGGCAACAAGGAAAGCTTCCAGCCCCAGCAGGTGAAGCGAGGTAAGCAGGCAGACACACTGTAGATGTCAGAAACATCTGAAAAAAGGCAGCTGGGAACACCAGGGATAAATTGTGCCTATTTCACAGTCTCTCTCAGCCCAGTACTGTTGATATTTCTTGTTCAATAAAGCTTTCTTTGCCACACTGAATCAAGTTTCAAAACAGCCTAAACTCAGGGGTCGATGTGAAGAAGATAAAGGCAGCAATTTTTCTTTCTAACACCATTAACTCACCTTTCCAAAACAGGTGATAGTAAGTAGCTACAGCCATCTGTCTCTTTCTAGTCAGAGAAATCTTAAATTTAATTTTAAATAATACTGCTTCATTTCCCCCTGAATTTGAAAGATTCATTACATTAAACAAGTAGTTGTCTCTGTAGTTAAAGCCATAAATATCCAGATTCTATAGAGGTTTGAGTTGGATGCTATGACTTTTAAATCAGGAGCCCATAAGGCTATGCTGTATGGAAATATAAGCATATTCTCCTCTCTTCATATTTTCCTGTATATGAATTATTCATAAGTAAAAAATATGACATGTATTTTCCAGCATGAACACAGAGGGAACTGTATCGTGATCCACAGAATTTGCATTTTAACAAATATCTTGGTATTTCAAAGGGGTAATAAGAAAAGCATAATGATTTTAACACATTTTATTTTTAAATCAAATACTGTAAGAATGCCTGGACAGTCCATCACTGTAACAGATGCCCAGAGGAAATTAGTTTTTCATATTAAAAAGGGGGCTCAGACAAACTGTTAAGAACCACAGCAGAGCTTTACTTGTGTGTATGGTTGAGTTGAAAAGAACAGAAATAAACATTCTATCTAAATCCCATGCCAGTTGTTAAGCCACATTCGTCTTCCCTGAGTTACATTTTCGGTTGTGGTTCCTGTGTGAATACTGATTGAAGGTCATATATTACGGAGTACCACCCCTTCCCAATGCCTGGATAACCTTCATCGGTAGACCTGCAGCTGCGCCTGTCTCGGTGCCCGAGGTAATTCTCAGGCAGAAGATCCCTAGACCAACAACATAGTGAAAGACCTCGTGACTCTAGTGATGAGGTCACAAGCAAGAAGAGGACAGAAATAAAACCATCCCATTTTGTTAAGCTTAACTAGGTCATCCCTGGAGGTTAGCACAGATGGCCGATGCACCCCAAAGCAGGGTGAGGAATACTCATCGTTGGCAAGCTCTCTGTTGGCTGCAGGATAAAAGTGCCATCAGCACTGGAATGGATAAGGGCTCAGGAAGGGGGAGTGCATCACTTAGAAATGTCCCTGAGAGATGACATCTCAGTGTAGTATGTGACTGGGCATAGGATTCCTTAGAAGCCATTCTTATACCTGGGTTGCTTAAAGCGACAAATACAAAGAAATCACTACAAACCACGCTACCCAACAAGCCATCCCGAGCCAATTAAATGCACTCCCACCTCGGTTCCCTTTATCGGGGCTCTGAAATGGCCATAGTCAACTTCAACAACCTAAGGCACTATGGAGGCTACAACAATGGAGAAGTTGCATAGTGATTTCCAGCAATCATAATCAAGTGTGATTAAAACATCTTACATTTCAAGTATGTAATGACCTAAACTTATTATTGGGATTCTACTGAGAAGAAAAAAAAAAGGAAACCATGGATACAGATAACCCATTGAAGGCATTTTGCTCTAATGATGTGAACAAAGGAAATGAATGAGGAGGCATACAGGTATTTACTGTCATTTTAATTTTATTATTATTTTATGTGTAGTAATGATTTGCCTGCGTGTTTGCTCACCTACAGAGGCTAGAAGGAGGTATTATATTTCCCAGTAACTGGAGCTACAGATGGTTATAAAGGCTAGGAGTCAAACATGAATCTTCTAGAAAATTATCTTGAGATTTTAACGATTGAGCCGTCTCTCCTTCTCAGCTATTTTTTTTGTTTGCTTTTTAGTAAAAGATAGTACATATGTATGTTGACTAAGACAATAAATAAAGATTATTTATATCACTGAGAATATAATAATATTTGTAAAGAATAGTTGCAAGAAATGGGCCCATTTGTTGGCCAGAGGTGCTAGGAATCCAGGAAATGAACAGAAGTCTTGTTCTTGCATAAAAGCCTAAAACTATATAATCCACTCTTTTTTTTTTAAATCTTTTATTTTTTTATTAATTACACTTTATTCATTTTGTATCCCCCCATGAGCCCCTCCCTCCTCCCCTGCCGATCCCACCCTCCCTCCCCTTTCTGCATGCATGCCACTCCCCAAGTCCACTGATAGGGGAGGTCCTCCTCTCCTTCTTTCTGATCTTAGTCTATCAGTTCTCATCAAAAGTGGCTGCATTGTCCTCTACTGTGGCCTGGTAAGGCTGCTCCCCCCTCAGGGGGAAGTGATCAACGAGCAGGCCAATCAGATTATGTCAGAGGCAGTCCCTCTTCCCATTACTATG
>NW_026593286.1:9119617-9134847 GCF_907164565.1 Psammomys obesus
TTTTAGTGGGTTTATTCTATATTGTATGTTTATATGAGTGAGTATATACCGTGAGTGTCTTTTTGCTTCTGGGTCAACTCACTCAGGATGATCCTTTCCAGGTCCCACCATTTACCTGCAAATTTCATGATTTCCTTATTTTTCATTGCTGAGTAATACTCCATTGTATAGATGTACCACAGTTTCTGCATCCATTCTTCAGTTGAGGGGCATCTGGGTTGTTTCCAGCTTCTGGCTATTACAAATAAAGCTGCTACAAACATGGTTGAACAAATGTCCTTGTTGTGTACTTGCGCCTCTTTTGGGTATATGCCTAGGAGTGGTATGGCTGGATCTTGAGGAAGCGCTATTCCTAGTTGTCTGAGAAAGCGCCAGATTGATTTCCAGAGTGGTTGTACCAGTTTACATTCCCACCAGCAGTGGAGAAGGGTTCCCCTTTCTCCACAACCTCTCCAGCATGTGTTGTCCCTTGAGATTTTCATCTTGGCCATTCTGATGGGTGTAAGGTGAAATCTCAGGGTTGTTTTGATTTGCATTTCCCTAATGGCTAATGAGGTTGAGCATTTCTTTAAGTGCTTCTCTGCCATTCGATATTCCTCTGCAGAGAATTCTCTCTTTAGCTCTGTTCCCCATTTTTTAAGTGGATTACTTGGTTTGTTGCTTTTCAGCTTGTTTAGTTCTTTATATATATTGGATATGAGTCCTCTGTCAGATAGAGGGTTGGTGATGATTCTTTCCCAATCTGTAGGCAGTCGCTTTGTTTTGATGATGGTGTCCTTTGCTTTACAGAAGCTTTTCAATTTCATGAGGTCCCATTTATTGATTGTTGCTCTTAGAGCCTGTGTTGTTGGTGTTCACTATTTGCAGATGATATGATAGTATATATGAGTGACCCCAAAAACTCTACCAGGGAACTCCTACAGCTGATAAACACCTTCAGCAAAGTGGCCGGATATAAAATTAACTCAAAAAAATCAGTAGCACTCCTGTATACAAAAGACAAAAGGGCTGAGAAAGAAATTAGAGAAACAACACCATTCACAATAGCCACAAATGACATAAAGTACCTTGGCGTAACCCTAACCAAGCAAGTCAAAGACTTGTATGAAAAAAATTTCAAGTCTCTGAAGAAAGAATTAGAGGAAGATATGAGAAGATGGAAAGATCTCCCATGCTCATGGCTTGGCAGGATTAACATAGTAAAAATGGCCATCTTACCAAAAGCAATCTACAGATTTAATGCAATTCCCATCAAATTGCCAACACAATTCTTTACAGACCTGGAAAGAAAAATTCTCAACTTCGTATGGAATAACAAGAAACCGAGAATTGCTAAAACAATCCTCTACAATAAAAGATCTTCTGGAGGTATCTCCATCCCTATCTCAAGCTGTACTATAGAGCAACAGTTATAAAAACTGCATGGTACTGGCATAGAAACAGAATGGTGGATCAATGGAATCGAACAGAAGACCCAGAAATAAACCCACACACTTACGGACACCTGATTTTTGACAAAGATGCCAAAACCATACAATGGAAAAAAGATAGCATCTTTAACAAATGGTGCTGGTCCAACTGGATGTCTACATGTAGAAAAATGCAAATAGATCCATACTTATCACCCTGCACAAAACTGAAGTCCAAGTGGATCAAAGACCTCAACATAAAACCAGACACATTAAATCGGCTAGAAAAAAAAGTGGGGAAGACCCTAGAACTCATTGGTACAGGATATAATCCACTCTTTAATCATAGAATATCACATATATTAAAATACTAGATATTTACTTGTGATGATTAATAAATGGGATCAATAAATTGGATCAATAAAATGTGATATATTATATCCAGGTGAGTGACAGTTGAATGAGAGAACAGATGAGAGATCATTGTCTAGAAAAGAGTGTGCACGTGTAAAGGGAGGAGTTGATTAGGAAAGTCGAAGTATTGCTTGGAAGTAGTGTTGCCTATTTGAACATTATGATGATAAATTTAAGTAAAGAAAATTGTAATTATTGTATGTTTTTTTTGTCAGAAAGACTTTGTAGTGAGTTGGTTCAAAGACTGGAGGAATTGAAAATAACATGTGCCCAAATCTTCTGTGTAAGTTTAGTGAAGACAGACAAGAAGGGCAAAAGTACTCTATGCCAGGATAAGACTACGATGGTGGCTGATGGGGTCTGGTCTGGACAGGGAGGATGTGAGAGACACAAAGGAAAGAGGAAAGGTGGCACAGTTGGTGGACTGGAGGACTGGGTGTCAGTGAAGATGTACTTGTCTGTCCTACAAATTCGTGAGGTCATGTTTGGAGGGTTAAAAAGGAAATGATGAAAGTGTGGGAATGAGGGTCATCTAGAAAATGACAATAGAACTGAACAGTCAAGTCAGGATGGGTGAACATACTGTAAGGACATTAAGTCAATGAGACCTGAGTCAATATTCAGAATATTATGATCATTGTAATTCCTTCTTAAAGAAATGAGGAAGTCATCCAAGAATATCCTAGAAGACCAAAGGGAAAAGAATGGGCCAAGTGCTAAAATACTATGATTTCAGAGTTCACAGTCACTGTAAACTTACTGAAAGTTGTACAGACCCCTGCTCAATGAAAATGCCTCACATGTTGTAACACAGCAATAGTTTTCAGTTTCATTCTCTTTCCAGTGATCTGATCAGCATGTTCACGGGATGCAGGTACAGTCCAGAGCTTCTCACCACACGAATTGCATGTATGTATGGAGATGCAAAATATTTTTGTTCATGGTGGAGCAGGTAGGAGCAACAGTTCTGAATTCTGATAAGGTTATACCTGCTCAGTTGTGCTCAATTTGGAAAGATTAATGTTAATATTGAATGAAATAGTTAATAATTCTACATTAATTATGTGTATGATTTATACATGTAGTTAATATTTACAATTATAAAATAGAGACAGATAGATGATGGATATAAATAAATAGATAGATAGATAGATAGATAGATAGATAGATAGATATGATAGGTTTATAAGATGATAAAAAGAAACAAAGATAGAGAGAGAGATGATAGACATAGATAAATATAGAGAGATGATATAGATGATGGATGCTACATGGTTTATAAATGATAGAAAAATAAGAGATGATAAGTGATAAATGATAGATGGTAGATAGATAAATAGATTGATGATTGATAGATTATAGTAACATAACTTATAGGTGACAAATATTGTAGAAACTAATGGATAACAGATAAATATCTATATATGCAAATATTGTACAAACTAATGGATAACAGATAAATACATATATATATACAGAAAATGCAAGATGATTAATAAATTATAGATATCTGTAATAGATTATAGACATTTGTAGAATACTTTGCTGAACTGTTACCTCTGAATTGCGAAGTTCCTTTGGACATTTATTCTCAAGCAGTGAATAAAGAGAAGTTGTAAGTACCTCAGAATACCTCCGAAATGCCTATAGCATCGTTATAGGAAATATGAAGCCTTCAAGGAGATTCTGGCCTTCTTCAGGGAGCCTCAATTTCTTTAGACTGGTGATCAAGTATAAATGGCACATTGGAAGAATATTTGGCGATACAATTAAAAGACATTTATAATGAATCAGTAAGAGAGTTTGAGTTTGTTTACTGTTTACTGCCGAATGGCTTGTGTGGTAGTTTGAATGACAATGGTCCCATAGGCTTATACATTTGAATACTTGGTCCCCAGTTGGTGGAACTGATTGAGAAAAAATAATGGGTTTGACCTGGTTGGAGGCGGTATGTCACTGGGGCAGGCTTTGAATTTTCAAAAACCCATACTATTCTATCATCTCTCTGCCTCCTCCTTGTTTATGAAGATGCAAGCTCTCCGCTACTGCTCCATCACCATGCCTGCCTGCTTGCTGCCATGCTCCCCAGCATGACGGTCACGGACTCTAACCCTCCAAAGCTGTAAGCCCCAAGTAGCGTTGGTTATGGTGTCTCATCATCCCAACAGAAAAGAAACTAAGACAACTTGTCAAAATATAAAAGCGAGAGTGTCATTGTATCGAAGAAATTATGTGGGTGGGAAGTGTTGTGAGTTCTGTCTATTCTTCTGCTCAGACCTTGAAAGAATAAATGTTGATGCTGTCTGTTATGCTCAATAAAAGTAAAAATCTACCCTATTTTAGAATAAAAGTATAAAAGAATAAAAGTTATAGAAGACTAAAAGTAAAATCTATCCAACTTTAGTTAACGCCCAATCACTCTCTAACTACATCTGTAACACTTAGGTATGTCTTACGTATTGATACGGAGTTTTCCCTGAAGGTTAGTCAAAAAGGGTAATCTCTTGGGAACCTGAACCAGACTCCAGAGTATGAAAACAGTCAGTGATGAAAACATCATCCTTTCAAACACATACGCTAACATTTGGCACTTCTCAATTACCCACTGCAGTAACACTGTGTGATATTGGGCTGAAGTGCTTCTAAAATGCTTAATACTTTGACCTAGAAGAAAAACTTTTCATGAATAACCTTGGGTGTTAGCAAATTATAACAAATGAGAGCCTGACTTTGCAAGGCATAATGGTTAGGCTAATGGGTTTTAGAACTGAATTATCAGGGCGCAAATCTTAATTCTCCATTTATTTGAATCACAGAATATTGCAATTTTTATTATATTTTAAACTAACCTGCCAAAGTTACTTTGACTTTACCTAGTTTTAAAGAAAGATATGAGTCATGACTCTAATTTCAAAATTATCTTCCAAGATGTGTAGACTTATTTGAGAAGATATAAATCAAGGTGTGCTTATTGAGTTAATTTGTAAAGGGCTTATGATCATAAAATCCTGATTTAAAAAATACAATTTAACAACTTTGAGCAAGTAATTTTTACCAAATGTGATTTTCTTTTCCAGGTGTCTTCGTCTTTAATGATGGGAGGAAAAGTCATCTAAACTACATAAACTAATTTTGTATGCAAAAAACACTCTTTTCTTTAATGTAAAAATGAAATGTGAGATAAGAAAAAAATGTGTCAATTAAAATAATTGCTGTGGTGAGCATTCAGTAATCTTTTCTTTATTTGTATGAACAAGATAAAATGACAGTAATTTTTCTCTTGAAAACAGCTGCGTACAAAATCTGCCTTTATTGTTCATCCTATCGACACTTCTTTGGGAGCGTATTTTCTGGCTAAATCTGAAATAAAAAGTATAAGGCTAATAGTATTTTGATTCTATATTAGAAGCATTGGCCCTCAGGAATCACTCCGTTTTCTACCCTTCACTTTTCCCTAGTCTGAAATGGGACTGATTGTGGTCCTTCTATAGACTGTTCAAAAGACTTAAGTGGGAGTGTTACCTAGCTGGAGGAAGGGGCGGTGAGGGCCTATCTTTGAAGTGTATGCTTTGCCTCTGGTCCCTTCTACCTGTCTCTGCTTCCTAGCTCCTGTGAGGATAGCATGACCTCTGCCCTGCCTGTCCCCCATCATGCTTCTTTTCTGCCAGCAGCCTAAGAGCAGTAGAGTAGCAAGTCATAAGCTGCAGCCTCTCAAGCCTCCAGTCATAATTCTGACCCCATAATTTGCTTATGTCAGACAAATTGTTCCGGTAACAAAATGGCTAACACAATATGCTGTGACGAAATCTGCTTTTTCCATTTTTCATATTCTGTTTGCTTGGAATTACCCCTTTATTAATTAACATGTTTACCCGTTTACATGACATGCTGTGGTAATTTGATATATGTGGGCAATATGGTGATCAAATTTAGGTAAGTAGTATTCTCATCCCCTTTAATATGTTCCCTCTCTTTTAACGATTTTGGTAGAATTTATTTTATTTTCTACAAAGTATTTTGAAAGAGTAGGAAAATGGCTTTCTGTGTAAGAGCACTTGTTGTGCAAACATGAGGGCTGAATTCAAATCCTTAGCATACTCTAACCAACATGTGCACAGGTGCGCGCGCGCGCACACACACACACACACACACACACACACACACACACACACGTACACATACTCTGTAAGCACCACAATGCATAAATCAATAAAACAAACAATAATGTGTTCTGAGCAAAGCTCTCTGATTAATCTCTTGTTGATGCCAGATTCCATATCAATTATCTTCTATTGCTTTCCACCTTATATTTCATGACATTGTCTTTCACTGAGCCTGGAGTTGATGAATTTATCAAGACTGCCATCTGCCTACACTTCCTCTAGCTGGGATGAAAAGCTTATGCCACCGTGCATGGCTTTTTACACAAGGTCTGAGGATCCAGACTAAAGTTCTTATATTAATTTTGTAGCTTGTACCATCACTGAATCTGAAATTAACATTCCTAACAGTGCAATGCAAAATCTGTTTCTCGCTATATGAGTTTATATTTATAGTATATTTACATATGCATTTATTTATATATCTATATAAATCTTACAAAATTATGTGGTGTACAAACTCGAATGACCCTTTCCCATTGGGAAGGCCGCTTATTTCTTTGCCTTGTTGGAATGAACAGGACTTTTAAACAATATTAAATAGCATAATCTAGAAGGTTCATTGTAAACTTTAACAGCATATAAAGAATCTGTTGTACTCCTAGGAGAGAAACTGAAACTGTTTTCTCTAAAATAAGTAGTGAGATAAAAATGTCCACTCTCCTACTTCTTATTTGATATAGTGCTCAAAGACTCAGCTACAGCATTTAGACAAGAAAAAAAAACATAAAAGGGATGAAAATAGAAAAAGAAAGAATTCAAGATATATCTATTTGCATGCGATATAATTCTTTACAAAAAGACCCTATAGAGTCTACTAGAAAACTCTTGGACTTATACAACACTTGCATTAATTAATCAGAAAAAGAAACTGTAGTGCTCAGTTATACTAAAAGTGTACTCTAGTAGAAAGAAATTAGGAAAAATTCATATTTAAAATAATTTCATAAAATTAAGAACTTAGGAATATATCTGTTCAAAGAACTGAAAGACCTTTACAATGAGGACTTGAAGATATTTATAAAGTAAAACCATAAAAGATATTAGATGATGGGAAGATATTTCATGCTCCTGGATTTGTAGAATTAATATGGTGTCCATGGCTGTACTCCCAAAATTTGGTATTTAAAGTAAACATGTCTATGAGAATATCAATGTCATAATTAACAAGTTTAGAGAAAAAAACAATACAAGAATTCACGTGGAACCACAAAAGACCACACACATAGCCAATGCAATTTCAAGGACTAAGAACACTTCTGGAGGCACTATAAAAGCCAACTGCAAACTAGACTATAAAGCAGTGCTTCTCAACCTTCGCAATGCTGTGATACTTTACTGCAGTCCCTCATGTTGTGGTGACCCAACCATAAAAGTTTTTCATAGTTACTATGTAACTGTAGTGTTGCTACTGTTATGAATCATAATGTAAATATCTGTGTTTTTCAATGGCTTTAGGTAACACCTGTGAAAGAGTCATTCGACCCCAAAAGAGTCGGGACACAGGATGAAAAACATTGCTCTAGAATATAGTCATATAGACAGCCTTGTATGGGCATAAAATTAGACAAGATCATATTCTTTCTCATATGTCAAATCTAGGCAATAATGTATGTATACATATGTATACATGGGTAGAGTAAAGCATATAGAAAAAGTAACAAAGTCTAAATTTTAGGAGATATGGAAGGAAGGAATGCAGGTAGTGAATACAAGTTAAGAAAGGAAATATAAGGATAATTGTTTTCTTGTTTCTCACTCTGTCATGGGTTTTTTTGTGTTAGTACATAAAAACATATTTGATAGTGAAAATATAAACTTGACTGTGAAGTTCATAGCTGTGAAGTTCACTGACTTGTATAGTTTTTGGGTCTGGTCGGTTTTGGTGTGTGAATATCTTTTATTGGCAACATTTTTATAGTAACATTTAAAATCATATGGTGTGCAAATGGGCTGGACCTTTCATATCAGGAAGGCCTCTCATTTTGTTTGCCGTCTTGGTCTGTATAAGACTCATGAATAAGTTGGTTGGTGAAAGGACTGTGGCACCCCACACTCTGCAAGGAAGCTGAGCGAGCAAAGGAACATACCGCAACACAACTCATCTCAGAATGACCACACGGCAAAAGCCAGTCCAGGTAGAGTTCACACAGTGTGATGCCATTTGTTATGGCCACCCCAAAAGACCATATGCTGGGGCTTGGTCACCAGGCTGTGATACGACTGGGGAGTGGTACACCCTTTAGGATTTCAGACATAGCTGGAAAGAGGCGGCTCTCCTGGGATACATTTTGTTCCCTAATCCTTCTCTCTTTGCTCCATCGTGCTTTCTCTGTCATGATGTTTAGCTGTGCCCGAAGCCTAAAAGGAATGAATCCAGAAACTCACAAATGGAAGACCCCAAAGTCTTGAACCATAATATTAATTCTTCCTTTATATTGATTTTTAAGTATTTTATAATAGTGATAGAAAGCTAATATTCAGTTGCATAAATTTCTTTTAAAAAGCAAAGTATTCTTTAATCACTAAAAATAAAAACAAAATTCTGGGTGTGGTGACCATGTGGAAATGGAGAAGTGAGATCATGATATCAGGGATAGTTATCAAATAGATTGGTTTGGGCACTGACAAAGGACTAGGTTTATTCACTTTGTCTATAAAACAGAACTGTTGCATGAGTTTTTACAGATATCAAACTTTACTAACTGTACACTTTCAAAGTTCAAATTTTACTGTATATCTTTGTATTTAACAAGCCATTTAGAAGCTAAAGGAAGAAACACTGCTTTGGGGGTTTATAGATTGCTTTGTCCTGGTATGGGTGTCTAGATTCATACATGTGTTTGAATTTGGAACTACCAAGCATTCAAAAATGATAACAAACAATAAAATATGCTGGACTTAGGGTATAATTTGCTGACATGTTCCTGGCATGCATGGGATGGTGGGTATGATCCTCAGCCATGGAAAGGAGAGCTTAGGGATGGCTGAAGAGTAAAAGTGCACAAGCAAGAGTACTGAAGGTCTGATCGCCCGACCCCAAGGTAAAGTGAGAAAGCATGGTGGCTGCTCTGTCATTCTAGCTCAGAACATGGAAAAAGTTGATCCATGAAGCAAGCTGACTATTGAGACTAACCATATCAGAGAGCTCTGGATTTGACTGAGACATCCTGCCTCAAAAAGCAGCTGGCAAGCAATGGAGAAAGACTGTGTCTATCAACCTCCTCAGCAGCCAGATGCACACACATATGCAAACACACACACACACACACACACACACACACACACACAAATACATGCACACATACATGCATACACAAATACAGGCACGTACACATCATCCACAAAGACAAGGATAAGAATAAAGAGGATGTTGGGGAAAGGCATTTGCTTGTGGTCCTGGCACATGGAAGGCAAAAGTGGACGGGTCCAAGTTCAGGCCAGCCTTACAAGGTAAACAGGTCTTGAGTTCAGGCATAGCCAGAGAAACATGAGACCCTGTCTCAGTAAAATAAAGAACAAATAATAAGCATCAACAAATAAAAACAAGTACGCATTGCTAGCAACAATGGCAGTCTACTCAAGAAATAGCATGCTCAAGAGAACAATCATATTTATGTGATAAATGCCTTTTATTTTTGTGCACCTTAATAAGTAGGAAGATACAAAAGGATCTTAAGGAGAATCTTCACTGAAGATATGCATATGGTCCTATCAGATTTGACATATGTCTGTGTAAACGATTTTCAAAGTCAGGGATATTTTTGAAACACAATGAGTATCCTATCCATCAGAGCTTCAAAGTCTAAAGAAGCTTCCAATGTTTCAAATAAAACAGATAAAGACGGAACAGAGCCTGAGGGACCCACACAGCATGTTTCCATTTAGATCAGTCAGGACACAAAGCCAGTCTTTAGCCACAAAGTTTTTGTTAGCCAAGACTGAAAAAGATACCATTTAAAACCACACTACAAAAACCCTGTGGAATGAGAGGTTTTTGTAACTAAGGTAACTCAGTTTTCACCATGTAGCAGATATGTGTATAATTGTGCCTGAATACTCATAATAATATGGCTGCTTTTATTTTGTTAAAATTGTTAAATAGGTCAATAAAATTAAGAATTTAAAGCTTAAAAAATATTCAAAACTGACAATCTTTATTTTAAGGCTGGTTTGATGCCTACTTTGTCAAAATTGATTTTAAAAGGAAAATTATTCTGAGGATGTTTTGTTTTTTTTTTTTAGATATTGATGTTGTTAACAAAAACTATCACAAATATTAATCTTGAGTTCCTTTAAAATAACTAATAAGTGGAAAATCATGTTAACTTTTTGAGATCTCTATCCAAATTGGAAAGCATTTGTCCAACTGGGGACAGAATTAGGCTAAGTTTCCATAAAAGCATGTAGCTTAAAGTGCCTATTGAGCTTATGAATTGACCCCATATACTCCCACTGAGTTTGTCACTAGCCTGTATGCTGCCTATGTCAGTAGGTTGATTATCAGCAACACTGCCTTCTTCCCCAGTGATCCGTAAGTTTTTGCCTCATTCCCCTGACATAGTGGGTCATCTCTTTCTATACCAGAATGAGTTCAGATTATAGCAGTACACAGCCATCTTCTTCATGCTTCAGCTCAGTTAGGCTTCTCAAATAGTAGGGGCATAGTCCATGAGGTAAAAACAATTTTTAGGGTTTGTAGGATGGATATAGTGTAAATCAAGGCATCATGTGACCCTGTTCTACCAATTATCAGGTTTGTGCAAAAAGACTTCAGAAAAATATTCAGGCTCTGTGGGGCTGTTCTTTTGACTCATGATAGTCCAAGACAATAGGAATCAAAGTGTAGACTAGCCACACAGATTAGACTTCTGGACCTATTGTTTCCAACCCACTGAATATTCATCTTTAACTAGGATACAGGTGATTGCATTGCTTATCAAAGGACTAACATTTTTGTTAGTCGAATTCAATTCTTCACACTCTCTTTATCACCTTAATCTATTGACATCCACAGTTGAATATATTTTAATGGACACACTTGGCTATCACAAAAGACATTGAGTACTTTGAGTTCTAAAAAAATTAATTCAGTTGAAAACCATAGATGACAAGAGGGAGGAAGAGCCATTGTTCAGAGTTTAGTTTGAATGAATCAAAAAGGGAACAGGATTTTTACTACAGCACTGTTGAGTTTACTCCAGGTGATTGTGAAATGGCTATAAAACAGAGCTAGGACTATGAGCAGGCTCAAGGATGAATATCAAGTGAATAACTGCAATAAAGGGAGAAAAGTGAGACAGCATAGAATTATGTTCGCTTTGCTATTTAAAAATGTCTTTATCTGACTAGGATCAGATGGAAGGGGTAGAGGACCTCTCCAATCAGTGGACTGGGGGAGGGACATGGGTGGAGAAGAGGGAAGGAGGGTGAAATTGGGAGGGGATGAGGGAGTGGGCTACAGTTGGGATACAAGGTGAATAAACAATTAATAAAAAATAAATAAAATTTAAACATGAGCTCAATGCGGTAATGTCTGGGCTTAGACTTATAATTTCCCATTTCCTATGCTATTCTGGAGGGTAATTTTGATTTTCATCTTTTATTTGTATTTATTATATTTCACCTTACTTTTAGCTAGACATGTACCACAGATACACATGAGCCCGTGTCAATGGGTACAAAAGAGATTGTTAGACCCCCTGTAGCTAGAAGTTACAGGCGGCTGTGATCCACCCAGCATTGGTGCCGAGAACCAAACTTGGATCCACTACGAGAGTAGTACACACCCTTAGTGACTGAGCACCTTTTCCTGCCCCTCACATTCATTTTTTATTAAATAAAAGTATGTCTTCACCCAACCTCCAGCGTGAACAAAAGCTTAATCTGTAGCCCAGAATACACTATGACCTCCTGGTGGTGGTTCACCACTGTCCAGGAACTCCTTTTTACCTGAGCTTTCACCTATTTGAGGTCTAATTTTCATCAGTGGCAAAATCTGGCACAGCAACTGTTTCTTTCTTGTTTCGTTCAGCCCACTGAGGCAATGGAATGAGAACAACAGGCACATTGGTATGGAGACATCCACAGAGACAAGGACGACCTATCTGTGGACACCCACCTATCAAAGAAAAATTACTTTCCTTACGCAACAGCCATCAGCTGCCAATACCTCCTGAGCTAGGAGTGTGGCTTTGGCAGCCTCCTTCCCCGTGGATATGGAGCTGTTTAACTGGGGTGATCCTGTGTAGGGAGCCATATCTATGTGAGTTGACACGCACAGCAGTCATGTCATGTCCAGAGTATAGCACTTCACAGCCATCTTCTTCATGCTTCGGCGCTTACCTTCTTTCTGCCTCTTAGTTTTTGTTGTTCCCCAAGTCTTGATGGGGGGACAGGAAGTGCTATAGGTATGATATCGGAAGTGATATAGGTTAGGCAGTCTCTCTTAATAGTCTGAACGGTATGAGTGTGCATATCAATCACTACCCACCGCCAGAAGTGGTTTTTCCTGACCAAGATTGAGAGCAGCGCAAATGAGCAATTATGTTTTAGACTCTCTTACTTACAACACAAATCATAATTGAATTATGTTAATATCAGAGGGAATCAGGTGCATTCAGGATTTTATGCCTATAGATGCCAGTTACTATCAACTGAAACCATTACTAAATATATATGAATTAAGAATATTCATGGGTAACTTTACTTTTTCAGAAAGTAATATACTTCTCAGGAGACAACTAACCTAGTAGGCTCAAACTGCTTCCTTTAGAATGTTCAGATTTTAAGTTTGGGTTCTTGGCTAGTCCTTGGCTTGTCTTCCAAAGCTTTCTCTAACTGGCAAGATGGCTGTGCATAAGGAATGCTTGGAGACATGGAGCTTGAAGAGTCCACCTTCTATGGCCAGGTGGGGCCAGTGGAGGGAGGGGGATGCCAACCCATCTATAAAACCTTCGACCCTTCCTTCCTACAAGTAACACAGATTTAAAAAAAAAGTGGACATTAGATCAAGGGAACAGCCACCCAATGACCGGTCCAACTTGAGACCCACCCCACAGGAGAGAGCTAACCTCAGACACTGTTAATGATAATCTGCTATGATTGCATACAGGAGCCTAGTGTGAATATCTTCTGAAGGGCTGTATGATAGAAACAGATGCAGTGACACACGCCCAGACAATAAGCAGAGCTTGGGGAGTTTGGTAGAAGAGTGGCGGCAAGGACTGAAGAAGCCAGAGGGACCAAGGATGCCTCAAGAAGACCTACAGAGTAAACTAACTTGGAGCCCTTGGAGGCTCACAGAGGCTGAATCACCAAAAAAAAAAAAAAAAAAAAAAAAAAAAAAAGCATGCATGGACTGGACCTAGAACCCCTCCCCTTCACATATGTAGCAGATGTGCAGCGGGTCAGCATGTGGGTCTCCTAACAGTGGGAGTGTGTACTGTTCCCTGCATTTGTATCTCTTTCCCCTAGCTGCGCTGCCTTGCCTCGCCTCCGTGGGAGAGGATGCGCCTAGTTGTGCTGTGACTTGCTGTGCCAGGGTGTGTTGGTACCCATGGGGTGGGGCTTTCTTTCTATGAGAAGAAGATGAGAGGAGGATTGGGAGGAGGAGAGCATGAGGGAGGAGAAGAGGAAGGGGGCTGCAAGCAGGCTGTAAAGTGATTAAATAAATTCATTAAAGGAAAAAACATCAAAAGAAGAAGAATGCTTCATGCTATGACTCATGATGGAGTGCTTCATGGATATGGGATTTTGCTGGATGCTAAGTGGAGAGTATCTATGGTGCTGGCTCGTAACCTTCTATAGGGAAGATAGCTTATAGCAGATACTGTATTTTGCCTACTAAGAGAGAATATGATCTATAGGACCACAGCCTGGAAGGAAGAAACATTGAGATCTAAGTGCCTGGTCCAGACTCCTCAGTGTCTTGCTTCTGTTTGTTCAGCTGTGCGTATTTGCAATGTTGATGTGATAAACTTTATGCATATGGCTCTATGCAGGTTCCCATGAGTCCCCCTAGCCAAGCGCTGAACAGATGGCATTAGATGCTCTCTGAAATGCTGTTTAATTAGTATAAATTAAACACTAAAATTTATCTTTTGCAATCCCTCAACATTGTGATAATGGGATTTTTTTGTCGTTGTTCCCTATATAGTATATATTACTTCCTATTTAAGAATCTTCCATTACTACCCCTTCTCTTCAAAAATCCCAATTCCATGCAGGCCCTTAGCAATTGCCTAACCCTGAGCATCTCAGTTCATTTGTTTCATTGCTCAGAGGCTTCTGTCAAGCGCTTCACCCCAGTGGAGAGTTGTACATTAGAGCCACTCACCAGGCCCAGGCGGCCTTGCTTCTCTTCTCTCTTCTCCGTTCTCTTAACTCCATCACGCGTTCACTGGCTGTGCGCCTTGCCTCAGTTCCCACCACTCACTGTGTCTGAGCATAATTGCAAAGAACTGGGAATTAGGTTATTAAAACTAATCCTCACATCTTGATGTTGCATCTCTCGTAAATATTTATAAGCTGAAGATATCTAAGGTGGTAATCCCTTTCTAAACCACTCTAGCTGGTGTGGCGTCTGTTGGAATGCCAAGCTCTCACACCATAAACCACAGGTTGACGAGACTTATGCAGGGGTGTAAGGCATCCACCCAACAAGCTGAGGCGTCTGCATTTCGCTCACCTTCCCTGTCGTTGATCTGAAATTTCCCAGCTGCCATTCTAGGTATCACACATCTAGACTAAAGGAGGAAGGAAGGGGTTAGTGGTGTAGGGTTGGTAAAGTAGTTCTTTTCCTGACCACTCATTGTAGAAGACAAAGTAGATAAACGTCAACACTGATTTACATTACTAAATACTGTAATGACTTAATAATTAATTGCAAATTAGTAAATAATAAAGGTAAATACTGATTTATATTAGATAACAGTAAATGCCTACCTCTAAAGACTGGTTTAGATCAGTCAGAATCTCTGGAAGAGTGTCTGAGCATGTTGGTGTTGAACAAGGTAGAAATTATTTTCACACTGAAAATGAACTTAGTTGAGTAGAGGAATGGTTTGGACCACACAGTATTTCTAAGTCATTTGAAGTACCAATTCAAACATACATTGCTGGGGTTGGCTTCCAAAGTTTCTGCCGAAGTAAGTCTGATGGTACAGAAAGGTTTTTTCTTGCTTGTTATTTATTTATTTATTTATTTATTTATTTATTTATTTATTTATTTATTTATTTATTTATT
>NW_026593286.1:9134857-9154487 GCF_907164565.1 Psammomys obesus
ATTTATTTATTTATTTATTTATTTATTTATTTATTTATTTATTTATTATCATTTGTTCACTTGGTATCCCAGTTGTGGCCCCCTTTCTTGTCCCCTCCCAATACCATCCTCCCTTCTTCTCCTATGCCCCTCCCCCAGTTCACTGATAGGGGAGGTCCTCCTCCCTTTCCATCTGACACTAGCCTATCAGGTCTCATCAGGACTGGCTGCATTGTCTTACTCTGTGGCCTGGTAAGGCTGCTCCCCCCTCAGGGGGAGGTGATCAAAGAGCCAGCTTCTAAGTTCATGTCACAGACAGTCCCTGTTCTCATTACTAGGAACCCTCTTGGACACTGAGCTGTCATGGGCTACATCTGTGCCCATGCATGGCTATCTCCATGGTCCTTGTTTGGAGTATTAGTCTCAGAAAAGACCCCTGGGCCCAGATTATTTTGGTTCTGGTGTTCTCCTTGTCTAGCTCCTCTTCCCTCAGGTCTTTCTATCTCTCCCTTCTCTCATAAGATTCCCCGCACTCTGCCAAAAGTTTGACTATGAGTCTCAGCATCTGCTTTGATACCCTGCTGGGTAAAGTCTTTCACAGGCCCTACAATATGCTCTTGTCCTGTTCCCTGTTTTCACCCTCTTCCGATGTCTATCCTGTTTGCCTTCCTGAATGAGGATTAGGCATCTTACCCAGGGTCCTCCTTCTTGATTAGCTTCTTTAGGTGTACAGATTTTAGTATGATTATCCTATGTTATATACCTAATATTCACTTATCAGTAAGTATATAACATGTGTCTTTCTGCTTCTGGGATACCTCACTCAGGGTGATCTTCTCTAGTTCCCACCATTTACCTGCATATTTCATGATTTCCTTTTTTTCTATTGCTGAGTAGATTTCCTCCAATATGGCATACAATATAAAACTATCTAGAAACATAGAATGAGACTTGCACTTGCCAAGAATATTCCATAAGCAATAGCTAGTCCATGGGAGTCTATTGCCTAGCCAAGCAAAGGCCACCTGACTTCAAAGAGCAGTTAGTCCTACAAGAGTATAGCAGCTTAAGACTAGCATCATTCATTTTTATGCGAAAAAAAAATGCATTGTGTCACTGGCTTAGATACAAATGCCTGTCACTGAAATGGCATAGTGTGGTAAGATGCCTGTCCTTCAAAGATAAAGTCAAAAGTCCTGGATGGATGGTCTTAAACAGTAAAGTGTTGAGAAAGCACTTGAAATGTAAGTATCTTTACAAGAAAATCTACTGGAACAAAATGCAAACACGAATTCAAGAGTAACACTAGTCAATGCAGTGCTCAGAAAAATCCTCAGCTGTTGCTTTTAGGGATTGCTAAGGGCTAATACATCTGTTTTTCATTTCTGTGATCAACGTTTTTTCTCTTGTCATTGAATGTAAAATGATTAGGAATTAGCCTTTGTCAGCTAGGTTTGGCGTCAGCACTCTCTTCCATTCTTTTTCTTTTCTCTCTAAAAAAACATTCAATTAAAATATAATTACATGGCTTTCCGCATCCCTTTTCTTCCTGCAACCCCGCCCACATGTACAAATATATAATATAAAATATTATATATATATATAAATATATAAATAAAATCTGTTCAGTCCATTTTTGTTACTTATGTGTATATAACTTCAGAGATGACCACTTTGTATTTGATAGTCAAATTAAGCAGCACATCTCTTGAAGAAATGGATTCTCCTCTCTCAGCAATCATTACTAGCCTGTAGCTCTTTAACTCAGGGTAGGGACTGTGAGATTTCCCTGTTCCAGGTCAGCTTTTCTATTGTTATTGTCATTGTTCTTAAAGCATTTACTTTTATCATGACTGAAGAAGAGTGGGGAAAGCAGTTAATTATGTCATTCAGCAAAAGAAAAAAGTGAGAATCATTATTTGTTTCTTAAAAAAACACAAAATAGCCTATTCTGAACAACAAACAGGAGTACTTTGGAATAATATTTGTTTTCTTTATGATATAATTATCTAAAATTATAACAAAATATAGGATGCTGTGCAATATATAGAGTATTTAAATGTTTTGTTAATGCAATAGTTGATTGAATTGAAGTGTTATATTTAAAATATCATGTTTTCTGGTAATACCTATGGATAGTGTATATCTTTCTTTGAAATTCTTCAGGGAATATATAAAAGTGATTAAGATAGAAGATACAATAACACAAGTAGAACCACTTCCCATAAGTCACTTGTGCTGCTCACATTACAAATATTAACATTTTTACTATTCCAGGATGCTTCTCAGAGGTTATCTCTATTTATCTCCTGTTATAGATAAGAAAACTCAAGTTCAGAAAGGTTAGCAATTCACATTGATAGAGTTTATTGATATAAAATATAGATTTAAACCAAAGTTGATATATTTCAAAGCACTTGTTTTTGCTATTTTAGACTGTATTCATTCTAATATTAACGTATTACGTTATCCAACATGAGTCCCTTTATAAAGGACGAACTTCTGATTCTGCTCTGTCCCTAATATTTACTTGGCTAATAAACACACATTAAGTACTTTCTCTATGCTAGTTGCCAGGCAGTGATTTGAGGATAGAGGATGGAAATTGCAGTCTCTAGAAGTAGAGAGTATTTAATGGCAGGTGCAAGAAGGTAGGTGTAGGAGAAAAACACCTGTGAATGTAATTTCCC
This sequence comes from Psammomys obesus, assembly GCF_907164565.1. Lineage (NCBI taxonomy): Eukaryota > Metazoa > Chordata > Mammalia > Rodentia > Muridae > Psammomys > Psammomys obesus. Next base: position 9,137,527 of record NW_026593286.1, read on the forward strand.
AAAGAGAAGCTGACAGCGGCTGCCAAAACCACATCTTAAAAACGCCAAAAGGAACTCACAGGGCAAGAGAATATGCTATGAATAATTATCACAATTATGAATAAACACTAACCACCTGGAAAGATAAAAGTTGAAGAAGATAGAGTGCTAGAAAGGTAGGAAGTGAAGCATGGCTTGTCTCTTTATGAACTATGAAGATCTGAACAATCATCAACCCTTCCTGTGTTTGTTTCCTGAGCTATAAGCAATAAAACAATAAAAATAATAAGGCCATTTATTTCATAAAGCCAGAACAGTATACTTCTGTAAGCTGTTTTTTTTTTTTTTTTTTTTTTTTTTTTTTTTTTTTTTTTTTTTTTTGGTATATCCCTAAAACTCACATGCTGAAACCAATCACCAGTTATTAGCTGACGCTTTGCCCCATTCCTAAATAGCTTTAAGATACACCTGCCACTGTGATTAAAATTCAATGTATGGGTTATTTTAGAAGAGAAAGTTAATGAACTGTATCATAGAGTTGATGGAGCTACCAGGACATAACAACAATAAAAAAACCTAAGATGAAGAAAATTAATGTAAGACGGAAGGAGGGTAAGAAGGAGGGTCTCAATATGTTCTGTGTTCAGAATAAGAAGATGAAGGCACAGTGTAAGAAATATCAATATGGCCATGAACAGCTTTGGAGATAGCTAAAGAAAGACCAACAGGTAGAAGATGCCTGCTAGATTAGGAGAGAGAGAACATGTTTTATTTCAAGACCTCTTTCTTAGTTCACAACTCCTGACTGTCTTACTCAAGTTTCTCCAGAAAAATACAGTCAACAGGATATGTGTAGAGATTTAAAAAGAGATTTATTATGGGAATTGACTCACGTGTAAGAAGGCCAAGCAGTCCCATTGTATGATATGTGTACACTAAATACTCGGGAAATCCATGGCATAATTCAGCCTGGGTCTGAAGTTCTGAAAGCCAAAGGATACTCTGGTGCAGGGACTTTCCTGTTTAAGAACACAAGGAGAAAGATGCTTCAACTGAATGAGGCAGATAAATCCTACAAGAATTGTAGGACATCAACTCATATTAATACAGGAGACATTTCACTGTCTACCAAGTCAAAGGCTGACACCTTCCAAAAATGCTCTTGAAGGCACACTCAGAGACTATTCTTTCTGGGCACCCCGTGACCCAGGCAAACTTATAACTTAATCATTATGGCAGAGAAGTGGTTTATCCGGTTAGTAATTATGGCGGGAGGGTATTGGACTAGTTGGGTGTGGTAGCTCACCTCTTTAAACCCAGTAGTAGAGAGGCAAAAGCAGGTGGATCTCTGTGGATTCCAGGCTGGCTTGGTCTACATAGTGGGAGCTTGTCTTAAACCAAGGAAAGGAAGAGATGGAGAGAGGAAGAAGGAGAGGGGGTCACTGGACATACTCAAAAAACCCAACTGTCTCTATTTCTCCAGATTGAAACTAACCTGTCTCCAAAGCTGATCTCTCTGTCCAATGATATGAGGAAATGGGAATTCACATCCCTTGGAGGGATGATAAACGGGCACCATTGCATTAGAGAGCAACTCTGCCAGTATTAATATATTCTAGATAGGATAATGTAAGCTATTTATCTCTGCACCAGGAGTTCTCCTCTAGAATTAGATAAAAATCTCACAGCAGTCGCTCACACATGAATAAAAATATTATATTAAGAACACTGATCACAACATTTGGGAAAACTCCCACAGGCCTATCAATAGGCATATGGTATAGCCATACAATAAAATGCTATGTGATATTAATATTCATTATATACATTGATTTGTATCAATATTTATAAAAATGTTAAATGACGCATTGAATTAAATATCACACCATTAGCCAAATTTTGTTAAGATACTCTCCATATTTAAAGTTTAGTTTATGGCCATGTACAAATGTGATAAAAGTTATTAATTTGTACATAAAAGGCATCTTCATGACTGGGGTGATGATTGCTTCTGGAAATGGAGAAAGACCAGTTAATTTTGAAATAGACTCATTTCCTTGTCTAAACTTACCTCCCATTTCATCCTTAAAGAGAAAGCCTTTCTGGTCCCACCCACTCTTATTTTCTACGATGGAATATAGGCACTTCTGGAAGCAGTCACACTTGCTTCTGTTCTTCTTCCTACCCCCTCCTACACATCTCTCCAGAGAGAAGCTGTTTAGTGCACTGACAAACCAGGGAATGAATTCTTGTCTTCTTGCCCCAGCCTTCTGCTTCTGAAGGCTTTACCTGTGCCACATGCTTCTGACATGATTACCAGTGAGTGGTGGGGTGGGTCTGCTCAGGTGGGTAGAGAGATGTTAGGAAAACCTTTTGGCTCCTGGTCCAGTTTATCTCTGCTATCATTCCTTACATACAGTTTCATTCCCTTCTCCTCTCTTGAATTCTTCAATAAGCTTTTCAGTACTTGGAATGAGAAAACCCCTAGCAGTGAGTCCTCTAAAACATCAAGATCACCTATGCTGAAGAGTATAGGATTTGCCATCATAAATACATATCTAAGAGGGATTAAGATATAGTTAATAAGTATAATATTTTTATAACTTAATCATTAATACATGAAATATTATATGTTCAGTAATATTAAATGTGTCAATCTCCATGTTAGTTTTTAATATTTCCAGATCTAGAAAATCCTCAGTGGCAAACCACTGTGAACCTCATTGTATGAGGTCACTAAGGGTAAACCACTTAAAAGAAAGTCACCGAAGTTGAATATCATGGAGTAATCTGGTCCCACATCTATTGAGCTTCTGTAGCAACGAAGCCTGAGATTTCACGCTTTTTTGAGTTCCAGCCTGTGGGGAAATCCCTGGTTATGAAATAAAGGGCACTTGGGGTTTATCATTAAGTTGCCAACAGCTCTTTGGGAAGCCAGTGGAAAGACAAACAGCTGCTCTTCTTTTCATGCATATTAATCCCTCTTATGATGGCCTGAAAGCTCTTTCATAGAAGAGCACACATCAGGCCAAGTAATTTCATGTTAGAAAATAATTGAGTTTTATAATTCCCCTCTCTTGTTTAAGGTAACATTACATAACACCCAGGAGGTGTTTGTGGGTCGCAGTATAGGCCCTGGTGATTTAGTGAGGGGGTTAAGATCCATTACAGGGTTTTCATTTTTAAACACCAGTATAAAGGGTGAAACAAAAAAAATGAAAATATTCAAAGTAACCATCGGTTTTGTGGAGATGCATACAAGGACTATTTTGTTGGTTTGCAGAGCATACTGTCTCTCTAGACCCTTCCCATGTTAAAATGAAATGGGAAAACTGTTTTGTGTGTGGTAATGTTTACACAGGTGCTAAAATAAAGTGTGTGTTAGAATTTCCTGGCAGCTGCAATTGCTAATTTTCTGTGCATCTAGAATGTGCTAACAGGTCAACCACAGCAATAATGAGTATGGATTTGTTTCCTTCAATATTCCGGCTTCTATAAAATTTCAACAGTAAACTTCTGCTTCACTCCTTTAAAGACAAAATGAGCAGCACCCTTCATCACTTATCACAAGGGCTATTACATCAGAAAGTGGAGGAGAAGCCATTGCAGTCATTGAGGCCCACGGGAGCCACTTCTGTAAACTGTGTACTGATAGATCCTTCCTAGGATTTTGCAACCTGGTTTCCCTCCCCCAGTCACCTATTTCCCTTCCCATCTCTTCCAGCAGCTTTCATTGGCTCCTCAAGCATTTCACCTTCACCCTTCCTTACGAGCTCTGCACTTCTCGCTCCGTCATTCATTCATTCACTCAACAAACATTCTAACACTGCTTTTAGATATGTTCTGTGCTTCATGGAACACTAGTGCAGTCCCTAAGCACCCACGGTGTTAAGCAGCAGTTTTCTTGCCTGCCTAGTGCTATAAAATGTTGCCAGTGGGGCTGGAGACATGGCTAAGCAGTTAAGAGCACTTGCTGCTGTTACAAAAGACCAGCAGTTGACAATTGTCCCTTACTCCAGTTCCAGGGGGATCCAGTACGTTCTTCTGGCCTCTGCAGCCACCAGGTACACACACAGTTTATATGCATAAAATAAAAACTAATAATTTTTTTAAAACTTATCATTATAACCAGCTGAAAAAAATCTAAAAACACAAACTTACACAAACAGGTGTAGCAGAAAGACCAGTGTGTAGAAAAAAATAATTGTTCACTCTAGGAAAAACATAGTGTCTGTCTAACAAGTCTACATTTCTATGCTCTTTCTCTCCATGTCTGTGTTAGTTCTCAATTTCCATTTGTATTGTCTCCCTGTTGCCCTTTGATGATATGCACATTTCCTTGAAGATCAAGGTTTAGCTCGTCAGAAATTGTGATTCATAAGGAAGATGTAGCTTGTCCCTCCGCAACTATACATCAGACGTAAGGCTAAGCTCTTTATCGTGCTTAACCAGATGCTTAATTGGATGATAAAAACCCTTAGAATATAGAAATCCATATATTTCTAATTGTTAAAATTAATGTTCATGGCTTACGTATCAGTAAGAAAACACTGAATACCCTTGTAGAAATCTTTGTCTCTTTGCCCTTGGACAGCGGGATAGATACATTTGGGGGTTTTGAGGCAGGGCCTCTGTACAGCCCTGGCATTCCTGAAGCTCACATTGCAAACCAGGCCGGCCTTAAACTCACTGAGATCCGCTAGGCCCTGTCTCCTGACTGCTGGGAGGATTAAAAGTATGTGCCTCCAGCCCCTGGGTGAGGAATATTTTTAAACAAGTAAGTATTGACTTAAAAAAAAAAAATCAGTTTGCTTTGGTCCACAATAAGATGCCTCAAAGAAAATAAAAATACGGCGACAGGGGCCGGGCTGCACTATGGCCCCTGGTGGCGCTCGGCCTCCAGAGCTGCGCAACAAGGTGTCCAGGCAGCACGAATGCTGAAGAGGGATGGCATGGCACTGAGGTTCTTTGTTTGGAGTGCGCAATAGGAACCCTTTTTGGAGCAGGCTCTGTGCGCAAACGAGCTGAAGGTGAAGAGAAAACATTAGCAGAGGACGTGAAAAACCAGCCCTGCACGAAATGCGCCTGAAAAACAGCTGCCTTCTACTCCCCCCACCAAAAACAAAACAAAACAAAACAAAACAAACAAACAAACAAACAAAAAAAAACAACAACAACAACGACAAAAACTCTGTCCATGACAAAGCCTCTACCTCCTGCCCCGGCAGCGCAGTCAACAAATGGCACCCGCCCTTCTTAAGACCCTTCTATCTGGAATAGTCTCTTCTTGCAGAATTCACAAGGGCAGTGAAGCAGGAGCTACGGGGCGTCTCTGTACACCATCTTATCGGCCTGCATCCGTGTGGTTCGGAGTGATATTTCTACCACAGAGGCTGTATCAGGGTGGCGTATTCAAGTTTACGGTGGGTATTCCTGACAACTACGCAGATGGCGACTGTCCACGCTCGCTGTTTGACTTTCCCCTTTTCCACCCGCTAGCTGATCCCACCTCAGGAGAACTGGATGTGAAGAGAGCATTCTCAAAGCGGAGGCAGGTGTTGATGAACGCAAGGAGAATCTTCTGCAAGACGGACACAAGCCCCCTGAAGCCAGAGGCTGCAGGACTGTGTGGAAAAGACAGCTTTTCAAAGGTAAAGAGGTTGACAGTGTTTAAAGTAGGTACTGCTCGTTTGTTTGGCCAAGCGAGGACAGAAGAGCCCTATGCGGTTAGCTTTTCTCCATGGAGCCCTTCTGTACGCAGTGAATGAAGCCAGAGAGAAGATGCTCACTCAGAAAAAGCCTGACAAAACAGCCCGTTCATGCTGCTGGCCTGTCATGGAGAAAGCCTGGCCCAGAAGAGCCTTTCAGTGAAAGGAGAGCAAAGAGCAGCAGCCTTAGCGATGGTGGCTGTGGCGCGCCATGCGTGGGTTCTATCAGCCGGTTATGCAGCCCCGCTTGAGTCATGCGTCTCTTCTGTCCCAAGCGTCAGCCTGGATCTAGCTCAAGTACTCCAAATCTGGGGGACCTTGAGGCTTAAGCAGTTTTCTGAATACGGTAAAGGTGAGTTGTGTTTACTGAAACTAACGGAGCAGACAGAAGTGCGTACTTTGGGAGAGTCTGCAGGTGGTGGCTTCAGCTGCAGGGATGTTAGGCCATGAAGAAGGGTGCAGAGCACAGACTCCAGAGTGCAGCGCTTTCAAATAGAAGCCCGGCTTTCCGGCTTCAGCCTGCGGACGTGCTGTAACGTCTCTCTCGAAGCATAAGGAAAGTAGGCAAAAGCAGGATGCTTGTTCATAAGTTTTTTTTTTTTTTTTTTTTAAGGCAAAGTGCCCTATTTCTATGGCAGAGGAAAGAAAAAAGTGTTCAAACGATTTCTATTGAAGTCTGGTATTTAAATGGCAAATGACCAATGTGTTAGTAGAGATAAAACAAAGCAATAAATGATTGTCATTTATGCAGGAAACTAATGCCCTTTTCAATGTAAGTAAACAGAGACTAATTTATAAGCGCTTCATTGAAAAGTACACATATTTTCATTCAAAATTATAGGAGCTGTACCTAGAGGTTTTTTGAGTATTTTGCATAGCACTGCTCTAGTGGACAGTGCAAGGTGGTAGGTTTTAGCTTGTTTCCTTTAGAGCAGTATGACATTATCTAGTAATTCTGTGTATAATGATCCAATTTACAATTTAATTTTCTCCTTAGGTTTATTCATCCAATTTAAAAACAACTGGACAATAATGATTAATAAAGATATGTGTAGATATTCAAAAAATTAAATAAAAACATAAATTATAGGCTATGTACACAGGTTAAGAATATTTATAAATTTAGAAATCATATATATTTATATATCCTATATATAAATATAATTACACAAATATGATTATATATTATATATAAATATAAGATATATGGGAATGTGGATTTAGCTTAGCTTTAGAATGATTATTTAGCACATTCAGGGTTCTAGTTTGGATTCCCAGAAGAGAAAACCATGTATCACAGACTATATAAAGTATTCTAAAATTCCATTCTTAAAGCATAGATAATCCAACTGAAAAGAAAGAAAAACATACAAAAAAGTAATTTTGGGGGTGAATCAATCCCACTTTGGTAAGAAATAAATAGAAGGATGTGTGATGACATAAATTATGTGGGAGGGGCCTTTGATTCTTAGCTATATCCCCATATCACACAGATGGCAAAATTTAAGACTGAAGAATGTAATTGGAGAAAAAAAAAATCACATTACCTTTCAAAGTTTAATAATCATACATCTGAGGCTCAGCAATTATACTTTAAGAGGTAGCCAATAAGAAGTTTGAGTAAAGACAATATAACAAAAGAACTTTAAGTAAAGGACAGCAAGGGTATCCAAAATGAGATGTCAGTAATATTCATTTGTTACCGTAGCAAGCCTGGAGCCAGATTCTGTCTCTAGGTAGATCTACGTTTCATTAAAGAACAGTGAGTGAGCAACTTACTCACAATGTGGAATATGAGACAACTGTCACACTTAAAATTTATGATAACATGCACAGATTTCAAAATGTCAGAAAAATTAAAACAGGTTTTAAAAATGAGTATCAAAATGATCAAAAGAGGATATAACTATTTCTTAAATACAATGTCTATCTAATCATAGTAGACAAGCAGAATCGAGGCAATGTTTGCTTACATTGTGTAGATGGAGGAAGGACAGGTGAGAGAATTAGTAGATCGAATCAGCAACAGGAAGTGGCGTGCTCAGGAATGCTTATTGTGTTATTCCAAATAATTAAGTTAATGAAAGGGGTTTGTGAATTTATCAAGTGAAGAAACTGTGTCACGACTCTAGAATCTACATTCCAACCATCCTGCCTCTCTGAAAGAGCACACAAAATCCACAGTATCTTTAGGACTAATAGACTCTAAGACGCTAAACAAAACAAAGAAATAGGAGATTGCAAACTAAAGAAGATGTAGGTAAATTAGGAAGGTTGTTTATAATTTTCTAAGGTAAAACAGATAGCTTCTTACCAGTCCTAGGCGTATATCAGGATTTCTGATAGCTCTCTGTCTATCTCTCTCTGTCTCTGCCTGTCTCTTTCTCTGTCTGTCTCTCTCCCTCTATTTCTCTCCCTCTATCTCTTCCTCACCCTGTTCCTCACCCTCACGCTCTCACTCTTCATCTCCAAATCCAGCTCTATCTAGCTGTTTATATCTCTCTCATACTGAAGATGAACATAGAGCCTTCAGCACTACAGACAAGCACTTTCCCAGCCCTCTTTATACTTTGTATTTCAAGACATGACTTCACTAAGTTGTTCCAAATAGACTTGAACTCATGCTGTAACTGAGGTCAGACTTAAACTCTTGCGGTGGCTGGGGCTGGCCTTGATCTTCTGATTTATTTATTTATTTATTTTTGCCTCAGTCTTTTATTAATCTCATCTCCTTAATCAGTATCATAACTGAGATTACAGGCCTGTGCCACCAGGCTTGACACATTACCTCTTTTAATCCTTGCTACTGGAAATGTGCATCTCCAGAATCCATATGAAAGCTGGGCACACCACATCTGTAATTCTAGTGCTTCTACATATATGATAGAAGAAGAAACTCTGAATTTGGCAGCTGCCTAGGTAGCAGCATAGAACCCTAACTCCAACACATGAAAAGTGAGGACTGACACGCAGCATTGTCCTCTAGCATTGGCAAACATCCACATATATCACACACACACACACACACGCACACACACACAAACACACACACGTGTGACGGTGCAGGGAGAAAGAGATTTAAAAATAAACACGTGCATACAAACACCATAGCCCATTACTTCTAAGTACATACGGAATCAGTGACATATAAGAACTATTACTGTCCTATTTTATTTTTAATCTTGACATTAGTGAAATACAAACCTTTAAGTTTCTCTACTTATCTTCTTACCAAAAACTAATATGATGATTTAATAGCACAAAATCACGACATTAAAAAGATCAGCCTTTGAAGTGTTTTACAGCATTTGCTTTCTGATTTGCAAGAGAAGAGCAGTTAATATAACAGTCGTGTTTTCAACCGTTCCCTTGAATAATGATGAGTTGAGAAAGTCTTAATGTTAGTCCATTCAGCGAGAGCTGCCCTGACCTGCTGTGTCTTTCTCACCTAGTCCATGGTGACATGTCAGGCAGGCCTATAGCTTTCTGACAACTTTAATAATCTAATTTTCTGTCACTGCATCTTTCAGGCATAAATAGGTGTATTTGTCTACACTAAAGCTTCCTCTCCACCTCTCTAGCTCTATGCTGTCATCTACCCACAGCTACAAACTAACCTCATCTGTGGACAATTATGTGAGAAAGGCATTGAGATACATTGTCCCGAGGATGCAAGCCATCTATCAAGTCAGGAGCTATGTGATAATAAACTCCATGAATACACACATACACATACATGCATGCGTGAGTACACACATACACCTACGCACACACATGCAGCCACACACAGAGAGATTGATAAGTAGATATAAAGCTAATCAGTGAAAAATGTTATTGTTGTAACATCTAAACAATTGTTGACTTTTAATAATATACGTATATGTTTCAACTGAACATCGTTTTCATAGTTTCCCTTTAATCGATGCAGATTCTCCTTTCTGAGACCCTACCTGGGGAAACTTTGAGCCCTGGTGTAAACCATTTCAAAAAAACTGACCAGGGGAAAGACAAAGATGATGGCTTAGCATTCCCAGAAGACAACATAAAGTCAACATCTCACTGTTCTGGTCATTGTCACCAAGACCAGGACGCTTGTTCTAAACCACCGAGTCAGACAATAGGCATTATCTATCATTCAGCCGAGTCCTCTGAAGGCTCTGACAGATACAGCGCAATCGTTTGATGAATTTCTCAGTGGGTGTAGTTTAGCAGAAAAATGTCAGAGATATTTAATGACCTTCCAAATCAGGTCTGGAGAAATAAATGCCTAAATAATTATACAAATCCCCAAATTTGTTATAAAATTGAACAGTTAATAATCTCTGCTAACCTCATTATTATATGTAAGACTCCTGTTAGCTATTTTTAGATTTATTGCTATGTGTGAAAGAGACACTGCATAATTAAAATGATTAGAGTGTGTTCTTCAATCAGACAGGAGCATGGGTAGGTGACATACAATTTAACGGCTACTGACAAATACAGATAAAGAATTCTACAAGGTAAACTGCTGTGTACAATGTGCAAATTCATTACTTTGATAGGCTACCACACTGGTGTAAAGATTTTTTCTTTAAGAATGTGATAATTTCTTCTTGTGTGTATTATTGTACGTTTGAGTTTCCACTAACTTTTTACAAGGTCAGCTACATGTAAAGTTCAAGAAGAGAAAAACATTCCCTAACTTCATTTCTTTTCTGCCATGATACATCTTCTCATTCTCATTTTTGAAATACAGCATATAGAATTGGAAGTGCTCCTGTCCAGATGTCAAGATATCAGCCATATCACAAGCAGAAGTATACCTGTTGTTTCGTGAATTATTCCTCCTTGCTCTTTCTGTATTCTCTTGCCCCTCTACTTCTAGTTTCACCAACAAGTGAGAAAGAGAATTAAAGGAAAAAATGAATTTCTTTTTCAACTACTTATGAAGCTAGTGGAGTCTGTATTGGATATTGAGTGACCTTTCAGTGGCATATGCCAAAAATATCTTTCTCTGTGGGATCCGTGGCTTGTTTTCCATTGTGTTCTCTGCACAATTTTCTGCCATACTCAAAGTGATTATATATATATATATATATATATATCACAAATATATATGATATGTATATATATTACACACATACTCAACTGAATAAATAACACAGCTATTAGGCTAGCAACATGACTCATGACTCAACCTGTTTCCATTCTTATTAACTTGGTTGCCAATTCTGGTGAAGTAGGTTCAATCGCCAGATCCCACATGTTGGAAGGAGAGAATGAAATCATGCAGTTGACCTTTAACCAGCACACATGAGTTGTTGTATGTGTATTTACACACACACACACACACACACACATACACACACAGACAAATAAAGACTTTTTAAAAAAAAATTAAGGCTATCCAAAGTGCTTTTAGGATTTTTTTACACAGCTTTAAAAATGGTAAATGTTTCTTAGGTAGATGACTGAAAAGAAAAGTTATTTTTCTTTTCAAATGTCCATGAGCTGTTTTCAAGCAGTCCATTCTTTGACCTGGCCCGGAGGTATCTAGACAATTTATCCTGATATCTCCTCAAATGCAACACACAACTGCATCTATGATTAGTTTCCAGCTCCATTTCCAATTGTTCGGTGTGTAGCTTGGCATATCTTTGGAAAGTTCTCTCTGGAGTGTTTTGTAAAGGAGAAAGGGGCACTGTAGCTTCCTGGTTTGTGCACAGATTGCTAACACCTGCTTTACAGGTCAATGGTGAGTGGCTCAGTGATGCATGTTTTCAGAAGCAGAGGGAGCATACGGAGACACACAGAGAGGCACTGGAGAGCTTTCGCGTTCCTTCCTCAGACGCCGGAGACTTTTACAGAAATGTCATTTCTTGCCGGTTAACTTCCTTTAGGTTACAGGAAGAATTTTCTTTCATAGGTCAGCTGGTTTGGCTCATAGAGGGCTTCTGTTTGACTGCTCTTGCACAGGACTCTAATTCCCATTTTCACAGAGGCAAACCAAGCACAATGGCTTCCTAACTATAGGTCAGCAGTTGGACCCAATGCCTTCTCTCTACAGGTTCACTTTCTTTACCTTTAGCACTCTGTTTTACTTGGTTTCCTCTTCCAAAATTGTCTGTTATTTGTGTCTACAGAGAAACATAAGAGAGAGAGAGAGAGAGAGAGTATGTGTGTATGTATGAGAGAGAGAGAGAGAGAGAGAGAGAGAGAAACAACAGGGCTTGCCTTCCCTTAGGCAAAGAGTGATAAAAAGTCATCCAAGTAAATGGACCACTTAGAAGGGTTGAAGAATTAGGCAGTTGGGGCAGGGAATGAAGAAAGAAGGAAAAGAATATGCAATTCAAAATACTTAGAAGCGGCTTGGCCTGCTGAGGGGCATGTAAATAGCCCTGGATCCTACCTCAGAGATATTGTTGTGTCCATGTTTGCTGCTATTCTATTCATAATTGCAAGGGAATGGAATCAACTTAGCTTCCCACCGACAGAACATGGATAATGAGGAAAACACTCCGTGTGCATGTGTGTGCACATTGCGAGTGTGTGTATGTGTGTGTGGTGTGTTTAGGTGCGTGCATCTGTGTGTTCATGTGCGTATGCGTATGTGTGTCTGTGGGAGGTTGTGTGCATTTATATATGTGTGTATGTATGGGTATGTGTGTGCATGTGCATGTGTGTGTTCATATGCTGTGTGTGTGCATACATGTGTGTGCATGCATATTCCTGTGACTGTGTGTATATGAGTGTCTCTGTGGGGTGGGGGTGCATTGGTGTTTCTCCGTGTATGTGGTGTGTGTGTGTGTGTGTGTGTGTGTGTGTGTAAGAGTCTCTGGAAGCAGAACAGTTACTTTTGAGCATAGTGTCTACATGATGGAGGTGCTGAGTAAGTAGTTCAGGACCACAAGCTGTTCAAGGTATCACACATGTATAATCCCAGCATGCAGGAGGCATACGCAGGAAGATTGCCACTGGGGTGAATAACAACATACTCCCTCAAAAATCCAAGTAGAAAGAGAGTAGAGAAGGAAGAAGGACAGACGGAAGAAAGGGAAGGAGAACAAAAGAAAGGACAGGGCGGGAGTTGAGAAAAGGACAATTTCTACAGACTTTCTTGACTCTTCCTAGAGGACATGTAACTTGGAGAACTGACCTTGGTGCAATCGTATTGGTTTCTGACAGAGGACGTATGCAGATACTGAACCCACAGAGGATTGCATACACCCAGGAACAGGTGTTTAAATGACCCCCTGCTCAGTCGTTAGTTTGACCGAGGTTTTGCCAGCTCTGTAAGAGAGGCACTATCTTCTTGCATGGTCTTTGGTTGGAGTATCAGTCTCAGAAAAGACTCCTGGGCCCAGATCATATTGTTCTGTTGCTCTCCTTGTGGAGCTCCAGTCCCTTCCAGGTCTTTCTATCTCCCCTTTCTTTCATAAGATTCCCTGAGGGGTTGGTGGTGCAGTCTTACCAGGCCACAGAGGAAGACAATGCAGCCGGTCCTGATGAGACCTGATAGGTTAGAGTCAGATGGAAGGGGAGGAGGACCTCCCCTATCAGTGGACCGGGGGAAGGCATGGGAGGAAAAGAGGGAGGAAGGGCAGGATTGGGAGGGGATACAGGAGGGAGCTACAGCTGGAATACAAAGTGAATAAACTGTAATTTTTTAAAAAAGAGACAATGCAGCCACTCCTGATGAGATCTGATAGACTAAGATCAGAAGGAAGGAGAGGAAGACCTCCCCTATCAGTGGACTTGGGGAGGGGCATGTGTGAAGAAGGGGGTGGGACCGGGAGGGGAGGAAGGAAGGGCTTATGGGGAGATGCAAAGTGAATAAAGTGTAATTGATAAAAATAAAAAAGAAGAAAAAAGAGAGATACACTGTCACGGAACATGTCTCATCCACATTGACCCTCTCTTTCAGTCACAGAAACTGACTCCTAGCTTGGTCACTCATGACCACTACAGACTGCAATTACTGTGTTTGCAATTACTTCTAAAAACATTTTATGAGGTTGAAAGAGCAGATTTCTGTTCTTTCCTCTAAAGATAATTCACAGGGTATGTCTACCGCAGAAGATAACGGAAAAGAACATCTTATTGTGTGTGCTTTTATAGAATGCTTAAGAGTTATGCAGAGAATTTGGACCATGCCAGTCAAAATCTGTTTTTGCTTATCAACCAATGGGGGCAACTGGTCATTTCTTCTCCCTTCTATCTGGATACGCAGACATTTGTGTAGATGTGTAGATCTTGTCGTCTACACAAGATTTTACAGGCATGCCACTGCCTGGCTGGTGTAGGTAGAACATCTGTGTAGAGTGTCAGTGAGCAAGCACATGTCTTTTAGCGACTGAGGATGAGGTAAGAGATCTGTTGCTGTTATCCTGACCATCTGTGCTCAGCGTTAGTTCACCAGGATGCTCCTGACAAGCCTATTCATGTCAGTGGATGTATTAGGAACATCTGAAGTCACTAGTAAGGTCTGAAACTACTCAAGACAAAGGTGAATAATTTTGGATACTCCTGCCTCTTGGAGATCTGACCCCTGTATCATCCTCTTTTTCTTTAGTCAAGGTTGATGATCCGATGGTTTGCTGACAATTTATTTGCCAGAAAACAATGTATATCTGGCAATTTGCAGCTTTCCCTCTGAAGCCGTACCAGGCTGAGTTAGGGAATGAAAGCAGTTCACAAATAAATTGGTAAATTAAAGCTAGAATTTGCTTTTGTGATCCCAATCAGGGCACTATGTCTTTGCTGGCCCATGGGTGGACCTGCACATCTACAGAAAATTGAACAACCTATGTGAAAATGCTTCCTAGCCAATGTTTATATTAATCAAGGGGATCTGCCTCAGTAAATTGGGACAACTTTCCCATATCTCTCTCCCATTTTGTCATATTATTTACAGACAAAAACTCCTTAATCTTGAAGAAAAAAAATTCCCTAGTTATTCAGGGCATGGTTGGAGGAATCAAATGTGATATACAAGACAAAAAAACAAACAAACAAACAAACAAAAAAAACAGAAATTTTATTGGCTAGAAGAGAAGTTTTTAGAAGTTAGTTCACCTTTAAAAAGTGTGCAGTAGGTCAAAGGCTTCTCAAAACGAAACACACTTACAGATAGGATTGCATATCTTTCAAGGAAAGGTGATTGGAAAGATGTGAATGATTCTGGAAATTTTTAGGCAGCTTGTAAATTCACATGTAGCGTGAACAAACCAGAGCTACACCCTCCCCCATCGTCTTGTCCAATTCTGTCTACTGAGCTGGATTTCAGGGGAGAGCACACTGTTTCTTTCTTGGTTGGCTGAGAGCAAGCCTTTCATAGATAACTGTGCCTCTGTCCACTCTGGAAGAAATCCACCTACCTTTGGCATCCAAAAGTTGGAGAGAAATGAAAAAAATGAGATGAAGATTCATGGCTACTCCTTGGCTGTTTCAGGCCCAGCACCAAATTCTGTGGGGGGGGGGGGAATCTTCTAATGCTCCTATCCTCATATGATCTTTACCAGATGAAGGACCCAAAGCATGAATTTCAACTCCTAGAATTGTCAACTGTCAACTCCTTGAACTGCATGAGTTAGTAGGGAACTGTGCTCACAAGCAACTGAGTGCTAGGATAAGTTCTTGTGGCAAGAATGAGATCAAACATGATAAAACCCATCCTCCTACATGGTAAAACTTAGTAACAACAACTGGAAAGTGAGGCCTTAATACAAAAGTGAGCGTGACCCCAAACCACAATGAGCCTCTGTGTAGGGAAATGTGTGGAGCTGTGCACTGAGGACAAGAGCAGAACCAAATTTGTGGTTGAGAGAACGAGTATGCAGAACAGTGATATTTGGATTACAATTCAAACAATAGATACTACTTTTTTTTCTTTCTTTTTTTAAATTTAAAATTTATTTTTAATTACACTTTATTTACTTTGTATCCCACCTCTAGTTCCCTCCCTCCTCCTCTCCCAATCCCTCCTATCCTCCCCCTTCCCCAACACATGTCCCTCCCCAAGTCTACTGGTAGGGGAGGGTTTCTTTCTCTTCCTTCTGATCCTAGTCTGTTAGGTCTCATCAGGAGTGGCTGCATGGGCAGGTGCAGGCACCCTGGTTCTAATGAGGATAGTATAGCAAAAAGAGAAAGCAACGCATGCGCTGGCCTCAGGGTTGGGGGGACCATGAAGCCTTTTGTGCAGAGGAAGGCCGTTGAGGTTAGAGAGCAATGAGTTGTAAACCATGAAGTCACCATGGTAGGAAGATGGGCCCATTGTTCCAGGATTTTTACAGACTTAGGAATATGTTTTCGTGCAATAGCAAGCATCTGAATCATTTTAAGTTGGAAAGTTATAAAATCAGCTTGGATATCCATCAAAGATGATGCAGATACTTGCTGAAATATTTCAACATGTGTGAATGCATTTCACAAAGCCAAGAGCATTATTGAGATGCCAAGTATACATAACTATTACAAAAAAAATTCACTTAGCTCATAAAGAAACAGTTATTAAAAACACAGGAGTAGACAGTACATTTTCAAAAAAATACCCAAAATGATGGAAAACCCTTGTAATCATTTACAAAGCTAGAGTTTTGGCTCATAATAGTACAGATGGTTAAAAGGTGTTACAAGAACTGTCAAAGCAGAGGCAAGCAGAAGCATTTCCTTACAAGCATTTTCTGGGTCATTAGGAGACATCCCTTGGGGAAACTGGTGTCAGCAATTGTCATTTGCTGCACTACTTCTTGTTATTTTCTGTCAGTGATTCACCATGTGACCTTGATTCCATAGTTTGAACTTCATGGAACCATTCCCATTAGAAAATAAAAAAATGACAGAAGGTGGTTGATTCTTGGTTTTTCCATTCAAAATGCATGCATCTGTTGTCCATAAAATTGTTACATATGAAAACCTGATGGAAAATCATGTATGTGCATATGCCCTTTTATATTTGTTTTCTTATGAATTGAAGGTCACAATTACATATTCATGACTATCTTTGCACTGGGCCATTTGACATGTCATTCATGTGGTGTTTTGTTTTGTTTTCAAAGACACACTGTTTTTGGCACAGTCATAAGGTCTTTTGTTTTTTAATCGTCTAGGAAACAGTTCTAAGTGATGACTCTGCAATTTACCAGAATAAAATCTTCACATGTTCTAGAAAGCATTGGCTAGCTCCACTGAAATAAACTCACTGTCAGTCTCCAGGTTTACCATCAAAGACGAGAGAGAGAGAGAGAGAAAGAAAGAAAGAAAGAAAGAAAGAAAGAAAGAAAGAAAGAAAGA
>NW_026593286.1:9154497-9277205 GCF_907164565.1 Psammomys obesus
AGAAAGAAAGAAAGAAAGAAAGAAAGAAAGAAAGAAAGAAAGAAAGAAAGAAAGAAAGAAAGACTCTCCCTAGCAGGGCATTAAAGCAGATGTTGAGATTCATAGCCAACCTTTGGGCAGAGTGCAGGGAATTTTATGAAAGAAGGGAGAGATAGAAAAACCTGGAGGGGACAGGAGCTCCACAAGGAGAGCAACAGAACCAAGAAATCTAGGCCCAGAGGTCTTTTCTGAGAGTGATACTCCACCCAAGGACCATGCATGGAGATAACCTAGAACCCCTGCACAGATGTAGCCCATGGCAGGTCAGTGTCCAAATGGGTACCCTAGTAAGGTGGATAGGGACTGTCTCTGACATGAACTCAGTGGCTGGTTCTTTGATCACATCCCCCTGAGGAGGGGCAGCCTTACCAGGCTACAGAGGAAGACAGTGAAGCCAGTATTGATGAGACCTGATAGGCTAGGGTCAGATGGAACAGGAGTAGGACCTCCTCTATCAGTGGGCTGGGAGAGAGGTATGGGTGGAGAAGAGGGAGGGAGGGTGGAATTGGGAGGGGACTAGGAAAGGGACTACAGTTGGGATAAAGTGAATAAGTTGCAATAAATAATGTTTATAATTTAATAAACTATATTTAATAAAATATAGTTTAATAAAAAATGTTTCTGAAGAAACATTCAAATTCATTATTTACCTTAAGACATCACATATTTGTAACTTCCTTGGATCAGGCTCAGCTGAACTCAGGAATTACTGAAGCTGATATGGATAGCTATGAATAGACAGAGATGGGCTCAAGCTCCATTTTTCATTTGCAAGTCTTCCTGAGAGAGTGAGCTGAGTGCAGATGGCACTCAAGCTCTGCTAGAAGCAGTTGTAGTTCCTATGGAAACAAAGAGTTTCTGCAAATAAATAAGAAGTAAATCCAAGAGAGCTGTGTCATCACAGGACATAAAGTTCTCAGCAAGAAAATATAATGATTCAGGAGTCCCAAACTCCTGCCTCCTTTGCAACAGATTCCGAGTAACACCTTTGGGGTAAAAGAAGCAATAGGAAATTAAAGTTATCTGACATGGATACAGCTGTCAATCAAATAATAAAAACGCTGAAGCTTTGGATTCAGGCAGAACTGCATTAGTTCAGTCACTGTGTAGTCCTGATAATTATAGGCAGTTATGTAATGTTACATCTATAAAACCAAGATCATAGATACATTCCAATGAACTATTAAATTTTACCAAGGTGTGGAGCACTCATTTTTAAAACTCTACTATATTTGGGGTAGTTACACCTCTACCTCTGTTACCCCAATACCCCAACCCCAGGTAGGAGAGAGGTTAGTGGGGAGAGTGGGCACAGACCCCTTTACTTCTCCCGGCTGTTTAGGGTCGCTGGGTCTCTGGGGGATAGACCAATTCCTGTCAACAGCAGAGGCAGCCAGCAGACTCCTCCAAGCTGCTGCGTTGAAACGTTTCTCTCAGTCTGCTCCAAACCGCCACACCATCCTTCTCCGTTATCTCCAAACTGTCACTGCTGTATGCCAACGCCGCAGCGCACCAGGCGTTCTCTTTCTGGACTCCCATTTTTATAGCCTCAGAGCCCTAGACCACGTCCCTCTACTCAACACACTAGGAAGGCCTTTGCCAGCAAGCAAAAGCCACGCCCCGCATGAGACAATTAACCACTGTGGTCAAACTAAAGCCCAACTAAAATCCCAGACTTGGGATTAAAACAAAAACGTATTTACATAACATAACTGAGTTTACCAAAAAAATTGAAACTTCCATTACAAAGAAGTTATTAATAAAGCCAATAGTATAGTGAGTCCTGAATAAGTATCATATGCAAAAGGTCATGATGTTGTTAGAATTTTTTAATGGTGATAACATTTGTGCCCATCTGCAGGCCAATGGCAGCACAATACATGTGATAATACATACAATTAATAAATATTAATCAATATATAAATTATTATGCTATAATGAGAAAACAAAACCATTTGTAGATGTATAAAGAAAAAATTCTTCCTTTTAAATTACAGTTTTTATTTATTATGTGCATATGTGTTAGCGTACATGTGGTTAGAAGATATTTTGAAGGAATCTGTTTCCATGGTGTAGGCTCTGGGGATTGAACTAAGGCCAACAGACTCCAGCAAAAGTACCTTCACCCACAGAGTAAAGGTACTTCACTCTCCAAACCATCTCTCCAAACCAAACACAGAAAATATCTTTTAAGAAATCCACCAGTAAATTGTGAAATGGTAAACGTTACTTAGTAAAAGTTTTCTTCTGCTGATTGGAGAAGTAGCCTAGTCTTCTTTGATGGCCTCTTCACATATTAATCTCATTTTCCAATGATTATCTGCTCATGTATAGAATGTAAAGCATATATGAAAAATTGGGGACTGGAGAGATGGCTCAGCTGTTAAAGGCTAGGCTCACAACCATAAATAAAGAATTGGGGCCATGAAGATAGCTCAAAGGATAAAACTTGAAGGCCTACTTCAATTGTTGGGATCATTGTTCATATTGTTCCAGGAAAGAATCAATACAAATTGTCCTGTGTACACTCATATGCACTACACACCCACACCCACACCCACCCACCCACACACACACACACACACACACACACACACACAATACATAATCATCTTTTAAAGAAGTGTAACACATTGTGTTGATACTTTACTACAAATGTTCCCATTTTAAAAGTTCTCGGTGCTAAGAATGAAATGGCAGTGTGTACTGTACCCATTAATTACTGAGCATATAAAATAATTTACAAGGTCAAGAGGTAAACAAACCAGGTATAGTGGTACTCAAAAATCAGAAAAATCATAAGTTTGAGGTCAGCATGGAACATATATTCTTCCCACATACCTTAAAAATCACCCTTATTTATCTGCAACTAAAACCAAACTTACTTTGAGACATTTGTTAATTGTAGCCAACAAACTATCAATATGGTAGAAAACTTAAAACCCACACAGGCTAGTTGATGCATAATTAACATACAATGTCCAGCTGATAAATATGCATATAAGCATACAGAGAATGCTTCTGTCTGTGCAAGCTGAGTTCTTAGTTAAAAAAAAAAAAGTTTTTCTGGCAGTGCAAGTTTTCAAAGGCAAGAATCCAAGCACCATCTGGGACTTCTGGCTTATCACTCATAGTTAACATAATTACATAGGTGAGACCAAAAATCTGTACAATATGGTACTGAATTTCTCATAACTGTGTTCTTAAAACTCTTCATGTCTGTAGAAATGAGAACTCTATCCTCAAATGTCATATGAGGGTATAATGTGTGTTCATGCTGAGTCTGATTTCATGAAGGATATGAATCTCAGTCCATCTATAAGGAGTGCACAGAAATATTTGTGATTGTGCACAAATGGTCTTTAACTTGAGAATTCTAATAAAAGAAAAAACAATATTTACCACTTACTCATTTCCAAGTAACTGTATTTCCTGCTTTGGGAACAATCCTGAGATGCAGATGTCTTCTAAAAGGAAAAGACCTGAGCACAGGAAATAAAGCTAACAAGTGTTCCCTAAAGTGCATAGCTGTTGGGCTGTGGGTCTGCACAATCTCCTGAGGGCTATACCTCCCAGTTCTCCAGTTTCCCTACTACAAACTGCTTTTCTCATGGTGAAATAATTATATATTTTATTTAGAAAAATCCATTTCACATAATTCTCATATGTTACATTATTAGTTTCTGTGTTAATGACAAAGACTTACCTTGCTGTACTTTTTCTGGGAATGAAGTTTGGTTTTCTGTTATCTTCAAGCTATCACTATGAATCGTATCTTACTCAGGGTCCTCCTTCTTGCTTAGTTTCTTTAGGTGTACAGATTTTAGTATGATTATTCTATATTATATGTCTAATATCCACTTATAAGTGAGTGTATACCATGTGTGTTTTTCTGCTTCTGAGACTGATACTCTAACCAAGAACCATTCATGGAGATAACCTAGAACCCCTGCACAGATGTAGCCCATGGCAGCTCAGTGTCCAAGTAGGTTCCCTAGTAAGGGGAACAGGGACTGTCTCTGACATGAACTGATTGGCCTGCTCTTTGATCACCTCCCCCTGAGGGGGGGTGCAGCCTTACCAAGCCACAGAGGAAGACAAAGACAATGCATCCAGTCCTGATGAGACCTGATAGACTAGGATCAGGACCTCCCCTATCAGTGGATTAGGAGAAAGGTATAGGTGGAGAAAAGAGAGGGAGGGTGGAATTGGGAGGGGGCTACAGTTGGGATACAAAGTGAAGAAACTGTAATTAATAATAAAAAAAAATCTCATCACATTCCCAATTAACTTCCAGGCATTTTTGTCATGAATGATCAACCAGCCTGAAGACCATTGCACAGATAAAGAGAAATGTGTAGCCGTGCAAAGTTACAGTAATATTACCTTGAAATATATTGGGTTTCCGTATGTTTATAGTCTCAAAATAATCAGAAGTAAGACCAAGGGGTCAGAATCTATTCTGAATTGGGTACTGCTGTTTCTGAGATGGGAATATAAGTAAAATTTATTTCCTTAGTCTCTTTGGGGATTTGGAAAAAAAAGTCTTAAACTGGTTGCGTAAGAGATACAGGAATATAAAATATCTTGGTATAACTCTAACCAAGCAAGTGAAATACCTGTATGACAAGGACCTCAAGTCTTAGAAGAAAGAAATTAAAGAAGTTTTTAGAAGATGGAAAGATCTCCCATGCTCATAGATCAGTAGGATTAATATGGTAAAAATGACCATCATAACAAAGGCCACCCACGGATTCAATGCAATCCCCATCAAAATACCAACACAATTCTTCACAGACCTAGAAAGAACAACCATCAACTTCATATAGAAAAATAAAAGACCCAGGATAGCAAGACCAATTCTGTACAATAAAAGAACTCACAGTATCAGCATCCCTGATTTCAAGATATACTACAGAGCAATAGTAACAAAAACTGCATGGTATTGGCATAGAAACTGTCAGGTTGAACAAAGAACAGAATTGAAGACCCAGAAATAAACCCACACTCCAATAGACACTTGCTTTTTGACAAAGAAGCCAAAACCATACAATGGAAAAAAGAAAGCATCTTCAACAAATGGTTCTGGTCTAACTACATGTAGAAAATACAAATAGACCCATATTTATCATCCTGTACAAAACTCAAGTACAAGTGGATCAATGACTTTGAAATAAAAACAGATACTCTAAATATATTAAAAGGCAAAGTGAGGAAGAGCCTTGACCTCATTGGTACAGGAGACAACTTCCTGAACAGAATACCAACAGTGCATGCTCTGAGATCAACAGTTAATAAATGGGACCTCATGAAACTGAAAAGCTCTATAAGGCAAAGGACACTGTCAAGAGGACAAAATAGCAGCTTACAGATTGGGAAAAGATCTTCACCAACCTTATATCAGAGAAAGGGCTAATTTCCAAAAATATACAAAGAACTAAAGAAATTAAACACCAACAAATCAAATAATCCAATAAAAGTGGGGTTCAGAGCTAAACAGAGAATTCACAACAGAGCAATCTTGAATAGCTGTGAAGCACTTGAAGAAATGCTCAGAGTCTTTAGTCATCAGAACAAATGCAAATCAAAACAACTAAGATTCCATCTTACATCTATTAGAATGGCTAAGATGAAAAACTCAAGTGACAACACATGCTGGCAAGGAAGTTGAGAAAAGAGGACACTCCTCTACTGCTGGTGGGAATACAAAATTGTACAACCTCTCTGGAAATCAATATGAAGCTTTCTCAGAAAAGTAGGAAAAGTTTTATTTCAGGACCCAACTATATCCCTCCTGGGTATACACCTAAAAGATGCTCCACCATCCAACAAAGACACTTGCTCAACTATGTTCATAGTGGCTTTATTCATAATATCCAGGAACTGGAAATAACTAGATGTCTCTCAAATGAAGAATGGATAAAGAAATTGTGGCACATTTACACAGTGGAATACTACTCAGCTATTAAAAACAAGGAAATCATGAAAATTGCAGGCAAATTGACAGAACTAAAAAAGATCATCCTAAGTGAGGTAACCCGGACCCAGAAAGATACACATGATATGTACTCACTTAGAAGCAGATATTAGATCTATAGTACAGGACAATCATACTACAATCCGCAAACCCAGAGAAGCTAGGTAACAAGGAGGGCCCAAGGGTCTGGAATATCACTCAGAAGGGGAAATAGAATAGATAGCAGAAATGAATGAAGAGAGGGAACTGAGCAGGAGATGGAATGGGGAGGGAAATTAGGGTGGGGATCAATGTGGGGAGACCTGGGGTGGGAGGCAAAAGGGCTGGAACAAGAAGGGAAATTGGGGGGAGTGACTCTCCTCCAAGCTAGAGGCCTGCCACAGAGTAGACTCCTGGGAGGGTGTGGGTGTGGTTCTAGCTGAGACTCATAACAGGGGCAGACATGGAGACTGATGTGATCTCCTCCTAGTGAGGCAGGACTAGTGGAGGGGGGAACAGCCACCCATGCACAAAACCTTTGATCCAAAGTTACCCTGCCTACAAGAAGTGCACGGATAAAGAGGGAACAGATTGAGGTAATGTTCAACAATGATTGACCCAACCTGAGACCCACCCCAAGGTGGAGAGCAAGCCCCTGACATGACTAATGATGCTCTGCTCTGCTTGCAGATAGGATCCTAACATGACTGTCATCTGGAAGGCTCCACAGAGCATCAGAACAAGACAGATGCTGGGACTTGCAGGCAAGCATGGGGAGGAACTCGGAGATCCTGTGGAAGTGTTGGGGGGAAGATATAAGGACCTGAAGAGGACAGGAACCCCATAAGAAGACCAACGGAGAGAACTGATGCAGACCCACAGGGGCTTACAGAGACTAAGACATCAACTAAGGAGCATGCATGGTCTGGACCTAGGCCTTCTGCACATATGTGGCCAATGGGCAGCTTGGTCTTCATGTGAGTTTCCTGGTAAATGGAGAGGCAGGAGCTGTTTCTATCGTGGATTTTATTGCCTGCTTTTAGAGCACTTACCCTTGGCAGGGCTGCCTTGCCTGGCCTCAGTGGATAAGGATATGTTCAGTCTTGATGTGACTTGATATGCTTGGGAGGGTTAATACTGAGATGGTTTTTTTTGGGGGGGGGAATGGAGAGGGAAAGGGGGGACAAGGGGGCTTGGAGGAGAGGAGGGAGGGGGCACCCTTGGGATGTAAAGTAAATACACTTAAATTTTTTTAAAAATGTTAATTTTTGTTAAAAGAGAGATACAAGAATTCAATTCTCATTCTTCTGAGGCTAGAAAAGATCAAGGCAGTGGGGTATTAAGGATATAGTACGGACTTACCTCTTGGTTCCGAAGCAGTCCTCTTGTATCCTGCCATGGTGAGGTGGTAGCATGTGGCCAATAAGAACACTAAGCTATCATGAAAGTTTTCCCTTCATGACCTCACCACTGCTCGAAGGCCACACCCCCCTAATGCTCTTGTGTTAGGAGTTAGGATTTCAATAAAAGAGGTTGTGCTGGCTACAACATTCAGACCAAAGAAACCAGAAGGTAAGTGCTGAGCTGAGAGTGGGTTAGCAATATTACCCCTGAAATGACAGGTCTGGAACATCACAGATTACAAACAAACAAAAGCCAATCATTGAAGAAGGCATGCTGCATGGACCACAGGAAACCATGTTTCTGTCCCTGACTTCGTCTCTATTCATTCTTACTCCAAATAAATACACTGAAGTTTTCATTCTCAGCCCACAATGAAGGTTTCTTTGGATCAAGTAAATCTGCTCTTTCCATTTTAATTCTGATTATTGAGGATTTAGACTATTCACTCCTATTTTATGGCTTACATGTTTTATTTACAAGCACATTTCACATCCCTTACAATTCCTTTCAGGAAAAAAAACATAGAGAAAGTTCTTGTGAGGGCATTGTTACCTAACAGCAATGAGCAAAAACTCAAATTTCAATCAAGAAACAATCATATTTGTCTGGTATCAACTACTTAAGCTGCCTGTTTGCATCACTGAGTCACAAGGTTTTTTTATCTTAGATTATATTTGTGTGTGCTAAATGGCTCAATCATTTCAATCCAAACAAACTTCCAGATTGGTCCGCTGAAAATTCCAAATATTCCAAACTTGTGACATACAGTAGCAGATTATAGGAAAGCAGTAGGAGGTGATACTTTATCTACCCAGGAGAGATGGGAAGGCTCAAGAGCTGCTCTGGAACATTTGGTCAGTAACTCACGTGTGAACATCTTGGAAAGCACAGCCCGGGTCCAGTTCTGGTGCTTCGCGCATGTCACTGCACATTCCCAACCTCGGGCCTTCTACAACCCCATCGCGGGGGAACGCCTGGAAGACCTCCACTCTGAGTTCGCGTTCAGAGGCGATGGACAGATGGCAGCCTCCTTCCTGCACCTGTGCCTTGCAATAAGTACTGGTTGGTTTTAAATTCAATTTGCTCTTTGTGAATTCTAGACAGATCACTGAAATGTCCATGGCTTCTAATGGACTTCTCCTCCATGGCATTTGGACAAATATGTCCATTAGAAATGTAGCACCACAAACAGTAACACAAATGTATGTTTTCCATGCAAAAGGAAAGCTACAATTGCTTTCCTCTGCATACTGAACCAATTTACTTTCCATCTTTTTTATTGGTGTTTCACATGCAAAGTGAGTTCTTACTGAGGAGATTTCAGGAATAAATAAGTGGCAACACTCTTATACCCAAACTAGGCAACTAACTGGGTTGCTGACAGGAAGTCTCCTTCTTTACTTTCGATATTTAGAACTAGAAAAGCAATGCCTATCATCAGTTTTTATTGCAAACCCAGCCTTATCTTCTGACACTATAGCTCGTGTTGTGTGTCCATGCATATTGCAGTCAAAACTTGTGAAACACGGGTCCATTTGATTCTGCACATTTGTTCACAAAACTTGCTTATCATTTAGATTCCTGTTTCAGAACTCTTTGTCATATCCAGCTTTATAAGGCTGCACCTCAGGACTCTATGCAAGGTATTATCACTCTGAAATCTTTCATTTATTTGTGGATTTCAGAAACAATTCCAGATGTCAATCCAAAGAAAACATTAATACCCAGAATCATTGTATCTTCAAAAGCATACTCAGAATCAGACCATTCAAAAACATTCTAATCCATAGTTAAAAGCAGAATTCAAATCTTTATGTTTTCAATCCTGGTTGTATTTTTTTCTCATGCTCTATTATGTTGGTATAATTTCTAAAGGCAGTCATAGAATTCTATTTTCTATAGCATTTTTTCTTATCATAAGAATTCAAAATAGAATAGGAGAATTTTCCAAGTCTTATAAAGTCTGGTTTTGGTAGTAAACAGAGGTTACAAATATTAATTATTTAGGACATTACATGAGGCTCCTTCAGGTTTGAATAGCAAAAAGCTTGCTGCCATGGAGGCAAGTGTTTAAGCCAGCAAATATTGAACATCAATAAATTTGTATTGAATAATAAAATAAGATAGCCTCCGTTATCAAAGTTGTAATGCATAGGAGATATTTATTAAAATACAGTGTGTTCTGGATTGTTAGACATAGTAATTATCAGCAAGAATTTTATTACTAGATTTAGCTCCTAAGCTTTATAAGTTTATTCTCCTCAACAAAGTTATTCATTTGTGTAGCTCCCTTTCTGCATACACAAACGTGTGTGTGCTTGCATGCAGATGCAGAAGGAAGGTGATGAGCTGCCTGATGACTACATGGTGTCAAGATTCGGGCTCCATCCATAAGGCTGGAGAGCTCGTATATTTAGCGGCATGGAACAAAAATATGTAGAAAAAAAGACCGTGAATGGCAAGCGCTCTGATGGTGGCAGGGTCTTGAGTCCCTCCTTCCCTTTGTTTTAACTACCTCCAGAGGGACTGAGGCTTTGACACTATACCACCAGCAACACAAGTCTAGGTTTCTCTGTGAAGCGCCTGAAGCCAGGAGCAGGGAATACATCTAGTAAATGGATGATGTGCCTTTGGGATTCTTCTAGGCAACGGAGGGTCTGTTAATGGGGGCAACACTATCCTTTTCCAGAAATTCTAAAATACCTGAGCTGTGGGGGGAAAAGTACTTTTAACCCAAATTTAATTACATATTTTTTAATTACAAGAAATTCTGTGCAAATACTCTCCTGTTTTAGACTGAAAAAATGATCCTCTAGTTTTGTCTCCTAATCCTAATGACCTTTGAAAACATCACTGTGTGTATATAATAAGGCAAAAGGACTCCCTGTGTATGGTTATTTGAGAGTTCTTGAAATGGAAAGACTATTCTAGACCACATTGTCGGGCTCAACCTGTAACTATCGGGTTTGTATCAAAGGGGCCTCAGAAGAAAAAAAAAAAAAGTAATGCAGAGACAGAGGCAGCAACTGGAGTTATGTGGTCTCAGCCAGTCAGACATGAGTGTGTAGAACAGAAATAACATGCTGTCTTGAAGCCTCTAGAAAGAGCAAGCCCTAGTCACCAAAGTTAACTTAAGGATGCTCACATCGGAATCTGACCTTCAAAACTGTACATTTGTGCTATTTTAGGCCACCAAGTTTGCGGTAGTTTGTTATAGCAGCAGTAGAAACTAATACACTTACCCTGTACATGTAGGTGCTTTAGGAAGCCAGATAGCTCCTCTTGTACCCCTGTCCTGCCAGCCCACAGCCTGGAACACCGAGCAGTTATTTTTACCTGTTGAAAACTCTGACATCCTGAAGCTACCCTGTACTGAACCGTGGGAATAGTCAACAAACAGATTTAAGATAGAGACGATGTGCTCACATCAGTGCCTGCCTGTGTGGTGGTGACTGGGGTGGGAAGAGGATGGCACACTTCAAGTAAGGAATAACGGAAAAAAAACACCAGGCATATCTGTCGGACTAACCCACAAGGTTCACAGTGCTATGCGAACATACGTGGCTGCACAGTTGGTATTTTTAATTAAATATTAAAAGAGTGTAAAACAAATAGTACTTATAAAATTGAAAAGGGATTATTTTAGAATTAATTTATAATTATGGAATAAGCATGAATATTTAATATTTAAATTCAACTATAGGGCTGAAAGAGTTCTGCCAGAACATTTTTCAGTTCATTATAGAAACTATGACTCTCATTAAAGGAATGAATTATAAGAGTGTAACTTATTCCTTCCATTTGAGCCAGCCCTTTTATGTCTGGAATAGCAGTTTTAAAAATAACAACCATGCCACACT
This sequence comes from Psammomys obesus, assembly GCF_907164565.1. Classification (NCBI taxonomy): domain Eukaryota; kingdom Metazoa; phylum Chordata; class Mammalia; order Rodentia; family Muridae; genus Psammomys; species Psammomys obesus. Next base: position 9,165,757 of record NW_026593286.1, read on the forward strand.
TTTAAATCCAATTTGTTTCTGAAGTTTCTCCCAGCTCCCATTTTTTCTCAGTACATCATTGCAAACTGTGCATTCATCAACATACATATTGACAATTGTCAGAAGTGTCGTCACGAGGCACATGGGAGGCCTCTGGCTGAAAAGGCGCTCAGGCCCATTCTCAGACAAACAAAACTTAACAACAAAATAAAAAATCCAACACGCCCAGTACTTTCTGGGTGCTGCAAGTCCAGCAGAGGGGGGTGTTTGTCTGCTCTCTTTGCAGTAGACTGCATTTTCACGTCACAAGCATGTTCTGTGGACTGGTGTGGTCCTTGGGGTTCGTACATTTGTTTGGTAGGAATAAATAAAGCACTACTGTGAACATGATGTCTTGCTAGAAGTTGGAAGGGTGTATGGAGAAAGCCTTTAAAGACAGACTACATGTTCAGCGCATGGATCACCTATTTATCAAGCAGAATGTACACAGCTACAGCTTTGGGGCGAGACTAGAACACTCATCCTCTAGGTCCAGCTTTCCACTGCGGCTCTTAAGCAATTCGCTCCTCCTGCCCATTTTATGTTTCTAAAATGTGCTGAAGAAAAAGCCTTTTGAGATTTGCTATAGACATTGCAGATGCCCGTGGAGATTTTACACATTAGGCTTGTCTCAGCAATGTTTATAGGATGCCATTTTTGGAAACAGTGTCCAAAAATTCTTTAGTCTTTGTGAAATTTGAGCACCCCTAGAACTAACGGACATGATTCCAGGGCTCAGGCTCATGTTCAAATAGGATATGCATTATGTTGAGTCAGTTGTTTTGAAATCTGTGCAGTATCAGAGTATCTATGCAGTGGAGTTTATCAAAGACAGGGGTAAGAGAGAAGACCAGTAAGAGACTACCCAGATAAGAATGACTACAGCTGGTCTTCCTGGTGGTACCTTCCAATCTCACTGCTACCCCTAATTTCACAGGGACTATGTTCATTTCAATATTTCAATACACACTGCACCTCTCCTGTTACTCAACTATGCTAATGTACTTAGAGTTACGGAGGTGATTTTCTTACACTTGCTTGTATAGGAGGATTGTTATCTCTCATGCTTGCTCAGAAACATGGTTTCTCAAGGTTGCTCAGAAACCGCACCTGTCTAGTACTCCGTGCAGTTTCTAGAACTGTTATAGATACTTGGGTCTGATGCTTCAGAATTCTCACAGGATGGCTCCTCAGATGTGTTCCGGAAATCAGAACCAAACCTTCTCCTTATTGTTTTGAGACCACATTTAAGTAACAGCACATGGTGCCCTGCTAGGCCCCGAGGAGCTCAGATCTTGACAGTTGCCATCTGGCACCAGCTACCTGACTGCACCCTCTTCCTGCTTTTGTAATTGGTACATACCCACATTTTGGAGAATAGTGTCACAACAGCCACAGTTAAGGACTGTGACAAAGCTGAGCAAAAGGAGTCCGAAACTTTCATCAGAGGGGGCTACAGCTGGGATACAAAGTGAATAAATTGTAATAAGTAAGAACTAATTAATCAATTAAATTAAAAATAAAAAGGTCATTTCACGATGCCATATTGTCTGCTAACTTGTTTGAAAAAGAATTTTCCCAATTGTTTAATATGCCGCACATGACCTTAAAAAGAAATCTGTAATTACTAGGGGTGTTTTAAACTTCATTGTTCGTTTGCAGTGGCATGTGCTCTGATCACTGGGAAACCTGAGAAAGTTCTACTTTGTTCTGTAAATGAATGCTGAGTCACAATAACTGGCAATTTTTAGGATCTTGAACGAACGTACGTAGACATTTCCCTCGTCTTTTGGCAAGCTTTAGAGCCTATGCGTGACGTGTAAATTATAGACTGAGCCACTTCCCACAGACTGGTTTCTTGCTCAATTCTTTAACTTTTACTTGTTCTTTTCCTTCTTTTTTCATGAAGAAATATATACCATCCTTGTCAGATAGCTTGGCAGAAAAGAAACCATTATTAGTGTTCTGTTAAGCACTCTCATAGCAGACCAAATGTCTCACCGAGTGTGCAAGGTGGGGGAGGACAAGACACTACTGTGATGCTTCTTAGGTATGTCCTTAGTGCATTGGGGAATTGTAAAGGGCAAGCTCTAGCCGGCCAAATCCCCCAAAACGAAGAAAGGAGCACTGCCATCATGAAGACAATGCCTCCATCCTCTGGGTACTACTCTGAAGCCCCAAGGTCATCATCTCATTGGAAGCTTTTCCAGTCACTCTTCCACGTTTCATCTGTCTGTTGGCCAAGGTCTTCCACTAAGCCTTTAAAGTTCCTCTGGTCTGTTATGGGTTAAGTCTCTCTTTGTTAATACTATTTTATGTATTCTTTGAAATGGTCATATATGTATGTGTGTGTATATATAGCACACACACATATCTATCTATCTATCTATCTATCTATCTATCTATCTATCTATCTATCACATATCTTTCTTGATCACATCTATCCTGACCCTAGCTATAATCACTGTGTTATAGGTAACCATATAGTCTAGCATCACCTTGGTTTAATTAAGCCTTTGAGCCTAGGCAAAGTCTTTGCTAACCCCTGTCACCACCCAGTGTGCACATCAGCAACAATGACCCCTGAATGTCATGACATAATCAGCAGGAACAATGGGTTGAATACTTATGTCCTCCTAAACTCAATGTTGAAATCTAACCAGCATCATGAGGGTATTGGAAGACAGACGAGGCTGTTTGGGGTTGACTAAAGATTTCTCATGAAGTTTCCTTATAAAGAAGGGCTCTGAGTAGGGCATAGAGGTGTGTGCCTGTAACTTTAATGCTTAGGAGGCTGAAGCAGAAAGAGTGTAAGTTCAACCGTCACCTCTTATACTATACGAGAGAAAAAGTACCAACTATCAAATAAGAAATGGGCTCACACTTAGACATAGACTGTGACAGTGTCTTGGCTATGAAGAAGAATAACTACAACTGTGAGAAATAAATGCTATTCCTTGTAGAGCTGTGATGTTCTGTGATAGCAACCCAAACAAACTGGAACAAGGGTATTTTGGAAATGATGAGATGAAATGAAAGTAGTCAAGTTTAATAATTTAGACTCTTCTAAGAAGAGAGATGTGAGCCCAGACACAATCAGGAGGTCATCTTCATAAATGGCTCACATCTCTGAAGAAATATTCTGGCATGTCACTCTCCCAGCTGGAGATGTGGGGGACCCCTCCCTCTCCCCACTAAGACTGACTTTGGCAGGCAGAATTACAGTTATCTAGAGGTGTTCATGGTATGATTCACCCAAAACTGTGGATGTGTTACCTTATACAGTCAGAGAGACTCTGGAGATGTGATGAGGTGAAAAACTCTGAGATGTGATCACTCTGGGCTTTTCAGATGTCTTGGTAGACCTCATGAGTCCTTGAAAGTCGAAAGGAGGACAGGAGTGTGTGCCGGACAAATGGTATGCAAGAAGCATGTGGCTCACCGTTGCTGGTTATGAAGGTGAACTGCCAAGAAATGTAGCAAATCCTAGAAGCGGAGAATGTCACCAAGTTTGAAGCCAGCAAGAATATGAAGACCTCAGCCTACAAACATGAGGACCCACGTTCTGCCAATAAGACTGAGCGACCATTTGCTTCTCTAGAATCTTCAGAAAGGAGAGTAGCCTGAGGACGCCTTGAGCTTAGCCTGTTAAGAAACAGATTTGGCTGGTTTCCAGACTGTGAGATTTTAAATTTTCCGATGCTTTATGCTAATGAAGTTCCTATAGCGTGTGTGTGTTTTGGAAATGCTTATGCACGCATGCGTGAAAGTCACATTGGTCATCTTCCTCTATCGTTCTGAACCTCGTTTCTAGTTTTCAGACAGGGTTTCTCATTTATTTTGGAGCTCACAGATTCAGAAAGACAAGGTGGCTAGAAGGCTCCAGTGATGGTCACATCTCTCCCCTCCCTGTACTAGGACGGTATTTCTAGGCCACCGTATGTATCTTTTCATGTGGGCGTTGGGATCAGAACTCAGTTTGAGTGTTGGCTTGTTTGCACTTTTCTGCCTGAGCTATCTTTGATAATTGTTAATGACAGCAATAGAAAACCAACATAGTGATCCTCAAAAGTTTAGATGAAAAAAATCCAATAGTGTGGAAAAAAAAAAAAAAAAGTAAAATCAGTGTTCTTGTGTCCTGGTGGAATTTGAATACAAACATCACACTCTAGGCTTCTAAGGTCTAGACACCTGTAGAATAAAGAAAAAATGTGGACCATTTATGAATCCAGTTTCAAGGAATCTTTTCTCTCTAGAAACATGTTCTAAAATTGTTTTATTCAAAACTGAGAATATTTTATTAGTGGCAAGATTATGCTGGCACATCTGTTTATCCAATTCTGTCTACAAGGAGTTTATATCAGTCTGTCTTTCCCCCTTTCTCTCTCCCTCTCTTTCTCTCTTTCTCTGGCTCTCTCCCCCCTCTCTCTGTCTCTGTCTCTCTCTCTGTCCCTGTCTCTTTCTCTGTCTGTCTCTCTCACACAAACATGTGTGTGTTTGTGTTTGTGTGTATCTTTGTGTGTTTGTGTGGGAGATAGAGACAGTTATTTATGTTTATAAATATTATCTCTATATTTACATATGCATTTCTATACACGCACATACACACACACACAGAAATAGATATGTACATATAGCCTTCCTTCTTCTTATCTCTATGTTCACACTGGACTTTGATCTTTAGATCAAAAGGGATGCCCCCTTTTTTCTTTAATGAAGAAAGTAAAAACAGAGAGAAGGGTCTATGTTTTTTTGGTAGGTTCTCTGCTGTTTACGTCATGCAATACACCAGCTGACAATATGACAACAAAATTAGGGGTTACAAAGATGATTCAGTGGTTAAGAATATTTGCTTCTCTTTAAAAGAACCTGAGTTCAGTTCCCGGCACCCATACTGAATGGCTCAGAACTCCCTGTAACGCTAGTTGTTGGGAACCTAGTGCCATCTTCGGGCCTCCACAGGTAGCTGCCTGAATGTGGTACACATAAACACATGTGTGTGCGTACCCATATACATAAATAAAAATTAATACTTTAAGTTTTATGTTGGAGTAATTGTGAGATAATTCTCACATCTGTGAGAAACAACAAAGATAGAAGCCAGGCCTTGTTTATCTAGTATAGTACAATATCACAATATAGAATCACATTGACATTGGCAAAATAAAAAAAAAAAAAAAATACAGTATTTCTATTCAAATTCACTTCCCTTCCTCTCTGCTCCACCTTTCTCTTTAGTGGGCATTAATGTGACACTTGTTTCTATGATTTTGCTCTTACATAACATACTACATGTTACATGCATAACAGCCCTGCTACATAAATACAACCATACAGAATATAACTACCGGGTTCTTTTTTTGATTTCCATCCAGATTCTTTTGTCGACTGATAGACTATTTCTTTGTTTTGATGAACTGCATTTCAGGTACATCAGTTTTTTATTTTAGTCAACCAGCCCACAGAAGACATGTGCTGTTTCCAGCTTTGTTATAAAACTGCTACAAACATTTGCACAGTGAGCTTGTGTGACACTAAGGGCTATTTTCCATGAGATACACACAGAAACATGACTGTTTGGCCATGAAGTTGCAGCACAGCTAGTGTTTCAAATCCTTCCACGCTTCTTCGGAGTGATTGCCACATTCTACATTCCTACCGGTAATAGATGACTGATAATTGACTCTTAATTAATCAACGGTTGGTTTGTTTCTCTTTTCCATTCCATCATTCTGATAGGTATACAGTAAAATATAATGGGTTCAGCTTGCGTTTTTCTGACAGACAATAGGGCAGATCTTTTATTGTGAATTTATTTTTATATCACTTAAGTCCTTATTTATGAATTTGTCTGCATTCAAATTTTAACAAGTTTTAAAAACGTTTTACTCTTTTACCAAATATCTTGTTTGCAAACATATTCTCCCAAACAACAACTTATCTTTAAATCTTTTCACTAGATATTTCTCAGATCAAATAATACATGGGTTTAACAAATTTTCTTTTTGTAGACTGTGCTTTTGGTGTAAAATATAAGACCTTTTGCTTAGTCTTAGAGCTCATGTTTTATAATAAATGTGTTTGAGTTTTGTTTCCAATGTTTAATTACAGTCTATAATCCACTATAAGGTGTGTTTTATATAGTGACAGCCTGTCTCTCTCTCTCTCTCTCTCTCTCTCTCTCTCTCTCTCTTTAACACATGAGTGTCCAGATTGCAGCATTATCTGTAGAGGAGGCTAGAAGTGGTCAGCTTATTTTTCTTCCTTTGAGTTGCTCTGCAACATATTTGTGCCACATATGTAATGATTTTTTTTAATTTGTTTTACTGGTTTTGCATCCATGCTTCCATCTTGTACGTGCCTAAAATTACTCTAAGATGGAGTGTTATAGACTAATTTCTATTCCACCTTAATTTTCTAACAGTTTTATTTTTATTTTTTTTTTAGATTTTCTGGCTCTCTTCCATTTCTGTATACAATTTATAATAATCTTGTTGTTATCTGTAAAATGGCCTTGCAGATAGGAAATATGTCAAATCTAATATGAGTTTGAGGAGATCTGATATCTTTACTGTACTGAGTTTTCAAGTCCTGCCACAGCAGGTCCATGTAACTGTCTATAGTCTCTGATTTCTTCCATTAGAACCCATTAGAATCTCGTCCCTTTCAGGCACCAGTCCTGTATGTGTTTTGTTAGATATTAGTAGGCTGAGTATTTCTTTGTTTTGCTTTTGAGCAAATTTAAATGATGCTTTAACTCAATGCCCATATGGTCATTATGAGTATACAAAAATAATATTTTACATTTTTCCCTTTTTAATTTATTTTTTATTTATTACAATTTATTCCCTTTGTATTCCAGCTGTAGCCTCCTCCCTCACCCCTCCCAATCTCTCCCTCCCTCCCTCCCTCCCCCCCTCCCTCCCCCTTCTCCCATGCTCCTCCCACCAGTCCACTGATAGGGGAGGTCCTCCTCCCCTTCCATTGACCCTGGCCTCTCAGGTCTGTCTGCACTGTCTTCCTCTGGTAAAGCTCTCCCCACCCCACTCCCCAGCTAGTTTGACCATTTCTGTCATCTCAGTTGGGAGTTCTACAAATTGCTTTGTGTAATTTTTTTCTTTGGTTTGAAATCTTTCTGGTCGTTAGCCTGATGAATAATTTCCTCAGAAAGCCTAATGGTAATACAGGTAATGCGTCTGAAGGCTGAGTCTTACGTGATTGTTTGCTTCAGCCAGCTTCCTGCAGGTCAAAGCAGGCAGGGCAATGCTGCCCTACGATTGCCAAGGCCTCAACCCTTTAGGCTCCCAGATTACTTCAGGTGATACCGGAAGGGGGAGCCTTTCTCATTTCTGCCTTTGGAGGTTGGGACAGAAAGCTCTGTTCTGGTCTCACTGACATCTCCCTGGCTATGACTGCAGAGATGGGCATCAAGGCTATCACATGACTTCGTTACTCTGAACTACATCTCCTCGAAATTGCCATCACGGTTCCACTGACACCAAGGTAGGAGGCTGAGCACAGGTTGCTAAGGGCTGTAGGAGCTAAAATTCTCCCGACCTACTTTGTCCTCGTAGCCTCTATGTGTGGTGTTTGTGTGGCTAGTTAGGAAAGCCCACTGTTGGTGTCTGATTGTGGAAATGTCCGTTTCACAGGTGCTATGCTCAGAGTGGACAAGAGGAGGACGATGCTGCTTCTTTCTGGAGGGTATGGAAGTCCTGCTCCCCACTTAGTCCTTGCTGCACTATCTGGTCCAAGGGATGACTTGCAACCTTCCCAGCCAGCATCCTGGAATGTGGACTTCCCCTTAGCCTCTGATGCTACAATTCAGAGTGGGATTTTCTCTTCTAACATTCTGCCATCGTGAAGCATCTGTACATTTTCTGCCTTGCTAGGCTCTCTCTGTCATTTGGCTAGGGACCCCCACCCCCACTCCCACCATATTCTTTGCGGGTCCAGGTCCCTAGTTGGTCTCCATGTTACTGCCAAACTTTTTTGCTATATACAATTCATAATACGGAAAACCCTAGCTTTGCTTGCAAGAGGCAAAAGGGAAATTTTATTTATTCCATTTTCCCATTCCTGGAAGTCCTTAGGTTTTCAATTTTAGTTTGGTTTTCAATTAGAAAAGAAAGGGCAGAATGCCCTATGCCCTCATCTTAACAGACAGTTGCTACCACTGACTGATATCCTAATTTCATTCTTCTTTAAAAATAAAGGCTGTTTCTGCTCCAGGAAATGCTGAGTAGACCAATAGAGCATCAGAGACGCTTGCCTTCAGGTTCTGAAAGCTGCCTCAGAAGGACGGCCACTGTCACGAGTTCTGAGACCTTTTTTTGATCCTAGGGTCTAACAGGTGAGAGATGGCAGAGTCCCACTTAAGGAAAATGAGTTGGGGAAGACGGGAGAGAACTGAAACAGAGCAGGATACCTACAAGAAAGCAAAAAATCTGGGCGCATTGACACAAGTCCACACATGCACCCCCTGTTTTGTTATAGAGGACGAACAGAAAGGCTTCCAGGGGAAGTATGCACCACTGTTGGGGACAGGGGGAAGTTGGAACCGCCAGAAGTGAGCCTGTGAATGCAGCCAAGTGGGTGAACAAGTTCAGGGCTGAGACCTGGTGTTCACCAGCGAGGTCGAGGGGCGGGGACTGAACTAAGGGGAGGGGAGTGAGCAGGGAACAACAGTGAAACGCTCCGTAGTCAGTCTGGGAGATAGGAGACCTGGGAGGAAGGTGGGAATTAGGCTGAAGGGTCGCTTCTACCTATCTTCAAGATCTGAGCAGACCGCAGGAGGCGCCACCAGGACGTCTCTGCAGCGCTTGGTGGCCAGGGAGGAGCGAGCATCAATCTCTGCTGCGGGTCTCAGCCAGCCACCGCCGCTCCCGCCTGCACGTCTCTGTCCCCAGCGCAGGGCGCTTGGCTTCTTAGCCTTCCCCTGCGCTGTCAGCTTTTCTCTACCCTTGATCAACCATGGATGTCAACTACCTGCTTTCTGTGCAGAGGTAAGACTCGCTTCCTCATCTGCCTAATGCGATGTTCCTCAAACTCCGCTGGGCACTGGAGATCACAGGCAAAGTTGCTTTCCATCTTTGTTCTGCTAGAGATTCCCATGGAAAAGTCAGGCGCCAGCACTACTGAGCCTTGGGATCAGCCCTCAGGGGACCTTGGTCCCTCTTAGCTACCCCACTGGGCTGCCAGCTGGGTGGGGCCTGTGTGCTGGAAGTGCCAGATGGAGGCCAGCCAGGTGCCTGCTTCTAAGGTTTGGGGGATTAAGGTCTCCTCTATCCAGCGAGGTACCGGGGAACCAGACTTTTAACTGTGTTCCCTGAAGCAGTTTTGTGCCTCAGCGCGGTTTCCAAGGTGGGAAACAGAGACCTGAGGGATCAAGACCAAAGTCAGTTTATCTCCAGTTCTATTGATCTTGACCTGGATTAGTGTTTGGGGTTTGGGGGTTAGCTACAGTGTCCTGTAGGATGGGGTGGGGGGAGGCGAGACCTCTTAGGTCTTTCTCTGACACCTAATCTGAGCCCACCTGTGATCCTGGGCAGAGGAGACCTCGTAAGTCCTTTAGAATCTCTGAAGCACTCCCCAGTTCCACCTAGTCCCTGAGTCCCCTTCCCAGACAGGTAAGTGCAGCCACCTGAGGGATCTGGTTACACTGTTTTGTTTGGTTGGTCTCCTCCTGTTTCCTTTCCCATTGCTTCCATTCTCCTCAGGCTCAGCCGAGGATTCAAAAGCCTGTAATTTTTGTTCTTCTCCTTATAAGTCTCTTGGGGTTGAATTGGGGCTGTGGCTCCGTGGCCGCCCAGCTGAGCAGGTAACAGTGAGCCCTTTGTGCTCTGCCCAGCATGCAGCTGAGCATTCACAGTTGACACCTAGAACCTAGAGCTTCTGGAGGGTTGAGTGCAGCAACCTGGCTGTCCTGTTGTCAGCCATCTCAGTCCCACTTTTCATCTTTCAGGGCTCAGGGGCAATCTTGTATGCTCTTACTTCCTATCCCCACCTCAGCCCCAACCAACCAAACACAGCTGCAGTGTAGCTATCAGCTGACACTACCAGGCACTGAAGTAAGCACTTGTGGCTCAGATTCTTGGATTGCACTGGAACACAGCAAGACCCAACACTCACAGACTAAGGCTCACACACCGTAGCCCAAGACAGGGTGGGAGCTGGGATAGAGATAAGGGTACAGCGGGTTATATTTCGCCCTTCAGAGGATCAGAGCCTGCTGTCCACAAACACAAGTGTTTATGTTGTGGGATAGAATCAGCCTTCCCAGCTTGCCATCCTTAGCACAGCTCTGCAGACTTAAAGGCCTGTGAGTTTTCTGCATGGTGCCTAGGGCAGCTCTTAAGTGAGTCTACCTCTCTGGTTCACCCAGGAGCAAATGACAGACTCTTTCTATTCCAGCCTCATGTCTGAGAGAGGAAGTAGGTGCAATGGGAGGGAGTCTTTAAGAGCTTAAAACATAGCCAGCGTTGTTGAATCTAGGTGGAAGTATAGCATGCTTTAAAAGCAGAGTACGTTAGCGGTTTACTGTTTACAACTTGGAGAAATGGTCCTTAGAAGTGACAGGTTGAGGGTTAGGGGTGCAGCTCACTTAGAGAGCCTGTGGTGCCTTAAGTCCAGTTCTCAGTTTCTCCACCTCACTCCCACAAACTAAAATGGTGAACTAAGTAGTCACAGCATTCCAAACAAACAAACATAACAACCACAACAACAAAACAGGTTCTTTTCATAATGAATCGCATACTTTAAATTCATCTTTTCAGATTGTCATGATTGTGGTTCAGTCATGACTCAAATTTCCTTCTAACACTGGAACACTTCCTAATATATTAGAAATACACCATTCCAATAATTTATTAAGATCTTTTCTAGTGTAGTACCAAAAAATGGCTTCATAAAGAGTAAACTAGTTAGAGACCCATATCTGCATCTAAATAACATATTTCCAGAAATAAGAGCCACTTACTCACCAAGAAACTCATTTCCTCTAAGTCAGTATCCTTATTAACTCCTTTATTTTAGTGCAAGTAAGGATTAGAGCCTTTCATAAGATTTTGTGGGAGGCCATCCAAATTAACTTTTCATAGATATGTAAAACAGAATTAGAGTTTGAGTTGATACCTGTATGCCCTGTATTAATCACAGGACTTGTTTCTGAAAGCTTGAATTTGAAGATCTGATAATTGGATATTGTACACAGGTGTTTTTGAGAATATGGCAAAATGATGAAGTAACAAATTATTACTGGTCAAGAATGCATTGTACAAATCCGAGACGCTTTCTATCTACTTAAGTTAAGTTAATGATTAAGATACCATCATTTCTTTTAAGCAAGATAAAATAATTTAGACATCTATGCACAGAGAAAACATGATTTGGGAACACAGTGAATTAATTATAGGATACTTTGTGCTGTTGGTACTTTCTACTTTCTTGGTGATTTCAGTTAAAACAGAATATAAAGGGATAGTAATCAAGCAATGCTCTGTGGTGAGTGATCTCAATTTGCATAATGATTTTGCATAATGATTTGCTAACTATAAAATATGTGTTTTTAACAAAGAAAATGTTGGCAGTTCTGTGACTTAGCATATTCTATTAACCTTGTATTTGAAAAGGTTTCGCTTTGACTATGAAGCTTTTAACTTTCAGACATGTAATAAGTCGTATGAAGCGCGTTTCAGACTTTTAAAAAATCACTGCATATAGAAGCCAAGCATGTCGTCAGCTAGGACAGAGCTCATTTATGGAGCCATGCATGCATGAAGCCCTAAGCCTAGTACTCGGTTTCAAGAGGAACTCCATCCTCCAAGAGAGAAAATAAGCAGTAGGGAAATCAATACCCTCACAGCAGATGTATTATAAGCCCAGAATTCATGTTCCTTTCTGGCTAGTAGTCTGGTAGAAATAAAATGTTTCAAAATACAAAGGTTTTTGGTTTGGCTTGGTTTATTTTCACAGCTAAAGGTTTGAGGAACACTCTTATTCTTCACTTACCTGTTTTATGAAGTTTATTTAATTTGCTAAATCATATAATTAGGTGTTTAGAGAAAAAAAAAGAATCAAGATTCTATGCTAAGTGTTTCCTGCACCACACTTATTTCTGTATTATGGTTAGCCTTTACACACGTAAGCCAATATTGTTTACGTGAGTAACTGTGTGCACAGCAATCTTGTTTAGACTTTATTCAGTGTCATCCCATATAGTAAATTATTTGATCATCACATCCTTGGGAGTTAATTATAACGAACATTGCTTCTACTTCCTAGCAAAAACTCTGAAGCCCAAGGAAATTAAATAAGGCAAATATTGGATGTAGAAATCCTCATAAATAACATCGAGATCACTTCAGAGTTCTTCTGTATTCAAATTAGTTTTTTTTTCTTATATTGACCATAAACTCATACTTATTTTTTTAAGAAAAGAGAAGAAATGCTAGCATAGCTTTAATGCTAACATCATTGTAGACAGGTGGGGGCAGCCTAAATGCAAGATGATCTCTGAAGAAGCAAGCCTTGAAAATACCTTTAAAAAAATTACAAGCAAAACATTTTTTTTTTATCTACATCATAATTAAGCTAGGATTTAAAGGTGAAGAATTATTCTGTTTCCAAATGCTTACATTTTTAGACTTTATAGAATTTTTCTTTTTGATTTGTTTGGCTTTCTGGATTCTGTTTTGATCATATATTTTTAATATGGGCCTATGGAAACCAAATGTTCATTTTGATATATGTGTGGATATATATATATATATATAGATAGATAGATAGATAGATAGATAGATATAGATATATAGATAGATAGATATAGATATAGATATGTGTGTGGATATATATATATATATATATATAGTATATTATTGATTTCATTGTCCTGTAATTTTATTTAATGTAGCCTTAAGCTTAATTTAGCAACATATTACTCATATTGTTATGACCCAGGAGGAAAAACTATTTTTAATGTACAAAACAACTCCAAACTGTGTACTAAATTAAAATCGCCCATCAATATATTTTCAATGGATGTTTATAGGTTTTCAAATTCATATAGAAAGAGAAATGCAGAGACATAGCTTTATTTCTGTGCCCTCTTTACCAATGAGCCTAAGGAAGCCCCTGCCTCAACTTTCTGAATGGTGAGAGGGCAGGGGTAAGGGTCACTTATGTGCAGCCCTGACTGTTAGGTGATGCTTTCCCTTGATTGCAACATTGTCTCCCCAAATCCAGCACTGAACTGCATCCATACCCCTGCGTTCATAAAAGCCAGGGTGCTTCCGCTCCAGAAGTAACTTCCTATAGAAAGAGGAACTAGGAGTTAGGAATCTAGAAGAATGTACAAGATTCAAGATGTTGACAGCGCTTTTGAAAAATGGGCTCATGGCAAAGAAACAGGAATTCTCAAAGCGATTTCTAATCAAAACACCTTTATAAATACTCATGAAGTCCACCATTAACATTTCACTGTAATGGCAACTTTTACGGGCACATGCCTCCATTCTGTGATTCCATTTTAAAATATGTATATATCAGTTGTTAAATAATCATCCTGTAAGTGATTATCAGATTAGAGAGCTTCTTGTTGGCTAACATTACCCAGCTGAATGCCCTTTGTCAGTGGGAAAGTTATCTCTACATGGAGTTTTAGGACAGAAAGAAGAAATGGTGGTGCATTTGATATCGGAATGGTTATGTCCTTTTCTGGAATTAACATTAGTCATTGTCTATGTAAGGAGCCCATCGGCACCTCTTGGATTTTCTGACATGTCCAGGGAGTATACTGGTCATTCGGGTCCTTTTTGTTTATAACCTTCTGCACCGTCACACCTTCTATTACATCAGTGATTGTCAATTAGGCACTCTATGAATGAATGTGTAACTCCCTTGTGAGAATAAAAGAAAAAAAAAATAAAGCATGTGAAAGAACCAAAACAATAATTCTATTAAAAAAAAAAAGGTAAGTTTGAAGGAAGGGTTGGATTCTCTTTAAGATTCCCCATAGGTGAAGAAAAACATGTTTATAAAAAGGACTTCAAAGGGTTACTTTTTGGTACATAGAGTAACACAGTACCTAAGAGCACAGCCCTGCCTCCTATCAGCTATCTGTTAAATACCTGGAAGCAAGACTTCTATGAACTCTGTGATTATGTTCATCATGTGACCTAAGGAATAACAGCAGCTTTTGTGAGATGAGCCGAGATAGCCTTGTGTTTGAAGAATGAGGAACAGTGAGTCTCTCTGTTTTGTGATTTCCTTGGGGTCATACCTAAAAACAAACAAACAACAAAAACAACAGGAAAACCTCCGGGTGTGACTATTCCTGTTTGGTCTTCTTTAACTGATATTTATAAGATACTCTAGATGCTCTCCTGGCTTATCTTTTTCTAATCGATGTCTTCATATTTAAAGTTGCTTACTGGAGATGGGGTGTCAGGACCTACCTTTTAAAACCTCATTTGATAATCTCTATTAACATAACTAGCTAATTCATGGACATTAACATGGTACATTAACATAGGCTGAAGTCTGCCATCCAGTCAGCTACTTTCTATTTGTACAATCTGCCCTCTTTTTAAATTTAGTTTTCTTTCTGTCTGCCTTTTTGAGTTTAGTTGGAAAGTGTTTATAACTCCATGCTAGCTCCTCCAGTGATTAACTACTTATATTTTGCTAGAGCAAAAGTTGATACTACAGTTTAGAATGCATATCTTTAATTCATCAGAATCTACTTTCAAATTATAATGTATCACCTCACATCCAGTGCAAAGTTTTAACTGTACATTCAAATTCTCTCCTCTAATATTTTAGCCTTATACATGACATAAGCACTCTGTTCCTGTATTTATATTAATTCACCTACTTTAGAATACTCGGAAATAAGAAATGGTTTAATACTTTTTCATTCACTTCTGAAGTTTTTGATATTTTGCTTGTATGGAATTGGACTTCTGCCTATGTTACATTGCTTCTGTTCAAAAAAGTTCCTTCAATAGTTCCTGTGGATGAGGGCCTGTCAGCAAGGAATGTTCTACTGTACTCATCTCATAACCTTATTTCCTTTTGACTTGCTAAAACACACTCTTGATAAGTATACAGTTCAAGGTTGAATGCTATTTTTGAGTAGTTTTGGGGTTAGTGTGAAAAGTAAAGGTTTCCCTGTGGCATTTTCTTTCATATTTTGTTCTTCTTGGTCCGTCTCCTCTACTCCACTCTTCAAACACCCACGCGTCTTCTGCTGGTCCACTTCTTCCCTTTCCATGTCTGGCTTTTTTGGTTCCCTGTCCTTTAAAATCCTCACCTTTCATGATCTCCTTTCTAGTTTCACCGCCTATATTTCCCCCACATAGAAGTAATTGCATGTGTATACATAAGTAACTCTAAGAGCCACGTGTAAAAGAAATCATGTTTCTTGTTTGCTCCTTTCTGAATGTAGTAGTCATTTTAGGTAATGATTCCTGGTTCCATCTATTTTCCTGAAATATTCATCATTTTATTTGCCCTGTGGATGAATAAAATACAACTGTTGTTACATTTACCACATTCGGTTCTCTATCCACTCATTGGTTGGTAAACATCCCACTGGTTCCCACTTTTAATTTATTGTGCGTAATGCAGCAAAATATATGTAAGTGTCTCCCAGAAGAATACGTGAGTCATAGGGTAGTCCTTTTTTTTTTTTTTTTTTTTTTTTTGAGAAATCTTCATGAGGCTTTCTAGAGTGGCTATAGAACCTTACAATCATGCCAGCAGTACACAAGGGCTGATCATTTCCCACATCTTCACCAGCATTTGTTGTTATTTATTTTCTGGGTGTTAGACATTCTAACCAGGGTAGGATGAAATCTTGAAATAGTTTTGATCTCCATTTTTTGGCAACTAGAGAAGTTGAACATTTCTTAAATCTTTATTAGCCATTTGTGTTTTTTTTTTTTTCTTTTGAAAACTGTCTGTTGAGTTTATTAGCTCATTCATTGATTGGAAGATTTGTTTTTCTGTATTTAAGTTTTGTAGTTTTTTTTTATATATTTAGACATTAAAAACCTATCTTCTGTATATAGACAAAGATCTTTCTACTAGTCTGTAAGCACCCTGTTCATTCTGGTGTTCATTCCTTTGCTGTGAAGAAGTTTTAAATTTAATTTAATCTAATTGGTCTATTATTGTCAAAATTATTTATGTGCTGAGAGTCTTTTTCAAAAAGTTTTTGTCTGTGAGTATATTGACTTTTTTTAAGGTTCCTTCTAGCAGTTTCCACATTTCAGGTTTGATATACAAATCCCTTTCATTAAATATATTTAATAAAGATTGCTAATAATATAAAATAAATGTTAAAATATTAAAATTAATATTAAAATAAATATTATCTTCATTTTGTGTTGTATGTGTCTGTGTCTGAATGTGTCTATACACACCGTGTGAATGCATGTGCCTGCGGAAGTTAGAAGAGGGTGTCAGATACCCTGGAACAAGTTATAGACAGATGCAGGTGCTGGGAACCCAACCTGGATCCTCTGCAAGGACAGCCGGTGCTCTCCACCTCAGAACCACCTCTTGAGTCCTGAAGGCATGCTCTGAACTGGATAAGATTTCTGAATAGAGTTTGGTCTTGCTGTGTGTGCAGATCCAGTAACCATCTCTTGAGGATGTTGTGCTTTTTCAAATGCATTTTTGTTGCTTGTGTTAAAAATTAGATTATAGCTATATATGTGTGTTTTCCCAGTAACATTTTTTTGAAGATGTTGACCTGGTTCCAATGTGTTTTTATAATTTCACCAAAAATAAAAAAATTAAAATAAAGAGGCCGTTGTATCTGTGTGGGCTTATTTCTTGGTTATCTACCATGACAATACTGTATAATCTGAAGTCAAGTATCAAGATACCTGAAGCATTATTATTTCTGATTATGATTGTTCTGGCTTTGGAGGAGGACTCCCATGTGTTTCCACATAAATTTTAATTTATGAATGTTAAGGCTTCCAAAATTTTCTAGTTCTCTGAAGACTATCATTAGAAATATATATATATATGGAGACCTCTTTAGTAATGTACTATTTTCACAATATTAAGTCTATTATATACTAACTTCACAATCAATGAGACAGAAAGGTCTTTCTGTCTTTTAGAATCTTCAAGATTTTTTTTCTTCATTCCCTTAAAGATTTTTGATTTAGAGGTCTTTTATCTCCTTGGTTATATTTATTAGCAGTTTTTCTTATTTTTTTTCTTTTTTTATTTTTATTTTTTAGTTTTTCAAGATAGGGTTTCTCTTTGTAGTCTTGGCTGTCTTGGACTTTCTTTGTAGACTAGGTTGGCCTCAAACTCACAGAGATCCTCCTGCCTCTGCCTCCTTGAGTGCTGGGATTACAGGCTTGTGTCACCCTGTCCAGCTTTCATGGCAAGTTTGTCACTGGCGTGCAGAAAAGCTACTAAGTTTTGTATATTAAGATTATGTTCTGCTACATGCTGATAGAATTCAGCAAAGATTTAACAGTTTTCTTGTGGAGGATTTTTGTTTGTTTGTTTTTTAAGAATAGGATCGTGTCAACTGCAAGTAGGGATCCATTTATCCCTTTCCTATTTGTATCCCTTTTATTTTTCTCTTGTCTTGTTGTTCTAGCTAAGATGTTAGTGCTACATTGAATGACTGAAGAAAATAAGAATCTTTGTCTTGTTCAGTTTTTCTTTATTTAGTAGAATTTGACTGCAGGTTTATCCATTATTATATTGAGATATGTTCCTTTTATTTTATATTTTTGAGATCATTTTCTTGAATGGATTTTGAACTATCAACTGTGTTTTTTTTCTGTATATATGTATATTAAGAAAACCATATTGCTTCTGTCCATAAGTCTATTTATGTGGCGTATTATACAAATGATTTGCAAATGTTAAACTAAGTAGATGGTAATAATGAGCATCCATCATCCTCATTATGATTATTATATATCTCATATCTTCCTAAAGAATGCGTCTAGTGATTGCCAGGTAGAGGTCTTCCTTGTCTCTTCTGATTAGTTTCTTTATCAGATGTGAGAATAGCCTTCCTCATTCATATCCACCTGCCATTTGTTCAGTACATTGGTTGGTTTATATCCTTTAATCAGATGTGTTTCTTGGAGACAGCAGATAGTTGAAGCTTTATTTTATTTCAGTCAGCTAGTCTATACTTTTTAAATGCCAAGTTAAGCCTATTTGCATTTAAAGTTCTTATTGAGACGAGTTTGCTATTTTCAACTATTTTGTTTTCTTCTTATTGTTGCTCTCAGTTGAAATGCTATTTATTTATTTCCTTCTGTGCTAGTGTCAGAAGCTTGTTGGTTAACTGTGTGGACATGTGAAGTTCCTTCCTTGTTCTTCTCTGCTCATCTCTGGACAGTGTATCTAGTTCTTTGTTGTATGTCTCTATCTGGGTCAATCTCTCTCTATTTTGCTGTTCTCATCACAGCATTATTAATTTCCATGCCATCTATCTTTTGTCCCTTCTTACCTTTAAGATTCTATTTGCCTTGTTTAGAGAAATTTGAATATAATAAGCCAAGGAGTGATATGGCAAAATCCATATTATATTAGCCTGCCTCATGTTCTCTAAACTTCTTGGATTTATGACTTGGTGTCAATTATTGATTTAGAAAACAGTCAAAATGATTTATGTTAACCTATTTCCTACCTTGCTCTGTTTCTTACTTTTCCTCCAACTTCAACTTTTCCTTAGCTTAGTTGACTCAACTAGTGATTGGCAAAGACCAATATTTTACTTATCTAGAATTCACATTTGTTTTCATCATGCAGTTTTCATATGAGTTTGCATACTGTCCACTTGGTCCACCATATCCATTCCAGTCAGAGTCACTGTTTAATTTTCAACAGTTTCAACACTTCTGTTCTACTTGGATATGGTTCTGCTAATTGCTTTTATCCCTTGGAAATATTGTTTTCTATTGTTTGGCATAGCTCAGAATGTCAGTTCTCCCCCCAGGTCAGAGGTTTATAGTTGACCAGGAGAAAATAGTTTTAGGTCATCCGTACTGGTATAACAAAGAGATATTGTATATCATGGTGGGGAAAGCAGAGGGGAAGGAGGATGAAATGGTTGGTCATGTTGAATCAACAGTCAGGAAGCAGAAAGTGGGCAGGGAATATGTCCAGGCTCTTAAATCTCAAGGCCTGCCCTGAGCTATCTCTAACTTCTAAAGGTTCCATAAACTTTCAGAACAGCTCCACCAGCTGAATACCAACTGTTCAAATATATGACTCTATAAAATATATTCCACATCCAAATTATAGCAGCCTCCTTTTATCCCTTTCATTTTAAAGATACAACAAATAGCCAATTTATTGAAATATTTACTTAGAAGTCTCATGGTTTCAAATATTCAAATTAGTTCAAAAATATAAATTGTACCTATCAAAGCAAGTAATGTTTAAAATAATACTTAGCTTTTTACCTCACAGTTCTGTGGTTCTGAAGCCTAGTGTGTATCTTGGATGACAGGAAGTGTTAGCAGAACACATTCTTTTCAGGAGGTTGTCCTAAAGGAACTGTGACCTTCTAACGTTTATAGGCTGCTGTATTTTTAGCCCCATAGATACCTTCTCCATCTGAAAAGCTAGAAGTTCATGTATGTGGGTGTCATATCACATCCCTCTGACTCTTGACCTCTGTCTCCTGGCCTTCTCCTCTGCCTCCCTCTTATACTATTAATAATACTGTACCCTAGATAACCCAGCATAATCTTTCTATGTCAAGGTCATCTGATTAATCCCATTTTGAACTTCAATGCTGCTTTGCCTTAGAATGTAAGACAGTCAAGGCTTCCGAGGATTAGTCACCAAGTGTCTCAGGAGGATCACTATTGTGCCTGCCACAGACAGTAAACTAGAATTTGACACTTGAAACACCATCAGAAAATATTTCTTCACTTGCCTTTTCTCTTTCTCCCTCATTCTTTCTTCTGTTGTCACTGAGTGAAAGGGGAAAGGCATCACCTTTAGTTCTTCTAATATAACAAATAAGTCAATAAGAGTAGTAGAGCTCAAACAGCCAATCAATTCTCAAAGACTACTCAAGTACACAAAGTCTATCCAAGGAGCTCTGCCAAATTCCTTCCTTGAGAAACATTCACTGAAGAGGTCTTGTTGCTGCTTAGCAGCTCATTAAACTATTAACAGTACTGTACCTTAGATAACCCAGCATAATCTTTCTACATTAAGGCCAGCTGATTAATCCCATCTTGAACTTTCATGCTGCTTTGCCTTAGAATATAACATAGGCACGGCTTCCAAGGACTAGTCACCAAGCTGTCTTTCTAAGTTGAGGGCATTATTATTCTTGAGTTTCTTTTTGATACAAGATATAACCGTGTGCTTATACTTTTGTCCAATTCTGTATTTTAGAAAAATAATGATATTAAACCCTAAATCACACATTTACTGCATGTAGCCTTGTTCTGTAGTTGAAAGAACACTGGTTTGATAAAACTATTTATAATTTCAATAGCACAATACTTGAGAGCAGAGCTAAGTAAGGAGAGTGCTAAAAATCACCAGATCCCCAGGTCTATTCTGGAGTAGTAACTTTAAAAGACCTTTCTTTTTTTCTTTTTCTTTTTAGCTTCAATATATAAATAGATATCTGGAAGCACTGGAAACAGATAACCAGGAAGTTGGTCCTATTTCACAAAAATAGAGAAGACAACCAAGAGGATTCTTCTACAAGGTGTCAGTTGACATATTACCACACTCTCAATGCTTGTAGAAAGGAAAGTGCTGAGCTTGCCTACATCTGTGAATACTACTTATTTTAGACAGGTATAGCTGTGCATTAGCTTCATCTCCATAATCTAAGAGGAAGAGGAGGAAGGGAAAAGGAGGGAGGGAGAAGGGGGAGGGAGAAGGGGGAGGAAAGGTAGAAAGACAGGGGAAAAATGATTTGAGAATGTCCAAACGTGGGATTGCCTGGCGTCTTCCACCAAACTGAAACACTTGTTCCTGGATGGAAGAGGAGGTTTCCAAACTTGAAGCGGTAACAGGACTTGAACAACGCTCACCATGTCCTAGAAAGTTCTGCCTTGGAAGATTCTTGAGACCCCCTACCCAACAATATAAAATGTAGAACAGTGCTGGGGGTGGAGACTGTGAGCAGCCAAACCATGGTAATAAGTTTGTTCAGACTGTCAAGCTGTCTGTAAACTGAGGAGGGAGCTCCGGGTTTGTAGGCATCAACACCTATGCTTGGGTGGGCTTTCTGGTGACATAGCTGCTTTCCAGTTACCCTTGTTCCTTGTAAGTAAGTATTCCCGTCATTCATACTCCTGTTAGTAAGTACTCCCGTCACTCATTTCTCCTGTTAGAGAAACACACTAGTTGACCAATTTCCACATTGGGTGTACCATTACTTTGTCCATAGTCTTTATTCTTCCTGGGGTGACTGGATGTGTGTGTGTGTGTGTGTGTGTGTGTGTGTGTGTGTGTGTGTGTGTGCTTCATCTCTCCAGGAAGACGGCCACATCATATGTGTCTGTAAGCTAGGGAATGTATCTTTATCTCTTACGAAAGGGCTGTTGCCTTCCAACGAGTCATGTGTGACTCTGAAACTTATTGTAAAACCTCGCCTACTCTCTATAACTGGATCTTCCTGTGGTGACTGCTGATTCCCAGATGCTCCCTGGCATGCAACTTGTCGCTGTTCACTTGGAAATTGGGACATCAAGATCTGCTTCATTTGGAGCACAGTACTTAGTGACTCAGCTTCTTCAGGAACAAAAAGTTTCTTTCTTGGGTTTTACTACCTCCTCATGACACTTTCTCTAAGTAGGGCTGGCTTCCCTACCACCCTCTGTGCTCTTGCAATCTCATCACCTCTCAGAGTCAATTTAATTTAGCAATATTCATCACATGTGTGCTCTAAGCTTTTTGTTGTTGATACTAACAGTAAATAATTAACTTCATCAAATGCTTCCCACTAAATATTGGCAGCTTTGAATGAATGCACAAATAAAATTTAATAAAAATGGCTAAACTGATAGTCCTGTTCAAGTTGAAATTGAGGTAAAACTTATTATTATAGAGTCATGGATAAAGATCCAATTGATGGGATTTATGAGTATAACTCAAATGTAAAAGAGACTTTCCTACAAATTATGACCTGTATCATGAAGTCAGCAGCATTCTTCTGTTTAGTATTTTGAATTTTAATGCAGCTATAATAGAACAGCAAGCACACAAGATACTTCTTGTTCTGGGGTCTACTTCTTTAGAGACAGATGACGGCAGCCTAAGTTGAGGATTGACTCTGCACAAGGTTGGTTCATAGAGAAGAATATGAGCAGACTAGAACTACTTGACCAAAATTGAAAGCAAGTGAATTCCTAGAAATTTCTAAATATTTTCTATCTTCTGTTGACTTCTTCTTCAAGGCCACCATTGTTGTTCATGAGTTATATTTCTGAAGGAATATGAGTTAAAACCCTATCAGCATTTCTCTATTCAGTACTATACCTGTAACCCAAGTTAGCAAGGCATTTTATCTGATTACAAAATTCTTAACACAGAAGCATGGAACCCGCTTGGTAAGACCACTCAATAAAACATGGCAATCAAGAGCACTTTGAAAATATGGCTTGGTGGCATGTGCCTCTGTACTTCAGGGAAAAAAAAAACTCTCAAAAGGTCATTGTGGCTCATGCATGAAGAAATGTGTGTCACCGATGACAAATTCAACAACTAAATTTCTGAAGAAAACACCATTGTTTCTAGACTAAGCCAGCTCAGTGTCCTCCCATGCTGGTCAGTAATGTGGATCCTAAGCATCAGAGCTGCAGAGGAATATCTTTCCTCCTTTGGAAGCTTGTATGGTCTTTTCTGGCACCACTGAAAGCTAGTCCTCAGGGAGGAATCATCCTGCTTGGAGCCTTCGGGCCCTGTTTCTGAAGTGTTGGTGTCTTCAGCAATAGGGACTACCTCTGAGAGGCAACCAGAGGTAATAATAGGTAGTCCATAATGGTTTGAGAGTCTCTTGCGCAAACCTAGACAACAACTCAAAAGAGAGAGCTCATGCCTGGCGTTAGGATTTTTTTTAGATGGTCTTCAACTCTTGGAGGACATATCATCAGCCTAGATGAGAAAATTCCATGGAAACTCTAGATGTGTGTTTAGAGACAGTCTACAGAAAGCAGTGGTTCTCAATGTTTCTATTATTGGAACCCTTTAATACAGCTCTTTATGCTGTGCTGACCCCCAAGCATAAAACTGTTTTCCTTGTTACTTCCTAACTGGAATTTTGCTACTGTTATTGATTGTAATGGATTGCATATGTATGCCTTCTGATGGTTCTAGGCAACCCCTGTGGAAGGGTCATTCAACCCACAAAAGGGTCACAGCCCACAGGCTGAGAACTGCTGATTTAAAGACTATTGTATAGAGAAATAAGTTGTATCGATGTAGCAAAAATAGCATAACAGCATACTCTTCAGTTTCCTGTATTGAGAAATAAGGATGGAAAGGAAAGGAGGAAGCCCCTGGGAGGAGCTATTGACAAAAAAAAAAAAAAAAAAAAAAAAAAAAAATCTTAGTTTGTCTCTCAAAGCAAATAACCTTTAACATAGGCTATTTCCTGATGGTGGATAGTCCAAGAACTGTAATTTCCTGGAGTAATGTCTTTAGAATTTCTTTTCTAATTTGTGATTCAGTCTCTGAACTTTCGAGCAATGAATCATTTCGAAAGTCTCTTGGCAGTTTACACATCAGAGCTGTCTTCTTCAAGGACCAAGGAGACATCTCTTTGAAATGTAAACACACCACAGAGAGAGAAGGAGACACACACACACACACACACACACACAGAGAGAGAGAGAGAGAGAGAGAGAGAGAGAGAAAGAGAGACAGAGAGAAAGATGCTGGTGTGCATCTCTGAGTGAACTGGGAAAGCAGGAAGCTGGTATTGGTGGGTGTCTGATACCAAGGTGTAAAACTATGTCAGCTCACGGATGTGTAAGAAAATGTGCTTCCCCTCTACGTGAGGCTCCTGAGCAAGTCCTCCTCTTGGCACCCCTGATATTGAGAGACTCTCCTGACCGTTCAGTCTAGACTTCATTCAGGTCTCCTTCCCCATTTCAATGCCTTAAATAACGTTTACTCTTTGCTTCATCCCTCCCCACAGTCTTTATTTCACGTTTTAGTCTTGTCTTTCTCACCTAGGACAGAGGAGGATGGGTTGCATTTTTACAAGGATAATGAGGATGCAAAGAAGGGGGTGAAAGCAAATTATCCTTAGCAAAACTGCCAAGTTTTCACAATGTCTAAGATAAAGTGGGAAAGGTTTGGAAGGTAAACTCCAACTTTGGTTTGGGGCCTCTGGGGTTGCTTTTAATGACAAAATGAAATTGAACTAAAATTCCTGGGGGTAGGGGAGAAGAACGAAGATCAGGTAAAAATAAGCTGAATTTCAATAGATACCAAAAAAAAAAAAATGCATATGGATGACCAGCAGCTGTGGTTGAATTCTAGAGCTCATGTGGAAGTAGTGTGAGTGGAAAAGTGATTCTGATCTGGAAGTATCAGAGAGACGAAATTCTTTAAGATAAACAATACATCAGAATAGTGCTGTCATTTCCCCGCTCCAAACTCTATTCTTACTTAATATTGAACCTTCTTTTTTCCCCTTTCCTTCTGTAGGTGTTCCTTCTCTTGTTGATTGTATGGACTTGTCAAGAGAATTCAGCTGCCCCGACTTTGACCTTTCACCTTCCCTATCTGTACCCTAAAACTTCTAGTTCTGCCCACTCTTGGCCACTTTAACGGCTTGCACACTGGTCTCTTGTAGAATAAAAGCAAAGAGACAGTGCTGAAAACAAGAAGTGAATTCCAGCTGCAATGACTTGTGTGTGTGTGTGTGTGTGTGTGTGTGTGTGTGTGTCTGTGTATGTGGTGTGCCTCTGAATGTGTGTGTATGTGGTGGGTAGTATGTGTGTGTGTGTCTGTTTGTGGTGTGTGTGTATGTCTATATGTGTGTGGTATGTGTGGCGTATGTGTGTGTCTGTCTGTGTCTGCGTGTGTTTGGCGTGTCTCTCTGTGTGAGCATCTGGTGTGTTTGTGCATGTATGTGTTTGTGTGTTTGTGTACTTTCACATGTCCTGCGGAGGTCTGAAAAAGAGAAAAGCAGGTGAAAACAGTAGACAGTTGGAGCAGTGGATGGGAGTTGTTTAGACACATGATCAACACTGCTCAGCAGTGCTGATTAAATTCTCTAGGTAATTGTCCTGTAATAAACACGTCTGTGTGTGTTGCTCACCCAACTGCAGACTTCCTGGCCTTTTGCAGGCATATCTATCATAATTAGCTACACCAGATTTGATGTGCTGCTGTGCTCCTGGCATTTCCACATTGGTCTTCAGCACCATGCAGCAGGCTATACAACTATGCTTAATACAAAACCCAACTCTAATTAAGATTTGAAGCCTAGTTTCCTTGCCGGTGCTCTTTTCCTTTTAAAATCACAATTACTCAACTCAGACAAGATCTCCACTGCCTGGCTGTGGCCACCTGAATTATTTGTGAAAATATTCAGTGTGTGATTTCTTGATTTTTTTTTCAACGCTCCGCAGTGATAGCTTTTATAGCAACTGTTAAACAAGCAGACTCCAGGAGCATCCTTTAGACTTCAGTGCTTACCCCCTAAAATATTACCACCTTTCATTCCAAAGCAACAGCACCTGTTGTTCGACCAGTGGACTCACCTTTGAAAGCAATTTCTATTTAAAAATAGAATAGGTGACTAGCAGCTGCTCCATTGCTAATTATCCAGCTGCTTCATCCTGTCCTCACCATCTAGACCCTGCCTTGTTCATTTCCATTTTACTAGTTTTGTTTTGTTTGTGGCTGTGAGTGAAGAACTTATATATATTCAGATATATATATATATATATTCAATCTCAGAATACTTGAATTGTGTTTTCATGATATACAGTGCATACAAGTTTGTGCCTTTAGAGCTGGATGGTGGTCTAGAATGGGCAGCAGGGGGGGGAGCAGAGGGGAGAAGATAAAGGATTGTGGTTCCTGGATTTAAGGTGATATTCTACAGGGCCTGCCAAGATGTTTCAGGGATGAAGAGCAGTCCTGCTCTTCCAGAAGTCCTGAGTTCAATTCCTAGCAACCACATGATGGCTCATGACCATCTATAAAGGGATTTAATGCCCTTTTCTAGCATGCAGGTGTACAATCATACATTTTTTTTTAAAAAAAGTGGTATCCTATGACCTTTTAGGTGAATTGAATACCTTGCATGTATTCCTGAATGTTTCCTGCCTGGGTTCTTTTTTAAACTCATTTATTTTTTATTAATTACAATTTATTCATTTAGTATCCCAGCTGTAGTCCCCTCCCTCCCTCCCTCTTCTCTTCCTATACCCCTTCCCAAGTCCACTGATAGGGGCAGTCTTCTATCCCTTCCATCTGATCCTAGCCTATCAGGTCTCATCAGGACTTCCAGTATCCTCTTCTTCTGTGGCATGGCAAGGCCACCCCAACAGGGAGAAGTGATCAAAGAGCAGGATCTCAGAGACAGCCCCTGCTCCCCTTACTAAGGAACCCTTATGGAAATTGAGCTGCCTAATGGCTACATCTGAGCAGGGTGTCTAGGTCCTCTCCATGTATGGTCCTTGGTTGGTGCATCAGTCTCTACAGACCCTGGGCGCAGAATTGTTGGCTTTGTTGGTCTCCTGGTGGAGCTCCTGTCCCCTCTGCATCCTTAGATCCCCTGCTCTTCCATAAGACTCCCTGCGCTCTGCCCAAAGTTTGGCTTTGGTTCTCATCATCTGCTTCAATCCTCTGTCCTTTCAGAGGACATTTATGCTAGGCTTTCGTCCTGTTTCCTCACTTAACCATGTCCTCTGTCAATTCTATTTGCCCATCTGGATGAGAATTGAGCATCCTCCCTAGGGTCCTCCAAGCCTATGATATCCAGTATCATATAAATTCATGAGACCAGAGTTGGTTTCCTTTGTTTGCAAAGGAGACACCCTGCACAGTACGTGGCTGTTATTGACTGCTAGGTGAAGGGTAAAGGCTAAGGCGATGTCTGCATGATTTTCTGATTGTTCAGAAGGATTATGTTTTTCTGCTTACTGTGCTGGAAATATGACCAATGGACCTGTTAACACATTGTTAGACAGAAGTTTCTCTTTGACTGGATGAGTCACAAAAAGCAAGTGTGCCTACAATTTCTAGAAGATTCTGTCACAGAGAGTGAGCAGCTGTGAACTAGCGACATGAGGGTCTTGGATATAAAGTCACGGTAGCTTATCATTGTTCTGCCTCAAATTCACATTTGTGCCTGAAGCAGTAAGTACATAATAGAAAGAGGAGCCATGGAGCAAACACACAGGGAGGAGCCATCAGGAAATCTAAATTCAGTAAAACACCCTCCTGGCTCCTGTGTCAGTCAGCTTTCTGATGCTATAACAAATGCCTGAGATAGACAAGAAAGGGGAAAAGAAAAAAAATAAAGGAAAAGATCATGTACACACAGTCTTAAGGTATCTTTCTATTATTGGTTGAACCCACTGTTAGAGACTTTGTCTCCAAATTACAGCAAAAAAAGCATGTGTTCCTCCTTGATGAAAGAGACTCTACAGTTTACTTCAAGGAAACACCTTCATGACTTAAAAATTGCTACTATGTCAACTTCTAAATGTCACATGGCCTCTTCCATAGCATCAGTCTAGCGACAAAGCCTTTAAATTCTAAAGATCCAGACCATAGCAGCATCTGTGTCTAGGTCTTATAATTGGATCATCGCTATAGTCGAGATACACGTGTTCGGGAAAACAGTGCAGGCTGGGTGAAAGCTAACATGTCAATTAGTACTCTCATCTCAAAGCAGGCGAAGAAGAAAACATCCTGTTGTTTTAGGTGGCACATCTTAACTTAAATAATCCTTCCCAAGGGAAGACATTTCTCACCACAATGCTCTCCTATATAGGACACATTCCATTCCACTCTGCCTCAAAACTGGCTAATAAACCCACAACCTGCTGTTTCCTCCCTGAGCCTCAATGAAGGAGGACTCTACAGTCTGCGACTCCATTCCTCCTCCTGCACAAGCCACATGGAAGCTCCATTTGTTTACAAATATAATTTGCAATAAATACCGACTTTAGGGGATTTCTCTTGGAAGTCTGTGATGGCTCTCTTGCATATTTCATAAACAGGAAAGCAAGTGTGTTAAGGTGCTAAGTAGGGAGAGACGCTTTACATAACTGTTGTGGCTGGGTGTGCTCACTTTCTGCTCTCAGCTCACTCTTCCCAGCAGCATTTAATGAGGCAGCAACATAAACCTGCTGTGCCAATGGTGCTATTGTCCTAATAATGAGGAAGCATGCTCCTCTCTCAGGCTTGGTAAAATTCCGTACTCTGCCTTCTCAGGGGAAGAGGAAATGCAGTCTCCAAGAACAGCTCAAGGTTTCCTAAACCTTGACTGTTTGGGAGTTTATGAAGTTATAAAAAACTAACATGGACATTTAGATCTTGCATATTTTGGGGTCTCTTTAGAGAGCACCTTTCTTCTGTTGATATGACTTATACTGGCCATAATAATTGTCTATTCATTGAGGCATAAGCAAGTTATAGCTGCATAAGAGCCTGTATGTCAGTAACTTTTTTCTCTTTATCTACATTTTGAAAGTAAAGGAGACAAACTTGGTCAGCTTATCTCTTGGAAACAGGACTGCTGAATGAATGGCAAGTGTATTCACTGCTAACCTCCAGATGGAGGGGGTAGGCCTGTCTTACAGCCTCGATCTCATCTTCTAAAAGAAAGCATGGTAGTGTTGCAGACACAATAAGAAAACTGTGCCAGGGAGCCCTCAATAATTGACAGCAAGTGAATTGAGTACCTACAATTGAATACCACGAAAATGGCTGGTAGTACTCAGGGAGTGGCTTTGTTATGAGGAACAAGTGTGCTCAAAAAGAAGGAAGGTCACTGGACTCTTTCTTAAAGGTGTTCAGAGATGGGTTAAATAGTAAACCTTATAAGTCAGTTTTTAAATGCCTTATCCCCATGTGTAAAAATATAATTTAGTAATATTTCACTTCTGAAAGGTGATACCCAATAGAAAGTTAGACTTTCTATTTAAGATTATTTTTTTCTTTCAGATATACAATTAGAAGCCTAATTAGATACTAAGATAAAGACAGTCTTTACACTTGAGAATGTTTAAACCGCCGATTTTGCTCCCACACATTTTTGGAGAGGTGGAAAATGCTGATATACTTTTTCCGTAGTCAGCTCTGTGCACTCAGACACTAGAGCTGAGGACAAACATGAGGATTTGTACTTTGTCCCTTTATCAACAGGTTAGCTTGTTTGTTTTTAGGTAATTGAACTCATGTTGGATTAAGAAAGGAGATATTTTATTTCCCACAATTTTTTATACATCGTGGTAAGATTTGAAGGTTTTAAGTTGCTCTCAAACCAAATGTGAGAGTAGGGTCATAGAAAAGTCAACCCCTCGGCTTCCTTCTCCAGCACAGGACCTCTGAGTGTAAAAATGCTTTGTGCTAAAAGCTATTTTGATCCTGCATTCTCTGTCAAAGACATGTCACTGCCCTCTGGTAAAGTCAAACCTATGAACTCAACGATGAGGTAGCGCTTTATTGAATTTTTAACACCAAAAACTTAGATTCAACAGGACTATGAATAAATTCTCATCATGTGTTTCTTTTCCTTGGATATAGTCACATACTTGAAGGGACAATATTTCTCTAAAGCATGCCTGCTTTATTTTATTTATTTATTTATTATTATTCTCTAGTGTATGACATTATCTCATGTATTACATTTCTCTTCCATTGCCTCCCCCAGTCTCTCTCGCCACCTCCCCTCTCCCCGAGATCCAGCCCCCCTCTGCCTCCCCTCAGAAAAAAAACCTGCCCTCCCCCCTCAGGGACATCAAACAAACAGCATAACAAAGTAAAAGAAGACCTGGCACAGACCACATCAAGGCTGGATGAGGCAACCCAGTAGGAGAAGACAGGTCCCACAAGTGGGCAGACGAGTTAGAGGCAGCGCCTGCTCCCACTGTTAGGAATCCCACAGGAACACCAGCTGCTCAGCCATAACATACATGCAGAGGTCCCACGTCGGACCCCTGCAGGCTCCCTGCTCCCCCGAACCCCCCCGTGAATGCCAGGCACCTGGAACTGCCTGCTTTATCTTACGTGAAATATGCTGTGTGCTACGTATATAAGCAAGGTATACTTTGAATGCTAACATCAGGATGCATACTCTCAGTTATTTGTTTTTAAGGAAAGATTCAGAAAACTGTTTGAAAAGGCACACGTGTGAAAACCTAAACTGGCCAGGGGTGGTGGTGTATACCTTTCATCACAGCACTCACGAGGCAGAGGCAGGGGGATCTCTGTGAGTTCTAGGACAGCCTGCTCTACAAGCAAGTCCAGGACAGCCAGGGCTGTGTTACACAGAGAAACCCTATCTCGAAAAACTAAATAAAAAGTTTTAAAAATCTAAACTGTGAGTTTGTTTGTTTGTTTGTTTATTGCCAACAAGCTTCATGTAAAATGGGAATGAACTGACTTCTCAGAATCGACAGGAAAGTTGAGTGTTCCGAAATTACAACCTGAAATCTGAACTACCCCAGCTCTGAAACTTTTGAGTACTGACAAACCACCACCAGGGAATGCTCTATGTGTGACCTCATGTGACAGTTGCAGATGAGATTCGGGAAAACTGAAAATATTGCATAACACGACCTTCACGCCATGTGTATTAGGTCTAAACAGAGCAAAGAAACCCTGGTTTAGATCTGGGGCCTATTTCCAAGATAAGTCATTAGGTGTATGCAAGTCTTCCTACCCCTCCAAAATATCTAAATGCCAAATATTTCTGATCCCGAGCACTGCTGATAATGGGTACTTTATAATAGCAAACCTGGCTGTTGATGTTACTGCTTTTGCTACAGCTTATTGCTATGCTGTGAAGTTACTGTATCTTTAAGCTAGAGAATGACTATTGCCTTCTTAATTGTACCACTCTTACCTCCGAGAAACTTTTCTGCCAACAAGCTAGCTCTTTCTTCTTTGTTCTCCTCTGTTCACAAACATTCTTCAGTATCCCTTATCCTACCAACATTTTTCTCAACCTTATAGCCCACTGACACTATTGTTCCTTCTAGCTGTACCCTTTCTGACCCTATCAGCTAACTGTTAAATGCCTGTGGATTTTAGCTCTAGTTTTACATTTTTAAAAATTCATTAGTGAATGTTTTTCCTGAAAATGACTAAAATTGCTAATACTTTTTAGAATTATGTTATTTCACATGTATGAATGTTTTTGCCTGTGTGTATAGGTGACATATTACATGCCTGCTGCTTGTGCAGGTCCTAAGAGGGTGTTGAACATCTGGAATTGGAGTTATAAATGGTTGTGAGGCACCATGTGGGTGCTAGGAACCAAACCCAAGTCCTCTGAAGAGAATCAAGTACTGTTGATGGGCCCTCTTTCTAGCATCTGTTAATATGGATTTTAAACAGAACAAAAGAACAGATAGCATGAAAGGGATTTACCAACAAGTATCCTCAGACCTAAAACACATTTAAAATATGTTTTTTGAAGAGGGTCAGTAAAAAAATATCTGTGACCTTAAAACTTCAAAAACAACAGTTAGATTCATGGCCACTCTCGTCAAAGCAAACAGTTGATATTTTCAATGTGTCAAAAAAAAAAAAAAAAAAGACTGACTTCTAGTATAGAATTCTGTGCTCTGTGAAAATATCCTGCAAGAGTAAATGAAGGTATTTTTATCTGGCCAGAGATGACCACTCCTCCATTCTCCTCCCTCTCTGTTCCACACCAGAGTTTTCTTGCTGTGAGGTCTCTGGCATGGCTCTGATAGCTTCACTCACAAAATAAGATTGTCATGTATTCTAATGAGTTGCTAGTGGCTATGAGACAATAAGATAAACATGATTTTACTGATAGTTTCCTCTTCACCTTCAGCTTAGCTGGACAGACACTCCTAGCCTTATATATTAGCCCTTCATAGCTATAGTAACATCATGATATTGAGATTTAAAGTAATGTATTATTGCTTTGTACTCCAAAAGTAACTTGATCTTGCACACATTCATTATATAGAAACATTAGTTACAAATCTTTCAAAGGAAAAAGGTCTAAACTGATATATTGCCTTATTATTCTCTTAAAATATCATCAGAAAAAAATGCATAAAATGAATTGGGAAGGCCCAAAACCCTTAGGTGAAAAATAAAAACTATTTTTTAATCCATGAAAGGTGTATAAATCAGTCACAAATACAAATCCATTGTGACCCAAGTCAAATTCCAACTCAGATGGCATACAGGCAAATGCAGACTTTGCTGAATTTTAAAATACTTGTTAGAATCCGCCATTGAGCTGCTGTTGTGCAAACGCTGGCATGCTGTGAATCTCTTTCCTCTGAAATGATACTAAAACTTCTTTCTTTTTTTCCCCCCATACTCTGTTCTCTGGCTTCCTCTCCAAATCCGCTGGTGTGTCTAACCCCTTTATGGTGGGTGTGCTCCTCTCCATCAGCCATGTGGGTAGTTGAACCAAACTCTGCTACCTGCCTTTCTGCGGCCCTGCCTGCCAAGAGACACTGCCAGGAATCCAGGTTGGTTGTGGGGCCTGGGGTCCAGGGGATTATAATGCCAAGTCACGATCAGGGTGGTCTTCGTAACCCCAGTACCCATGTGGCCCCAGGGCACATGGCTGAATATTTTGACCCTAATATTCTATATTTACTGGTTGATGGCACAGCTGTGGAAATACAAATAATGGCATGTACCTGGCCTCTTATTTACTGTCACATTCAACCCCTGTGTTCTATTTCTTCAGCTTCCCACCCTCTTCCAGCTTAAAAGGATCTAAGGCATTGAGTAGATTTTTAATATCTCCTATGTTCCATCTCTTCAGTGTCTTCCTGCCTTTTTCAAGCTTAAAGGGTTCCAAGGTATTAGGAGGTATTCCACTCTCATGATCAGACAGGTGGTCAAAATTTACTTGGGCAGAACTCTGTGTCACCAAACTTAAAATCAGGTTTGTGTTTCTACCGCATTTTCATGGAAGTCCAGACCTCCAACCTGATTACAACCATCACGGTCACCTCCCATATTACTCTGTACTCCCAGTCTGCAATGGTTTTCTTTGCACTGAAAAGCTCAATAAAGACAGAAGATCCTATTAAAAACAGTTCTTACGCAGCAGGAAACCATAGGAGGACAGCTGGGAGTCCAGGGAAGATCATGGACCAGGAGACAGGTTCTTCTAGATTCAGCCTATTGAGTCGCTATCTGAACAAAGGCTGACTCTGTGACTCAGTACCCTTTTGAATATAATAGGCCAGTAGCACCTGACCTGCAGTAACAGCAAGACGATGAAGTAGAACTAATAAAAGTCCTGTCACAAGGAGAACAGGTACTCAGTGAAGTGGTTTATTTTTCGTTGGGGTTGCCTTCCTTTTGTTAACAATGGATATTATAAAGTGACTGACATCAAACCCAGTTATCAGAGGTTAACTACCTCAACAGGGTTAAATATCATTCTCAAGGTCGAAGCAATAAAAGCCTGTTGGGAGCCGAATTCAAGTTCTTAAACTCCCACTAATGCCTTAATGCTCTATCCTCCACAAAGAAGAAATGCTGAAATCTGACTTAATGAAATGAACTGTGAGTCTTCTTTTGTAGAAGATTTTTAAAGTGTGGATATTTTTACACTTTATTCCGCCACTCTTAAAAGCATCAAATACCGAAAGTAGGACTTACAGGCATTTTGTATGAGCTAAAATAAGTAAACAAAATTTTAAAATGTAAATGTTTCATCTGGAGTTCATGTGGATTATTTCCGTGTATCTGATACATTCACTGGCCCTTGTATTTTAGGAGGATTGGTTTTTACATTAATAAAACGAAACTGAAATTAAGGCTTTATTACTAATATTTGACCTGCTTGAAGATTAATTGAAAGGCCCTGAATATGTTGTCATTACTGAATCTATCACCTTTATGTTAGGATGGCTAATAAGGAGCACTGTTTGTCTTTTGTGGAGTCTCAAAGTGAGTCAAGTATTCTTTCCATATTCAAAGCTATCCTACATTGAAAGATAATATATGGCAATTATGAGTTATTACCATTTTAGTCGTAAGCCTCTCTTAGGTACAAATGTGGTACCTTAAATGGAGGTTGGCATGTGTCAGTGTTGATAGGTGAAGATGTATTGATTGAGTCATGATTTCTGTATGGATAATTTTGTCCCAGAGAAGGAAAAATGATCAATTTTTTTTCTAGCTATATAAGAAGCTGCCCAGGTAAGTTGCAAAGCCCGCTGTTATGGACCTCATCTACATTCAAACAGTGTTTCAAACTTCTTCATCCCAAAATGCAATGCAAATTAAGGAACAATCTGAGAACACATAGCTTTATAAACTTGAAATCTGTGGGTAGGTAGTGTGGAGTTGAATGGAAATAACACAGGGACATTTCAAGGCTTTGAAAGTACTGCTTGTAACACCATAATAGTAGATGCATGTCATTCTTCCAAATCCATGGAATTTACATAAAGTGTGACACCTAATGTAGACGGCGGACTTGGGGTGATAATAATACACCTTCCAGGGAGGTTTGCCACTTGTAACAAACGTACCAGCCTGATAGAGCATGTTGGTGACAGTGTGTGGAGGAGGCCAGAGGCCTATTGAAACTCTTTGTACCTTACTCTCAAACATGCTGGAACCTGAAGCAATCCAGATAAATGAAATTATTTAGGAAATAAAGTAAAACAAAAACTTTCCCAGTTCAAAAAGCATAAACAACAAAGAAAAGATCTAATGGAAGAAAATATGAGATGAAAAATATGTCTGGGACACTTGTTCTCTGGAATCAAGTAATAAAATACTTTAGGCCAATTCATACCAAAAAATGAGTACAGTGGGCTCACTGCTTCAATAGGGTCTCACATTCACCAATTACTGTCTGGTATAGGCTGATTTACCTTCCCCCACTCCCAGCATTTTTCTAGTTATATTCCTTACACTTTCAAGTTTTGGCAGCTAATTCAACTGCATTGAGCAATATGGCTACTAATCTGTGGATTGTGTTTATATTCTTCTTGCTGATCTTGATCTATCCCTTCTCTATTTTAAGTTTATTTTCCTATTTCTGCTTTTTTTTTTTTGACATTTAACAAACTGTGCTTTTTAAAGTCACTAAGACAAAGTGCATTTGTAAGGAGGGAGTTGAGTTTCTTGAGCTTTGAGGAAGTAACCCATAACTGCAATAACAGGAATATTTCTCAAAGAAAATCACCAAACACCAATATGCATGCCCAAGTCTGAGTGTGGAAATACCCACCCACGGTTATTCCTGTGCATATTCTGAAGTTCTGTTCTAAGTCATTCCAAAGTGCCATTATAATGCTTTCCAGCAACCTTTCTACAGACTGTAGCTATTTTTATAAAACATTCTCATGTACCCAATAAAGAGTTCAGCTAAAGTCCTGAGCTCATTAGGACAGTGAATGAAAAATGATGCCATTAGGATTGGTAACCTTACATAGTACTTACTACGCACCCAGCAGTTTCTGAGAGCTTCAGCTCCTCTTCTCTGTGATCACAGTGAATCAGTATGGGGACACTCAGAGTTTAACTTTATTCTGATACTCATTGACATGGACAACTGTGATAGAATCCAGAAGTCTCAGGAGGAAGATGCAAGAGAGGCAAGTTGCAGATTCATAGACACTTACCTAGGATAACAGGTTTCTCCCCAGCAACAGTGATGCTTCTGCTGTCAGACATGCCTTCTGGCCTAAGGCAGGGCTTGTTGGCTCTTTTGGATCCCCTGTTTTGTCCAGCCACATCATTCAGCCCATTTTTACACGGTAAATGTATTGTCTGTCGTAGGGCCTATGAGATTTCATCACAAAAAAATAAAAAGAAGTATGTTTACGTCAGAAATCTCATTACATTTGAGAGGCAAAAGTTATTTACTAATCAGAGAATTCATCAGAATTGTGAACACATTGTGCCTTTCTAATTTTTTTCTTGAGATGGTTTGTTTCCAAATACATTCTTACCACCCATTTCAAACAGAGATCCTTCTCTGGCCCTGAAACAATAGATGAAAAATATCCAGGAAACACAGGCAAGAACAAGAAAGAAAACACACAAGACCATTTCCCTATGCAACTACTATGCTTCTGTATGATACTGTACATGTATTTATTCTTCAACTAATTGATTTGATGTATAGTTACTGAGTCCTGCTATACTTCAGACATCACTCCTGGGCTAAGAATCACACATCACAAGAACCCAACAAAGATAACCATATTTATATAGTTTGTAGCCTTCAATGGAAGAAGGGCATATAATGAATAATTAGATGGGAAATAAATGCATTGTATAAGGTGTTTGTACACTTAGGATAGTGTAGGAAAAAGTCAAGCCAGAGATAAGGATACTAAGGAACAATTATAGTAGTCAGAGTGGTCAGAGAAGCCTCCATGAGAATGTGGAAAGGACCTGAAGCAGGCAGTAACCTGAGGTATGTGAGCTCTCTAGGCAGAGCACATGTCCAGTGGCAAAATCCAGAGAAGACTCCAACACAGTGTCTAGACTCTTCTAAAATGGGCAAGAAGCTTAATGTGGCCAGAGTGCCAGAGGGGCACACTCTAAAAGATACAAAGTCACAGACATGGCATATAGTCCAAATGCATAGAACTTTGTAGTCTGTGACAAGGACATACAGGCTCTAAGATCTACAATTAATAAATGGGACCCCTTGAAACTGAAGAACTTGTGTAAAGCAAAGAATACTATCAATAGAACAAAAGGGCAGTCTACAGATTGGGAAAAGATCTCCACCAATCCTACATGTAACAAAGGACTAATATCCAGAATTCTACCAGAACTGAAATGTAGTGCTATAGTGAGTTTCTAAGCACAGAAATGGCCTGACCAGTATTGTGTTTGAAAAAAAATATCCCTGTGTTAATAGTTACAGGAAGGTTTATTTGGGGCTTATGGTTCCAAAGGGTTAGAGAGCTTGACCATCACAGCAGGGAGTACGGCACCAGGCGGACATGGTCCTGGGGCCAGCGGCTGAGAGCTAACATCTGAGTCCACAAACAGGAAACACTGAAAGTGAGCTGACTACAAATGTCCTTTTAAACCTCAGAAGCCAACCTCAATCACACGCTCCTTCCAGCAAGGGTACACCTCCAAATCCAACCGAAACAGTCACTAACTGGAGACTAAGTGTTCAAATGCCCAAGACTAATGGGGGCCACCTCAGTCAAACCACCACACATTGGTAAGAGGCAAGAATGTGTTAAATTTAGGGAAAGCTTATTCAAATGGTTTTCCAGGAGAGCTATGAATATAAACAATATGTGAATACGTACCGTTTCTATCCGTGGCATAGTGTAATAGTTTTCCTACTTTGAATTATCAAAATAAAAAATGTGTTTCTTTCCTTAGCTACTGGCAAATAATTCTTAAAACCTATACTCCAGATTTAAAATCCCTAGACACATCAGAATGGTCCACTATTCCATACTCTCCACCGACACACTTCTTGTCATTCCTTCTCTGCTCCCCGCGTAGCTCAGCCCACCCTGTGCTTTCTTTCAAGTCCTGTTACCCCCTTTCGGGTGCAAGACATGCCTCTCATGCTAAATGAAGCAGAAATTCAAAAGCTTTTCTTCCACGATCTCTGGAAGAAAGATACTGTCAAGAAAATATATTGGGGCAAACAGGAACACAAAATGAAAAGGTTCAAGCTACCTTAGAAAAATAATTGTTACATACTAATTGAAATAATCTTTTTGACTGTTTTTTTCCCAGTTGATGTAGCGTTCTTTTTGTGTAAAACAACTTCTTCGTTGTAGAAATTATTTTTTTTTAATTCAGGTTTTCACCACCTAATAAATTTTATTGGAATATATGAAGTTTGGTTTATTATAATTATTTTTCCATATTGATAGACAAAACGTTGTGTGCCTAAACAGGTTACATTTTTTAATAGTCTTAGACTTATTAAGTTCTCTTGTGCTTTTTGGACTGTCAAAGACATTTGGGAGTCTTCAATTTATGGCATCATGATAATGCTTATCAACCTCCCTCACTACTGAAAGGTCTCTTGTGAATATTTTTGAAAACCCAGGTCTAAAGACAAAACTTTATAATACTCAACTTCCTATCTACAAAGCAGGCATAACTAAGCAAAACATACCACAGAGTTCAAATGCTAAAATATTAAGCACTGGCAACTTTGGGGGAAGTTAACGGTGTTTGAAAAAAATCATATAACCCAGACAGTCTCTTGCCAAGGTAGTTTGGTAGAAGAACTGAGCAGGAGGAAGCTGAAATGATGCCTATAACATGCTTTCTAAGTCCACCTGATGCAGCTGAATGAAGCCCCATACACCATGTATCTTATCTTTGTAGCTGAAACACTTTTTATGAAAAAAGAAACATTTGTTAGCGTTATAGTTACTATAGTATTCCTATAGTTAGCATCCATTGTCGCTCCTGTATACATACTTATTCATGGAAAAATAGGTCAGCAATAGTAATGTGAACTTACTATCCCAATGCTATTGCCTCATGTTTCCATACATATCATTGGTAGCACATGTGTTCAGAAAGACGACTCCCCACCACCACCACCATAGCCTTAGTTAACCCAAAAAGAAAAGCCAGAAAGGTCTCCATGTTTTCTAGCTGGATCCCTTTTCTGAGCAAGGTTATACAGTTTCCAAATTAAGATCTTGGTGAAGCATGAGATTGTGAAGCAACATTAAAAAAAAAATGAAATGTAAAAATCTGCACAGTATTGATTAAAGATATGTTTATATTGTCGATCATCACTCCTTGGTAGAAATAGTATAAGTTTGCAAAGTCCAGGATCTCACATTCAGAACCTGTTTTCCAAATGCTCTTCGTCACCATGCACCATCCACAACAGAGTGAGAAAGCAGAACCTTTTTTCGTGTACGAACAGTCACTGTTGGTTGTCTTTCCTATTGTAATCCAGTCATTCTGCCTAGTAGCTAATTAAGATGTATTCCCAGACTATGTACACACAGAGCTGATGGATTTTGAGATCTCCAAATAAAGAGCTTTAATTATACATTATTCAACACAACTCTTAATATGAAAGACTTCAATACAAGTAGTACTGAAAACAGAGGAATAACTAGCTGTTGGCTCTACAAATTATATTTCAAAGGAAGTAACAAGACTATAATCACGCCTTTGTTCTTTATCTGCTATTTAATCACTGAGATTCAATTAGAGCAGAGCCAATTTGTGGCCATTATCTCTGCCAAGAAGAACCAACGTTTTATGATTAATAATGAACGACCGTTGTAGCATCTTATTTTCAACACCAAGACTACACAAAGATGGTACCAGGCTTGAGTCTGCAACAACGTCCTATGTGATGCCATGACAAAATGATAGAGAAAAGCCATCAACTGTCTTTAATGTACATAGGGATGATGCCTTCCATTCTTGGGTAATGTATCACAATGTTACAATATTGTCTACACTTTCTTTGAAGTATACTAGTGAGAACAGATAGTAAGGTGTTTGTTTTTCACTTGCCTCTATTAGCACTTCTATTGTTATTATTCTACCAGTGTGTGGTATCAAAGGTCTACACCTTATTCTTCAGTTGTTTGAAAACTTTCAACATTGAAACAGGATACATAAAAAAAAAAGATCTCCAAATATGTTCAGGGTTGACTAATTGGTTCCTCTGATAAACTTACTAAAGTCTTACAGCTCATGAGGACTCAATAGGCCTTTCAGCCAGAGCTGAATTGATGAATAATTCACTTTGCATGGATGCCCTGTGGGGCAGCAGGGGGGCGGGGGAGGGCGTACATATGGGCACAAAATTAAAATAAAAAGGACGTAAAATCTTGCCTTATATATAAAACTAGAAAATGCCATGTAAAATAGATTTGGTTTTGTGCCAGAAATCTATTAAAGTTGGCAAAGTAAATTTTATGTAAGCCATTATAATAGGTGCAAGTGACATCAGATCTGGACTTATCACTAAATATACTAAGGGGAAAATGATAGACAAGAGTCAGGATGAGAGTTAATTCTCAATACCACCTTCCTCTAGCTTGGATCTATGTTGTATATATAAACTACAAATTAGTAGTATTCAAGTGAGAACTTTTTTTTAATTTTTATGTTTTCTTTCAAAATTTAAGAAGTCTGATCAGTATTCATGTATTAAACTCTCAGAGAAAATAAATTTTAAATTGAAAATGAGAAGATGCCTGAGGCTTGAGCCCCAACTCTACGGGTTACAGCTCTGCTGCTATTGCGGAGAACCTGAGTTTAGCACCCAGCATCTGCTCTGACAGCTCAGTCTACAACTCCAACTCCAGGGGATGCAATGCCCCTTCTGACCTCTCAGGCCTCTGCTCTCACAGGCACATAACCCACACAGACATACGCTTGTGTACACACCATAGCAAGTTTACATCTTAGTCGGGAGGGAATGAAAAAAAAAAGAGTGAGGATGAAAGGCTCACCGAACAGGAAAGTAGTAGGAAGATACACCCAGGCTAAGGGGGTCTGTGAAAATGTATTGAATGACCTTGCTAAAGACAGGGCAAGGACAGCAACGAGGGTGAGGAGATGAGAAAGTTGGTCATTCACACGCAGTGTAGGAGGCTTCTTGCTTAACTGTGGTAGGGAAGTTTATTGTTAATCTAAGACTCAGTAGACCAAGGTCCAGGCATAGCTGAAAAGGGTGCTCACAAAAGTCAAACTAAAACTTTATCAAAGACAAGAACCAAGACTTAGTCAAGAGATGGCTCAGGAGATAAGAGCTAGAGATGGTAACACATCATGTGATTTGGAGTATGAATTTGTTTTTAAAAGATTGACCTGAATGCCTGACCTGCACATTTAGCAGGTAAATGAATCCCTTTGGATGAACATAAATTAAGGACATTCAGTAGAGCAATCTTTCACTTTGAGCCTTGCAGACACATTTTATTTTAAATTCCTCTAAATAATCCACAGCGATCATAGCACTTTCTTAAGTTGACATTAATGACAGTATCTCAATTGCTCACTCAAGACCTCTTCAGATGTATCTGAGAATTTTCTCCCAATGTTGAGATGAGAGGATTTAGTATAGAGCTTGACAAGGGCTGAGACAACCAGACAGCAAATGATAATTACATTTTCCAAAAAGCGTCCTCTAAATGGAGAGAGCTCAAGAGCAAATTTTATTTTTCACAATCTACTGCAAGTGTTTAGCAACAATAACAGTGGGGTCTTTTTTTTTTTTTTTTCCTTAGCACTATCCTGGGAAACACTTTAAATTATCTTCTCAGATAGGGCTTATCCTACCATCTGTCACTGCTGCCGAAAATTAAACAGTGAATGCAAACACATGTTTGTGTCTAATCTTTTGAGGTTAACTGATTTCCCAGAATGATGGGAACAAATGACCTCAGCAATTGCTTGCCATCTAGCATTGTTCTGGGTCCTCTGCGGTTACTGCTCTTTAAAAACTCCTGTTGTAAAAGGAGAGGCAGAGAAATACTAGACACAAATTGGCCTTCTTGGGAAGGGCTGAAGCAGATGTGGCTAGAGATGCTCCTGGGACCCAGAGGACAGTGAGTATTTCACTTCGTAGACAGAGGAGGGAAGAGTAAGGAGTGTCAATGTGTCTGTGTGCCCATGGGGATTTGGAAGGATGTTGAAGAGGATTGTGGTCTCCACAGTGGGGAGAAGGGAGGAGGGAGGAACCTGAAGTCATTTATAAACCGAGAAACAATTGATACAGGAAGAATTATTAAGAGGAGGAAAATTAGAGTGTTCCTGAATGTAAAACATCATGTACAAAAGATGATAGCAGATTAGAATGTGCATCACTTACCATGAGAGACAAGTTCTTTTCAGACATTAGCGCACATGGAAGCCAGTTGGCTTTAATGCCTTTTTTTTTTTTTCGTTCAATACTTATAAGGAAGAACCCAGATTCCCTGTTTTCTAATGAGATCCAGATCCATTCAACTGGTGCTGGTTTCTGGAACAAGTTCTCAGTAGGGGTACATAGAAAAGGCTACAGGTGGAATACTTGTCTCTGAGGAAATCATGGGACCCTAAATGCTGGCCTACTCCTTCATCCTGCATGAGTCAGTGACAGAGGCAGTGCAGTTGCCCCCGAACACTTCTTTTGCTCACGAGTGACATTTTATTTTACTGTAAAGAATGTTGCTTGATAGAAGACGAGCTTTACATCACTACTTTACATCATGTTTTGCATTTGTATTTTCTGTCCCACTTTATCTTCCTTCTCATTGAAACAGATTTTGTAGCTTCCACATAAAAACTGGCTTGAAAGGATAGCCTGAATAAATATTGCCAACACTTGTCAAAATCAAAGGAAGAAATCCCAGGAAAGGATTTATAGGCTTCCCCCTCAGAAAAACTCAGAGTATGGTAATGCGTGTCT
This sequence comes from Psammomys obesus, assembly GCF_907164565.1. NCBI lineage: Eukaryota > Metazoa > Chordata > Mammalia > Rodentia > Muridae > Psammomys > Psammomys obesus. The sequence continues at coordinate 9,208,340 of NW_026593286.1, forward strand.
TCACAGCAATTCTTTTTGTGTCAACTTGAGCTCATATTCATACATGTTTGAGCTCCAGGTCCACCACCATCTTGCCTTATCCTGCAGTAGCCAAAGTCTTACCCCCATAGAGACTAAAACCAGAATCTTTCCAAAGACTCAACTTTCTCCTCTCTAACACAAAGGCCATGGAACAGATGGAGCCAACTGCAAAGTCACCTGCTGGAAATCCACGCCGATATAACATGGTTTTACAAGGCAGACCTTTCTATATTTTGTGGTAGATATTAGATATCATCAAAGCCCTGTCTTTGGTGATTCGGGAGAGGAGGGGTTATATCCGCTTTTAATTTTGGTGTGGTGAAGTTACATAATGCTTGCCATTATGTAGTGCACTCACTACACTGACTTTATACCTATGATGCCATTCTAGTTCCTCATTTAATTCTCACAGCAGTAACTAAATATATATGCATGTACATAGTTATTTATTGCTTCTATAGTCCTAACTGGGCAAATGGAATGAGCCTTGTAGACAAGTAACAAAACTTCAATTCCTGTGTGCATCTTTATATCCAACTAGTGTGTCAAAAAGGAGACACACAATTACCAAGAAATTTATGGGCAGAGTTTCTATTTCTTCCTTTTAATAGATACGTGAACAATCTAAAGCTTCTGAGCACTATGCCAGGCTTTCTACAACCCAGTATTACACCCCGGGTGGGCAGCTCTAAGTTTCAAGGCTTCAATTGCACGCTTCACTTTCCTATCACTTTCCTGCACTTTCCTGCACCTAAGTCCTAATGGTTGGTACAAGTTACAAGGGATCTGCTAGCTCACCAAGCCAATTGTGGGTACAATAGCAACAGGAGACAGAGGTTTCTTCCTGAATTTCTGCCCACAGGACTTGAGTGACTCTTAAAAAGAATAATGCATTATTTTCTGCAATAACAAACCAGTAATTGTGGGGCAAGATTAACTAGGTTTTGGTCTTGTCTATCACGTGTTAACAATTTAATCTATATTAACCTATTATTCCTCCTTTGCATTTATTTTTACTATATTCCTCCATATTACCCTTGTTTCTTCCGTGACTATTTATTTTCTTTTTTTTCCCCCTTCCTTAAGCAAGAAAAAAAAATGGGTATTTCCCTTTCCTTATATTGACTTTGTTGTCCTCAGGGCATCAAGTACTCAGAAAGTAGTATATGGGAAGTTTGAACTCTATAGAAACTTTTCTAGGTCCTATGATGTGTCCCCAAACACCATCATTTACTGCAATTTTTGGAAGGCCCACAGATTACAGTCATACCCTGATCTCACAAAACTAACCTGTAATCCGAAGCTCAAGAGTAGGATACTATTAGGACCATGCTGTTTGTTGAACTGATTAAACTGTTTTTTAAAAAAAGCTATCTACGTCTCAGAAATCATATGAAGTCATTAGATAATGTTTCAAAAGAAACTCTTTAATAAATTGTGCATATGTAATGGCCAACAGTCATGGTCAAGCACATGACTTAAGACATGAGGATGTCTTCAGATTCCAACTTGTCATATTTTCAGGAGGAAAATAATATTTAGAAATGTGTATAAAAATTCACAGGACTTTTTAGCATTTATAGGGACCTTGATTTTCAACTTCAATGAAAAGCAAATTTTGAAAAAAAAATAAAGCCTTCAATTTATCACTTCTTAAAAATACAGCAATAATTCTAAATCTTTAAAAATATTTGTGGAGCTCTGAACACAGACAAAACACAGAAAGGCTTGATACAGATGTAGAAAAGCCCTCCAAATTTTGGAAACAGAAACGCAGAGGGACACTCTACCACCATAGAGATGGTAAGGGGGTAACGGGCCCCTTGATGAGCTCATCTTTTTTTTTCTGGTGTCAGAGGATGCTATACTCCTGGTTTAAATTACTTTTTACCTTCATTTTGAAAAACTGAGATGAGTGTTTTATGATGCATTGGTTGGGCAGACCTGAATTAATGTGACAAGTGAGAAGGCTTTATTTGGTTTTAAAAACTGCTTAAGAAAAGTGGCTAGTGTTGTTAATAGTCAGACAGATGGGACTGTGTCCCATTTAAGTACTGTGGGAAGCAATGGCTTGCAGCTTTCTGTTCATAATCTGACTGCCCATCATATTTCCAGTTCACAAAGTGAGCCGAACAAGGAAAGGCCAGTTTGAGCAGGACTGGGAGTTCTGAGTGCAGTCAGGACAGGTGGGTTTGGTGTCACGCCATGCCTGATTCCCTCTGCATTTCTAAGTAGAGAGATGACTCACTGGACTGTCTTCCCTGTCTTTTGTGTTTGCGGCACACGCAGCAACGTGGAGTCACCCCTGATGCATGAAGTCTCAGAGCCACAGCAGAGCAGCAGCAGCGCAGCAGACAGCCTGGCTGGCTCCATCACGGCCTGTAAGAAGGTAACCCTTCCTCATGACACTTTCTTCCTGCCAGGGGAACATCACCTCAGCTTGACCTTTCAAGCATGTTTCCTTATGTAGAGACAACCAGGAAAACAACCAAAAGACCCACCTTTTGCTTTCCCTAGTATGCCATTAATGACCTTTTTTGATGCAGTTCCTAGAAATGGTTGAATAACTGAACAATTCCCAAAGTCCTAACTGGAGAATGATAAGCATCTATTGCCCACCAAACCCAATTCCACCTGTTCTCCCAGACTTAGGCCCAAAGGTAGCCATAGAAAGACACACCTGGACAGTTTTCCTAGTAGGCTTGACCTGCTAATTTGAACTATGTCATCTCGAAGAAAACTCTATGACTGTCAAAGGGTAGAGGGTAGCTTCCAGGTGAGTGGGCTGTGCCTGGCTTAGAAGCAAAGCTGCATTTCTTAAAAATCTTGGCTAGACATCTGCAATCTTGCTTGCATAATACTTGCAGAAAATAATGTTTGTGCAACATAAAGTAACCCAATTTAACTGCCCTATTTTTTTCTGTCAATACAACTAAGGCTCAAAATTTAAAGCAAAAATCTATGATCCTGAGCCCCCAACTGATATTTTGTCATTCTTTAATGCTGATTTGTGAAAGACAGTGAGTGCTTTTCATTCAAACTCAGCGAATGCCACCGTGGGCTATTTCATTATAGCAATATATATACATTTTAATTGTACAAACATATGTATGTATAAGTTAAGACAAATTATTTTACTAAGTATATTATATACATACTACTTATATGTTATATACAGTAAATATATTCATATTTGTTTATATATTACATATATATCAAGTTGTTGAGTACTGTGTCCATGTAATCAGCTTATCTATGTAACTTTTTTATAAATTGATAGTTTTAAAGTATAAAACAATTAACAGACATATATGCTAAAAAACAGATTCAGTATAGAAAAGAAACAGTAACAGTAACCACAGTTATTCCAGTGCATTTTCATGCTATGTGTACCAGCTTTCCCTAGCTGAGACAAAACAATTAAGATAAATAAGTTTAAATAGGAAAGATTTACTTCAGGTCATGGTGTCAACGGTCTCTTGACCCTGTTGTTTTTGTGTTTGTAATGAGTTAAAACAATGCTGTAGAAACACATGAGAGTTCACTCAAGTTTCCTATATCCCCATCGGGGGCAAACCTCTAATGACCAAACTCCCTCCCATACTCCAGCTAAACATTCTGTGTCTTCTCTGTGGTACCACAGGCTTGGGACAAAGTGTCTAACCATAGATAGCCTTTGTGAGCCATTTAATATGAAGTCTAACTCATGTATTCACTCAAAACCAAATACATAATAGACTTGTCTAATAAAGACCTCTTAATAAGATGTACTATAGGTTTTTTTTTTTATAAATTATCTATAGTGTATGATATTGAGGTGATACAACTCAAAATTATTTTGAGCTTTTTACAAGAGTAGTAAGCTTCCACCTTTAAACCTTAGGCACCTTTCTGAGTCCGTAACTTTAAATCATGCAGTACTCCCCAGATACTATTTATTTCACAAAGCCGGTGAATTTTTAAGGCATTCTAATTTCTAAGGCACATACATTCCTGTTGGTGAGAGCCTCTGTGGTCCTTGAAAGGACTGAAGCCACAATAGCTGGATCTGTCAGCCAGCTCCTCATTCATTGTGAGTAGTGTGATTTGCAGCAAATGACTAGCTCTGGATGCCTCCATTTCCTTATCTGAAACATGAAGATAATAATATTACCTACCTCAAAGGAGCGAGACGAGATCAGGAAGAGGCAACAGACATGAAGTGCCGAGAACAACGTCTGGCATATTGTAAGCACCCAAAAGAAAGATTACCCACTACTAATGTTATTAGACAGGGTAATTTTATCAAACGGTGTATAGCACCAGAAAAATAACTTAATAATGAGAAAGTAATTCATAATGGTATCTTGGTTAAAGCCATTTGTATGGTGGGGAAATGTGGTCATGTTCTTTTCTGTTTTAAAAACTCATGTCTGGAAGCCTACTGGATTGACACTTTCTAGAAGCTGGGAGTTTACTCAGAAAAATTAAAACTTGCCCGTGGTAGCTCAGTAACCAACTGGTTTCCCATAGTGAGGGGAGCAGGGACTATTTCTAACAGGAACTCAATGGCTGGCTCTTTGATCTCCCCACCCCCCAAGGGAGGAGCAGTCAGTCCTGTTAGGCCACAGAGGAGGACTTTGCAGCCAGTCCTGAACATACCTGATAAAACAGGATCAGATGAATGGGAAGGAGGTCCCCCCTATCAGTGGACTTGGAAAAGGGCAGGGTGGAGATGAGGGAGGGAGGGTGGAATTGGGAGGGAATGAGGGAGCAGGATACAGCTGGGATACAGAGTTAATAAAATGTAACTGATAAGAAAAAAATAAAATTTAAAAAAAAAAAGAAAAAAATTAAAACTCTTCAGGAGCAGTGAGGAGAGCCTCAGTAATATAGCAATTTTAGGCTAATTGGCTATACCTAGATAATTAAAACAATCAAACCCAAAACTCAATTCTGAAGGATTTTATCATTCTATACATATAATATTTCTGCATAGCGATGTGAATAGATTATATATTTATATACATATAAGATTTAAAAGTTTGAAATACAGCCTTATTGACTCTATAATTGTTTCTGAACAGTTGTTAGTAAGTTTAATCATAAAATTACCTTTTATTACAGACCCAATGTGATCAACCTTAGGCAATGTCTTGAGGCTCAACTTAAATATGTTTTTAGGTCTTGAAGGTAGACACAAAGATGGATCATGAACTTCCCTTAACAGAAAAATTTGTGATCTAGTTTAACAGATAATTCTGCTTTCTCATGTAGAAAGTAAAGCAAGAATTCACAAGTTAATTATAGTCATATCTCAAGACAGTCTAAAGGAGGTGAAAAAGACGTCTTCCCTGAAAGCTTTGTTTTCTAATGAGAGATAGGAAGGGAATGGATCCAGATGGGAGGGGAGGCGGGAAGGAACTGGGAGGCATGGAGGGAGGGAAATCCATACTCAGGATATATTATGTGAGAGAAAAATCTATCTACAATACAAGGTGGAAAAATACAAAGAAGGAGGAGCAGCAAGAGGTAAGAGAAGCCAGGAGGCAGAAGTTGCTATAGGAAATACATCTGACTCAGGGGTACTTACCATGTACTCAGGTCCAGTGAGTGCATGGCAGAGCCTGAACCTGCGCACAGAGTGTGCAGTGGTCTGCTGCTACATAGCCAAGACCCTTGTGTACCTTCGATGTTTAAGAATTTTAAAAATGAACTGAAACCATGTATATTGGATTCCTCACTTGACTTGTTTTAGTTTTTAAGTTAATTTTTAAAATATTCATTAAATATATATTTGATCATAATCTTCCACCTCCCCCAACTCTGCCAAGGTTTTGTTTTTAAATATAGGCTTTGGCCAATAAACTCATACCTCTATGCTTATTAAAAAAAAAAAAGGCATTTAATGAGTAAGCTATCACCAGGCCCCTTGCCTCTGCTTTCAAGATCTAGGAAGGTTACCAGATAAATTCATATAAGATGCTAGGTACTACATAGCTAGATATAGCACTGACAAAGTCCTGCTGCTGCTGCTGCTGCTGCTGCTGCTGCTGCTGCTGCTGCTGCTGCTGCTGCTGGCAGTGGTACAATCTCCCTTTCTCTTTTTTTTTTTAAATTTTATTATTTTCTTATCAGTTACATTTTATTAACTCTGTATCCAAGCTGTATCCCGCTCCCTCATTCCCTCCCAATCCCACCCTCCCTCCCTCATCTCCACCGTGCCCCTTTCCAAGTCCACTAATTGGAGAGGACCTCCTCCCCATTCATCTGATCCTGTTTTATCAGGTATCTTCAGGACTGGCTGCAAAGTCCTCCTCTATGGCCTACGACTGACTGCTCCTCCCCTCGGGGGTGGGGAGGTCAAAGAGCCAGCCATTGAGTTCCTGTCAGAAATAGTCCTTGTTCCCCTTACTATGGGAAACCAATTGGTTACTGAGCTACCACAGGCTACATCTGAGCAGAGGTTCTAGGTTATATCCATACATGGTCCTTGGTTGAATGTCAGTCTCAGAAAAGACCCTGTGCCCAGATATATTTGGTCCTTGTGGAGCTCCTATCCTTTCCCTTTCTCTTAACAGACATTAATAATGAAGCTTATGGTGCCTGGACATAGACTTAAACATTTACTGAGCACAGGGCATCAGGCAGTTCTGTCCGCCCATCCTAGTTGGAATGTGTTGCTAAGTCACCTGATGCCTCTCTAATTTAGTGACTGTGAGGATCTAGGATAAGTTGAGATTCTCAAAATTGTGCATGTTAAATGTTGGGAATGGGAGAAAGTGTCATTATTCTCTTCCGGTGACCCTGGAACAACTTCTCTCATAGGTGCTGCCTAATGCCCCCCTTTTTATAAATCCTTACATAATAAACAGGACCAGCTTTGCTATGCTGATCTGCAAAGATTTCCTACTACACAAAATAAGTTATTATAATTTTATATTCATTGAACTTTGAGTGAAAAATCTCTACTGTATCCTTATAAGATCAGAATCTGTTATCTCAAAGCATGGAACCAGGCAACTATCTGAAAGAGGAATCCACTCAAACACTTTAGCTAGATCCTCTGAGCACTTGGACTCCATCCCAGGCTTTTCTTCTCGGTGTGTGATGTCAGGCTGATGGGTGGATCTCATGCGGTTTTCTTCTGTGTTGAATACTCTTACATTTTCTTCTCCCTTGAAAGCACTGCACTGTATTTCATAGTCCCACAATAGGGAAGCACTCTCAGCCCCTTGCTCTATTTCATGAGCCAAAGATTTACTATTTGAGATAGAGTGGAACCAAGTTTCTAAATAAAATCGACACGAAGAAAGAATGTTCAGAGAAAACTCAACAGTCCAAATATCTTTCTGCCACTCTGGCCTCTTGTCCACCTCTCCCCATCGGGATAGCATGGCTCTTTGCGCACTGAACTGGACTAGAGGAAGGGAAGCTTAGCCCGGGGCGGGTAGGTACAGATAGGATCTTGGTTGACATGGTGAATGTTTGGGCAAAGAACGCATTACCTGGAACATCTTTGGAGAACTGGTTCATTTTGGGGGAGGTGGGTACTTATGCCCCTGGGGAGATGGCCAGCATCTCTGTGGCAAGGTTTGGGTAGCCATGTACAATTCTGCCCAGGACAGGGGTGTTGGAAGATACTTCATCTGCATACTCAGGGGCTAGGGGTTTGGGGGTGACCTTATAATGTCAAACAAGGAGTGAAGCCTGATAACTGTCAAGGAAATAAATGCTTATGAGGGTTGGTGATGGAGCAGCTGACTTCATAGTGCCAGGTTGAGAGGGAGAAGGGAGCCAACTCCTACTGTTCTCATCTGAGACATCCCAGGTTGAAGCTCTCCTCCATCCTTCCTCAGTAATTCTGGGCCATGATGGTCCTACATTGTTCTCTTTTCATCTCATGTTAATTAATCCTCCTTATACTCGGATTCATCAAAGTCAGCAGAGAGAACACTTCAGGTATCTAGAGACACAATGTGATCTTCCCATGACATCTGATTGTACCTCTTTGAAGTTTCAAGCATCCATTCCTGTGACTGACCCTTAAAGTGGCTTAAGTGTGCTTCAAACATACCTGAGGAGTGACAGAGCAGATGCCTCTTGATGTTTCATTTCATTCTGTAAAATATTCTTTCATCTAAACCCAAATCTTTTTGAGAACATGCAATTAACAACAGTAATTCAATTAATAAGTAGAGGCACACATGTTCATGATCCAACCCATGTCTCTAAGGACAGAACTGTTTAGAGCAAAATCCCCAGCATTGATTCCAAGAAGCTAAGCGATTTTACTGAGCTGAACAGTTATATAGTCACATCATGGTGAATGGTTAGGGTGTTCTATATTAGTATTAACTCTTTCCATTCAGATATGGAATAATTAAAGAATGAGAGGATGAATGAAATAAGAAATAACAAGGAGAGTGAGAGGACAGGAGACCTGTAGAGAAAAGAGAAACTGAGAGTGGGAGTATCTCTGTGACAAGTTGGAGACCTAGGTCAGGGTAGGCTCTAAGGAGGATATAAGGGGGATTCAAGCAGAGACTCCTAGTAGCAGAGGCCATACAGACTGAAGAGGACACCCCTAACTACACTGGTCTCCAACAGAGGGAGGGGAACACCAACACACCCTCAAAAAAAAAAAAAAAAAAAAACAAACTTTGACCCAAAATTTACCCTGCCTACAAGATGTGCAGGGATATATAGAACAGACAGAGCAGAGATTGAGGGAATGCCCAACCAAAGCCTGGCCCAACCAAAGACCCACCCTATGAGAGAGTGCCAATCCCTGACACTGTGAACGATACTCTGTTAAACTTGCAGACTGAAGCCTGACAGAATTGTCCTCCAAGAGGCACTACCCAGAAGTGCCTCAAAACAGATGCTGAGATGAGGCTGTGAATCTCAGCATTGGGCATAGGGGGTCTTGGGGAATAATGGGAGGAAAGAGAAAAGGACCATTTTCCAGCAGCAAAGAAATGGAAACTGAGTGAGGGGTTAGTATAACAGAGCTACTGCTCAGCGGCTAAGAGCACCGGCAGCCTTTCCGGAGGACCTGAGTTTAGCTCCCAGCTCCTACACGGCCTCTCACAACCATCTGTAACACCAGTCCTAGGGAATCTGATGCCCTCTTCTGGACTCCACTGGCATTGCAAGCACCTGGTGCATAGACTTGCACAGGCAGAACACAGACATGAAAACAATAAAATAAAATAATAAATAATACGTGGACACTTTAAAAAAAAATAGAAAGTTATCATATTAAAATGACTTTTAAAGACAGCTAAGTTAGAAAGTCTAAAGGTAAGTGTTTGGAGCCAAAAATGCCTAGACTCTGGATGTCAGGAGGGGCCCCTTCAGGGAGTAGAGTAAGTAGAGTACAGAGAGATAGAGCCTGTGTGGGAGCAGTGGAAAGGGAGAAAGAAGGGCCATGATGGAACATGTACTGAAGTCAAGGCCAGTAAAGCTGCATGGCAATGAAGGTCACGCAGAAGATGACCTCTGAGTATTCAGGCCAAGACATCTGGAGCGGTGGTACAGTTGTGACCCTTCAAAGGGGCGTGGAAGGCAGTGAGGGGAAGGAAAAGATAACCATGAGTCCAGGATCGGTCTGGTTGTATGTGAAGAGCAAACACCAGCCTTCCCTCTAAGACGTTTCACCGTCCGCCTAAGGAACCTTCCGCACATCCAGAGCCACTTCACATCGAGGAGGGTTCAGGGTTGCAGTGAGGACAAATTGCAAATAGCGAAAGCTTCCAGCAGAGAGTCATTTCCTCTACTGTCAGTGAAAGCAGGTCAGGATGCTAAATGTCTCCTCTTCAGGCTGTAGAGTTCACCCTGAACCAGAGAGAAGAGGCTGCCTCTCCCCCGCCACCAGATTATTCTTTGGGAAATATTAACCTGGGGACCTTTAGTGGGACGGTTTACCCAAGGCTATCAATTGAAGCTTAATTTTCAATGAGATTGTGATTTAACTCTGTATCCCGAAGGTTGACATAATGGAGGACTACTTTTATGGACTCCTCGCCCCTTTTCCTCCAATAATTTTGCTACCCAGTGACTGAGCGTGGACGTGCCGGTCTAATTTTTGACTGTCTTTTCTGCTGTTTGAACAGCCCTGGAAGGATCTGGCAGGGTTCTTTCATTCTTTGAAACCAAAAAAGTGGGACTCTGGAAACCCAAAATAGCTTAGAATATTTTGCGAAAATTGAGCGATACTACGCTTTTGGAAATAAATCTCTCCTTTTGAGTACTTGCAATTACCATAAACGTCCTTTAAACTGTAAACTAAATATATCTACCCAGGAATGGAGGAGGTCTCGAGTTTTGAAAACACAATCTGGCACCTGCAGTTCGCTTTATCTCTTTGGGTGCTTAGAGGAGGACCTCCCACCCTGCTCACTGTCACCAGCATCAGCCTCTTTTCTCTCCCTCCTATATCTAAAATCCTTTTCACTTCAGAAGTCTACAGGGGGCTCTCCACTCTCCCCAGACAACGCTGACGGCATTATGTCTTTTCTTATTTCACACAAGGTTCATCTTTTGGTCACAGTGCCTGGTTTTCCATTCTGCCAATTAAAAAAAAAAAAAAGGATATATTGATATATTAAGCTTGGCTTTGGCTCAGGCGTCTCTCTGAAAGAGTCTAGCCATTTGTGGGCCCACATTTACTAGGCCAGTGCGTGTTGGCCCTGGTTAGCATGCAAAGTGGCTAAGCTATGTACATGGAGTAATTAACTCCGCACCCTTCATCCATGAAGCATTTCCATTTTACACTCAGATACTTACATTTTTATGTGACACGTGTCAGAGAAGAATGTTTTTAAGTCATTGTGTCCCATACTTCTTCGCTAGCACCATGCTTAATTCGGCCAACTACTGATACTAAAAGCATTTCATAAACAAGTACTCTCTTGTTACAAGAAATACTTTAGATGAGGCCGGAAATCAGTCTGTTAACTATGCTGTGCAATTATGCCCTTCCCATTTCCCCTCTTCACAAGGAGCAGAGTGTGTTGGTTTCTCCACCCATAGTACCTTCCACCTAGTGTTTTCCACCTCTTCCCCCTTGATGATGAAGAACTGTTTCATTCTAAATACGAAAAGAATTCCTTTCTTTGGGTGTACTTTTCTAATAATCAGTTAGAATATATTTGAGTCTTGTCAGGTGTTAATAGCACAAGAATTCAAGAATCTTCTGTAGCCAACCAAAAAGAATTACAAGGTATATACCATGAATAATCGTTATTTATGCACTAGAATCCGATTCTCTCTCATGAAAGGAGGCTAACATACAAGAGCCCAGTTATCCAGTTAAATTATCACTGAAAGGAAAACGCTGCCGTGACACTTGGTTAAATCCAATGTGAAAGGTTTTTCAGTGCCACTTTCTCTTCTAGACAATAATTTTATTTGTGCCATTGTTTCTGATCAGTAGTCTGGTGTGTATAAAACAGATTGTATGCAATAATGGAATAATAATAGAAAAGTGTTTTGTCTAAAAGTAGAAAACAGAGGATTCCAAAAGGAAAGTCAGCAAAGGCATAGATTAAATCAACAGATACTTATGTATTAAATTGAGTAAAATCCTCTGAATTCCAGACCTGTGTGTATGGATATGTGTGCTAGACTTTTAAGCTATTATAAACTTAGTTCAATAAATAGTCAATTCACTGAGTAAACATGCCAAAATTACAATAAAATATTTAAGAAAAACAAATCTTAGCATGCTTTCAGATATTGAAAATTCTCTGTCCCAGCTTAACTACAGATATTTTCTTATCAAAAGATGAAAGGCTCTTTTTCTACTTGTGGGACATTTCATTCCCATCAAGTCCCTCTCCCAGCCATTATAGGCTCTTTGCTGTCTTTCAAATGCATACTCCTGCTTTGAACCTCTGTTGTGCTCTTGACCTCTCCCTGGGCCCCTGCTCTTTCCTAGGATGGGAGTGTGACTGACATCTTGCTTCATTCAGATCCCCATTCAATGTTATCTTTACAGCCTTCAAAATTCTTTTAGCATAGTGTTAGAGAAGTCTGCCAAGATATGCTTTCCAAAATAGCATCTTACTTTTTTAAGCCTTCATCTGGTATAGATTTTCCCTGTGGTTTCTGTTATCTGACACACATGTTTATCAGTTATTCCTTTGATCTTGCCACAATAGAAGAAACAAGACTCTACATGTATTGCTGTTCTTGTTTTTCCCACTGATTCTTCAGTGAAACAAGCAATGCCTAGAAAGTAAACAGCAAGGGTATAACAAGTAGCTGAGTAGATAAAAGTTCATAAAAACTTAGCATGAATGGCATATTATTCTCTTACAGTGGCACTGAGAAGTTAATCTCAAATATGGAACCTAGTAAGCATTTAAAATATCTTATTAATGTTGTTCATTACTTCAGAATTTCACATAGGTATACATTGAATTTGATGACTCTCTCACTATTTTGCCTCTTCTGCCACTCTCAACCACCTCCTTCCTAAAAGTTCTTTCCCCAAACTCATGTCCTTCTGTTTTCTCCCTTACTTGATCAAGGCTACCTGTGTGACCAAGGATTAGGGCTATCTATTGGAAGCTGGTGGTTTCACCAGTGTGTATACAAGTGAAAGCAATGATCCCCTCTCTTCTTCACCACTATCAATAAATACCTCAGTGGTGAGGCATACGGGCCCCATGAGTCCCTAATTAACCCGCGCCTGTCTGCAGTCATCCCCATTCTTGTGCAGACCCAATCAGACTACAGCAGCTGTGGTGAGCCCACAATTGCAGTGGAAAATGGCATTGCACAGCCAGTCTCTGTATGTTCTGGCTCTTATACGCTATCACTTCTTCTTGATTGTTCCCTGGACCTTAACGTAGCTGGTACAATTGCCTTGTTTAGAGATGAGCACTCAACCTTCACTTATTCTCAGCATCTTGAGCAGCCACGTGTATCTTCATTCATCACCATTCACTGGAAAGAGAAGATGTTCTGATTGATGCTGGGAGTGGCATTTATCTATTGGCATAAACACAAATACTGAGGCCAGTAAGAGGGCTCAACGGGTAAAAGCATTTACCTCTAAGCATAATGATGAACTGAATTTTATCTCTGGAACTCTATGCTTGAAATAAAGAAAGAAAGAAAGAAAGAAAGAAAGAAAGAAAGAAAGAAAGAAAGAAAGAAACTAATTTCATCAAGTTGTCCTCTAACCATAGCAAACACACACATACACACACACAAATAGATAGGTAGGTAGGTAGGTAGGTAGGTAGGTAGGTAGATAAATAGATAGATAGATAGATAGATAGATAGATAGATAGATAGATAATTGAATAAATAAATTTCAAAGTAAATATTTAGGTCTAGTCCAGTGGCAAGTGCCTGTGATCCCAGAACTCAGGGAGGCAGAGGCAGAAGTATCTCTGTGAATTTGAGACCAGCCTGGTCTGCAGATAAAGTCCAGGACAGCCTCACAGAGAAACTGCCTCCAAACAAACAAACAAACAAATAGACAAAAATAGACTTAGAAGTCAAATGACATTATTTCAGAATGACTCGGCTTTCTTGTAGGGCCCATCAACTCGCCCATCCCACAGGCCTTCGACAATATTTACCATGCCAGTTGTCGATATTATCATGCGGTCTTGAGTTCAATACAACAGTTGTGCCACTACTGAGCAAGTCTGCACATCTTACATGGCAGGTTGGTAGTGTGATGTGTAGGGTTCAGAGTGGCTGAGTAAAACTATTAACCCTTTTTCTCCCTCAGAAGTTTGCATAGAACTCTAAGCACTGTGAAAGCTAGGGAGGGTGTTTTCAGTTCATAACCGTCTTAACTTCTCCATCACAAAAACTATTTTTTTTCATTTAACCATATTCCAATGCTCCTTTTTTAATGATATGCCTCCATAAATAATGAAGGTCAGTTCTATACTATGTGCAATGTGTTACACAAAGAGCAAACCATAACATGCCCATTAAAAGCTTCGCTAATATTAATGCGTGAAAGAAAAGTGAACTTTGTGGAGCAGACTGTGAAATAGAAATGGGCAGAGAGGTGTTTCAGCTGGCACAGAATTAGCAAGCCAAGAAAACTGGGAGAGTTGGCATCACTTCTGGACCAGGAGTCAAATTTCCTTTACAGTTTCAATTGGGGAGGGATGGAGTTTGTATATAGACACAAAAAGTTTAAAATGACGACAGCACACCCAAGTGTAATAACCAGCCATTGGAAATGTAAAAAGCAGGCTCCTGAGAAAGGTCAAAACTGAAGCAGGAAAGAAGAGCTTGTCATTCTTCCAAGTGATAATTAAAGCCCTATGTGGCCCTGGGCTCTGCAAAGAGAATGATTGATAGGAGTAGAAAAAGCAGTATTCCTTAAAAGAGAAAAAAAAAAAAAAGTATTCATGAGCAAAGGAGGGAAAGTCAGTCCAAAGAGAGAGAGGCAGTCTACCCCAGCCTCCCAAATATCCCTAAGACAGCTCAAATTCACCTTGCAACACACTCACCAGACGCAAGAGCCTTTGCTTCCTGTCAACCTCCAGGTAAAATGAACTATTTCATTTTTGGAATATTTGGCTGGGGTTGACATCCCTCAAAGCACCTCTTCTTCCTTCATCACATTCCAAAGATACAGTTGGCTTTTATTTTATTATTTTATTTTACCACAGGGTCTCACCTCAACTAGGCTTGCCTTGCATGTCTGATCCTCTTACATCCATCCCCCTACTGCTGAGAATATGGCTCTATGTCAGGCCTCTTCATGATAATTTTCCCAGAGTCCCACAGCAAATGACCTCAATGGACCGACTGTTGGCTGGAGAGGGCAGGAATAAGAATGGCATATCACAAATGAAGGAAGACAGCCTGTCAGACACTGGAGACACCCAGGCAATGTCAACAGAACACACGCCCTATAAATTCCCCTGCCTTCCTCTACTGATAAGAGCCATGTTATCAGGCCACCACCTATTCTATCAGGTGATCATGATTTTGTAAATACCTTTTTACTTGGTCCCTAGAACAACTTTTCTCAAGTGGTGTCGTTATCATGGAATGATGCAAGAACTAACCCATACAAGTCCATCAAGTTGTCCAATCATATTCAGTGAGATGCGGAGGTGGAATTTTCAGTCCTTCCTCCGGATCTCGGAAGCTAAAAGGTTAGCATCTTCAGCAACCCAAGCGACCAGCCAAAGAAGCATCCTTCAGCAACAATAGGACTGAGTCTAATTTCTAACAGTCAGTTCGCCCCTCTCTGTCTCATACCAAAACTAAGGGCCTGCATCTTGATTCTGCCCGTTGAAATGAAAGCAACTGCACCATGGAGCAAAAGGATCCTTTTGCCTTATTCAGGACACTCTGGGAATCTTCAGATGAGTCTCACCATTATCGTTTTAAACTTGGAACTGCACAGCACACAGCACGTTCATTATTAGCACTCCGTCTGAAATAAGCAAGCCGGGAAACCAAAAATAGCAGATAACTAAATGAGCCGTGGAGAACCTGGTGAGCGTCTCTCTTTTCCCACTCAAAAATGACTCCCTCAGCAGGAAGCTATATTCATAAAGCTTCAAAAACATTAAATGCTCAAGCGCATGCCTTTTCTCAAGCACTACTTGTAGTCCTTTGTCCAAACCACTAGACAAAAAGCAAGTTAAAATTGCTTGACACACCAGGCTAAGTAGTTTACTGAAGCTAGCATATTTATATTCTTTCCATGTTCCTTTACCAGAGTCCTCTAAAAAAAAAAAAAAAAACAAAAAAAAAAAACAAAAAAAAAAAACCTATTTCTCATGTTATGTATATACGTAAGTGCCTGGTTATGTGCATAACATGCACCATGTATGTGTATGCATGTTCCTGTAGGGGTCAGAAGTCAGTGTTGTTGGATCTCTTGGAACTATAGTTACAGACAGTTGTGAGCCACTCAGTACCGGTGCTGAGAACTGAACCCAGGTTCTCTGCAAGAGCAGCCAGTGCTCTTAGTCTCAAAGCTACTTCTCCAGCTCCCTTTGTTGTTGTTTTGTTTGTAGTCTCGAAACAGGGTTTCACTGTGTATCTCTGGCTACCTTAGAACCCCCTCTAGAGACCAGGCTGGCCTCAAATTCAAGGTTTCTACTGCCTCCCAAGTTCTGGGATTAAAGGTATGCACAAACATTGCCTCCTGGCTCTTCCTCCCTCCCCTCTTCCTTCTTCTCCTCCCTCCTCTTCTTGTTCTTCTCCTTCATCTTCTCCTCCTCCTTTTCCTCCTCTTCCTGCTCCCCCTCCCCCTGCTTCTCCTTCTCTTCTCATTCATCTGCTGCCTTCTGTTGGACTACTAACATATGGAAAAGGAGTTAGGAAGTGTGAAGTGTGAAGGGTAAGATAACATGGAGCTTGGTACAAGGGTAGTGCTTACCTCAGATAGCCTGATATAATGAATTTACCCAGGGAAACTGGGGCCAGGAGCTAGGAAAGAACAAGAGTTAGCTGACAGAGAATCAGGACTGGAACACAACTTTCAAATCACCCAGACTTGGGTCCTTAAATTAGGGCAGATGTCCTAAACGTGAGAGGCACGAGGCACAAGGTACCACTATCATACAAAGATTAAGGCCTGAGTCAAGGCCCTGATATCTGAGAGATAGGCGCTAATGCTGCTTCTATGCCAAACAAACAAATCACAGACCCCTGTGATCAAGAGCAGAGAAAATAATAACTGTTAAAGATGGCTCCTGCTGGTTACTTTAATATGACAGGAACTGTTTCATTGCATGTGCACATGTTAGCTTCCCATTGTAATCCACAAGTCTAGAGATTTAATTGAAATAATATGTTCGAGCATTAGCTCAGAGCTCCCAATGAAGTATCATTTTGTTAATTATTAATGTTAATATAAGTAATTCTAATCAGGCTAGGCAAAAAGTTTGACACTCGAACTTCGGGAATGCAGTTCAGATCTATAGCACCTGTGTAAATGGCAGGGGTGTGGGAGACAGCCTGTGATTCCAGCTTTAGATGACAGAGAACATTCCCAGGAAAGCTGGCTAGTCAGACGCCATATTGGAGAGCTCTGGGCTTGATTGAGAGACCATGCCTGCCTCAATAAAGAGTAAAAGAGCAATCAAGAATGAGCTCTGACATCAGTCTTAGGCCTTCATTGTCATATGTAACCATGTACATAGTTACAAACACAGGCACACCAACACACGTGTAAAAAAATACACACACACACACACACACACACACACATTAAAATGGGGGGATGGGAGCCAGAAACCACCAATAATTAGTAAGCACAAGGAACAGGCTAGATAGCTTCGCATCAGACAGCCGCTTCCTCAGGTGTAGGAGTTTCTAGGTGGCAGGTGGCAAGTGGCTGGCTGACATGTGCCACTCCCCATCCATCATTTGAAAATTGTGGCCACTTTGCACACACAGAAAGGGCCAAGGGAACTGCAATTCAACTTCTCCCCACTCCTCAGGATGGCCTAGGAGAAAGATCTGTCAAATGCTAATGTGAAAATTGAAACAATTTGCTGTGACCACAATATGATGTGCCTTTTTGTCAGTCAGAATCCCAACAGGCAAGGTCCACAGCCTAATTTTTGAAGAGTGAGCTCTGAAATGATGAGGAGATGATTCCGGTTAGAATGTTTATTGAGCTTCATTGTAAAGCAGGATTAGCCTTTGTGTTCATCTGGTGCCTGTGGTTTAAGCTCTGATGTTCCCAGGATGCAGAATTAATGAGTTTTTTGTTTCAATAATGGAGTTTCAAATCCTGAAGATCAAAGAAAGGCCAGGGACAAGCCTGTGGCACCAGTTGTCTAGTGATAACTGAAATAGGCTTCAAACCACGCTGTCTATGAAAATTACAATATCCTGTTATCCCTAAGTGGATTAAACCAATTGTATCATTCATACCACAAAAGTTTCTCTTTCGTAAAGGAAAATGTTACCCAGGAATCTTAATGAGGAACATCTGACCATAAATTAAAGTACATAAAATGAGATTTTACTTTAAAAAAATTAGACAACAGGATAAGTTTTTAGAGACACTCCAGATGAGACCATTTTGGATACTTGGAAGGGAGCAGTGTTCAAGGAACTGACAAACAGACCTTTGTGCCCTCAAGACTAAATCCAAGGTCAAGTTTTTGTGGAGCAGAAACCCCAAACCCCCAAACCATCTGAGACTCAAGATCATCATTGTCGATCGTACTTTCTGGGAAGAACTTTGTCTATGTTCAAGTGAATTTTAAACAGCTCAATTCTTAGAATTTTCTAACCCTGCAGACAATACCAGCAGTAATTATCAACCCTATAAAATACACAATGAAAATTATACCTCAGACCAGAATATTTGTGAGATAAAATTTGCCTCTACATATCCTTATGTCATTTCATTTTACCTTCCCTGCTTCCACCTCTGTTCCTCAGTGGACCCCGTCCATGCTCTCACCACAGTGCCTCAATGGACCCTCTCCATGTTTCATCAGTCCTTTTTTTTTTAATCCCTTCTCATAGATGCAAAAGCTAAGAATCATAGTTTAAACTCCTTGGCCCAACTTGTCCTACTATTAATGGCTTCTGCTCTAAGTGAAGTTAATCTAGGCTCTTGACTTTTTAAAATTAAAAAACATGTGATCCAAAGAACACAAAATTCTTTGGGAATCTACACTAAGTTAGACTTCTTTTATTTATCTGCTTATTTTAGAGTTTTTATTTTATTTTGTTTTGTTTCCTTGGGGGGAGGGGTGCATGCGCCTGCATGCACGCACAGGTTCCCATGCACACGTACATGTGAAGGCCAGATGGTAACTCCAAGTGTTTCACCATCAGGTGACACCTGTCCTCGCCTTGAGGAAGCCTGGCTTTTAAATGTGGGTTCTGGGAATGAAACTCAGGTCCTCCTGCTTCTATAGCAAGCACTTTACTGACAGACCTATGTTTCTGGCACCTTCTTCCTTATGTCTAACATGGCTACTTTTAAGATGTTAAATACTTGATAACATATTCATTAAATAAATACATATTATTTTCAAATCAATAAAACTTTTGAGTGATGAGAATATGAATTTACTTTGAATGTTTGCAAATATCTTCAAATTCTTTTTTTTCTTTTCTCTTATTATTTATTCTTCTTTTGTACAATACATTCTGATGACAGTGTCCATTGCCCCTACTCTTCTTTAAGAGATAACAGCTCTCTCCATGGTGTTTTTACATTCAATCCTCTGAGCCACCACAAGTCACATTGTTTCTAGAAATGCAACTGAATACTCAGAGATAATGGACAGTAAAACAGCAAATGACACATGTTAAAGTTATTTTTACAAAACTGTGTTTGTTTCTCTTAGTTTCTCTTAATCTAGCTATCACATAATCAATATGCTTTCATATTTTTTAAATAATAAGCTTCACAACACAATAATTGAGCAGTTATAATTCTATTATTAACTCTCTAAACTAATCTGGTTTCCTCCCACTACACATCCCAGAAATATTTGCACTTTGTAGCTCCCTGCTTCAGCTCCTTCTCTTGATCTCTCTTGCACCTCTCTGGTGGCTGAATCCCCTACTTCCTTCCCTACCTCCTCCTCCCCTGGCTGGCAGGAAGTCCAGCCCTATTCTCTTCCCTGCTCAGTGATTGGCAGTAAGCTGCTTTATTGGCATATTAGGGGACAATTGGGAATTACACAACATTGAGACAGAAGATTCTCAGAATAAGGGTTGAACCCATATATGGGAAGGACAGAAATCAGCATTTGAATTATACAGTAACTGTATGCCTATATCCATGTTAGTGGTGTTAGATAGCCTTTCCCTCTAAGAGGAGTGAGAAGCCCCACTGACAGGTTTGGTTGCAGAAACAGCAGCAAGTTCACCATTCAACCACCTGCTCATGTGCACGCTATCTCGTATGTTATTCCAAAAAAAAGGATGAAGATTTGTAATCCTTATGTAACAATAAATATGAAATAGGAAGATATACCCAAGTAAGATAGCAGATTGAAGGCAAAAAAAAAAGCTACTGAATATTTTCAGAATTATATGTTAGCTCTATTCTAAAACTAAGTTAATATATTTCTGTTTTATAGGATAAAAGAGACAATATTTTGTTGTAATTGAGTTAGGATTCTATTTTAGAGGTCATTAACTGAGTTGATTAAATAGAATCACAAATTAACAGGCATTCATCTTAAAGGAGAACCATTATAACGTTGGAAATCTTAAATGAGAAAAAAATGCATACACTATTTAGATAATTCATATTCAAAACTGAGTCATGTGGTTATTTAAGAAATTGTATCTTCAAAATATTTGACTCTGAAAAATGATTCTTTGCTTTTAAACCCAAGGCCAAAAAAATGCATTTATAAATCATATCTGGGTTTGTTGATTTGAGTGTTGAATTTCTTCTTATTTTGGCATAATATTGCTAAATGGAAAAATTGTTTTACTAATGGAACTGTATTATTCATAATATTTTTAACAGCTTACTGCCTTTGGTGTTCTAGAAAATTTGTGCCCAATTTTGTAACTATGTCAGTGCAATCAAAGAAATATAGAATAGGCAATGCACCAAAAATGAAAACATGAATTTGTAAAGTAAAAAAGTATTCACTTGTCTTGTATTTGTTGAGGCTTGCTTTGTGTCTGACTATATGATCAATTTTTGAGAAGGTTCCATGAGGTGCTGAAAAGAAAGTATACTCTTTTGAGTTTGGGTGAAAAGCTCTGTAGACATATCTTAGGTCCACTTGATTTAGGACCTCTTTAAGTGCCATTATTTCCTCATTTAGCTCCTGTCTACATGATCTGACCTTTGGTGAGAGTGGAATGTTGAAGTCTCCCACTTTTAAGGTGTTGAGATCAATGTGTGATTTAAGCTTTGATAATGTTTCATTTACAAATGCAGGTATTTGAGACATAGATGTTCAGCATTGTGAGAAATAGTGCTACCTCAAGATCCAGCTTATACAACTCCTAGGCATATATACAAAATATGCTCATGTATACAACAAGGACATTTACTCAACCATGGTCATAGCAGCTTTATTCATAATAGCTAGGATCTGGAAAAAAAACAGATGTCCCTCAACTAAGGAATGAATACAGAAATTGTGGTACATTTACACAATGGAATACTACTTAGCAATTAAAAACAAGGAAATCATGAAATTTGCAGGCAAATGATGGGAACTAGAAAAGATCATCCCAAGTGAGGTATCCCAGAAGCAGAAAGACACACATGGTATATACTCACTTATAAGTGGATATTACTCAGATATATAGGATAAACATAGTAAAATCTGTACACTAAAAGAAGCTAAGCAAGAAGGAGGACCCTGGGTAAGTTGCTCAATACTCATTCCGAAAGGAAAATGGGATAGGTATCAGAAGAAGGAGGAAACAGAGAACAGGAAGGAGCCTACCACAGAGGGCCTCTGAAAGACTCTACCCAGCAGGGTATCAAAGCAGATGCTGAGATTCATAGCCAAACTTTGGGCAGGGTGTAGGGAATTTTATGAAAGAAGGGAGAAATAGAAAGACCTGGAGGAGACAGGAGCTCCACAAGGAATGCAACAGAACCAAAATATTTGGGCACAGGGGTCTTTTCTGAGACTGATACTCTAACCAAGGACCATGCATGAAGATAGCCTAGAACCCCTGCACAGATGTAGCCCATGGCAGTTCAGTGTCCAAGTCAGTTCCCTAGTAAGGGGAACAGGGGGTGTCTCTGACATGAACTCAGTGGCTGGCTCTTTGATCACCTCTCCTTGAGGGTGGAGCAGCCTTACCAGTCCACAGAGGAAGACAATGGAGCCAGTCCTGATGAGACCTGGTAGGCTAGGATCAAATGGAAGAAGAGGAGGACCTCCCCTATCAGTAGACTGAGGGAGGGGCAAGGAAGGAGAAGAGGGAGGGAGTGGGATTGGGAGGGGACAAGGGAAGGAACTACAGCTGGGATAGAAAGTAAATAAGTTGCAATTATTAAAAATAAATGTAAAAAGTATTAGAATTTTTAAAGAGAACATTAACTATAAATGAAATTTCTATGCCCACTGACAGGTAGGCGTCACCCCAAATGTCAAACACAAGTTGGTGTTTCTGGTGTCACATTTTATGAAAAAAAAAAAAAAAGGAGCATCAATGACAACGGCAAGCCGGCTCCTGGCAGAGCGTTTTGTACTTTCTAATGCTGCTTTCACCCATCGGGTTTCTGCCTCCTCTTTTCCAGCTGCTTGGAGGAAATGGGGGAAGGGGACTGCGTCTAGGGTTCTTCGCTTGTTTGGATAGAAAGCCGTGCTGAACAATGCTGAAAGGCTTGTCTGTGTTCCCCCAGGTCCTTCGTAGCAACAGCTTGCTGGAATCCACAGACTACTGGCTGCAGAACCAGAGGACACCTTGCCAGATTGGGTTTGTGGAAGAGTCTGAAAACTGTGCTTCTGTGAGTGTGTGGAACTCTGGGTGGGTGGGGGAGCACAGTCTGAAAATGCAGGAAACCAGGGCATGTACCTAAGGCAAAAACTTCTTAAAAGGGTTGGAAAAGTATCCTGTTAGAAATCCCTGAGTGGAACATGAGGATAGACAGCACAATAACAGACAGCTCATATCGATGCTTCATTTAAATAGATGAACTAATACAATCACTCCCCTGAAAAGGGAAAAACTGTTATAAAAAAAAAAGTGACCCAGGCACATATTCAGAAATAAAATTGTAGTATAGGAAGAAAAGTCTAAAAGCTCAATAGCTCTTTTGGCTTCTTTCCAATATGTTTTACAACTCCCGTTAAAAGGTGTTTTTTCTGATAGAAAATTAGGTAAGAATTTTCCAGCATTCTTATAACTTAGAGCTACAATTTTGAAATCTCCCTCAACCTAAGAAGTAAAAAGGCATGAATTTTAATGTACTGGGCTGTCTATGTAAAGCCTCTGTGAAGCATGAAATATTTTCATAGATAAACTGTGTAAGTCTTAGGCTTTAGAAGACGAGCACACACCGTGTAAGCATTTGCAGAGCTCCTTCCCTGCGGGCGGTATGCTGCACTGTGATTGAAATCGCCTAGCTCTCGGGGGTCATGAGAACAGGGACTAGGCAGTGTTTTCAAGTGGGGGCAGAAATGTATTTCTCCTGGCTAAATTGAGAGCACCACCTCCTAGCTATTCCTGGGGGCAAGTTCTGTGCTGGCGTATCTGTTTCAAAAGAAAAGAAAAAAAAATTACAGAAGGATGAAAATGGGGTGGGTCACTTTTGATAGGTCCTGAACAGAGCAGTTCTAGCAGGCGGCGCAAGGACCATTTCACAGAGAGGAGTGTCACGGCACTCACGGCCCCAACACACTCAATATACTCTCTACTTTTTGGAAAGGGAAGAGGACACAAGGACCCACCCCTAACCAAAAACCTATTTGCAGTAAGTACCTGCTGGGAAAGAGAAAACTACCTTCATGGCTATGAACCAAAAATGCATGTTAAGATCCCTATAGAAAACTAGTCTTTAGCTAATGTATCCTGTAGTCACTTTCTAAATTCTTTCTCTTTGAGCTTGGTGAGGTTCTAGGGTAGGGAGAACTGTGAAAGATCAGGTGTGATTGTTTGACTCAAAATGGCCCCCATAGGCCTAGAGAGGCAGTATTAGGAGGCATGGCCTTGTTGGAGGAGGTGTGGCTATACTATGGTTGGGCTTTGAGGCAGCAAAAGCTCAAAGCCACACCTAGTGGCTCCTTCTTCCTTCCTGCTGCCTGCTGATTGGGATGTGGTACTCTCAGCTCCTTCTCCAGCACCATGTCCGCCTGGATGCTGCCATGCCCCTTGACATGATGATAATAGACTAAACCTCTGATACTGTAAGCCAGCCATAATTAAATGTTTTCTTCTATAATAGTTGCCATGGCCATGGCGTCTCATCACAGCGATAAAATCCTACCTAAGATACCAGGGTTCCATATTTCTAAGAAAACTTCATAGCTACAGCTGACCTAGGGTATACTATAGACATATAGGGCTAGGAGAAGGAAATCTTGACAGAACAACCACAGGGTGGAACTAAGCAGTCAAGGAAGAGTATTGAATTCTTTTTTCAAAACTGTTTCTCAGTTTGTCAGGGTGGAACAAACCTATACTCCCAGCTACCGGGGGACTGATGTTCAGGGTTACCTGGGCTATAGAACAAACGCTTTATCAAACAATGGGTAAAAATTCATTTTCTCATAACCCCATGAAAGTGTAATGTAAATGCCAGCAAGCACTGTGATTGATGCCTGTAATCCCAGGATTACAGGAGGATGATCAAGTGTTGTTGGCCAGTCTGGACTACATAGGAAGTTCCCAAGCAGCCTGTTGCTAATATCCAATCTCAGAAGCCTCCCTGGGGGGGGGGGGGTGTAATTTAAAGGAAGATTTAAAATAGTTCCATTAAAAATAATCCCTTCATTAAAGTTTAATTTTAGAAAAATCAGTATTATGAAACTATCCCTGGCTTAAAGTATTTACAGACAATCACAACAGACCCCCAAGGAACCGGTAGGGACTCTGTTTATTGCTCTGCCATCTTTTTGTTATTCTGGAAGGCACAACATTAAGTAGATTGCTGTTTCGGTTATTTTGTCCTTACTTCAATTAGTAGCTAATTTTATATCTAGAATAGATTGGTTTGGTGTCACTTGAAAAAAAAATTGTTTTTTGAGGAAGGGCTTCAGGCTTGGAAATTATTGGAGTATTGTGTCCATGTATTGGTACAGGTTTTGTTTCTGAACTGCAAACTGTGAGGGTTAGTTATTTCTCCTTGATGTGTTTTTATGTAACTAGTAGCACATACATTCTTATGAATTGTTTTAGGATGAACTATAAACAAGATGTCTTTTATCCCTGACTTCTTTGGTGTGGAGCATAAAAATTTAAAACCAGTGTTGAACTTAGAGCCACAGAAAAACATTGTTATAGTTTGTTACTCTTTGAATGTAGAAAATCCTGGAAAGGCTACATATGGTTCCCAATGGTGGTACTCCTAAAAGGCAGTAGAAACCTTAGGAAATGGCGCCTGTTTGGAGAATCACTGGCAGTATAGCCTGGAGGGACATATTCATTCTCTCCCTCTCCTTTTTCCCCTCCCTCTCCCCCTCTTTCTCCTTCAGTCCCTCTCACCACTCCCTTCCTCCTCTCTTCTCTTCTTTCTCTTTCTCTTCCTCTTCTTTTCTGCTTCTCCCTCTCCTCCTTACTTCCCTCTTCTCTCTTTCTCTTTACTGACCCCACCATACACACAGTATCTTCTTTTCCCTTGCCTACTAGGTCTTCTTCATCTAGAAACAATGATGCCAAATGGCCATGACACACATAGCCACTTCTGCTCAAACTCTAAGGCAAAATAAATCTTTCTGACCCTTAAAGCTCTTTTATCAGGTCCTTAGACACAGTGAGAAAAATCTGCCTGACACAGTTCAGGTCCCTCTGCACAACAGCATTCCTTTGTCACTGAGGAATCTTAAAGAAAAGCTAAATGCCACCCATAGAAAGGCAAGAAACATCAAATATTAGTGAAGGATGGCAGAGCAAAACACCTCCCCTCATGTTAAAGAAGAGACTTTTGCCTTAGGAAGGATCTTACTCAGTCTGGAGCATTGCTTCAGCAAGCAGCCTCTCGGAAGACAGAGGATGTGAATAGCTCTCAGCCCTCATCCATAGAAGTTTGTTGTTTTCTAGCCACATTCTTCTTCCTTCCTTCTCTCTGACATATTTCCAGCTCTAATACGAAAACCCTTCATGAGTCCAGAAGAAAGGACCCTCTTGGAAAGCTTGCTTCTCAGCCTAGCTCCCAGGCTAGATAAAGTGACATAACTCTTGTTGAAATGGAGCACAAATCCTTTAACCTGTCTATGTGGCCTGGCCTCATCCTATGCATCTTCCTCATCAGGAAATTTAAAATTCAAAATTCCCAGAGGAAGCATTTGGACTTTTAGAAAAACAAAATGACTGCTAAACATGTCTAAGCTGCCAGAAGCCAATGATTTAGGAAAAACTGCTCTGCTGTAAAACATAACTGTGAAAGCTTATATATCTTTATATACCAGGCTTTAAATGACTATATAAGCACTTGGTAATAAGGGCTCCCTGTGTAATTGTAAATTAAAAATAGGTTGCAAACACATCAAAATATACAGTGTACAATAGGAACTACATAATTAATAATAGTGTATTTTAATTGATATTTTCATTTGATGTATAGGCTGTGGCTGTTCCAGCCATGGAAAAGGCAGGTTGATAACTATGTGAGATGAGAGAAATGTTCATGTGTTCTATTATCCTAATGATTTTGACATATATATAAGAAAATGTGTTCTAAGCCTTAAATAATTGATACAAAAGTAATAAATTAAACAAAACAAATTAATTCAAAGCAACATAAGAGTAAACAGAAAAAAACTAAAGCCATAAGTGTGTATGCAATAATGTTTTTGAAGAATAGCTAAGAATAATTACACTGGTATTGTTTGGCTGGAGTCCTGAGCCATAGGTAGTATTATTTACTACAAGTGAGGAGAGCTATCAAGAGAGGGAGGGGTGAGGGATGGAGGAAGGGGGACTAGATATTGGAAGGTGGGGGATGATTGAATATCATTTATTCATTCTAGTAGAAATGACAGCTAGATATCTGGATATAGAAGCTAGAACTCTTGGCAAGGTCAGGGCTAGAGTCTTAAATGTCATCAATGGGTGTTGGAGAGCAGAAGTCCATGGGGTGGGAGTGGCTATCAAGAGAAAGAAGCAGTTTACAAGGTATCTGGGACACTCAGAATACATGCGTGGTTGATGATCTGCATGCTGTAGCATCCCAGACACAGCAAGGGATTATTACTTTAGTCTGTAAGCCTGAAATTTAAAGGCATAAAATATTTTACAAATCTCAACATTTTGCCACTAAAAAAAAAGTGGTTGGATGTGTAGATCTGGGCGTGCTTATGCAGCCTGAGTGTTTACATCATTTATCAACTATTTTTAATTCGTTTTGACAGGACACATTATTAAAATAGCTCAGAATAGCGACATGTTTCAAATGCTCAACACCTCCTCCCATTATCGCAATTTTTCTTTGAGGGAAAAGCCTATCAGTCAAGAAAAGCCAGCAATAATAAATAACTATTCTCATTAAAATCCCTCTAACACCTGAAGGTATGACTACGTCATTTTCTATTTCTCTTTAGAATTGTTTGTTTGTATCAACCTGTCTTGCCTACTCAATTATTTTTGATATCCTAGGGGGAATGGTGGGAAGGAATAGTTGATTTTTTTAATCTTATATGCTCAAGGTTGAAAAATACAAATATTAGGAGGATGATCTGGCTAACAAGTACTAAAAGATATCTGTTTTGTATTCCCAGGAGTATTAGTTACCTCTTTTGTGACAACGACAAGGTTTGCTTTAAAGGTTAATGGGGAAATGAGAGCATATTAAATATGGAAACAGAATTTCTGCTCTTCAATATCAGTTGCTATACATTTTAATAGACCAGAGGCAGCCTTCTGTCCATTTGTCCATGGCCTGTGTAATGCCATGGGGTTTAATTGGATCATCTAGAAGCATTTTGTGTACTTCCCAGAAGCACTTGCAGTAGCTGAACTGGGTGAGAGTTTTCCCTGTTACGCTGCACCTTTTGTTTGGTTTAATATAGTATCATTAAGTACAGAGTCTAAGGCAGCCACCTCAGCTAGGGCAAGTTTATGGGTCACCTCTGAGTAGTCTTATAAACTAAGATGTTTCACCTCTGGTACTGCTTAAACATTAAGCTGTGTAATTATTTGTTCCCATGGGCTGTCCTGTACACGGTAACATGTATACTAACTTCACCGTCCTCTACTCATTAGGTTCCAGCAGTAACACATCTCCAAGTTGTGACAAACAAAACTAACTCAGGACCTCACGGTGTCCCCTAGGTGTAGTGAGAAGATGGGGGACAGGGAGTAGATGGGAGGGCACCCCAAATTACATCCAGTTGGAAAGCATTTGTCCAAATTTTCTGAGGCTTTAACCTCCAATCACCCAATGGGGTGATTCACCCAAATCTGTGTTTTAGCTCCACATTGCACACCAGACTACCATAATCATGGAAGAGAAACAAAGACTTCACTATTTTCCAGTGAATCCAGCCTACCTGTCACTGTAATTAAAAGCCATCTGTACCCAGGGGAGAAACTAGAAGGAAAGTGCCATGAGGCTATCAACACATGTTTCGAGTACATCTCTAAAATCAAGATTAATTCAGGGCTGTTGCCTTTGCCATAAGTAGAATCCAATGCCACTGGGACATTGCAATTTCTATACATTTCCAGATGGACATATGACGTATGTATGTATTACTCACCTGCTGCCGTTTACTAGGTGAGATACAGTTCTATGATAGAATTCTGAAAGCCACAGGAAAGTCCCCTAATCTTACAACCTGATGGACTCCTGCTATTGGCAGCCAGTCTGCTTCTTGTCTCACTTTTTCATAGGAGCTAAGATGAGCAAGCATGCCACTGCTTCTTGTCTTTAAATAGCAATGTTCCAGGCCCGTAATTTTCATGAAACACTGTATAATCAAAACACAAGGCAACTCCTGGGTTAGGGTCAGCTGGTGGGGCTCCAGCTTGGGCTTATGTCATTTTACCATGTGCTACTACACAATTCCACAGTGTTTTCCAGCTCAAAAGAAATGCTATAGGACCAGTTAACTTACTGAGATTCCCTCTCTTGTCACTTTATTTAACTTATCCAAGTGGTCACTACTATTTATCCAGACCACCTCTTCTTGGTACTCTTACACCCGGGAGTTGCTGTAGAGAACAATCTCACCTAACCCAGAGAGTGGAGGGTGGCGGACATAGACTATCCCAATTCACCTCTTTTATCCACGTGTATCTGTATTACATATGCATAGATACATTATCTGCTGAAGCCATCGTTCTGGTAAGTCCACATCACCCTTCAGGAAGCCTCAACCAAGGAAGAACAATCTAAAAAATAAAAATGTGCCCACGAGGTGTGTTTATACCCAAGTGTCTGACGGAAAGACCCTCTGCATTTTCTTATCACATCTTGCCTTCCATGTAGCTCCATCCCCACTTACTTACCCAATGCCAGTTACATTAGAATGCCTGCTATCACTCAAATCTCTAGCCTGGACTGTCTTGGTACCTGCTTGCATTAATATAAACTGCCACAAACTTTTTGTGTCCAGAACATTTGTTACATTCATGCAAAAAAAAAAAAGTCATTTCCATCTTTAAGGATTACTCAGTCAGGCAGGGACAGGCATTATTCATTCATGGTTTCAGAGTAATTTCCCAAAGAAAACACAACTGCACAACTGCATTTTCCTGTATTTCTCGTTTTACTGGGAACTGACTCAATTACTTCAATCTCTTACTCCTCAAAATCTCTGTTATCTTAAAAGATCATTCCTGGTCAAAAAGAAAAAAAAAATCAGTGTTTTTTTTTTTTTAATGATTTTGTACATATTTCTCCTCTATCCTTCTAAATACTCGTGTTTTCCCAATTTCTTGCAAGAAAAATTACAAAATGAAACCACTTGCTTTGAACTCATTTTCCTGTCAAACCAAATACCCTTTGGAAAGCCAGGGAGAGCATACTCCCCATCATACTCTCCGCTATACTGACACATCTTCCTCACCATTTTTTTGAAGTCTTCCTGGTGTGTGTCACTAAATCCATGGCATGGCATGTTGCCATTGCCTTCCTGACTTCACTCTTGACAGAGGTGGCTGAAATTTCACCCATACCTTCACTTCAGCCTCTGGAAAAAAAAAAAAACTATATTCTCCATGATTTCAAAAACTACACTCTCTCTTTCAGATTCCTCTCTTGCATCTAGAATTATTCCTTTGTAAACTTCAAGATGGACTTTTGCCCCACCCCCACCCCACAACCTAGTACGTGGTTTAGTGTTTCCTCCAGATCTATCTGGAAGCTGGGTCTCTTGTCATTTGATGCTGTCTTTGACCCTGTTTTATCCATACCTCATAGCCTCAATCCTGCCTCTCACTGATGACCATCACCTCTAAACTGCAGGATCATTTCCATGGGCCCAGTAGATATGCCCACATGAACACCTCAAATATTATACAACTGAAGAGAAGTATCCAATCAGGCGTGCACTGTGGCTTGCATGGTCCTTTCTCAAGTCAATGTCCACAGTGTTTCCATTTCTGATAGTTTTGTAACCTATTCATTTTCCCAAGTCAAAATCCACAGAGGTGTAGTAATCTTCTCTTTCTCTGCTTCTCTTCTACCTAAATTGGTTATGAAAGCCATTTGACTTTTAAATTCTGTATTTATGACCTTTCAACCTAACCTAAGAATTAAAATCAAGAATTGAAAGCAAACAGGGGAAACAAGCAATGAGATATCAGACCCAGATAGCTTTCCCCTTGAGAAATTCTACAGCAGCTAATTCCTAGATTTAATTTTCCTTTGTTACAAATAAAATAATTGTATCCTCAGTTCCCCTCTGCCAGCTCCACAACACTTAATTCCTCGAGAGGATGATAAATTAGTTTAGCACCTAACTTAGGACCAGGACCCTGCATTTTAACCAAACTGGTTATTAATTCCAAAAGAATTGATTCACCATCTTTATCCTAATTTCTGCCATGCAGAAAGCCAGAGTCATGACAAAACACTTTGACAGCAGCACACTGGGAAACACACAATGTTTTCCAGAGGTTGGTGATAGGCGAGGTGGGACAGAAGAGTCCGTGATAAGAAGGCAGGAAGGAGGATGGAGAGATAGCTCAGCAATTAAGAGCACTGGCCGCTAATGCTGAGGACCCTGTTTCTGCACCTAGCACCCACAAGGTGGTTCTCAACCATTTATAACTCCAGTACCAAGGTATTTGATGTTCTCTTCTGGCCTCTGTGGGCACAAGACAGACATATGGTACATGTAAACAAACACTTGTAAAATAACCCACATTAAAAAGAAAGGAAAGGCAAGCATGGCACAGGAGTGTGTATCAGCATGTGAACACACATGCCAAACCTGCTATGAGGAGGGTAGAGGATAATGTGTATGAACTGCTTCTCTTCCACTATATAGTATAATCCCAGGGATTGATCAGGCTTGGCAGTTGGCACATTTTCAGGCAGAGCCTTCCCCCCAGCCTCGTAGCAGGCACATGTAATCCCAGCACTGAGGATGCAGAGAGGTGGATCTCTGAGGCACACTGGCTAGCCAGCCTACCCTATCCTAACGGGCAGACTCTGGGTCATTGAAAAACACTATCTTTAAAAGAAGGTCAGTTAGCGTCCCTAATCCCTGATCTCTGACCTCCATGTTCATGTACACAAATAATCATATGTAGATGCACTAATAGGTGCTCGTACATGCAACAACACAGCTACACACAGACACACATGCACACACACAGAGTGGGGAGGGAAGGAGACAGAGAATCAGAAGTTTCTAGATATTTAGCTTTTGGATTTTTTTTTTCTGTGAATTTAAGAATGTCAACATTTGTACAGAAATTACTCCCAAATAGAACTGTGAATACGGCTTAGTTGGTAGAACGGTTGCCTAATGCCTTAGGTTTGATCTGTAGCATCACTTAAGGTGCACATAGTGATACCCTCACTTGAGATGTGGAAACAAGAGGATTGGAAGTTCAAGTTCATCTGTATCTGCCTTGCAAGTCAGAAGCCACCATGGGATGCTTGAGGCAGGAGCAAGAGAAGACAGCCTGAGGTGGGGGCAGGAAAATCTCATGGACCCCATCCTTAGACAAAGAACCACCATAGGCAACTAAAAAATGCTGATAAATGGAGTTTTCACCAGAATTGAGCTCCCTAATTTGACATTCAATTCCAATTGGTCAGTCTAACTTATACATATACATATAAATATATATTACATACACATACATATAACAATAGTAATCAAAGCAAAGAGGCATGGATTTGAGAGAGAATAGGGGACATGAGAGAGGTTGGAGGAAGCAAAAAGTGCAATTACTTTTGCTTATATGTTGTTTTCGGGCTTTATGTTTTTATGATATTTCTCTCTGTGTGAATGTGTGTGTCTCTACATCTACATGTGTTTCTTGTGCTTTTTCTTTGGCTCTTTTTTTCCTGTTTGTTTGCAGTGTTCTGCTCTTGTTTATTTGTTTTCATTTTCTTATTTTATTTTATATTTTTACATGACTGTTTTCTAATGAGATAGGGCAGGAGAGGTTGTGATGGGTGGGGTAAGAGGTAGGAAGGACTTGGGAGGAGCTGGGAAATGGAAAGCCATGATTAGAATATTTTATATGAAAACATCTATGTGCAATAAAACAAACTCTTTTGAGCTAAAATAACATTAAAAAATAAAAAAAATAGTAATTCCATCCAACCTGATTTATTTTAGAGAATTGAGTGTGGGTGGGTTATGAAGTAGACTTACTTGAGGCACACGTTGTAAAATATGTAGGGCAGAGACACTATTGAGCGATAGGAATATTTTGCTTGACGTCTGAAGCAGGAAAATCAAGGAGTGTGGCAATTATGGCGGGTTGGTGGTAGGAATGGGAAGGAGTGCTTGGAAACCCTGCTGAAAGGGAAGGCTGAGAGCATGAGGAAATGACAGCCTCCTCCACATAGCGATGGACTCAGGCGACACGTCTGGCTGGTGGCCCACTGTGTTCTCATTCACACCTTCCCATCTAGCACACAGACAACCAGAAGTGCTGGCTGGATAGCATGAGGGTCTTTGTAGCAATGTCAAATACAACTTGGTTAGAGGTATAATTTGTTGAATGTCTGGGATACAAAAGTCCTGCCTGAAATAGTGTGCTTTGGCTCATCTGCAGGCCATTCAGTGAGGGAATGAACAGGATTACCAGATTTGCCTGTTGCTCTTCAGCAGCCCTACACTTAGCTGTTCTCATATCTTTGACACTGTTCACCATGAATCCTCAGAGAAGCATGACAATATTCTTGAACTTACAACAGTATCTACCCCACAACATTTTCCAGGGTGTCCCTAATGTTGACTCATATCTGGATGCCAATGCTGAACCAATGAGAGTGCCTCTTTATAGCATCCAAGCCCTGTGGTCCATACACAGAGCCTCTCTGAGCCAGCTGAAGCCAGGGAGATCCACTGCATGTCAGCCAACAGTCCTCACTGTGGGGTTTACTAGCTCCCGTAAGAACTTGGAAACACAGAGTGGGTGGGTGGATGGATGGGTGTGCGGGGGTAAGTATGTGTGCAGAGATGTGTCTTTCTTTTATCTATTCCATGACCTTGACCTTTTATCAGTTTCTTTAATTTGTCCATTATCTTCACCTAAGTACTAACAGGAGAAATGAATAAACACTGTAGTTTAAGGCTCTCTCAGAAGGCTTATAAGCATTGGCTAATAGGAAATGAGGGTGCTAGCCACTGATACTCAGCTGGCTTATCTCGGTGTGGACACTTCCTTCAAGTGATCTAGAGAGAATGCCATCAGACTCCTGGTATTCTCCTATCATATACCTAGGATAATACCTCAGTCTTACAGGTAGAACATACATAGAGAAATGTCATAATCAGTAACTAGCTTTCATGAATATATAATAACTGTCACATCTTTTGTTCGATGCTTTAGGGTATAAAGAACTCTGGTGAGTCTAGCTCCCGGTGACATACAGGAACTGTCATTGGGAAGCCTAGGATAAATGATTCACTCTTCCCTGAATACAGATGCCCACATTCACTCACTCCAGAGTGAATAAGAGGCCAGGAAGTCAGAGCTACAGGGGTGCAGTCTCTCCTTTTTAAACTAGTTTTAGTAGAGCCTCTTAAAAAAAATGTTTGTCTGTACACTTTGTGTGATCTTTAGATAATTCAGTAAGAATTAAAATGGTATTTTCATAAATTTTTGCTAACTTTTCCTTTGTTACTGGAGATATGGTCCTCAGAGATCCACATATTCCCTTAACAGACCTGAAATTGAGTCCTTTCCCATATCCTTGGCTCATCCCACTTCGTGTCACCTGCCTGGTCCTTGCAGGTAGAGTCTGTGACATTCAGCTCTGTTGAGGGAACTGTTGAAATTATTTCATGAATAGAGCACTTAATGTGCCTGAGAAATAACATCTCATTTTTGTTTCAATCCAGCAACTGTGAAGAGAAGTGCAAATTTTGCAAGGGGAAAAACAAAAAGAAGAAAAACAAAATGAAGTTGGGGTTTCTAAAATATGGAGTTCAACTTCAGAACATTTACGTGTTAATAGTATTCTGAAAACATTGATCAGGTGCCATGCAAAGTGTGCACTAAAAGTCCCTGTTTACTACTGACTGCCTAACTGTGAAGGATGTAACTTCAAAATAAGCCCACAAAATGAACCGTAGCGTGCTCCATTTGTTACTATGTGCATTGGCTTGTGACGTAGCGTTTAGCCAATGATGCTTAGAGATTAAGGGCATTCCAGTGATGATGGGTCCTGAGGACCTACGCTGACTCTGTCTTTGTGTCGCTAAACTGTAGAGGAGACCACACTGTCTACGTATGCCATTCCTTTATTGCAACATAATCATGACCTCGACCTATAGGAAAAAAAAAAAATGAGGCTTGTGTTCTTTAAACAGCCAGCACTTTTGTGTGTTTTGAACTAGAAAATAATGAATTGGTGTGTATTTAGTAAAGAAACTTCACAGCAGTTTCGGTCTAACAACACTGATATATGATAGAAGGTAGAGGGTGGCGCATGTAGACGCAAGTAAGTGCACCCACATGTGTGCGCTCACACACGGAAATTAACAATCAAAATCTTCCTCCCAGAAATTCCAAAATGGCTGGGAATATATGAGCTCAAAATACCTCTCCAAATTTAAGATCCTTTACAAAGGCTTACTCATTGTTTTTGGCAATGTAGTATTGGAGGAGAATGAATTTAATTATTGATAACATCATGTTTTTGCTGCATATATATATATATATATATATATATATATATATGTATGTATGTATATGGATTGAGTCATTTTTCACCTGGCCTTCATTGTGGGTTCTGTTAACTCAGCAGATTGCTGCTGTCTTGAAACTCTATGAAAACACATTCTGTTAGATGACCTAAGAGGAAAACTGTATCTGGATATATTTTTGGTTTACCTTGGCAATGTCAAAGAGAATCTGTCAATCAATATCACAGGCTCTTAGCTACTCAACTTTTTTCACTGTTTTTCTTCTGTCAATCAGTTTGTCTGAGAAGATGTCTTTTTCCTGTCTAATCTAAACTTCACTCTCCACACAGCAAAATTTGCTTTGATTTAAAACAATTATGAAGATTCCTATTCATATGCCAGGGCTCCAACATAGGGTTTAGTATTCTGAGAGAAAATTCAATTGTGTTTTAGGTTAAGAAAGCACTTTCCTCTATTTCTTTCTTCCGAAAGTAGAAGTGTTTTTCATACAAGTCTTGGACTTGCTTGGTTAGAGTTACACCAAGGTACTTTATGTCCTTTGTGGCTATTGTGAAGGGTGTTGTTTCCCTAACTTCTTTCTCAGCCCTTTTGTCTTCTGTATACAGGAGGGCTTTGATTTTTTTGAGTTAATTTTGTATCCAGCCACTTTGCTGAAGGTGTTTATCAGCTGTAGGAGTTTCCCGGTAGAATTTTTGGGGTCACTCATGTATACTATCATATCATCTGCAAATAGTGATACTTTGACTCCTTTTCCAAACTGAATCCCTTTGATCTCCTTTATTTGTCTCATTGCTCTAGCAAGGACTTCAAGAACTATGTTGAAGAGATATGGAGAAAGCAGGGCAGCCTTGCCTTGTCCCTGATTTCAGTGGGATTGATTTAAGTTTCTCTTCATTTAACTTGATGTTGGCTATAGACTTGCTGTATATTGCCTTTCCTATGTTTAGGTAAGTGCCTTGTATCCCTGATTTCTCCAGGACTTTAAACATAAATGAATGCTGGATTTTGTCAAGTGCTTTTTCAGCATCTAAAGAGATTATCATGTGGGTTTTTTTTCTTTTAGTTTTTACTATACCACTCCTAGGCATATATCCAAAATATGCTCAAGTATACAACAAGGACATTTACACAACCATGTTCGTTTCAGCTTTATTCATAATCTGGGAAAAAAAAACCCAAATGTCCTTCAACTGAGGGATGGATACAGAAATTGTGGTACATTTACACAATGGAATACTACTCAGCAATTAAAAACAAGGAAATCATGAAATTTGCAGGCAAATGGTGGGAACTAGAAAAGATCATCCCAAATAAGGTATCCTAGAAGCAGATAGACACATATGGTATATTCTCACTTATAAGTGGATATTAGACATATAATATAGGATAAACATACTAAAATCTGTACACCTAAAGAAGCTAAGCAAGTAGGAGGACCCTGGGTAAGTTTCTCAATCCTCATTCAGAAAGGCAAATGGGGTAACATTGGAAGAAGGTGAAAACAAGAAACAAGACAGGAGCCTACCACAGAGGGCCTCTGAAAGACTCTACCCAGTAGGGTTTTGAAGCAGATGCTCAGATTCATAGACAAACTTTGGGCAGAGTGAAGGGAATCTCATGAAAGAAGCAGGAGATAGAAAGACCTGGAAGGGTCTGGAGCCCCACAAGGAGAGCAACAGAACCAAAATATCTGGGCGCAGGGAACTTTTCTGAGACTGACACTCCAACCGAGAACCATGCATGGAGATAATCCAGAACCTCTGCACAGATGTAGTCCATGGCAGCTCAGCTTCAAATGGGCTCCCTTGTAAGGGGAACAGGGGGTGTCTCTGACATGAACTCAGTGGCTGGCTCTTTGATCACCTCCCCCTGAGGCAGGGGGTAGGGATGGGGAACAGCCTTGCCAGGCCACAGAGGAAGACTATGAAAGACAGTTCTGAAGAGACCTGATAGGCTAGGGTCAGAGGAGGAGGTCCTCCCTTATCAGTGGACTGGGAAGGGCCATGGGAGGAGATGAGAGGAGGGAGGGCAGGATTGGGAGGAGACAAGAGTGGGGCTATAGCTGGAATACAAAGTGAATAAATTGTAATTAATAAAAATATATTATTAAAAAAACAAAAAAGAAAGCAATTTTCAACATTTAATCAATGATAAGCCTTTAAGAAACTACTGGGGGAAAAAAAAAGACTCACAGCACACACCAGACAAAGAAGAAATAATAGATTCCTGCAGTGTGAGAAAATTTACATTACATCATTTGTTTGAAAACGAAGCAAGGCAGTAAGACAGATTCATAACAATGAACAATATTTGTGTGTAATATGTTAAAATGTAAAGTGAATTGATCTGACAGTTTCTGTCAGATAAACCAAAATATATCCTGATACAGTTTTCCTCTTAGGTCATCCAACAGGATGTGTTTTCACAGAGTTGCTGGACAGTTTCATAACTACAGGCTGAACATTCACTTGAAATCAACTGTGGAGTGATTTCTCTTTGTGCTTTCTTCAGAGTTGTCATTGTTTTTATAACATTAGGTCTCACAATGCCACCCAGGCTGACCTGGAAATCAATCCTCCTGCCTCAGCCTCTCCAGTTCTGAATATTAAGTGCACACCATCACAATCAACCCTTTTCACTTATTTATTTTTTTTTCTCTAAGGAATAGTGTGGCATTAACAGCAATACCACTATTAGCTCTATTAATGTTTAGAATTTTTTCAATGTAATAAGGCAACAATTGTGCACTGCCTTCATGGACACAGACTTTAGAGGCAGATGGAGGGCTGGGTTTCTGGCTGCTACTGCATTTGAAAGCTCTCTACCAAGTGGCCGTCATATTTTGGGGTTTGCAGTCTGCCCGTTGTTTTTCTAAGCCTTCAAAAAATAAGTGAGATGATTGACTGGACAGAACACAGCACAGCTACTGGTCTGTTTCCTTTGCAATGAACTAAAGGGTCACCAATAGTAATGGCAGATGTACTGAACTGGTTTCCTGGACCGAGAAGCACCGTGCAGCTATAGGCTTCCCAGCAATCAAGTTACTGGACCTGGGGTGGAGGGCAGGGTTACAGCCTAAAGGGATAGCCTTCCCTTAGCTGTGTAAGTGGCTGTTGAGAGATTGCAGATCTATATTCTCATTTCTTTCAAGTGTTTCTGAGAATATTTCTGCTGTTACTGTCTGCTATTACCAACTGCAATGCTTGAGTAATGCCTCCCTGTATGATGTATTTCTACCAGTACTGTGGCACGGAATTTTTACAGAAACTTCGTGAAGTAACTGGAATAGGTATCTTAAGTAGAGAAATGTGTAGTGTTGAAACTTGTCTGAGATCACACGGTGATAGAATTGGTGCCTTAACTCGGATTTTTTTCAGTTAGTTACAAAGGACAAGAAATCCCTTCCTGGCTATGTCAACTTCAATTTTAGTTACTTTTCTTCTGCTGTGACAAAACACCATGACCAGGGCAACTTATAAAAAAAAACAATATTTAATTGCTCTCACAGTTCTAGGTTAGAAGCCATGATTGCAAAGCAAAGGCATAACCTCAAGAACAGCTGAAAACCCAAATTTCACAACCAAGCAGGAGGCAGAAGCTGAACCTATGACAGGAGACTTTTAGAGCCTCAGAGTTTACCACTGCAGCATACTTCCTCCAACAAAACCACATTTCCTAATCCTCCACAAGCAAGTCCACCAACAGCGGACTAAGCATTCAAACTCATGGAGGGCATCCTCGTTCAAACCACCACACCCACCAAATAAAAAATAATCAGGATATTTAAATGCTATGATTTTATGTCCACGATTTTCTAGAGCTGTTGTTAGTGAAATACACTACTACATTTTTAAACTTGTCTCACTATCTGTTCTTAAAATTAGGTTTTATCGAGACACAATCCCATTCTTTCTATATCTGTCCTTTTTCTATGCATGCACACACACGCACATACACACAAACATACCCCAATACCACCACCATGCACATGTAGACAGGCACGTGCACATGACCCAATATATATATATATATTTTTAATTTTTTTATTTTACATATACCATTTGCAGAAGTTTGCCATCATCTGTTCTAAAGCAAAGGCAGCACTTAGGAAAATAAAGACCACTTCTTTGCATTGATGGTCTAGTTTGAAGAACACAGGGTTACATTTGAAAAACTCTCAGAGCTTTTGCATTGTGTTGGGAAAACATCACTCTCTAGGCAAGTCTTTAGAGGACTGATTTCTCATCTCGGCAATGCAATCCCGGATTCACTATTGCTTATATTGAAATTGTTATCAAAATGGCCTTGTTATAATTAGTTCCCACATATTCTCCTCTCCCATTGTTTCACTTTAATGAAAATGTTTGTTGTAGCATTGCTATTAGCATCACCTCCTAGTGGACCCAGGCATCCTACTAGTGCCCTAGAGACCACAAGCTCCACAGCATCTTCCCTTTCTTCTCACTGATAACTAGACAGGGACACTGCTTTCCTATTCCCTCAGAAGAGTAAGGCGAAATCTTTTACGAGAGAGAATTTGGTTCCTGTGTGACTCTAGCTGCTTTTTCTTTTTTTCTTTTTTTCCTTTTCTCAAGGCTGCAATTACTGATGGTATTTTTAGTCATGTAAACTCTAATTTGCCTTCCCACTTTACTACAACTGTGAATCACAAACTTCTAGAAATCACAAAAGCCATGGTGAGAAAGATTTCATAAATATCCTTATAGTGCAGAGAAGGATTCAGACACAGGCTACCTTATCAGAAGAGGAAAAATGAGACCTGAGTTATTCAAGACAAGGTGCATTCCCAAGTTGCTAGGACTCATACTTGAAGAAATGCTTCAGCAACGGAAAGCACGTATTTACTCTATGTTGTCACTAATTTTGAAAAACGGACACATCTACATGTACCAAAGGACAGAGGGTTAAAATATTACCACGTTTGCAGCAGCAGAGAATTGATATTAAAATCTCATCTTTCAGGCCCATTTTGTGGTGCCGCAGTATGGGGTCTGTTTCCTCCCACAGTGGACTCCTTTCTACTTTAAAAGACTTTGAATTATTCCCTAAGAACCATGCTGCCATTGTGGTACTAAGCCTCTACCCTCTGTGTGTCAAAATAAAACCTGTCTAGGCTTTGGAATAGAATGATCTCATTTTTCCCTGGTAACATTGATTATCTCATGCTGAACACAAACTTGATTGGCAAGAATACATAGTCATTAACAGAAATAGGAAGATTACAAGGAGGGAGCAAAGTAGAAGGAGTGTGGGAAGAAAAGAGGGTAGCTTTACACAATAATATCAAGCTGTACCAAGGGCATCACTTCTGAAGACTTCAAATTAATTCTTATTAATTTTATTATAAATGGTAATATAGAACACAACCCACTAAAATCACCCACTAAAATAGTGTGAATCTGAAATCATACTATTTATATGCATTACATGAGGTTTTTTTTACTAACATAATTTATTCTTGCATATTATAGAAATTTTGCATTATATGTTTATTTTTAAATCATCAAAAATGCAACTCACTTGAGTGCAATCATGCTTGACTGAGAGATGCAGTGGTTCATAAAAAAAAAAAAAAACTTTGAGGATAAACCTGCAGCAACATACTTGTCTCCCTCCAGAGTGATTTTCATAAAACGAACATGAGCCTCC
This sequence comes from Psammomys obesus, assembly GCF_907164565.1. Lineage (NCBI taxonomy): Eukaryota > Metazoa > Chordata > Mammalia > Rodentia > Muridae > Psammomys > Psammomys obesus. Next base: position 9,248,926 of record NW_026593286.1, read on the forward strand.
CTTGGTGTTAGTTACTGTTGTTGCTTTCTGCTTTGTGTATATGACCTGACCAGCTGTCTCTCTCCTACACTAACACAGGTCACTGATAATGATGCTTTCCTACCACAAACTTCTGGTGCAAGGTTTCTGACTTTGTTTGCTACTGAAAACGTCAAATGATAAGAGTATGTGATGAAATGACATTTACTGAAATCACTCACAGAGGAGTCGAAGCATGTAAACTTTCTTCCAACTTCCAACTTAATGCTTATATACTCACCTACACACATTCAGTTATCACCTTTTAGACTTGCTCTTTCCGTTATATAAAGGACGCTATGCCGGTTTGTGACCTCAAAGCACTTTAGTCCTGACTTCATAAAGTAGTAAGAATAGCCAGCTTTGTTCCAGGACAGTAATTTTCATGGGGTATTCCAGGAAGACAGAAATCTCCCTCACATTACAAAGAGGGACATGTTTCTTGCTCTTCCATTAAGGAGCTATTAGATGCTAGCTCAGACATTTGAGGGAATTTTCTCTTCTTTAGGGTAATTAATTTTGACTAGATGCTCTTAAATTTCTTTTCCATGACTGGAAGCCTACAGTTCTAGTCATTATGACAGCACACTAAATTACCCCAGAATTTGGTAGTGTAAATCAACCTTTCACTCTGTTTCTTAATTCTGTGGATCAGGCATTCAGACACACAACAAAACAAAAAATTCCTGCTCCATACTGTCTGATATGAACCTGGAAGACTCCAAAGACGTTTATAGGCATCAGCTTAACTACTGGAAAAGCTGGAGGAGAGAGTCATCTGAATGCTTGCTCATTCATGTGTCTGGTTTCTGGGATTTCCAACAACTGGGCCTCCTCTGTCACTACGTGGCCTCTCCATGTGGCCATTTGAGACACCAGGTCTTCAAGTGATCTAGACTTCTTCCATGGTAGCTCAGTGTTTCCAAGAAATGTGGCCCAAATAAATGTTATGCTACATTAGGCCTACCTTAAGAAGTTATTTCTTCTACAGACACAGCCCATATAGGTAAAGATAAAGAAAAAAAAAAAAACACTGACTCTACATCTTGAAGTGTATCCCTAATACACAGTATAAGGTATACATGAGGTCATAAATATTGGTGTCCTGTCCTAGGGAAAATGCAATACAATCTTTAGATGCAGTTTCTCAAGGTGCTTAGTTTAGTGTGGACGGAATTAATCTGCTATGGTTCTCTCTCACCTTCTTGAATGTCTACTATTAAAAACACTTGATAATGCTTGATTAAAAATATGAAGAACAACAGTTATAGTAAATAAACATAGATTTTTGTATTTATAATATGTACCAGTTCCTTTTTTGTAGGCTGAGAAGTTTAGTTCATCTGTAAGATTGGGGACACAGGGAAGCCATAGTGTTGTTTCATGACCTGAGCTGAGAGTGTAGATCCAAGTGTGAGAACCAGAGGAACATTAGTTGGCAGAGAGAAATGCTCTTTTCCTCTACCTTTTTCTTCTACCAGAGGCCTCTGTGGGTTGGATGGTGTTCACCCAAATTGTGGAGGGCCATAAGCTGTATTCTGCTCACTTACTTAAGGGCTAATATCCTGCAGAAGCACCTTGCAGACAGCTCTAGCTAGTAGGGCATGAGGTGGCCCAGTCAGGTTTATCCATATCATTAACCATCACGATGCTGCTGGCAGTGCTGAGGCATGTGATCCATGGAAGGTCTTTGGCTGCTAAGCTTGTGAAACCCCTTCCTAGGTTTTTTTAGGAATCAATTAGTTTTTATTTTCTTCATAACTAAAAAGCAGAAGCAAATAGACACTCTCTCTCCACATGACCTCTGTACTTGACCTGAATTGAGCCAATCACATCCTCCTGTTCACAAAAAAAAGCACTAAGAGGGAGGAGCAGTACATAATCCAATTTAAGCAGACAATGCCATCAGTCTGTGGCTACAATCCAAGTCACAGCTACCAGTGTGACAACAGCAATGGGGCCTGAGAAAACCTTCTGTAGCCTGAAATTTGGCTTTTTTGGTTCTTGTCTGTGTCTCAAGTTTTCATCAGCCATCCATCTTCCCTCTAGATGCTACTCAACAGCCATGCAATGCATCCCTTTTCAGTGATAGACAGAATTCACTTTGGTTATTTACAAATAAGAATATTACTAGTAATAATATTTTTATATAATAAACTTCTAAAAATAAAATTAATGAATACTATTTAAGCATTTTGTGCCATATACAATACAAGATGCTGCCTCTCTTCACTAGAGGGAGCAAATGCTAGACTTGAACAGTAAAGAGCCCTTCTGAGAACCCATTTACAGTGCAAAATCAGATCCTCAAAACTGATCACCACCATTTTAAAAGTAACTATTTCAGGAGATGGGTTGAGCAACTCTAGGGACCCAAAGTTTTATACTTAGAGATAATGAAAAAGAAAAATTTCAAACCTCTCTTTGTAGAAAATAAAAGCATGCAAACATGGAAAAAAAAAAACTTTAAAAAAATGACATGAACATGTCAGATGTTTCAAAAAGGTTGTGGAGAAGGCCAATGGTGGGAACAATCTTAAAACACTTTTAAAAGACTTTTTGCCTCATATAACAGAAAAACTGAGGCTACAGTTCATGATGGTTCACCAAGTTACAGAATACACTGATAAATGATACAATGCCAAATTAAGTGTGCATGGCTTGATTGACAAACACGCCGGACTGAAAGTGAAGGCAGGAGGCCCTTCTGGGAAAGCACCCCCCGAATTGTGCTTCTTCTATGACGACAGCAAACATACAGGGGCTCCTCGGATTTATCAGTTTCTTAGTCATTGTTATGTTACTGTGAAAAGACACCATGACCATGGCAACTCTTACAAAAGAAAGCATTTAATTGGAGCTGGATAAAGGTTTCAAAACTTTAGTCCATTATAGTTTTTGCTGAGAGTTCTACACTGGAATCCACAGGCAGCAGGAAGAGAGAGCCACTGGGCTTGGCTTGGGCTTCTAACACCTCAAGGCCCACCTCCAGTGACATACTTCAACAAAGCCACACCTCCTAATCCTTTTAAATAGCACCATTCTATAAACATTCAAATATATGACCCTATGGGAGCATTCTTATTCAAACCACCATAGTTACTGGTGTAGGTTTAGAGGAATATTATTTTTATACATGGTCACTGTGGTTTTAACTCTTCTGTCCTACTAAATAGGAAATGCAAATAGCTGTTAAACTGAAGTTACCAAGGTACTCAATGTAAACCAGAAATTCTACTTTGGGGCTTAAACCCATGAAAATAGAAAGTTGGAATCTGCATATAGAAATGTTCATAGTAACAGTAGAAATAAATGGACCAACAAATCAGGCAACAAACTGGTTCCCATTAATAGCAAGCTGGACTGGAGAACTGATGCTACCTCAGAATATAACATAGAAAGCAGTATGTAGATAGATGGTAGATAGATAGATAGATAGATAGATAGATAGATAGATAGATAGATAGCAAGAGAGAGATAGGCTGGTATTGAGTACTACACTAAGAAATATCTAAAATGTACTAATATAACTAATGACATATATATTGTTTTATGAAGCATACAATGAACAAATCTCCCATACAAAGACACATAATATATGTATATATGATATGTTTCAAGAAAGAGGCATGGGAGGAAGAGAAAGTTTGCATGGAAATAGTGAAGGTAAAAAGCAGGTAAAATTAAATAGAAAAATACAAATTTCACCCACCCTTTCTTCAGAGAACTCACACACGGAGCTACCAATATGGCTCAGAGGTTAAAGTGCTGGCTGTTTTTCTACAGAGCCCACCTTCTAATCCTGATTACAGGCTTCTATAACTCCAGTTCCAGAAAATCTGATGTCTTCTTCTGGCCACCATGGGCACTGAAAACACATGGTGCACAGAAATACACTTAAAATAAAAAGTAAATCTTAAAAAGAAAATCTCACCCTTCTTTTTGTCATAGATAGAAGAGGCAGAAAATTTTAGAGAGAGCCAAAGGCAAGTGGATATGATCATAGAGTTACTTTAATATCTACATTAAGGAGAAATTCAAATCTGGTTTTTAAAAAGTAATGGCTGTGATCGTTCCATGATTTTACAGCCAGAGTCCAACAGATTTTCTTTTATTTGAAACCCATAAAAATATTAAAATCTAAATGAATAAAACATAATTTATCTGAACTGAGAAAAAGTTTGAAACTGAAAATACAAAGAACTTCCAATGATAATTAAGAAAACCCCAAATTTAAATATTTCAAACAGTTGCAATATTAATGTCTATCAACTCTTAACCCACTTAGCTTGCTGGATAGCACTTAGAAACATCGAGCTCCAGCTGCTTGTGTGTAATTAACAGCTCAGTATTCCATTCTAGTGACCATGGGCGTGAATAATTTGTGAATTCATATATACTTCTGAATACACAGCAGAACCATTTTCCAAGAGAACTCTGACGCTGGCATACAAGTCAGAAAAAACAAACACATTCTTAAGGGCTTAAAAGCAATGGAGATCAGTTGCTTACCGTTCTGAACCTGAGGCCATTGGTTAGATAATATGTAACTTGTCTGTCTGGTCCACAGGCTCATGGCTGGCCAGGTCAGACCCCACGAGAGCCATGGTGACTTTAACAAAGCATAAAGTACTGTCCTTTGAATTTCATGTTCAGCTTGTACAGTTTATAATTTTATGTTCTGTAAGCATAACTTGTGATATTTTTTACAATCAGTTTTCTTTCCCCTAAAAATATAAAACAAATCCACTTACTGTGGATGTTTCTAGTAGGTATTGGTAATCAGCTGGGAATCCATCTAATTGTGCCTTCAGTGCTTGAACAAACAGAAGCTGAGAATGTTCCTGCCTTCCTGTCTCAGTTAGTTAGGGTTTCTGTCGCTGTGACAAAACACTATGTTCATAAACTACAAGGGTTTATTACAGCTTAAACCTCTCAGGTCACACTGGAGTGTGTAGACAGGAACCTGGAGGCATGCAGAGGCCATGGAGGAGTGCTGCTAAGTAGCTTGGTCCTCGTGGCTTGCTCATTCTGCTTCCCTATAGAACCCATGAACACCTGCCCATACGCATCTCTGGCATCTCTGACCACAACAAGTGGGGCCCTCCCAGCTCAATCAGCAAACAGTACAGCTGCCCCAGGCCAATCTGGTGAGAGGATTGTCTCAATTTAGGTTCCCACTTCCAAAATGATGCTATCTCGTGCTAAGTTACCATAAAAACTAGTTGGCCACAAGTGGTGCAGTCCTTTTTTGGTTTTTAATTTGTTTTTTGTTTTTTTGGCAGGATCTCACTTTGTAAATCCTGCCCTCAGCTATGTAGATCAGACTGGCCTCCAAATTACTGAGCTCCACCTGTCTTTGCCTCAGAGTACTAGGATTAAAGGTATACCACCATGCCAGGCCAGCCTAGCCCTTTTTACAACCATGTTGAAACAGAAAAACAGAATGCCCTTCTAGGCTGCATTGTAGGACTAGCAGAGATGGTTAAGGAATCTTAGCAGAGCCTGTGGCTTACACATTTAAGGTCAGACCTGTGGAGCTGAGTGTCCAAATTACATGAAGACAGACAGTCCTGAGTATGTTTAACACTATAGAACAGGACAAGTGACAAGGACACCAGAAGTTATTTAATCCACAGAAAAGAACATCAGAAACGCATTCATGGTCTCCTAAGCATCATCCCTGATTTATGCTTAAACAGATCCTTTTTTAAAAAAAAGTGATTTTTTTAAGAGATTAACTGCTCTGATATATTTACACTCCAATGAGAATTTATTATGGATGAATGAATGTTCCTTTTGCTCCAAACACTCCTAACTACCTGAAAAATAAGGCCCCCTCTGCATGGAGACAAAAATTAACGTGATTTGTCACTGTCAAAGCTATGTGCACAGAAGTAATGGTGCAGTAATTACAGCCCTGGTCGCAGGCTCCACTGCCCCTCACAGTTGGGCCTGAGAGACTCTGATCTTGGTTTTCTATGGAGGGCTGGCATGGCTTTGCCTCTGGAGATCCAAACAGCTTGACAGAGGGTAATTGGATCACTTTTTAAAAAGAGCTAAACCTCAAAGGGGCATGAATTACCGTGTTGTACAAACTGAATTACTGTGTGCCAAAGTGAGACCTGGGGAGAAAGGTAGGGACAAATGTACTGACATGGCCAAAAAAACATGTGCTGTGTGGCTGATGGTGGGGTCAGATGACCACAGGCACTGAGGTAGCAGTTCACTGAACACTTGTCAATGCAGGTGAATTTCCATAGAATGAGCTATATGCTGCTGAAAAACCAACGCTGGGTAAGAAACAAGCAGAGAGAGACAGAGACATACACAGACAGAGAGATAGCGACAAAGAGAAGAGGCAGAGACAGAGAGAAGGACAGAGACAAAGAGACAGAGACAGAGAGACAGAAAGAGAAATGGTTCTTCTTTAGTTCTCTAGTCATCAGAGAAGTTAGCTGCACCATAGCTTTCTGATTATTCTGAAGTGTTTTCCTTTGTTGAAGGGTGCTAAGGTCATCGTTCAGTGCCCCTCTGAATCACTCACTTCAGACCTGGGCCATAGGAGCCTTCTGAATACAGGAAGCCTTTAGAGCTTTGTCCCAGTCGTCTCCCGCTTCTCATTTCGGTGGCTAGAACTCCTCCTCTTTGTCGGTCCGTGTTTTTTTCTCCAAAAAGTTTCTGGAATTTCGGCGGGTGGCAGCATGTCCTGGACGCTCATGCTACCTTAGTCAGTGCTGATCCTTAGAGATGATTGTAGTAAGTGTGTGGAGTTCAGGGAAGGGGCTGCTTTTCTCAGTGGCAGACCCTAAGAGTTTCCTGAGGCAGCCGTGGTACAAGCCATTCCCAAATACTTTCTCAATGGCGCCCTCTGATGTTTCTGAACACAAACATGTACACGCACACGCATACACATGCACACGCACACGCACACACACACAAAACACATGCAAGCACTACCATCAAGCTTCATCTTCAGCAATGCCAGAGAGCTATTCTTCATCAAGTTCACCCAGGATCAGCTCACTCTTTTCTGTCAGTGTCCCACTTGGCCTTAAGTCAATACTGGTATGCCCCTCTTTAAATGAATCCTGTTGAGTGTTTGGGAGCATCTGAGACATGACCCTCCTTTCAGTAAGCTCATATTATTCCAAGGAGATATGTTAAAAGGATGTAAGGCTGCCGGGTCAGAGAGAGGACTTTGGTCTCACAGAGCAGTCAGAGAATCAGCACAGTGGCATTGGTTTTCCATTTCTTCCCAAGAACCAAAGGGGTGGTACAGCTCATCCCTAAGATATTCATATAGTAACTTAGCATCCTAGGCAAGGAATATCCAGCTTAAAAATATTCATCATTTCACGAGGACCTACCCTTTGCTGAAGGGATCGGAAGAGAATGGGCTTCATCTTTCAAGGCTAGAAACGCTGCTAGGAGCCAGGCCCTTCAGTGGCAGTCAGGGGCCTTACTATTTTGTTTTAACCAAGAACTCACATGGGTGCTCACTGCTTTATACCTTATCAGTTTCTGTCTACCTTTGTCTGTGTCCGTGATTTAGAGTTCTGTTCTTTCCTCTTTATATTTTCTCATGATGTCATGCTCTAATTAATATCTGTGCCAGGAAATTCAAACTCAAACACTTAACAGCAAAGGGCACAATGGAGCGACAGCCACCTGCAGTGAATTAAGTAAGCATCTACCCCCATGCCATTCATTATGCTAAATGAAGAAAATATTTTATGTAACGCGAACAAATACAGTAACATTTGAAGTCAAGTATTTAAAACTGTCTAGAATAAGTAATAAAACATCATATATTAAGTACTCAGTTATGAAAATTTTATTGTCAACTAAAATGACCTGATTGTTTGTCTCTTCAGTCCTAATGGCGAGTTGAGTACGCTGTTACAGTGTGTAGTACCAACCTCAGCCATGGTCCCATTGACAGGAAAGGATGTTTGCTTGTCTTTCTGTCCCTGACAGGAACAGCCACATTCAAGCCCAGCAGCTGCCAGCCTGGGTATGCTTGTTCTGCTTCTGCTTAGAGCATTCTAGACTTCTGATGGCCCAGACTTCTCCCTTTATTCTAGTTCTTGTGATTCTGTTTTTCAGCCATCTTTTCCATTAACTCTTCCTTCCCAGTTACAATAAAAGAAGATGAGCAATCACGTTCACTTACACATTAACATCAATTAAATTATATCTTTTTAAAATATATTTATTTTTTATTAATTTAATCACTTTGTATCCCAACTTTAGCCCCCTCACTGGTCCCCTCTCAATCCCACCTTCCCTCCCTCTTCTCCACCCATTCCCCTCCCCCAGTCCACTGATAGAGGAGGTCCTCCTCTCCTTCCTTCTGACCCTAGCCTATCAGGTCTCATCAGAACTGGCTGCATTGTCTTCCTCTGTGGCCTGGTAAGTCTGCTTCTGCCTCAAGGGGAGGTGATCAAAGATCAGGCCAATCAGTTTATGTCAGAGACAGTCCCTGTTCCCCTTACTAGGGAACCCACTTAGAAACTGGGCTGCCATGGGCTACATCTGTGCAGGGGTTCTAGGTTATCTCCACAACCGGTCCTTGGTTGGACCATTCACAGAGATAAATTATATCCTTAAGGCTGCCGTATGAGAATGTTTTCCTCTGGACACTTGTAAGTTCTAGTATGTTAATACAGCATACTTGCATGTGGTGTGTAATGGTTGGCTTTAATGTCAACTACAAGCCACAAACTACATGTCCTGGCTGCCTTGACTGATGTGGGAAGACACACGCAGATTGTGGGCAGTGCCTTTGGGTAGCAGCCCAGATACAAATGGCATCACAGGAAGTAGATCATCTCTCCTTGTACTCACTTGGCTTGCCCTCTTGCATTGGGTTAATTTGCTCCTCCTCCCCTTCCCCCTCTTCTCTGCTGCTCCTGCTGCTGATTCCTCTCCTGATGTAGGAACCAGCATTTCCAAGCTTTGATCAGCTTTGATTGCAAACTATAGAACAGCAGCTCCTGGAAACTTCCAGGCTTCTGATTCTACACTGCAGACCTACAGTACATAAAAACCAGGAACATAAAAATCACAGCCTCCTCGATGGAGGAGACATGATAAAACCCTTCTTCTGTGATGTCTCCAAAAACTCATTCCACACGCCAGAATTAGTGAGAAGGGCACCGAGTAAAGCCCACACGGTGATTCTGAAACGCACTGTTCTGGCAATAAAAAGCGTCCAGTGGGGATCAACACTTTTTATTGCCAGAACAATGCTATTTGTCCCCTACCTGGAATCGCTCTCCACCTTGATGGTTCCCACTCGTCTTATATATATTCTGAGCGTGTTCACGGCCCATGGTTGGGATGAACTAGCTAGAGTTCCGAGTGCTGATAAACACAGAATAGGTCAAGGTCAGTGACTACCTTGACTGAGGACAGTGAGCATTAACACAACATGCTGTATTCGGGATAAAGATAAGATCTTTCTCTTCTCTGGTAGATGCTAGAGTTGCCTGAACATCTACTCTCAGCCCTCTTCATGCTCTGGCCATTCTTCCTTCCGGTTCTGTGAATACACCATTAATGTACTCTCTTGTCATAAGCTTAATAAATGCTATCTGTCCCCTACCTGGAATCTCTCTCCACCTTGATGGTTCCCACTCATCTTATATATCATCTGCAATCACTTGGCAGTCTTTGTTCAAACTTTGCTTTCCTCTCATGCTTCAGTCTAGTGTCCCCTGGCCCATGCTCCCAAAGAAAAGATCTATTTGTCATTGATTTCATAGTTGCTGCTGTCACAGGAGTTCAGATCTCTTCCCAAAGAAAGAATAAAACAATGCATAAAATTTAAATTTCCAAAATTCATGATGGAGTTTGAAGATTTGGCCCTTTCCTGACTCTTGACTTGCTTTTGGTAGTTTACAGCTTACTCTCCTTAGTAATAATAAGTTCATGTCACGTTATTTTGTCAGAAACAAATATAAACTAGATGCAGACAAAGACTGTTCGATATTAATTTTCTCAGGCATGACCTTGGGTATGCTTTAACAGTGTGCTCAATGAAGACATTTGGAAACACCTGTACAGAACATTAGAATGCTCTGAGGGTGCTAAGGATGGGACTCAGAGTGTTAGACAAATGCTAGACCAGTGAGTCACACTCTGACTGCTTCAGAACACCTCTGCTGTGTAGAGAATGTTAAAGAAAGAAGTATGAGATGAATTCTATTCCATCAATACTTTTAACCCTGTCTCCCTAACTGTCTAGTAGAAAGTGAGTTGGCAAATGCAGATATTTGATATAACTTTTTCAGTCCTTTGAACAAGTCAGTGCTTTTGTTTTGTTTTGTTTTGTTTTTATCATGAGTGATTCCTTTTCCAGAATGGACACCACCCAAGAGATTCTCAGAAATGCTACTACACCAACTCAATTCAACTATAAGCATGAATATGAATACACACTTCCATTTGAGGTAAAAAGAAGCCATACATAATATAAAGGAAGTCCCCAGCAGCTTATAATGCAACTTTTATTGATTGTATTTCTTGTTGTATTGTTTGCTCTGTTTTTCTGTAATTGCTGCTTTATCCACTTACTCATTAAACACATGGAAATTAAGACCTTAAGGTACCAGTTTTAAGGCTTAGAGTTTAATGATCACTTATTGAAAAAGCAAGCTACTTCTCATCATTTAGTCTAATAGTGTATTTTTAAAAGTTTTAATGAGTTCTATGAATACTCATGTTGGGAACAATCATTTGGAAACCCACCTTGGATTAAAGATAGAGAGGCCAAACAGAGTTGTTCTTAGCAGTCAAGTAAGTAGGGCTGAGATCCACTTTCTGGTTCCTTTTTCAATATAGTCAATCTCATAATTAAGTTCAGGGGTTGTTTTCTCCAAATAAGTCCACACCTTCATTCACAATAACCCAACATACACATTTCCTGACTACATTTGGGGTTCCTCTTCCATACACTTTAGCTATTTTAATGTCAGCCTCATACACATCCTGAAAGTGCACAATTTTCGATTAATAATTCCCAAGATTTTCCAAAACATAAGGGCTTCAAGTTAGATATCCAATTTAAGTAAATTCTCTGTATCTTAGATTTAGTTTCATGGGCTGGGGATGTAGTTCAGTACGTAGAATGCTTGTCTAGCATGAACAAAGTTCTGAGTTCAAGTCCTACAGCACTGCACTAACTGGTCATGTTGGCACACCTATAATCTTAGCACTAGGAAGATAAAGGCAAAAGAATCAGAAACTCAAGGTTCCTTTTCAGCTAAGTAGTAAGTTCAAAGCCATCCTGTGCTTCCTGAGACCCTACCTCAAAATATAAGTTCACTCTCACTTATTTCCAGCAATGATGACTGTTTAAGTTGCCCTTTAACTTAGTCATGATTTGTTTATTGACAGTATATTTTCTCAGAAATGAGCATTCAGGGAATTGTCATTGTACACACTTTATGGAGTAATTTTTTTCTTTTTGGTGTTTTATTTGTTTGTTTTGTTTGAGGTAGGGTTTCTCTGTGTAGCCTTGCCTGTTCTGGACTCACTTTGCAGACCAGGCTGGCCTCGAACTCACAGAGATCGCCTGCCTCTGCCTCCGCAAGTGCTAGGATTAAAGTTGTTGCCACCGCACCTGGTTTGGAGGGTACTTTCAAAGACATAGATTGTATAGCCTCATCTCATGATCTGCCCATCTCCTCTCTGCAGCTCTGGGGTTTTACAGACAAGCAGTCTGCCAGGCTTTTTCACAGGTGGAGGCTGGGGATCTGAACTCGAGTCTTCACGTTTGCAGAGTTCTCTTACCCACTGAACTGTGTCCTCATCCTCCCTCCCCTTAATTCATATATGCATAGTGCAAAATTTCAAATTGATTCCAAATAATCAGCTAGAACCCTTTACAAAAATTTATTTTTAAGCTACCAGTAAAGCTGATGCTATATACGGTTAGTTAAACTATCCCCCCCTTTTTTTTAGAATTGCCTATACCTTTTGTTGACTATGTATCTCATCACAGACTGCTCAAATAACTTGTTCAAAACATTTCAAAGGTATTTTTAAAATATTGACAACAAAAGGATGCAGAGATATCTGACAGCCCTGAGTTGTTTTTTTTTAAAGCATTTTGTATGATTGCTGCAATTATTCTGAAGCAATAACTGTATACAAATGCAACATCATCCCAAAGAGTCAAGTGTGTCCCAGGATGGCTGACAGCATGACAGCATGACAATCCTGATGGAAAAGTTTTCCTTTTAGTATCATCCACCCAAACCACTAATCAGAGAAAGTGTGCCGTTTAGAGAAGATAAATTGGGTCCAGGGTCCTGCATCTAGCAGAAGTCTTTTGCTTACAGGAAGAAAACTTTTTTTTTCCTTTGAAAGCATTGTAGGGATCAGCATTTTGATAGTCAAATTAAGGGTTCTTGTCATAGTTTCCATGGGCAGATGGCTGCATTGTTCAAAGCAGCTGAAAGGAGCTGGTTTTCTTCAAAAATAAACCCTAAGTATATATTTGGTCATAAACAACATTCAAGTGTCTAAATTTTAAAGGCATTTTGACATCCTGCTTCTTAATGACCTGTTCATAGGAACCATCTCTATAAAAATAAAAGGTGTTCACTGACTTGAAGAGACAGGGAAACATTCCGAGCACAGAAGGTCAAAGATATCCCCTGGCTAAAATCCCTGCTGTCATGTCATCTAGCCTTCTGCCAGCGCTGCCAGTGCTCGCTCGGTGGGCACACAGCGGGGTGGCGCCTCTTTACAGTTGCATTTGCCTATCTGGGTGGTCTAAAACGTTGGCTGGAATGAATGCACAGCACCCTAGAACTGTCCACACATAATGTCAATTTTATCCTGACAGCAAACACCAGTTTTTCTTATGTGTTCTCAATTAAATTCAAAGTTGTTTTTAATCTGACACATTACTAATTTTGTCTGACTTCATTTGCCATTTATCTCAAAGAAGTTGCTGTGCTCTGTAGTCCAATTAAATTTATTTTATATTGCAATATTTAGTAAATCTTAATGCCAATCCCTTCCTTGTATCAGGATTTTCACTATACACACACACTAAATACACACTAGACAACAAACTTCACAGGCACGGCTGTGTGAACCTGGAACATCATTTCTGAGGATGGAGCAGAGTTGGGGAAAGGGGAGTGGAAGACACAGGAGGGTCAGAACCAAGGTGCTTACTGGACACCAGCATAGCTGAAAACACTGGAAAAATGGGGAGGGAAAGGGTAAGTTCCAGGTTCATGAAAAGATCCAGTTTCATTGAGAAATGGCATAGAAAAATAGAAAGACAAGCAATGATGTATTCACCTACATGTACCTGCACACAGACGCACACAGACGTACACACACACAAATTGAGACTGCTTGACTCAACAGTCTACATTATGAAACAGAGCAGAGAGTATATTGTCTATGAACATTCACAGTATATGTAAGTGTATGTGTGTGTGTATATATATATATATATATATATATATATATATATATATATATAGCTATAGCAATGTGTAATTTAAACTAAAATATCATTCAAAGTTGTATATATGTGTGTGTATGTATATGTGTGCATATATATAAAACTTTGATGAATATTTTAGTTTAAATTATTGAAGAGGTCAGATCACAGTATGACATCATTTTTCTGGCTGACACTTATTCCTACAGTTTTTGTGCTAACACTGACAAGTACGTAAGGACACGCTAAGAGACAACGGAACAGCATGGGGATGTAATGTTAAGAATCCTAGTACAGAGGCAGTGGGGTGGATAGAGTCTGAGCTCCCGTGGGACAACAAGTTTCCATCTGCTTCAGCCAACCAACTGCAAGAAGCAGACAGAACAAAGAGCTTGTCCAGACACAAGCAAATGCATTTTATGTGAAGAAAAAGAAGCTTGAGTTCAAAGCAAAACATTACTGCCTCTAATGCTTCCTCTTTACCAATTATTGCTCTTAGTATCTTGTTTTTATTGTTTGTTTGTTTGGCTGGCTGGTGTCTTTAGCAAATCTTCAGATGTAGAAGGGACCAGTTAGTTATTCTAAGTACTTCACATCATTGCTTGCTGGTTGCTGAATTAATGTTCCTCCAGTTAATTCTCCAAGAGGTCTCTACAGTTGCCCTCTGTCTTTGTCACAAAACAACTGCTGAGGCCCCTTTAGTTCATCACTTACATCAGAAGAGATGACCACGGCATGGTATCTGCCTCCTATGACACACTTACCACCCGAGACAGGGCTTCCACTTCCCTCCCTACCTCCCTCCCTCCCGCCCTTGCATTGGGCTGTATGATGGGCTCAGCAGTTAAGAACACTTTCTTTCTCAGAAGACCACAGTTTAGTTCCCATCACTCCCGTTGAGCCTAAAGATCCCAGAGTGGGAGATTAAACACCCTTCCATGGCTTCCAGGGGCATCAATATTTTCAGTTGTATACATACACACATACATACATACATACATACATACATACATACATACATACATACATGAATAAATAAATATTCATTTTGAAAATTCTCTAAGCAAACCTTATGAAAGAAGGGGGAGGAGCGAAAGACCTGGAGGGGACAGGAGCTTCAAAAGAAGACCAACAGAGCCATAAACACTGAGCCTTGGGGACCCCAACCAAGGACAATACATAGAGAGGACCTAAAACCCTGCGTCAGATGTAGCCCATAGACTCAGTCTCCAAGTGGGATCTCTAGTAAGGAGAACGGGGACTTTCTCTGGCATGAACTCAATGGCAGGCTCTCTGATCACCTCCCCCTGAGGTGGGGGTGTAGCCTTGCCAGGACACAGAAGAAGACAATGTAACCAGTCCTGATGAGACCTGATAGACTAGGGTCAGATGGAAGGGAAGGAGGACCACCTCTATCAGTGGACTTGGGGAGGGGCATGGGAGGAGATGAGGGATGGAGGGTGGGATCAGGGGGAGATGAGGGAGGGGGCCACAGCCTGGATACAAATTGAATAAATTGTACTAAATGATAAAAAAAAAACCCTAAGCATCTTCTAAGTGCAGGACACTATGATAACCACTGAAAACATGACAAAAGAGCAGTGTCTGGCTTGTGAGCATGACTGATAAAGGACAAAGGAAGATAGACCGTGTCCAAGGAAACAGAACCTCTATAAACACAAGCAGCTTTCCCCAGCTCCTTCCTGGGTTCATTGGACGTACTTGGACTTGCTCACTCAGGGAAGGAGATGAACCTGCACAGAAGTTGTACCCTCATGTCCACCAGCTGCTTATCTCCCTAGCCCCCACGCCATCACCACCACAAAATATTCTCCAGCCTGTGGAACTAGAGCCCCAAATCCTTCCACTTTCATGATTCACTCACACAACACTAATCTAAAAATACCCCACACAAAATGTTATATTGTTTTACTCTTTTCACTAATTAATTTAATCATTTACATCCTGATCAGAACTTCCCCTCCCTCCTCTCCTCCTAGTCCTTCCCCTTCATCTCCCCTATCCTCCCTCTCTTTCTCCTCAGAGGAGTGAAGACCTCTCATGATTATCAACTGTCCTTGGCATATCAAGAGAATAGGCAAGGCTGTCCAGTCAGGGGAAAGGGATCCAAAGGCAGCAACAGAGACAGCGACAGCCCCTGTTCCCGCTGTTAGAGGTCCCACGTGAGGACCAAGCTGTGCATCTGTTACATATGTATAAGGGACCTACATGAGTCCCGTGAATGCTCTCTGGCTGCTGGTTCAGTCTCTGTGAGCCCCGATAGGCCCAGGTTAGTTGAGTCAGTAGGTTTTCTGATCCAGAGAATATCCTTACACCTTCTCATTGCTAAAAGTTTCCATTGCCAGCTCCTGGACATCAAGTAAGGAAATATCTGATGCTAAGCCACAGGTCACTGTCAGCACTTGTGGTGCAACAGGTGTAGGGCGAAAGCTTGATCTCTTCCCTTCAACTCCTTTAAAGCGCTAAAAGCTGCTCAGACTCTTCACTGTGTCAGAGGACAGGACTTCTTCTCAGGAGTCCTATTTCTCTGGGCTTCACAGCTCTGGCTTCTCCTCCCCTGGTGCTTAATGCAGAGCCACTTGCCAGATCATTGCTCAGTGGATATAGACCATGGATGGACCACCCATTCGTTATGTGAATGTTCCCCTTCGCTCACTTCAAACCTGTCTTTCTTGGGATACCATTTGTGACCAGCCCAACTCTCCCAACATCCTTCTTCACTACACATGTCCTGTCACCTCTGTTTCATCTTAGGAACGTGTTCTTCCAGATACCTAACTCCATAAGAACAAGGAAGGTGCCTTATGTTGTCTGCCTTTTGAGCTCACAGACCAAAGACCATATTCCTCAAATGAGTCTCCTCTCAAAAATTCATCCTTCCTACCATTTCCCAACTTTTCTATGTAAAGATCTGTGCTGTCAGTTAGCGGTCAGCATAGATGGATGACTGAATCGCAAGGAAATAACCCAAAGTCACAGGGACTTAGACTAGTAAACAGCAATCTGATCACGTGGACCATTTCAACAAGACACAGATGACTATAAAACTGTCATAGATGTACTAAAAAAGCTCTCTGGATACACAGAGATCCTACTTCTAATGCCCTGGACTAGGGACAAGAAACATTCTGAAATGATTGTGTTGCAAATTTTTCAAAAGGCAGATGTTTCACCTGTGATTTCTATTCAGACTCTCACTGTATCACATTTTCCTCCTACACTGACCCCAGGCTTTTGTGAGCTCTGGCACTAGAGAAATTGGATAGAGTTGTGTTTATGAGATATACTCTATGTGACTTGGGGCCATTTCACATACACCTAAAGTATTGCTTGCCATCTGTGAGAAGGAATGGCTCCCAGAAATATTCCTAACATAGAAAGGGATAATTCCACCAAACATTGTGACATGAAGGGTATCAGATCCGCCATCACAATCATGTTAGCACATTCTCTGCCTCTCAAAACTTCAAGCACAAAGCAGGAGAGAGCAGAGCTATCCTATATAGGATTTCCAAGCCACCAGCCATGTAAAATGTAAATATGAAATTGGCCTTTCAGTGATGCTCAGTCAACCCAAAGTTCTCTCTGGAAAAGAATGTACCCACTATTACAGCAACAGCATTTGTAAATGAAACATGCATTTTTTTCTATTATTCATCAGAATCTCACAGAAGTTATTATTCCAAGTTCTTATGTTTATAAAGCACAAAATCATAACAATACTACAAGTATCAGAACTGTAATAATTCAAACATGAAAGAAATTGTGTGACAGCTCCCTACTAGAATGGAAATTAAATTAAAAGAAACGGTATAAGATTTAATAAATAAGAGTTTGAGTAACTAAAAACTTTCACTTGAACACATAAAAACTGATTTATGTCTTTACTATCCAAGTAGAAGATAAGATTCTAAACCTGTTGCCAAAAATTAAAAAAAAAGAAGTGATTAAAGAATATACAATCAGAAATTAGTGGAAAGGTGTTGTGAAGGCATACTGGGTAGTTAATATACCATCTTTCTGGATGTTTTCAAATTTGAAAGGTTCTACTTTCTCCTAACCTCCTCTGTGTGTGTGAGTGTGTGTATGTATGTGCATGGGTTCAGGACAGCTTCAGGAGCTGGTCCTTACCTTCCGCTCTAAGACAGTCTGTTGTTTTCTCTCTAGCTGGATCATGACTGTGGGGATTCTCCTGTCTAGTCTGCAATCTTGCCCTACAGCTATTACTTGGTTTCTGAGAATTTGAACCCAAGCTTTATCACAAACTATATACCCATTGAATCACCTTCCCAGTACCTACATTTGAGAATTATTAACATTTTATTTACAAAAAGAATATTTGGTTTTCACATCTAGTAAAATCTTTTTCCTCTTTTTCTCAAAGAAATTATCCCCTGACAGTATTTGTATGTGTGTGTGTGTGTGTGTTTGTGTGTGTGTGTGTGTGTGTGTGTGTAGTACATATTAGCCTCTAACCACCAAGATGCAGAAACAAAAATTTTCCTTGCCAGTTATAAGGAGGTTATTAACATGTCAGCAAAATTTTATATCGCAGCCTGCAGGAGATGAACAAGTTTGTCTCCTTTTAACTGTCTGTATTAAAGTCTGTATTAAAGGGCAGGTAATCACTGTCCTTGATGGCTTTCATTGGTCTCTGTTGTGCCTTTTATTACTGTGATACTCGATAATAAGAGCTTTGGGATGTACAGGGGCAAGGTAATGGGGCATTTTAAAGGTGAGTGGAGAGTCATCACATTAGTTCAATGTCTGCAGTGCTGACTGGGTGGTATTAAAACCCCTGAGCGCTAACGGATATTGAGCCAGTTTTCCAAGGTCAACATTCCAATTACTGTGTGAATCCTCAAATGGTTCTAGATCATGAGCCATTTCTGACATCCATCTACTGTGCTTGCATTGCATTTTATCTGCACAAATGGACACATGCCCCGTGGCTCCCAATTTTCCCATCAGGGTGTCCCAAGGAAACAGAGCTTGAAAGAAAATGAAGGAACACCTCAGGGCCTTTTTTCTCTTCTTCAATCTGAACAAGTACCTACTATACCATAGTAGGTAAGCATGTGAACCTGTTGTTGGAGATTTTTGTGTGTTATTATTTGTCCTATGATTATTATTGCACTGGTATTATTTAACTCACTATCACAATCAAATAAGACACAGATACCGTTTAGATTTTACAATTGCCTTATTTACCTTGCGCTGGGCAGATATTCTACCTACACTGTCTTAATAACTTCATCATCCACCTCCCAGCCTCTATCCAGTGCCATTCATATTAACCATCCTCATATGGGCTACCTTTCATCCATAATCTTATGAATACTTGCTTATAGTTGGTGTTTTTTCCATCCACACCATCCTTGGAGTCCTTCCTCCCAGCCCACAAGGTTTCTTCTCTTTGCTAACCCATCCTCCTTCCTTCTCTCTCCCCATTATTATCTGGAATCCAAAGCCCTGGAACCTTTGCTACACCTACATCATTCTGCATTGCCCAGGTTTCTGCACTGCCCAGGTTTTAAGCCTTTAATAGGCAGGTTTTCACAACAAGGATAGGATCATCCAGGAAGTGATCAGATCTTGAGGACAGTAATTAGCATCAAAATACAAGCATCAGACCAACCCCCAACATGAGCCCATGAAGCTTGAGGAAATTTCTCATCTGGAAGCAAAGTTGGAGTGATCTGCTTTATGCTCCAGCAGAGAATAAGCCATGCTAGCTTCTAAGGCTTTCACTTACAGACTGTTGTTGTGTTTGGGTTATTTGATTATTGTTGTTGTTTTGTTTGGAGGTTTGTTGTTGTTGTTATCTCAAAAGTAAAAGAGTTGATTCTGAGAAACTCTGACCTTATACAAAACCACCTGAAATCAGAAGGCTGCCCGAATCTTCAGGCATCTAAGGTCACACATCTTACTAAAATTCTGATGATGTTCTCTATTTTACATATTCAAATCTAGTAGTTAAGAATAAAAGCATTTCGAGAATTTCAATGAACATAAAGCCTTATTCATGTCTTCTCATTTCATATAATCATTCTGTGACTTTATTTCTAACATATTATTTTCTCCTAGCCTGGGTTATAGACAGATCTTTTCTCTGTTACTGGACAATGTGTTTCATCTCCAAGTACTACTCCCACTGTCTGAACATCTACCTCATTTCTGCTGAACAGAATCTTTCAAATTTTCATGAATCTGATCTACCTTCCTGAAATTTTTTTCTTAATCTTCCCTCCAATCCATCCCTTTGCTCATAGTATTTATCTATCTGGATGCTATGTTTGAAATTTGACATTTTACTTGGAATGAGCCATTTCATTGCTGCTTGAAAATAATATTTAATAATGTACCCATTAGTTTGAACTTACTGATTGAGGCATTTATCTATGGTGAACAACCAAAAAGCAACTTTTATAAAACTAGAAAGATTATAATAAACTCAAATACCCAGTCAGGCAGAAACCCATTAGGACACACACTAGTAGGAAAAATGGAGAAAGATACTCATGATTATAAGCAGAGGCTCAGAGCATTACAAGTATCTTTATTGTATTTCTTTTTCTTTTATATTTCATGAGCGTCAGTAATAACATAAACCTGAAGATTTTTGTGGTGACTTGAAAGAAATTGGGAATTGTTTGACCATGTTGGCCGATAAAAGGAGGAAGGTATTTGCCATGACAGTTGGGACACATGAGAAGAGGGTTGGAAATCTGTGGAGGGGCCCAAAGTGACATGATAGTCTCTATGTCAAGCTATATAAAACTCCTAAGGCTTTAAAACTATTTCTGTGACTTTTTTAGTTTGATTTAGTTTAGGTTCCCCCCCCCCATAAGGATGGATAGATTCTTCACATAGTTGACTGTTTTGCTTTTTTTTTTTTCCCAGATCTGCTTTGTGAACCTGGATGTAAACAAGGATGTTTGCAGCACAGAACACTTGCAGCAGGTAACAGCTGGACCTGGGGCCCTCCAGGAGCCTGTGAAGAAGGCTGGACTCTGTCTGTGATGCTCTTCTGTAGAAGGGTAGATGGTGTCATCACTGACCTTTCCCTGCAGCTTTTCTTGCTGTTGTTCCATTACATGTTTGAAAGTCACATTTCCCTGCCTACAAAACTGATCAGGAAGACATCTCCTCTTACCCAGCAGCATCCTAAAGTGGATATTCACACCACAATCTGGCAAGCTTTTTCCACCGTATCTTATAACCAAAGTGAAGGCAGCCAGCCCTTTCCTCTGGTTATTGGGATTACTCCTGCCCATTCTTTCCATCAAATTGCATCTGAACTGTGCACCCATCCATTGTCATACCCTTATCATGAGCTTGAACATTTTGCATCTCATGACAGCTAACTTCCAGCAAGGTCATCCAAAATCGATCCTGGTGTAAATCCTTGACTGCATTGAGCACTTATATGACTGTTTAGTTCTTTAGAGGCTGAGCATGCCTATGGTACAATGGCAAGAATCAAGTAATGTCACAGTTTATCATTGCACCACCAAAGCTGAGAGGTTTTACCTCATTGGCTATAACGGCATGATCTTTACAGTTGGATCATCACACAATACACAAATGCTTCTCTTAACTGATACTGGGTACTCAGGTAATCAGCACCCACTCACAGCAGGCACAGAACTTGAGATTTCTGAGTGCTCCTATCATAGTTTTTTTGTAGTGTAGCTGAATGAAGCTCCTCAACCTATTATTCATAGGGTTGCACAGTATGAACTTTCACCCTATGCCAAATATTTTCCTCTGTATGACACTAGAGATTTCAAAGGAAATTGTGCAAACAATTTTATTCAATGGAGTAATAACATTGAATGATGAGTAGAGTCCATCAGAAAAAGAACAGAAATGATGGAAGCATATTCCCATCATAGTAACTGAATAATTTATGGAGTGATTTAAGAGAGTTTCCAGTTATGGCTTAGCTCATATAAACTGATATGATCTGTGCAAGTTACTACTTTCTATGTCATAGGATTATATGTGTATGTACATATATATACATATATATAAGTAATTATGGCATATCAATCACATAGGTTTCAGTTAAGGATGAAATAAAATAGGATGTCACATATATAGGCTTTACCAAAGTGCTTAGAACATAGTCAAAGTCAAATTAGTATTAGATATAATTTTATTATTGAGTTTATTGGAAGAGAATATTACTAGCAAGTAGTTTTTTATTCAAGTTTTAAGAAGAAAATTTTTTTCAAACTAGTGATTATTTTTATTGTGTGATATTAATTGCCAAATGTTCACTTTGGAAAATTTAAAACCAAGGAGGTTTTTTTTTTTAAAAAAAAATATTTTTTTTATTCCAATCTTGATTCTTTTTACATTATTGAATGGTTTATTATTTTTATGTGCATTGGTGTTTTGCCTGTGTGCATGTCTGTGTGAGGGTGTCAAATCACATGGAGCTGGATAACAGCCATCTGTGAGCTGCCCTGTGGGTGCTGGGAATTGAACTCAGGTCTTCTGGAAGAAGAGCCAGTGCCTGTAACCACTGAGCCATCTCTCCAGCAACCCCTCCCCCACCTTAATTCTTATTATTTAATTTAAAAGTTTTTTTTCATATTTTAAGGATTTTTAATTTTTTTGAGATTATAATATAATTATATCATTTCCTACCTTTCCTCTCATTCTGACTCCTCCCGTGTAGATCCCCCTCTTCTCATTCAAATTTATGATCTCTTTCTGTGTATGTGTGTGTGTATGTGTGTGTGTTTCAGGGCTGACCATTTGGTATTGGATAGTTGTGCTTTTGCCTGGAGAAGACCATTTCTCCTGCTCTCAGCAACCCTTAGTTGCCTGTAGTACACCATCAGAAAGTTGAGGCCTCCTGAGCTTTCTGCACTCCATGCGAGCATACTTATTGCTGTCATCCTTGCTCGGGTCTTGCTTAGGCAGCCATGATAGTGAGACTTCACGGGTGTGCCTTCTCTGACATTTTTAGAAGAAATAATCTCACAGCAAACTTCTCATTCCTCTGCCTCCCACAATTTTTCTGCCTTCTTCAACAATGATGCCTGAATTGTGGGTGCAGGAGTTGTGTTGTAGAGAACTGTAGACTGAGCAGATTATATATCTATAGCCTAAATCATAAATAATTTTTACAGATGAAACAGATTGGATGTGCTATTTTAGAAGTGTAAAGAGGTCCTTTGAACTAATAAGATCTTACCCCACAGAAACTGGTCAGCGTTTCACCAGACCTTCCAAAGCTCATCAACTCCATGAATGTCCAACATCCGAAAGAAAATGAAATTGTCCTCCTGAGTGGGCTAGCCTCTGGAAACCTCCAGGCAGATTTTGATGTTTCACAGGTGAGGAACACAGTTCTTGAGCAACAGTTCACCGAGGGCAGGCAGTGGTACTCAACCTGTGGGTCGTGACCCCTTCAGCAAACATCTATGTCTAAAAATGTTTACATTATAATTTATAACTGTAGCAAAAATCACAGTTATAAAGTAGCAATAAAAATAATTTCATGGTTTGGGGGGGTAGTCACCAGGACATGAGGAACTTAGTGGTAAGTTTTCCATAGTCAGAGAGAGATGAGCCCAAGCCAAATGTTACACATGAGCTTTAGCAAAAGAGCCAACAATGATTCTGTATGTGATACTGAGCCAACAATGATTCTGTATGTGGCACTAGCTTTATCTCTGGTCATCCTTGAAAATAACAGAAGCCCAGAAAGCCGGACTTTACTCAGCCTGGACTTCAGAGATTTGGTGCAGACCTTTATCTCATCTATTAGAATATTTTAATTGAGACATCAATATGATACTCTTCATTAGTGAGGAATGAAGATTCCTGGGTGGGAGGTATTAAGAAATGGATCTAAGTTCTAAGGACCTTTGTATTCTGCAAAATAATGATGATCAGAAAATAATTTCAAGTCTGAAATTTGTAGCTATTTCTACACCAGGCATATTTTTCCTCTGTCTCTGTACCCAAGAATGAGCTTCCATTCGGTTAAAGGTTCTTTTTTTTTTTTTTAAACCTATGGAGGACTTTCTAAATATAGCAGAGTAAGACCCAAATAGTTCAGGAAGCCAAACCCCAAGTGGACAGCAAGCCCTGTTTACCAACCCTTGGCCTTTCTACGCATCTGCACATGTGTGCAATCCTTTTTGTCAATAAAACAAGAATCTCGTAGCACACAGTAACTGGTATCTTGTCAGCCATAGAAACAATATTTCTGAAGAGACACCATTTGGGATTTGAAGCTAAAGGATTTGGATCTCTCTGAGCCTGCACTTACCCGTCTATGAAGCAAAATACATTTATTTCTACTTTAAAGTTTCAACTTGAGAAATGAAATTGGTAAAAAAAAAAAAAAAAAACACATTGTTCAAAACAAACGTTAGGGTTTTTCAGAAGAAAATAAGAGGACAAAATTGTAAGAAATCCAACATCCTACAAAAATGGAAACCATTTTTTCTCTCAAACATCCTCTTTAAGATGAGTTATTTTAGATTAAAATTGCAACATTTATAATAATAACCTTTTAAACAGTATCATAACTCAGTGCATAGGAAAGCTCTACTGCTTAGCAACCACCTAGTCTTGACTCTGAAGCTAATGAGGCTTATGCACTATAAATTTTACATGAATTCTGTATAAATCGTATGCTATGGTTTTAAATAAATATTGAAAACTTTATTCCTATCAACTTTATAATACTAGACCTTTTTTTTTTTTCTGATGTGCTCAGCTGTAGATAACACGGGGAAGTTGCAGGTACTCTTGGGAGGTCCCAATTTCCTTCTCATGCCTCCATGATAATTGATACTGACATTGATTAGACCTGGCCTTGAATGGAACTTGGAAGACTCTGACTGACCTTAGTTAAAATTCTTAGTTAAACATGACCGAAAATAGACTTAAGCACACAGAAAATGCATTGTCTCATTTAACTAAGCAAACACCGGGAGTACAAGAGATGAAAGGACGTGAACCATGTTAACAGGACATAGATTTTTCTTACAGCCCCTTTCCTGCTTTCTTCCTGTAGTCAGTATTATCTATCAGGTATAAGGAGACATTATCGTTTTGTGTTCAAGCTGACTAACACTAACATTTCAGGTAGTTCTCAAATGTCTTGTTGAGTTCTATTGTTTCTTGTGTACTATACATTTATTTTTTTAACCAGTTATCATGGTCTGAGGAATGTACTGTTCTGATTGTTCAGGCAACAGTTGTCCCGGGAGTCAGAAATTAACTCCTTGCACATGTCTCAAACAGTTAAGTGAAGCGGAAAATTCTGCCTCATAGAGTATAAGGAGAAGAAGGGTAAATTATGGCCACCAAAGAATCAAAGATGTCCCATGAGATATGTGAGAGTAGAGTTACCCAGAACCTATCAAATATCACACAGTAAAGAGTGCTCAGAGTCAGTCATGGTTGCATGCCACTATAGTCTCAACTATCTGGGAGGCTGAGGGGGGAGGACCACTAGAGGCCAAGAGTTTGAGCCCAATTTGATGAGCACTCCATGTCAAAGAATAAATAAAAATGTTCAGTTTGTGTATCCTTTTACCTATGAGCTATCAACCTGTGCCTGTGGGTTATATCACTTCCAGCTCACACTTCCTCTTTATTAGGCTCTCTATCACTTATCCCCATATCACTTTACCTGTCTGCAGTCTCCCAAGCCTCCCAAAGCTGCTGAGTTATTTTGTAGATACACAGCACGTGTTTCAGTCAGCAAAGCAGAGGCAGCAACAATGGTGAACCCCATCTTGGCCATCTTAGCAAGTATTTACTTTTATAGATAGTCTTGGATGGGCTGCTTTGTCACCAATAAAATTGGTGGTCTATTAATCCATCAGTAAGCTGTGGAGACTGATAGAAACTGTGTACTGGATCAGCCAGGGAAGTCTGAATAAGTCATCTTTAGAGATGGCCTAACAATACATTGATGACCATGCTGGGGAATACAGTGGTGAACAAGTTCAGCATCTTGCTCTTACAGAGCTACCTTACGGTTATTCATTGGTACCCTACCGTCTATGTGTTTTACTAAACATGTATATATACGTACAACCTCAACAGTCCATGTGCATACATCTCAAGGCACTCACGAACATGTTTAGTGATCATCCAAGAAAAGTAATAACAAAAAAGTTCAACAGCCAATAGTTAAATAAAATATAGAGTAAAATTAGTTACTTTCTGTTCCTGTTTAATTTCTCTTGCTACAATAAACACCGTGACCCAAAGCAACTTATGGAGGATAGTTTTAAGGTAATAGTCCATCACTGAGAGATATCAGGGCACGGACTAAAACAGAAACCACAGAGAAATGCTACTCAGTGTCTCATGCTCAGAAAGCTTTCTTTTTTTATTTTTATTACAGTTTATTCACTTTGTATCCCAGCTGTAACCCCCACTCTCATTCCCTCCCAATCCCGTACTTCTCCCTCCCTCATCTCCACCCATACCCCTCCCCAAGTCCACTGATAGGGGAGGACCTCCTCCCCTTCCCTCTGACCCTAGCCTATCAGGTCTCATCAGGACTGGTTGCATTGTCTTCCTCTGTGGCCTGTAAAGGCTACTCCCCTCTCAGAGGGAAGTGATCAAAGAGCCAGCCACTGAGTTCATGTCAGAGACAGACCATGTTCCCCTCAGAAAGCTTTCTTACACAGCCCGTGTCTGCCTGTCCAGAAATGGTGCTGCTCATAATGGGTGAGAGCCTCCCTCATCAGTCAATAGTCAAGACAACCTCACACAAATACAGCCATGTGCCAATTTGATTGAGGCAGTTCTGGGGTGCCCTATTTCCACGTGACTCAAGCTTGTGTCACATTGACAGTAAGAGCTGACCAGGAAAGCTGAGTGTGGTGGTGCACACCTGTAATCCCAGCACTCAGGAAGGAAGAGCTCTGTGAGTTCATGGCCAGCCTGGTCTACAAAGCAAGTCCAGGACAGCCAGGGCTACACAGAGAAACCCTGTCACAAAAAATAAATAAATAACATAAAAAAGAGACAGAGAAAGAGAGAGAGAAAAAGAGAGAGTTGATCAGAACACTTGGCTACAAAGCAGATGTATTAGGAAGCTTATCAAATACAATAGTCTACTCCCATGGCTGTCCTTACTATGAGATGAGCATATAATTCACTGTACCTTCATGAGTTGGCAAAAACCTCACACAAGTCTTCTGTGAGTACTTCTTGTTTGAACTAGGAAAGCACGGGATAAAGGACACATCTAGTGGACGATAAGCCTGAATTGCAGTGCAGGCTCTTCCACTGTGTGCTTTAACCCTGAGAGAAAGAGTTGGCTTTTTCCCTTTTAAGCCTCTACTTTTTTTGTCCCTAAAAGTGCCATAGAGCCACCAGGCTCAAAAATATATCAATTACATTGGAGTTAATAAGATTTGGAAAATACCCTGTCAAGCAGTGGTTCTCAAACGATGCCTTTGGGGACAGCATATCAGATATTCTGCATATTAGACATTTACATTACTGTTCATAAAAGTAGCAAAATTGTAGCTATGAAGTGGCAATGAAATGACTTTATGGCTGGGTGTCACCACAACATGAGAACTGTGTGAAAGGGTCGTTGAACTAGGAAGGTCGACAACCACTGTGTAAAGTATTACAAAACCACGTGACATGTCTTCATGTTGTATTACAAAACCACATGACATGTCTTCGTGTTGTAGGCTTTTTTTTCTTTACTTAGCTGCAACTCTTATATTTTTGTTTACTTTTTAGAAGACCGTTAGGAAACTACACTTTCAGCTGGGTGTGGTGGCGCATGCCTATCACCTTAGCACCCTGGGGAGGCAGAGGCAGGTGGATCTCTGTGAATTCAAGGCCAGCCTGGTCTACAAATAAGTGAGTCCAGAACAGCCAAGGCTACACAGAGAAACGCCGTCTCAGAAAAAAAAAAAAAAATACATTTTCTTCCTAAAATTCCAAAACTCTGTAACAGGGCACAATTAATAAAATCCATCTATCTGTCTACCTTGAGCTATTGCTGGTTCATATTGTTTTGTTAATATCTCTTGGGTTCCTGCTACCGTTATAGTGCATACTTAATCTGAATAATATTAAGTAGCAAATAGGAAATTATCTTGACCCAGATCTATGACAACTCCACATACATTATGCCTGGGAGACATTGTGTACTGCCTTTTATGGTAAGCGTCTGCCCTGTTTTGCATCTCACAGTACTTTTCGTCTAACAGTCAAAGGAGGTCTGGTGAGTTTCAGGTTAGCGTGCTATGTCTAAATGCAGAGGAAAGGAAATTAATTCAGAGGAAAGAAAGACAAGAGTTTCTGTGCTTCACCGCTTGGGAGATCACAGGGTTGTGGATTTAGTACAAAGCAATATAGCGATGCATCGCCAAGTCCATGTGTGATCTCTGAGAGGTTCCTTGAAGAAGCACCTCAGGATTTAGTGGATCTGTATTGAAGTCTGAAATTGTAAATTTCACAGGAGCATGCTTGGAAAAGGCTGAGACTCCCAGTCCATACTCCACACTTTGAAACACAAGGCTGTGCACCACCATCCTTGAAAAACAGTTCAGGTGGTGCACAGAGACAGACAGATTGCTCTGAGTTCACAACTAGCCTGGTTTACAAAGTGAGTCCAGGACAGCCAAGGCTACCCAGAGAAACCCTGTCTCACTGTCTCAAAAAAAAAAAAAAAAAGAAAGAAATAAAAGAAAGGAAGGAAGGAAGGAAGGAAGGAAGGAAGGAAGGAAGGAAGGAAGGAAGGAAGGAA
>NW_026593286.1:9277215-9292776 GCF_907164565.1 Psammomys obesus
GAAGGAAGGAAGGAAGGAAGGAAGGAAGGAAGGAAGGAAGGAAGGAAAACAGTTCAAATCACAAATGTACATCGTTAAATTCTATTCCTTCCCGGTAAGGGTTCCTGAACCCTTAGGAGAATAATTGACTTCTTCACAAAATCATTTTCCTACAATTGCTCTAGTTAGAATATTCAGTCAAATGTTGATATATACCATATATGGCATACAGATAAAGTACTTTCAGGAAACACCATGTGGTGTCTGAGTGAGTCTATCCTATTACATGGCCTTGTGCTCCCTACTTATAAACACACAAGCAGAATCACAAGTCTTAAGTCACAAATTCTCTAGCATTAGACCCGATTGACGCCAGCCACAGATGAGCATGGGATTGAGACGTCATCTTTAAAAAACATAAAATATTTATCCCCAAACATTTCTGATTCCACTTAAAGTTTGAATTTCTCCCTTGCCCATTAGCTCCTATTTCCATTCGGAGATATTTCCCTTAAAATCTGCTATAAATCCACACGTTGTTGCTATTATAAAAAAACGAGCCATGGTGGGGAAGGCCGTGCCTCAGTGGGTAGAGGAGGTACGTGTGGAAGCATATTGGCCTGAGCTCAGATCCTCAGTACCCAAGTGAAAGCCAATCATTTCAGCAATGCACCTCTCATCCCAGGGTGGAGCGAGGGCACACAGCAGGGCCTGGGAGCTCACTGGCCAGCTGCTCTAGCCAAAATGAAGGAAAGTTCTGGATCTAGGAGAGACCCCATCTCAAAAAAAAAAAAAAAAAAAAAAGTGGGGTGGTAGAAAAAGACACCCAGCATCAAACTCTAGCTCCACTTGAACAGGCAGAATGTCCATACACTTGTGCACATATACATATACCTACATATATACATACATGTATACATAGACATATGTATCCCACCCACTCACACTCTCTCTCTCACACACACACTGGGAACCACGCACAGTCTTTTATTTTGGTGTGTGTGGGAGGGAGGTTACTTACCTGTTCTGGAGCAATTTAAACTTTTGCTGTCCTTGAATGAAAATAGCATGAATAATGAAGACGAATCCTGACGAACAGCCAGATGGTCCCTAACTCTAAACCAGAGCAGGATTATCATGTCTGCCTGAGGCACTCATCTGTCATGCAGACCCTTTGTATGTTAGCGTATGTTCTTTCTGTATGTCAGTGCTGTAGAGAACATGGAACCTCTTTCAGCAAGTGTCTTTATATTTCATGTTGACTCCTTCACCAATGTGAAGGCTGATGATAGAGAGAATATTCCACTACATATCCAAAGCACTGACAACTATCAAGAGAGTAAAGGATAATGTTCTGAGAACGAGTCCCTATTTAATCAAGGGAGATGGCCCAGAAGCCTGAGCGCCCCTTCTATATGTCTTCAGCAAAGCTGCTTCTTCCCAACACCAGGCCCTAGCCTTCCTCCTACCCCTAGGTACTTAGCCCACAAAACATATTTCTGTGATTTCTTTCCCATTTGACATGTAAATCTCTTTTTAAAGCCTCTATCCAGTTTTATAACCCACCATGATTTTATGCAAGGACATAAGAACCATGTCTTTGAAACCAACACCCCTCTCTCAGTCTTTAGGTGAGAATGGGATCCTAATATCTATGGACCATTGGCCCCAAGATATTTCACTTTAACCTTGTGTAAAACCAATTAGCAAACACAAATGACCGAACATTCCCTTTGCCTTTTGTTTCATTGCAAGGCTGGCCTGAGTTCTATGATCACTCCACTTATTTCAGCAATCTTCAATCAAATCTTCTTTGCCTGTTCAACTTTGAACAGTTCACTTTTTGCTTTCATGAGAGAAACTGCAAACATGATAGAGCTGGTTGATGTTGTGTTTTTTTGTTTTTTGTTTTTTAAGTAAAACTTTTTCCTAGGTGCCCCTGTTCCAAAATCCTGTACGATGTTTTGTTTAAACAGTTTACCAGCAGGAGCTTTGAAGATATTTCAAATATTTTTAAGAGACCCTCTCCTTTTTACAGGAGAGGTTGGGAATAAGAAAATAGTCACCAACATTGTGTTATACTGTCATTTTTTGAAAAAGTGCCTTCTCCTCTCCCTGCTTCTAGTGTCCTTGGCTGCCAGATATCTGCTTGGTCCAATGTGCAAGAGGGAACAGACCCAACAGTACCAACTGCATCATCTTTGAGATCAACAAGTTCTTAATTGGTCTGGAAGTGGTGCAGGAGCGCCAGCTCTACCTGGAGAGCCATGTTTTGAAGCTGGAGGATGACACAAACTGTTCCCTGTCTTCAATCGAAGAGGATTTCCTTACGGCCTCTGAGCATTTGGAAGAAGAGATCGAGGTGGAGGAATGCGGGAGTGGTAAGACATTGCTGATAAAACAAGTATGTCCCCCAACATTAGTCACCCAACCCCAGGCTGCGACATTGTCAGTGGGAGAGTTAAGAAAAGTGTCTCGGGTTAACTGATACATCACGGTTTTTACCTGCTGAGGTTTGATGAGTCAGTTGTAATGAGAGAACGCCAGTGAACATGCTGACTAATGCACTTAAGACAGCTTTTAATGGTTGGATGGATACTGGCTCCCAAAAGACGCCTTAGGGATGCTGAGGGAAATCTGTGAATTATAAAGGGAAACCTTCCTACCTACCAAGAGGAAAGTTAGTTTCTATAAAACTTCCAGAAAAGCCGGCATTATCTGCTGGAACCAAGTTGGACTGGCTTGGATTCAAATTCCAGAACTTCCTTTGAGAGACCTGAGACTTTTCTCTCTAATCTCTTTTAAGCCCTGGTTTCCAAAAGTGCTTGTAGTTAGTGATGGTTGTGAGATTAGAAGGCAATGACCCAGGAAAGTGCTCAGCAGTCATTTACATCTATTGACTCATTAACAGAACTCAATGAACATGCTCCTCTTCCCACCTTAAGCCCCAGAGAGAGAAACTGCACAAAGTGTTACATTATTGCTGTGGCCAGACCTATGCAAACTTCAGTGCAAATCTTTAACAAGGCTCCAACTGAAGTTCTTCTAACCCCCAACCCCATCCGTTCTTTCTCCCTTCCCTAAGACGCAAGTTCCTGTGTCACTTTCCCAGGAAAATTGATTCTTTCCCAAATACCTTCTCCTCCACTAACCTCTGTGTTTATGTACCATAGTAAAGGTGTTCTATAGGACAACATCACATAACAAAATTCAACATCCTTATCAGATTTATTTTTAACTGAGGCAACAGCCACAATGTTGTATTAAAGGGGAAAGAGGAGAGCTATATGCAAATTAAAAACAATTGTTAGTTTTGGCCCGTTAGAATATGCTATCTGAAAAGTAATGATGGTCCTCAATTTCTCTTCACTAGGCTTTGAAACTATAAATGTGTCAGCTAGTGTGCTGGAAAGTAAAAAGACAAAGGAAGCTACCCAGGAAGGATGGGATTATCACAAGGAGAAGTTGCATTGTGCTTTAGGGGAAAAACACATTAAAAAATACCGTATGCCTTCAATGAAAACAGAAGGATCAAGGGAAAGCATAGCAGAAAGCACAGCCTTGACAAGCCTCAATCCTTCAGCCCAGTCACCTCTCTGGAAAAGTAAAGCAGCAGGGAACAAGCAGGTGGCCACCAACTACTCCTACCCTGAAAATATCAAAGAAGAAATAGAAGCATCTCAGATGCTGTATGCACCTAGGGATGCTTATCTCTCAATGGTTAAGAAAGACGTACCTCCTTCGTGTGGTGCAGTCACTGAGCAGGGCAGCAAACCCAGAGACCGTGATGCTGCTCAAACCCCTCTTCTCCCCATTCCAAAAGGAGAAGCCACCACGGGAGAGTATGCTACAAACTTAGCGGAATCTGTAATGCAGGATGCCTTCATCAGACTGTCTCAGTCACAGCCCACACTCCCCCAGGAACCAGCAGTCAGTTTCTCTGTGGGAAGGGCTCTGTTTCCCAGTGGATGTCGCACAAAAGACATGGTGGTCTCTCGTTCCTGGAACGAGCTCCCCAAAATTGTCATTGTGCAGAGCCCAGAGGGCAGCGATCCTGCCCCCGAACCAAGTGTCTCCTCTTGGTCGGACATGGACGCTTCTGTTGAAACCTCGGGCATCTTTCCTGGAGAGGGCTCTGGCCGACCCACTCAGAGTACACTAGAGGTTGCTCTGGCTTGTGCCGCCACTGTGATTGGAACCATCTCCAGTCCACAGGCCACAGAAAGATTCACCATGGAGCAGGAATCCCCAGTATACATCTACGCCCAGAGAGGCAGCGGGGTCCAGCAAACTCAAAAGCCCCAAGGACTCATGGAACCTTCTATAACTGAATATTCCTTTCCATCAGCTCTGTGCGGAATGACACAGGTGGCAAGTGCTGTCGCTGTCTGTGGCCTAGGCGAAAGAGAAGAAGTGACATGCTCTATAGCTCCAAGTGGCCTCTTGCCCACATCTGGAGTTTCTGACGAAATGTCCTCAGCTGTAAATTTAGAGACAGAGAGAGTCCCAGGACTGGGGAAGGAAGCCATTGCGGAAGCTCTGCTCAGGGAGGCTGCTCTGGTTTTAGCAAGGCCTGATGCATACGGCAGCCTTGGAGACCTCTTGGAGTCTGTGAAAAGGAGAATCATAGAAACTACTTCCAAAACCCAGAGTCTGTGCACAGAAAACGTCCGAAGGAATGAACTGGCACACACCTTGTCCAATATCATCCTCAAGCATTCCATTGATGAGCTCCACCCTACCCCCACCGAGGAAAAACATCCCGGTAGAACCCTAGACGCCTTAACGGACAGTGCCAACCAGCTGCTGCACAGCGTCATCTGCTTCACGTTCAAGAAGATAAACCACATGGTCACACACGGCGAACATTCTGCAGGCCTTTCTAAGGAGACCATCAACTGGACAGAGTCAGAGCCCCTCGGTTGCCAGTCATTTGATCGCACTGCTGGTCAAGCACGGGCGAAAGCCTCAGCGTGCTCCAGCCGCCATCCTCTTGGCGATGCGCAGGGCACCGGCCTTGTCTTCAGCGATCTTGCAGAGGATGCACCCCCTAGGCAAAACAAGGGTGGACCAAGGCCATTCAACAACCCTGGACTGCAGTCTGAACTCCCGTGCAGTTACCAAGTGCTTGATGCCACGGCTAAGTCATTCCCTAAGGAAATGCGTCTGAAAGGAATTGTGGGAGAAGACACAAGGCCCCTTCATCGTACATGCGCTTATGAGGACAATGAACAGAGATCCCCTGCAGAACTAGGAAAGCTGACAACAGGTGAGGGCTGCGGCGGCTCCCAGGAAGCGGAAGACAGCATTTTCCCAAACACCCAAGAGAAATACACCTGCGCCACACCCCAAACCCAAGAAGTTCAAGTTAACCTGTCCTTGTTAGGGGATGACCTGGCGCTTCCTGATCAGTCTATCCTACAGGCAAAGCGGTCTGAGGTCTACTGCATCACAGACTTTGCCGAAGAATTGGCAGAGACTGTTGTCTCCATGGCAACCGAAATCGCAGCAATCTGCCTCGACAACTCCAATGGAAAACAGCCCTGGTTTTGTGCTTGGAAAAGAGGGAACGAGTTTCTGGTGACGCCTAATGCAGCCGGCCGTTCCTTGAAGAGGAAGAAGGAAAACTCAGGCGGAGGCGGCTGCACTGTGAGGAAACACAAGCCACCTCGCCTCAGCGAAATCAAGAGAAAAGCGGATGAGCACCCGGAGCTGAAAGAGAAGCTGATGAACAGAGTCATGGATGAGTCTATGAACCTCGAAGACATCCCTGATTCCGTCAGTACCTTTGCAAACGAGGTGGCCGCCAAGATCATGAACCTAACAGAGTTCTCCATGGTGGATGGAGTGTGGCAAGCCCAGAGCTGTTCCCGGAATCGACTCCTCGGTGGAGACAGGTGGAACCGACTGAAAGCCTCCAGCTGTGAAAGCATTCCTGAGGAGGACTCTGAAGCCCGGGTCTTTGTAAACAGCCTGGGTTTAATGAGTACTTTGAGCCAACCAGTTAGCAGGGCCAGCTCAGTCTCCAAACAGTCCAGCTGCGAGAGCATCACGGATGAGTTTTCCAGGTTCATGGTGAAACAGATGGAAAACGAAGGGAGGGGATTTGAGCTTCTGCTGGATTACTACGCTGGCAAAAATGCCAGCAGTATTCTGAGCTCAGCAATGCAGCAGGCGTGCATGAAAAATGACCACCTCAATGTGAGACCGAGCTGCCCCTCTAAGCAGTCCAGTACAGAGAGCATAACAGAAGAGTTCTATAGGTACATGCTGAGGGACATTGCCAAAGAAAGCAAAGACGGCACCTCCTCCAGACGAAGCAGCCAGGACTGGACCACGGGCTTGCTGTCTCCCTGCCCTCGATCCCCGCTGTGTCACAGACAGTCCTCTATGCCTGACAGCAGGTCCCCATGCTCCAGGTTAACAGTAAATGCACCTGTCAAAGCCAACTCTTTAGATGGCTTTGCCCAGAACTGCCCTCAAGACTCCCTAAATGTCCAGCCAGTCAGTAGGGCTTCCTCATCTGGACTCTGCAAGTCAGACTCGTGCTTGTATCGCAGAAGTGGCACTGACCAGATCACAAACATGCTAATTCATGAAACATGGGCAAGCTCCATTGAGGCTCTCATGAGGAAGAACAAAATTATCATGGATGATGACGAGGCCGCTGATGCCAGTCCTGGTCCTGTTTCTGGTGGCTCTCCTTTGCAAATAGAAAAGTGCACAAACAGATTAGCCCTGAGCACAGGACACAGGGGGCCAACTCTGCTTGTGCAGGAATCTGTTGATTACCAGAGAAAGGATATCATTACGGAAGGCACCTGTTCCCCAGTGTCATCGCCAAGAAGAATATCCCCTGTTACAAAACATAGTGGTTTTGATCCTAGAAGAGAAACGTCTTCATGCCACAATGCCATCATTCTCAACAGCCCCAGGCAGGCCCTTTGCTCAAGGGATGTGCCTTTGATTCAGATAGAGACAGATCAGAAAGAGGAATGCGTTCCAGAACCAGAGCCCCTCCTTCCCCAAAGTGGCTCCCCAGAGGAAGCAGAAGGGTGCCAAACCAAAGAAACCATCCCAGATGTTGCCAGAAGCGCAGACACAGCCCTGAGCACCTCGCAAAGCTGTCGGTAAGTTGATCACTTCCAAGAGACCAGATAGGAAAAGACATCAGAGTCTATTCCTCGCTTAGTGTTATTCTAAGTCTTAGGAATGCAGGGATGTTATCAATGCACAAACAGACATTAAGTGACCCCTGTGGGCCCTAGAGTATGTGCAGAAAAGGAGGTGCTCCTCTCACCGTATCCGCTGACATTTTCTCCATCTTTCCTAAGAC
The DNA here is from genome assembly GCF_907164565.1 of Psammomys obesus. Classification (NCBI taxonomy): domain Eukaryota; kingdom Metazoa; phylum Chordata; class Mammalia; order Rodentia; family Muridae; genus Psammomys; species Psammomys obesus. Next base: position 9,284,531 of record NW_026593286.1, read on the forward strand.
GGGGCCTGCTGTAATTGTGGATAATTACCATGATCTCACATGTGCCCGCTGGTTTACTTTGTTTAGAATGCCTGATCTTCAGTCCTCATCCATGATCAATACTCCTCCTGGTCATCTTGTGGAATTTTATTCATATACCTATAATAAGTCTTGGCTCAAATGCTATATTTTTATTGCATGTCACTCAAATACAAAAAAAAAAAAAAAAAAAAAAAACACAAAATGACTTTGCCTCCATATCCAAAGGGATCAGGTCAGTGCCTTTAGCTAATGTTTAGCTTTGTCTCATGAATGATTACTACAAAAATATGAAAACAGTAAGAACCTGATAAAATTCTAGTACACTTTGCTGTTACCAGGAGAAATTTTTCTTTTAGGCTATTTTACAATTAACTGTGAACTGTTTGAACATTTTCTCCGCATTTTAGATAACTGGGACAATAATGCAATGGCACAGTTAACTATTTGGAATTCAAAATTGATTTTATACTATAATCATGGCATAATAAAAGAGCTGCCTACTGGAAAAGAAAGGAGGAAGGGAAGGAAAGCATTCAGGCATTCAGGAAGGAAGGAAGGAAGGAAAGAAGGAAGGGAAGGTTGTGAATAACTTACATTTTGATTTCCAAAACAAATTGAATTACTTTATGCAACAGAAAAATAAAACACAATATAATGCTCCTCATTAAAGCAAGTACCCCATCTTTCCAATATATGCCTAGGAGTGGTATAGCTGGATCTTGAGGAAGCACTATTCCTAATTGTCTGAGAAAACACCAGATTGATTTCCAAAGTGGTTGTACAAGTTTACATTCCCACCAGCAATGGAGGAGGGTTCCCCTCTCTTCACATCCTCTCCAGCATGTATTGTCACTTGAGGTTTTGATCTTAGCCATTCTGATGGGTATAAGGTGAAACCTCAGGATCATTTTGATTTGCATTTCCCTGACGACTAATGATGTTGAGCATTTCTTTAAGTGTTTCTCTGCCATTCAATATTCCTCTATTGAGAATTCTGTTTAGCTCTGTACCCCATTTTTTAATTGGATTACTTGGTTTGTTGGCGTTTAACTTTTGAGCTCTTTATATATTCTGGATATTAGCCCTCTGTCAGATATAGGGTTGGCATATATCTGAAAGATGCCCAACCATACAACAAGAACATTTGCTCAGCTATATTTATAGCAGCTTTATACATAATAGCCAGAATCTGGAATTCCTCAATTGAGAAATGGTACAGATATTGTGGTACATTCACACAATGGAATACTACTCAACAATACAAAACAAGGAAATCATGAAATTTGCAGGCAAATGGATGGAATTAGAAAAGATCATCCTGAGTGAGGTATCCCAGAAGCAGAAAGACTCACATGATATATACTCACTTATAAGTGGATATTAGCCATATAATACTACTAAAATCTATAGTCCTAAAGAAGCTAAACAAGGAGGACACTTGGGAAGATGCTTAATCTTCACTCAGAAGGGTGAACGGTATACACATCGGAAATAGGAGAAAACAGGGAACTGGACAGGAGCCTGCAACAGAGGGCCTCTGAAAGAATCTACCCAGCAGGGTATCTAAGCAGATGCTAAGGCTCATAGCCAAACTTTGGGCAGAGTGCAGGGAATCTTATGGAAGAAGGGGGAGATAGAAAGAGCTGGGGTGGACAGGAACTCCACAAGGAGAACAACAGAGCCGAAAATGCTGAGCCCAGGTGGACCTCCAGAGACTGATGAATCAACTGAGGAACATGAAGAGGATCTAGACCCCCTGCTCAGATATAGCTCACAGGCAGCTCAGACTCCGTGGGGCTTCCCTAGTAAGAAGAGCCAAGGACTGTCTCTGACATGGACTCAGTGTATGGCTCTTTGATCACCTCCCCCTGATGGGGACGAAGCCTTACCAGGCCACAGAAGAAGCCAATGAAGCCAGTTCTGATGAGGCCTGATAAGCTAGAGAGAGGAGGACCTCCCCTATCAGTGGACTGGGGTGGGGCAAAGGGGGAGAAAAGGGAGGGAGAGTGGGACTGGGAAGAGATGAGAGAGTGGGCTACAGCCAGTATACAAAGTGAACAAATTGTAATAAATTATAATATCAGCAACAGTAATAATAATGATGATGATAATGATAATGCAAGTACCCCAACGGTTTGGTAGATTTTCAAATTATTCATGATTTTCAAACAAAGATAGCAATAATAAGCAATAAAATAAGGTTTTTTCATTTGAAAATAGTTAAATTTAAATAAATTTTAGTTTTAGAAACAGATTAATTTTTTTGGCATCTCTTCTCTGAGAAGGTCCCTTTTTTGTGTGCTTCTAAGAATCTCTGCTGAGACCCTGTGTCCGCCAAGTGCCAACTCTTTCAGGGCATAGTGTAACTGTCGCAGGGTTCTTAGTCTTTCTGGAATTCTGGCCAGTGATTTTCAGAAGACTGCACTGCAAGCAGGTTATAAATCCCGGGCAAGGTAAATACTTCCCTCAGGCTCCAGAAGGACTTTCTTTCCTGACTTCCGCTTTCTGCTCAGCACTCACAAAAGGCCACTGAATCATTCCTTTATCTTTAGTCTATAATTAAAGTTCAGTGAAACAGAAAAAAAATTCAAACTTTAGAAACACATAGATTGAGAAATCACCTGTGTAATCTTTTCAGAGATGTATGCCTACAGTTTACAATATACAGAAAGGATATATGTATATATATATATATATATATATATAGAGAGAGAGAGAGAGAGAGAGAATAAATAAGTTGAACAGAGCTATTACTAAATGTCAACAGTTCTCTAAAATCTGGGATGCATTCGCCCCTGAGCAGAAGAGATTCATGCTGAGGTGCTAAAGCACCCCACTACAGAGTTTCCTACATGGTGACAGCAGTAAACTGTCCAGCCAGACATAAGAACTTTCTGTTGGACAATGCTAAGAACTTTCCTTTCTAAACGGGTAGCGCTCCAGAAGCACCAAAAGAGAAGAACAAAAACACCGGAACCAAAAGCACAAAGCCAAGAGTAATGAAGCAGGCTTAACAGACAAAGAAACAAGGTGTTATCAACAACCATTTGGCTATGGACAGCATTCTTCAAAGATTGTGCTAGAGGGGCTATAGAGAAATATATCAGAGCTAATGACACAAAATAGCCAACGTGTAATTTTTCAGAATCGTTTGTTTGAAACACATGAAAAAGGGAAACACTGATTCTAGGTGCCTGACTTAAAGTGAGCAGGGGCCCAGAGATGTTTATTCAGTGAAGGTCACTGAATTAGGAAGCATTGTGAACTAATATTCAGCAAGCTTTAGGCTGCAGACACAATCAAATAATGATCATCATGACACAATTTGAAGTTGAATGTTACTGATATTATTCTAAAAACAGACGCAACCTAGAAAAGTTGCAAAGACTTTCTGCTTTATATGAGTAAACCGTAGCCGACTCGGATTCTTCTTCCATATAATCTCCCAAGCGTGCAACCTCTCACTTCAGGGTATGGATATATGATTCTGGCTTCCATCGAGTACAACAGAAAGGATGTAGACCAGAAATTTAAGAGTTGACTCTAATTTTCAAAGTACAAGGACTGAAGATTGAATGTCATTTTTGTTTTATGGAGCAATAAAAATAATCACCATATAACATGAGCTACGCTACTTTAACTGTATCGGCTTGAACTACTTTCCTATGTTCTTTCATTTTGGTTTATTTGCCCATAGGTAGGAATGATAATAATGATAATATAATATTCTTACAGTTTAAATGATTTGTACACAAAACTCTGAATGCAATGCTTTATCCATTATGAACATTCAATAAATCCACTTGGTTACCATTGCTGTTTATAATGTCATTTGGGTGAAGTTTTATGATGGCTTTTATTCAGGAGATGCCGTTCTCCCCAAGGGGAAACCTGTCATGAACAATGTGATACTTTTATTGAAAAGAGAATCCCAGGGTTGCCAAGCAGAAAAATTAGTCACAGCTCAGTTAAAATTTCTGAGCCCAGTGTTGCTATCATGGGATTTGACTTGCCAAAATAACTGGAAACAGAACTCCATTCCCCACGGAAGAGTTCAGCCCACTCTTCATGCAAGAGTAGGGACCGTGACACAGGCAGTCTCGATTGGTTTGGAGGTGGAGAAAGATTATGCCCTGAAGATATAATACATTTTTAGGCTTTTCTCTGAGGGACATCTTCATGGTTCCTAAAAATATAGTTAAAATTCAATACAATGTAATAAAAGCCATTTCTTACTTTTGATGACTTGACCAAAAAAAAAAAAAAAGTCACAACTGAGGCTCCATTGTAGAAATCATTCTTAAATGGAATTATTGACTTGTTAGTGTTATATTTTGAAGATGTATAGACTATAGTTCTCAATTCTTTTAAGAAAAAATACAAAAACAAAATCAGTCTCCTATTGGTGGCCACCACTTTCTCCTTAACACAGCATGACCTGCAGTGGGCACTAAAGAGTAATTAGTTAACTTTTGACACACTGATCCTTAGGAGGAGTGATAAACTGAATCCTGAGGAGTTACAGGATATCCCATGCATTGGCGTAATCTGATGTTTTAGAAACATTGAACAGACCTGTACAAAGAGAGTCACCTAGCCTGTGACAAGTGAGAAAAAGTGGTTTAATTTAGAAGACAAAGTTTCTGGGCTGGAGAGATGGCTCAGCAGGTAAGAACATTTGCTGCTTTTGCAGAGGGCCTGGGTTTGAATCTCAGCATCCACAGGGGAATAGGGATCACAATAATGCACAACTCTACTTCCAAGGAATCCAATGACTTCTTCTGGCCTCTGCAGCCAACAGACATGCACTTGGTGTGTAGACATACCTGAAGACAACCATTTATATGCATAAAATAAGAATAAATTCTTTAGAAAAATAAATTACTTACAAAAGAAAGAAAAGGTCTATTCAGTAGTTTCCATAAGAATCAGGCATCCATTGTGATGGTTTGCCTTCACTGTCAAGTTATCTGGATTAGTCTCATACAGTACCCTTCTAGATATGTCTACGAAGCTGTTTCAATTGGTTTAGTTGAAGAGGAAAGATCCACCTTGAATGTTAGTGGTACCATCACATGGGCTGCGGTTCCGGAATAAATAAAAAGAAAATGTGGAAGAATCCAGAGGACCATCAGCATTCCCCTCGCTCTGCTTCCTAACCGTGGATGTAATGTGACCAGCTGCTGCAAGCTCCAGCTGCCATATTTTCCCAACTGTGATGAACAATATCCTCACATCATGAACATGAAGGAGTCCTTGAAAATTAAGTGGTTTCTGCCAACAGAATAAGATAAGCCAGAGACTATAAACATATTTCCAAAAGACACACCTGGTAAAGAAAAAAATATCTCAAATGTTAACATTCAAAATGTTCTTATATGTTGGCAAATCTCTTAAAAACATGGGCTGTTCTAATAAAGCAGAATGACTTCATTGAAAAAAAGAAATCTTTCAAAATTCAGCAGTAAGAAAGTAAGCAACTTCTAAGCATTGAGCTAGCCAGAGAGGTCAAGGACACCACAAGAAAACCTACAGAATTAACTAACCTGATTTCATAGGGGCTCACAGAGATTGAACCGCCAACCAAAGAGCTTGCATGGGACAGACCTCCTCTCCATATATGTAAACAGATGTGCAGCTTGGTCTTCATGTGGGTCCCCTAACAACTGGAACAGGGGCTGTCTCTGACTCTGTTGCCTGCTTTTGGATTCCTTTCCCCTAACTGGGCTGCTGTGTCAAGCCTCAATAGGAGAAGATGCACCTATTCCTCCTGTATCATGATATGCCAAGGTGGTTGTTGTACATACAAAGCCTCTCCTTCTCTGAAGAGAATGGGAGTGGGGAATGGGAAGAGGAGAGGTGAGAGGGGGTACTAGGTGGAGAAGAAAGGAAAGCTGTGATCAGGATTAAAGTTAATTAATTATTTAAAAAGAAAATGAACAATTTATTAGAAAATAGACAAGGTTAAAGGGTTGAAGACTAGGTTCCCAAGTACTAGGTATAATCATTGGTAAAATATTTTATCACAAAGGCTTCATATAATCTTTTTATCAATCTATGACTAGATTATTTGACCACATAATTGAGAGGTTATGTAAACTTAGAGGTGGAATCTAGTTGGAAGAAATATGTTGAGAAGTATCCATAGGGGCTATATCTTGTGCTTGTCTGTCTCTTTACCTCTTGTTTGTCATGAAGAAAGCTACTTTGCTCTACTACATGATGCTGTCATAATGTTTATCTTCACCATGTATGGGCCCAGAAAGCAACATACAGGAATAGCCATGGACTGAAACCTTTTAAACAATGATCTTAAATGAACCTTTCTTCCATTAACTGTTTCAGGTATTTGACACAGTAATAAAAAAAGCTGCACAATGCTCAGCTATCATATGTCATTAGGTAATTTCAAGTTTAAACAATAGGATATACTGAATAACTATTAAGATGAACAAAATCCAAACCACTGACAACACCAATTCCTGGACAGAATACAGGATGTTACAAACCTGTACTGAAAAATAGATGAGCAGCCTGGAATACAGTTGTCAGTTTCTTTCAAACCTAAGCAATTGATGCTCAAAAATAAACAAACAAATAAATAAATAAACATGCTGTGTGCAGGTCTTTAAATCAACTTTATTTCTAATTATGAAAACACAGAATTAACCATAATATCTTTTGTCTGAGTTATTTTTCTATTAATGCGACAAAACACTATGACCAAGAAAACTTATAAAAGAAAGCATTTAATTGTCTTTGTGGCTTCAGGGCTTAAAGCCTATAATAGCAAAGCAAAGGCATGGCAAGCTACAAGTAGGAGACAAAGAGAGGCACATCAAGATTGGCATGAATCTCTTGGACACTCAAAGCCCACCTCAAGTAATACACCTCCTCCAAAAAGGCCACACCTCCTAATCCTTCCCAAACAATTCCACCAAATGGGGACCAAGTATTCAGATATATGAAGCTTATAGAGGCAAGTATCATTCAAACCCCCATATCCTTCAATAGGTACATGATATAATATATTATGGTACACCTTTACAATGGAATACTCTTAAGAAGAGAGGAAGGAAGAGTGACGGATCCTTGGAAATGAATGGAGTAAGCATGACTTTGTTATGAACAGCCATCTTAAAGGGCTATAAACTGCATGATTACAACTGCATTGCATTTGAAAAAGATGAACCAATTGGGACAGTAGAAAAACCAACAGCTCCGAGGTTGATGGAGGTGGGGAGTGAATAGCCAGAGTTTGGAGGATTTTCAGAGCAGTATAACTGCTTTGTATGATGCAAAAATATATAGATTTACATCACTGCCATAGTTGAAGAGTCTACTCTCAAAACACAGATTAAAAATCTAATCACGGCTGTAAAAAGAAAAGAGAAAAAAACAGCTGCTTTGATGAAATATAAAAGCTTTACTTATCTATGAGCATAAGGATGACTATTTAGAAGGCCATTGGGAAACTTTATTACTTTAGTACTATGAAAGGAGTTTGTTCCCCTCTAAAACCTCTGACCTCTCCAGCCATAGGAGTAGGCTTCAGGCCTGAGGAGGGCAGAAAGAGGAGTGGAAAGGATGCAAATATATGAATTCTGCAAACAAAAATAACTATTTTTCAAATAAAATAATCACTGTTAGTCTAATCATCAAAAGTGTGGTGAGCTTCCTACCAAGATATTTTGGATCATAAATAGTTCTATCCTCATAAGGAGATAATGGCAACTGTTAAAAGGCTCGGGGATGCAAATTTAGCTTCAGTGTCTCAGGCTCTCCTGCCTTTCCATATCTTACATGGATGACATGCAAGAAGTCTGTCACCAGAGACAGTCTCCATGGCCTTAAGTTCTCGCCTCCAGAACTAAAACCTGAATTTTTATCACTTATAAATGACCTAGTCTTTGCCATTCTGTGATAGGACCACAAAATAGAAGGAGTCATTCTCTATATGCATGTCAAAATGTATACAACATATAGCATCACATGTGTGCCCTAATGTCAGTTCTGTACTTTAGATAATAATTGCATCAATGGACCTCTATGGTGCAGTATTTTACAAAGAAGGAGAGAAATGGAGGCTTTCCATGTATAAAGGAAAGTTAGATAAGTAGATGTATGTATATGGATGGATGGATACATACATACATACATACATAGATACCTAGATACATAGATAGATAGATAGATAGATAGATAGATAGATAGATAGATAGATA
>NW_026593286.1:9292786-9323992 GCF_907164565.1 Psammomys obesus
ATAGATAGATAGATAGATAGATAGATAGATAGATAGATAGATAGATAGATAGAATTTTTTTTATATCAGACAGTCTCACTTAGGCTGGCCTCAAACTCAAAGGAAGCCTCATCCTGCCTCATCCTTCTAACAGTTGGTATTACAGGTGTGAGTCATACCTGGCTTTTAAACATTCAACTTTTGTACGAACCTAAAATAATTCTGTAGAACAAAGCATATTCCCATTTATTAAATAAAAACATGTTGGGGTAAGCAATGTTAAGAGTGCGTGCCATCAACCCTGACAACTTTAGCCTGATCCCCTGGACCCATACGATGCAAGAAAAGAACTGATTTCCATAAAGTGTCCTCTGACCTCTACGTATATGATATGGCAAGAATTCACACACACGAATACAGACTGAATAAATTTAACTAAATAAAGCCTCAAAAAAGTTCAAACAAAATATCACAGAATATGCTGCTAGGAGGCCATACAGTAAGTGTTAGGAGAAGTTTGTACACTAATGGAAATAAATATTGGCAATGACTTCAAGGCGCACAGAGAGCCAAAAATAGCGACAGGGTGGCCCAATATAAAACACAGTCTTCCATCTTGTTTCATAGTTCTTCAAAAGATATTGTATTAAGTAGAAGTGGTTTTGTAAAACATTTTATGGTACATGAAAAACTAAAATACATGTCCCTTATGGCACAAAGCATAGGGAGAGGGGACACAGAAGTATGTTGTCTATAGACCATTCCACAACATACATTTCATTACATGTCAGCGTTATAATGTAATGTGACAGTAAGCTACACATTGAATATGAATATCAACAGTCCTGCAATCACCACTAAAAATATTCAAAAATATAATTGTAAGTCAATAGTGGAGATAAAAATGAAATTCCAAAAATTGCTCAGTTAATGAAGAGGAATCTGGAGTCAGGGTGAAAAGAAACTAGGAACAGATGGGACAAATAGAAAACAAGATTATGTATTTTATCCCAGCCTTACTTACAGTCACATTAATTATCAATGATCTAAACACTTCAGTTAAAAGGCAGAGATTATCCTATTGGATAAAAATGCAAAATCCTAGCATAAGCTCTGTACAGCTAAAATATAAAGATTCAAATGGGTCAAGAGTAAAAGAATGGAAAACAAAAGATATTTAAAAGGTCAAACAGCCCTCAGAATAAAGAGTCTTGCCAGGGATAATAATGTCTTTTAAGCTAATAGTTTCAATCCATCCAAAAGACAATCTTCCTGCATATAGAACCAACTAAGTAATAAAACACCAAATGATAACTTTTAAAAACTAGAAGGAGGACTAGACAGAGAATTGTATTGGACATTTAACATTCTTCTCTTAATAATTCATGAAAAAATAAAATATGTAATAAAATATGTAAGAAGCAACAGCAGGGAAACTTCCACACACAACGGGCAGAAAGCACATAGTGAACTCAGAACGTGATACACTACACGCAAGCCCTGCTCACACACCACCATGACATAATCCCAGCACAGAATGGGGAAAGTGGACATGAAATCCCACCACTGGCCGAAGAGCTACTGGGGGAGAGAGCTCTGATGTGACCTTTAGTTAGCTGGTCACACACAAGGCAGTCACCACTCCCCAAACCAAAACAAAGGGAAAGAAAAAGAGGAAGACATCTCAAGTCGGGAGGAAGGCATGGAAAAGTGGAGAAGGAAGAAAGGGGGGAATGGGAGGAGAAGGATAAACGTACAAAAGCATTGTTTGAAATTCTCCAACACCTAATAAAATATCATTCAAAAAGCAGAAGGGCAAACATCCACAATCAACTCAATTTGTACAACTCAACGTCTATCACAACACCAAAACATACATTTTTTTTTTTCAGGTGTACTTAAAATATTTGTCAAGGTGTACCATGGGCCAAAATGCAAGTCAATATATTTAACAGAATTTAAAACATAGAATATGCTCTCTGATCATGCTGGAGTTAACCCAAAAGTTAATGATAAATGATGCATACAAAATCTCCCATAATAGCTAGAGATTATTATATTTAGATACCAGTAAATTATCATTTGCTCACAAGTGATGTTAGAATAAACTCTAAATTAAAAGTGTAAATGTGTTAAAATTTGTGATATGATGGCAATGCTACTTAGGGAAGACATCTACACTTTTAAAGTGTTTCTGGTTTATTTTGTTTTGTTTAATCGGAGCAGTTTATCTATGTTCTTAAAAAAAACTTAAAAAAAACTAAAAAAGATAAGGCCTGATCTGAGTTTGATCTCCAGTACACACCTGGTAGAAAGAAACCCACTCCTGCATGTTGTTCTCTGACCTCCATACCACTGCTGGGGCACAGGCTCACCCACACACTTACATATACAAGGTAAACAAAAAAATGCAATGAAAAAAATAAAAAGAATTAGCAAACTCAATTAAAAAAATAGCTGAAAGTAAATGATCAAACTGGGAGTATATATCAGTGATTATAAAAAAATACAGGAAGAAAATTAATAAAAGTCAAATGCTTTTTTTTTTTACCCCAAAGATTGTTGAACACATGCATATGTATGCGTTTAACATTCAAATAAGTATATAAGATGTTCAAACACGTGCTCTAATTTCTTCTTTCAAAGGGCTTTTTATGGTAATAATTAAGTGCTTGGCCCCTGCAAAGAGGGTTCTCACCAGCTATGTTCTTACGCTGCTGCCTTCTACCTGTGCGTGGTGATTTCTGCTTTCCATTTATGATGGCGGCTTAAAATAAACACAGTTAGGATGTGTTAAAAGAAAATCTGACCTAAGGAAACCTTACAACGGTGATACAGATGGAACGTGGGCATGTGAGATAAAACCAGGAGAACTCTGAGCTTGTTTCCAACGTGGAGATTGGACAGTTGATAATAACAAGGCTATGGTCCTCCAAAGCTCTTAGGGGAACTGAGGGGGTTGGCATGGAGGCTACCAGATGACATTCATCTGCACCACACAATTGAACATTATTAACCAATAAATAAGTAAAGCTATAAGATAAGCTTCTACCCAAAGCAAACAAAAACTAGCACTCTGGGTAATCATTACTGGTTCTGAATTTCCATTATATGGCACAGATGTGAGGTTTGCTCTAAATAGAGCATGAAATTGAGATAAAACAAAATGTGCTGACAGACTTATTTGTTAACCTGGATATTCCACATCAGTCACTAGGACTTGGCTCCATTTTTAGCAAAAAATATCCTGGGGAGAATTTTTCTATAGTTTAATTGTGTATGTGTATGTGTGTGTGTGTGCGCATATATAACACATACACCCATATATAGTATAATTCTATAGTATAATTTTCCTATAGTATACATTAATAAGGAATTGGGCCCATGGTTGCTTTTCGACTGGTGTGCAGAGACACAGGCTCATTGGTGCCCAGTGTGGGCTCTGAGAATAGCTCCATGTTGCACCTTCTCTCTTTGCTAATAATATCTTGATGTCCACAGTGACAGCCTTGAGACCAGAGAGGAATCAGAAGTGGATGTCTTGAAAGAAGCCCGACCCCCGGATGAGTCCCCGAACCCTCACAGCAGCAGTGAGGAGAGTACAGGCAGCTGGTCCCAGCTGGCCAATGAAGATGACAACCCGGATGATGCAAGTAGCTTTCTACAGCTCAGCGAGCGATCCATGAGGTATCTCCTTCCCCTTCCCTTGGCTTCCTAAGGAAGTTGACATCAACAAAGATTTCCAAAAACTCATGTTATTGTTCAGTACCATGTGCCGTTAATAGAACAGGAGAGAGAAAAAAGAAAGAAAGAAAATGTGTGTGGTGGGGGAGGCCCCCAGTTGATGAAGGTCCCTGCCTATCCTGATTGGGCTAAAAACTATCTTAAAATCTAGTTACGACTTGACCACCTTGACCACGTTTAATAGTTAGCTGTGATTTCTTCCTCAAACGTCACAGCAGGTATACTGTTAGTTTTCATGTAAGCTTGTGTTACACTACCTGGGTTTGAACTTTCTTTCTGATTCATTTGCATTTCAGATGCAACACAGGCTGGGTTTATATGAAGCAAGTGTTTCCACGCTGTTGTACTGCTTGCCCTGACTTTTCCCTTCCTTTATCTCCTGTGCCTTCCTTATTGTTTCTGGAAAAGCTAGCATCTAGCTGTAACCGCTAGAGTGAGCTTCTCCGCCCAAAGTCTTTTGGAATCCAGGCCAAACAGACCAGAGACTGTCCAGAGAGGTTGGCTGGAAAGTGAGACTGAAATATCTTGGTGTGGATAAAAGATTTTTGAAAGTTCTATTTCTGACAGCACAATCTAAGAGTTAGGAACATTTTACATTAAGTAAGTGGTTTCAAATTTCAAATATTCCCACAAAATGTTATAAAATAGATACAGAGAAGCGAAGACAACTTGAATCTTTGGACCTTGAGTGTCAGGCTTCAGACAAGAGCTTTAAGATTGAAGAGTCTTCTTGGTGAGTCACACAAACATGAAGGAACAAAGCACCGTTGCATGACACACGAGCAGGCACTATTGCCAAACCTTGCTCAGGAGAGGTATTGTTGGAAAATGCAGGAAGTATGAGAAGACTCAGTAAGTTTGAAACAAATTGGATAGGTTTTATTTCACAAGTACAGACAGAGTCTAAAAATCGTCTTGGCAGTACTGTTTCAGAGAGCATATTCCAGGCTCATAAGTAGGCCATATGTTAATTGCACAACTTACAATAATGATACCATACGCAATATTCTTTTTCTATGAGACACAAGGTATCACATGTCGCTCCTTTCCGGAGGCTGAAAGAACAAAGCCTTACCCAACTTTGTATTTGTAAATTCCATAGTCCTCCAGGAAAACAAGAAGTCAGATGTATGTTCTATGGAATCCTGTGGAATATCCCTAAGAATATTTCTCCATATAGCAAAAGGAGACCATGGGTCTCTGACTTCTTTCTAGATACAAGAAGCAGGCAGAGAGGCGTTAGGGTGTTTACCCTAGCGACATATTCACCCCTGTATATTCACCCATGTAAGCACATCAGTGTCAAGGAGTCAAGGATAAACACCCTCTCCCTAAGCAGAATGGAGAAGTAAAGAGAAATGTTCTTACCAGTTATGTATGACTCACTGGGTATCAGTAGTACGGTCATAACGCACTTGGATTCTACCTTCTGTCTGCCTTTAATTTGGTCAAACATCGATACTGATGCAGAAGGTCAGGCACAAACCTGTCGTGCCCTGGGGAACAACTAAGGCCCTCTCCCTACAATGGAACATCAGTGTCAGCAGCGTGGCCAAGGGTGGAGACGGGCATTAATATGTAAACTTTTGCTTTGTCAGCAATGGCAACAGTAGTGCCACTAGCAGCCTTGGCACTATGGACCTGGACATTTATCAGGAAAGCATACCGTCTTCTCCCATGATTAAGTAAGTAGCCACGTGACTCAGTGACCGACAGCGCCACTCCAATTCCATCCGGCAATCCATCGTGATCATAAAGGTTGTGCCCAGCCACCAGTTCATTCTGTCTGTTCCGCTGTGCTTCCATGTCACTGGAGTGGAGGACTAAGGCCTAGAATACGCCCAAACCCATCACTACCTGCTTTCTTGATTTCAAACCTGTCCCTTACAATATAGTCATTGCAGATAAAGTTGACCAGTATTATCAGAAGTACATGTCATCTTCCCTAATTTGATTTACAGAAACAACAAACAAACAAAACCATTGAATTGTACCATGGCTCAATCAGAAGACTACTCAATAGCCTTTTCTATAGAACACAGGCATTTCAGCAAAATTAGATATGAGTGGCTTTTCCTTTGCTTGTAGAGACTGGGATTACCACAATGTATCTGGTGTCATTGCTTGCCAGGAGAGAGATGTCATCCCCATGCAGTAACTCTGGCCTTCTCAGAGACCAAAAGAAAGAGGTTCTTGGAAATGTACTACATGAAATGACACAGACGGGAGGGCCACCTGAAGCCGTGGCTACTTCTAAAATTTGTGATTTTTCTGGAAAAGTAACTGAAGTGTATTCTACTTTTGGTCATGACGACTTAGAATATAATTTGGGTATTCCAAACTAATAAATCTGTATTGGTCTAATGATGATTCCTAATGTATTTCCCTCTGGCTAACTACAGATTAATTGATTTTATTTCACCACTGAATAAGTGTATTCTTCAGTGATTGAAGGTCCTCACAACCCTTGCTTGCTTGTAGGTTTTAATACCTACAAGCAAACATGAACACACACATGAACTTTGTTAGGAGAACTGAAAACAAATTCAACAAAAAATTATTTGCAATATATTAATATTTCTCCTTTGAAACACATTAATGTAGCACTTTCACCATCTTTTTTTTGTAATATGAAACTATGACTTCAAGCAAAGCTTGTATTGAGGGAAAGCTAAGATCACTTCCATCCCTACCCAGCATCCCATCATTACTTAGTATCAGAAATTGTACCTTTCCCTTGCAAAGGGAGCAAGAAGAGTCTCTGAACCCTTAGGAAATTGACATCCCTGCAAATTAGATATCAATGGAAGAATGGCTACACTCTTTCTCTCAACTGCAATGAAATTTACCTCACTAGTGGAATTTATCCATACAATGGAATGCATTAGCCAGATCTTAGCAGCAACAGAGAACATAAGGAAACAATCATCACCAAAAAAAAAAAAAAAAAAAAAGAAAAAAGAAAGAAAGAAAGAAAGAAAAACAAAAAACATTTCTAAAATTTCTAAAAGCCTCATTCCTAATTTCTAGAAACTAGAAAAACAAAGGACATACACAGGCATCCACATACCAGATGGTCACTTATTTTCAGCTACTGAGTTATGCGGCCTTATTTCAGAAGTTTTTACTGGGTCTCCCCACTACATACAGGGATCTATAATACGTACACACCATGAAAAAACAAACAAACAAACAACAAAACCTCCAATAGTAAACATAACCCTGGCTAAGGAGAGGCTCAGTCATGGTTATGAGATATTCATTGTGGGGAATCCGTAGCCTGTTTTATCTCCACCAAATAAAAACAATGGAAAAGAATAAAGATTCTACTATTGAGACATTCTGTCATATTATTTAAGTTTTACAGCTTGTTGATTGTCCTTATTCCAGCTCACAGAACAATCAACATGTAAAACGTATCTTTCTACTTTAAAACTCAAATGTACCTTGTTGTCACAGTTCAGAGACATACACAGTGACAAAATGGAAAAATATGGTCCATTAAGAGACAGGTAAAATGGAGGAGAATAACTCTTCAAATTAAATCTGGTTCCTTGAAATCTCTCTTTAGCTGTTCAGCCTTATGGAGGTTTGTGGAAAGGGAGTTCAAAAGAAAATAAAGATAAAATTCTCAGAATCTCCCCCACTGACTGTTCTAACTGTTCTAATGCCATTCAAGATACATGGGACTTCTCTTTGGTTGTGGGGAACATTAATTACAGACCCAACCATTTTATGTACTACCCACTTGGATCTTCTTTGTTCTGTGAAAACCATAAAAATGAGTTCCAGATGTTTGTAGCTCAGAAAGACCCATCACATCATCTTCCATTACAGCTTATTCTTGCAAAGCATTACCAACCATATACTGTTGTTTTCTCCCAAAGCGAATTAGTAGAAGAAAAGGAGATGCTTAAGGAGCAGTCAGAAAGTGTAAAGGGTAAGCCAAGTTCCCATCCTTTTGACACACAATTGTGTGGTGTGGGGGTGTCCCTTTGGAAAGCAGAGTAAGGTTGTGGTTGTGTCTGTTCAGAACACGTCTCTGGGCTGCCAGGAAGAGCAGCCAGCCCCCAGAGGAGCCTGTTGGTGATCAACTTTGACCTGGAGCCAGGGTGCCCTGATGCTGAGCTTCGAGCCACGCTGCAGTGGATAGCCGCCTCAGAACTTGGGATCCCAACAATCTACTTTAAGAAATCTCAGGAGAGCAGAATTGAAAAGGTACCATGTTGTGTCTGTGCTTTTTATCTCGGCTGGAAACCCCATGAATGCCTATTTAATCTGTAGGAACTTCAAGTGTTTAATCTTGATTTCTCTCAAAAAAAAAAGAAAAAAAGAAAAAGAAAAAATCTTACAAATACTTTCAGGAACCCAGCTGTGACAGCCCATTCACCATCACCACTCCATTGACCTTCGGTCTCTTAAATAGTTGGCAGTAAAGAGAAAAGGAACTGAGGAAAGAGCAGCTTCTCAACATTTTGAAAAGTATTTTGTTATATTCCTAAACCCTGCTTTTGCTACAAAACCCTCCTGAGTAATTCCTCAATTAAAAACTGTCTCTCAGTTAAATAACATTAGGATTGCAATGCACAATTTCACTCTAAGGTTCAGGGCCAAACATCCTGAGATAAGACCCTATGCTCTCTGAAACTAGAATAGTTTCGAAGTCTCTGGGACCCCAGGCAGTTGGATGGGCTGCTAGAGAGATCTTTCCCCACACCTTCTCCCACTTCCAGCTCTCTTCAACCAGCAATTTGTTCTTCTTTTCATGTTCAAGTCCACTCAAGCCAACTGTCTGAAGTTGTCCTTCCTTTGTTGGCAAAGCCTTAACTGGCTCACCAGTTGATAGACTCTCCTGTCAGTCTTTCCACCCCTAGTCTTCCCAGTGCAGAGGATGGACAAAGAGAGCATAATCCATGAATCACCCTGGACTCCTCCCACATCATACTCAGTTCCAGGGGAGGGAATGGAGAATATTCTCAGGGGGGACAGTGTTCCCAGGTTCACATAAAGGGTTGGTTTTGTATCTCTAGCACATCCCTGAATGAAAGCATCCCCTGGTGCAATTTCACGTGGTATGCTAATTAAACTCATAGTCATTTACTCCACCTCCTTAAAGGGGCAGTCACTTTTCATGCATGTATTTCTAATAAATTCCCCATTTTTGCTGGGGGGGTATTTTATCGATGTTTTAATATGCAATCCACAGCTTAGCTTGTTATCTCTTTACATCTACCAGGTTTTCAATTTTAAAGCGAATGCCTGTCTTTGTTAATAACCATTTCTGAGAAGTCAGAGGTTTCACTCCTGTTATCAGGAAAAACACTAGGTGACCTTTCATATATTCATATCAGTTAGCTCAAGGGACTTACATATAAGTGATGCAGTCTCGAGGACTAAGATTTCCAGGTTTTGTTCTGAGTCAATGAGGGCTTTCTGCATACCTTGGCTTTGAAACAAATGGTCATCACCCTTGGTTGTCTGTGACTGGACTGGTTAAATAAAGAACACTTACATGACACTTAGACATTCTTTCCTTGGTAGTGAGGTCAGAGCCTCAATTCAATTTGTTTCCACTTAGCCAAGTAGTTAAGTGGTCAACTTTAAGGGTGTGGAAAAGAGCAGTAAAGATAGCGTGCAAAATCAGCAATCATTACCTCCTCATCTCAGAGAAGAGAGACCCTCAGTTCAGAAAACGCACTTTCCACTGTCACTCAGAATCAAGCACATCCTTGAGTGACCACCCTATATCTTTTTGTTGTTGTTGTTCTGTGTTTGTTTGAAACGTCTCATGTAGTCCAAACAGGCCTTGAACGCTCCTTGAGGCAGGTGATGACCTTGAAATTATTTTAATTTTAATTATGCACATTGGGAGTGAGGGGGCCATATGCACGTGGGTGTCAGTGCTCCGAAAGGTCAGAAGAGAGTGTCTGACCCCATGGACTTACAGGCTATTGTGAGCTGCCCAATATGGGTAACAGGAACAGAAGTTGGGCCCTCTACATTATATGTTCTTGACTAGCGATCCATCCCTTCAGCACCAACCTTGAACTTCTGACCTTTATGCCTCAACCTCTCATGTGCTGGGATTATAATCATGTGCCAGCTTGTGTTGTTCTGGGAACTGATGCCTGGTTTCATGAATGTGAAACCAGGACACCCGCAACGGAGTTACATCCTCAGCCCAGAAACCTAAGTCTTTATTTCTGGGAATGCTGACCTAATTTTCTCAGCAATTAATTTAGTCAATATGTATCCAGTTATGATGGTCTCAGCTGACTAACCTTTCTGCTTTGTGAAAACAGAGGCATGTGGCAAAGGGGAGGAGGGTGTCATGAGCACTAACACAACTCATGTTTCATGGGAAAATTTGGCCTTGGACCTAGAAGGCCCTTAAAGACAGCAAAAGATGAATCCCATAAAAGGCAAATTCCAAGTACCCCAGATGCCCAGTGCATTGTCAGTTGTCTAATGATTCATGGTGCCCTTATTTCCAGGCCTCCCCTTTCCTTTGTATTTTGTTTAATCATTAGAAGGCTACATGCCTTTGAATATCATACATTCAAAACATCCATCAAACATTCCTAGAGTACCCTCTCCATGCTGGTACTGTCTCAAGCTCCAGGGCTGAGACAGCAAAAGAGACAAAAGTTCCTGTCATCTCAGAGCTTGCATTTCAGTTCCAGAAGAAGCACCAATTGTCTCCAGAACACAGGAGAAGGGTGTTGTTCGTAAACAGCCATCTTGAGATAGCACAGTGTGGATTCAGTAAGGAAATTAACATTCGTCTAGGAAGCTGGTGTCTAAGCCACACACATTCACCACTCAAACGCATAGGTTCCTTCCATCCATTCAAAAACCACTAAAGTCTATGAACTTTTCCACGGGAAGGCTCCTGACACTTCTGACACCTGATAACCTCAAACAGTTCACAAAGGTAATTCTCTACAACCTTGACATCAGGTGAATTTAATCCAGTTTACTGAAGGCAAAATAAATAAATAGTCATTGGCAAAACTTATAAAATCAATTTTAACTGCTACTTTCCAAGGTTTATTGGGGGATTTTGTATGCTTGTTTATTTTTTAAATGCAGAGTTCATGGTTTTTGAGCTATCTTCCTGCTCTAAAACTTGAATGAGCCTCTGAACTCTAATAAGCCAATGTCTGGCATCACATGGCATCCAGCTCAACTTTAAACTTTCCGTGAGAAGCGTTTCCTTTCCTTGGAAGCAGTGTGTGAAAGGCAGCTTGCAGAAGGAGGACATAGACCCTTTCCTTCCTGTGGAAGTGAGAGTCGGAGCAGAAATGGCTTCACCTCTAATTTCTTATTCTATTCTACAAAGTGGCGGGAGGGGGAGATGAAAGGAAACACTGATGATATTGACTGTTGACTCAAGTCCCCTTCTGCATAAACACGGGCACAAACTCCAGCTAAAGTGCCAGCTATAAACAAACACCTAAGAAAGAAAGAGGAAGGGGATTGGATCCTGAGGGTTTCTGTTTGTAAATTTTAAAAAATGCATTAATTATTACATTAATCCTTTCATCAGAAATCTCAAATCAGGAAGTGTTAGAATCACCCCAGGAAGGCTTCCAAACCCAGAGCCTCAGCAGTCAGTTCAGAATCTCCACTGGAAGGAAGACCCAACCCCTGGTGGAGGTCTAGAATGTCAGGATCCAGCTCAAGTTCAGAATCAGGGTTTTATAGGCCATAACTTTGGGGACAGAGTAGGGACCCTATCACTCTGCTTAATGAAGTCTGATTTCTGCCTTGGAGCAAAAGACGGTGACAGCTTTCAGTATGCATTGAATGTGTCAAAAAAAAAAATCACTGAGCTTGCTGTAATTCCCATTATTGAAGCAGGAGTGGTAAACTATCAAATCTACAAAACACACCTGGGAGTACAAAGGTCTGCTACCTAATGAGCTGTTCTTCGGGTGAGTGTGCTGGCAATAAGCAGTCATGGAATATAGAAGCTCTTGAGTTGTTTGTTCGTTTTAAGTCTACAGTCTGTGTTGTCTACAGAAAGAGAATTTAATTACTGATTGTGAAATGTCAGTACAGAATGGAATTTATTGTTGTTTGTTTGTTAGTAGATCAGGCTAAAAATCCAAATCCCTGACATACGAAAGCCGATTATGACCATAACACGAGCAGGCTTAATGAAAGCTCTAGGGTCAATTTGCTAGAAGAATGTAGCTCTAAAAATAGGACAATAAACTGGTCCTGGTGGTGGCAGCTTGTAAAACCCGGATACTGGGGGGGGGGGGAACTGAGGCAGGAGAACTGCCCCAGCTTGGTTCAGCTTGGACCATAGAGTTTATGGTGACCTCAAGCAAAGTGATTGTCTCAAAACACAAAGCTGAAAGAAGGTTGGAGATAAAGCACATGAGTTGTCAAAAGCTTAACATCCAGCTATGGATATCTGTCTATTCCTCAGACTTCAAATAAGACCTAAGAAGGGTTAATGAATTGAATTATTCAGATGGGCTAGCCTCCTCCCCTACCTTAATTCACATTGTCACTAATACCCTAAAGCCTCCTGTTTCCACTCTTGTTCTATCCAACACATGACCTGAGTTTATATACACACTAAAATGTAAGTAACAGTTGACATAATCATTCTCAGGTGTCTCCACAAACCAGCCACAAGGACCATTCATTCCTTGGGAGGTGGGGGGGGGAGCATTTGCATTATAAGCAAAGCCTTCCAGTAAAGGTTTCCCATCTGTCCCTGAAGTGTCAGGCTCAGGCAGAGAAGGAACCAGACAGGGTGCAGAGGCATCCCAGACAACTAGTGTCTTCTCTAAAACTACCACAGAGACACATGGAGCTGAATAAGTTGAACTTCCATTGTTGTCGTCATGAATGTTGAGGGGAGGTCACGAATGCACTACCTCAGGGATGTGTGTGCCTGCTGCCAGTCATCACCAGGTGATGAGAGACATGCCCTGTGATGAGAGACATGCCATCTTCTATTTAGAAACTCGCTGCTGCCAATTCCCACTCCGGGACCTGTGGCCTTTAGCCATCTTCACAAAGTTTTATTTCAGTAGAGAGGAAGGAACAGTCATTCAGATGCGCATGTTTGTTTTTCTTCTGGATTATACGTGTGTAAACGTGCTACCTAAAACTTCAACGATATTGGATGTCTGCATGTATTTCTTGGGAAATTAAGACGCACTTGACTCCATTTACCCACCTATTCCTTCTGTCATTCAGCAAATATTCATTGACTCTTTACTGCAGGCAAAGAAAACCATGGCTGAGATGGTGCCCTACTCTGGGGAGATCAGTAGCCTTAACAGAATGAACAGCTGCTTTCCTTTACGAGAACCTAAAACTCTTTAGGACAATATTTATGTTTCCAGATACTTAAAGTATTCCATTTTCTAGTCTAGATGATTGCTTTATTTAGACTCTGCCAATAAATAGTGAATAAAAAAAAAAAATTTAAAGACTCAGCCAAACTATGATCTTAGCGTTTTTAACAAATAACACTCTCCTTCTCATAAAATGCCACCAGATTCTTAGGGTACCCACTCAATTGATGTGCCAAATAGAAAATAATTCTCTCTGATCCTGACACTAAAATGGAGAGAATTGTAAAGAGCATTGGCATACACCAAGGTACTACCCATTGTTCCCAAATCTTATGAACAGAACTGCAAAATGGAAGGAATTTATTATCTGAAATGTCTTAAAAGGAAACCAACTGTCTTAAAAATGTCCCTGGAGACTCAGAGCCCCAGTCTTTGGAGGGGTTCTTCAATGAGATGCTGATGAGGACACTATGATGTATGAGTCCTAACTCTGTGTCTTATTTTAGTTTCTAGATGTTGTGAAGCTTGTTCATCAGAAGTCCTGGAAAGTGGGGGATATATTTCATGCCGTTGTCCAGTACTGCAAACTGCACTCGGAGCAGAAAGAGGGGACTCCGAGTCTCTTTGACTGGCTCCTGGAACTAGGATAAGTCAAGCATACCCTTCAAAGAATTTCCTTCCTCTGTCCCAGCTTAGGTTACAGTGGTTTGCGCTAAACACTCTGAACTTTCTCAATACACAGCATCCCATCAGCAGAACTATTTCAAAATCTGCTCCAGTATCATGTACAGGGAATAAGTCTGAAAGAATGTGAAATATGGCTCTGTCTTAATCAATATCACCGTGAGCATGGCCAAAGGGGCTTGTATGAGAATGGCTTCAAAAAGAAATACTTCAGTGAGGCCCAAATAGGAACGTTTATAACAAGCCCAGCCTCCAGGAAAGCTACACTCCCATATATGTCACAAGACAGAGTGATCTATAATGTCTTCAGCTATGTGAATCAAATAGATACAAAGTCATCAGGTCACAGTAATTCTATAAGTTATGCTAAAAACTTCATTGCACTTTGCTTAATGGGTACTGGGGTTGTCCACCCAAAGAAATACTTAGGACACAGTTAAAAGTTTCCATGCCTTTATGTGAAAGAGTTCCACTCTCGGACCACTATCGATGAATGCTAACACACATGGACCCCACATGAGATGATTTCTTTTATTTGCAGAGGTTGACTTTCTAACTGTCCCTGAGCTCTTCAAAACAAACAAACAAACAAACAAACAAACAAACAAACAAAAAACTAATGTCATTCAATGGGGAAAGGGAAGCTCAAGGTTGCCTTGTTCCCATCACTTACACTTATTACTAGGGTAAAATTATTATGGAAGCCTTGCCTAAAGGCAAACTTTCAAAAGTAAATGGTAAAATAAATAATGGTCTTTTGAGATAAAATATGCTTATGTATCCGATTATATGAGAAATATAATTTTATTTTATTGTAAATTGTGGAGAGATTATCTATCTAATATATTAAGTTGTCTTAGAGCTTCATAAACCATGAAGCGATTGCTGTGTTGAGTTTGGGGGAATCATGAAGCTTGGTGGTTGATTGTACAATGAATGTGCTGGCATCTGTATAGCCGACATGCTTCTCCAAAGACGTCTGTAATGATGGATGCAGGGTAATGTCCTTGTGCTTGATAAGGCCAGTTAGGAATGCAGACTTCCTAACACTTAAGTTAGAGAAATAGAAGCCTTTAATCCATTTTTTAAAAATTGTATTAGAAATGTACTCCTTTGAAAATTCAAAGTATCTATATGACCCTAAAAGTATTCTTCCCTTCTAACTAAATATGCTACAGTCACTTTTATTTTCTCAATCAGAAAGATGTTCAGTATGTGTCTTCTGAAACGCAATGCTTTTATTCTATTTTTAAAGCTTACAGAATAACTTTAAATGTGAATCAGGCCCCACACCATCAATGCCAGCATATCTGGTCTATCTATCATATCCTAAGACTCCAAAAAAAGCTTCCTAGCAAGCCATAGCCACCCCCCCCCCATGACAGGAATCTTTTTCAGACCTCAGCAGGCATTTATTATGAAGACAGTCCAGATTTAGGTGTATGTTCAATCTGTTGCATTAACCAGGTTTTGAAACCTAGCTATCATCTCTACTGAATTGTGCGTGTTTCTTTGTGCTAATATGTGGGAAATGATATTTTTACTGTTTTAACAATCCCAGAATATTGTATGTAAACTCTTGTTGTGCTTAAATAAATGTTTACTTATCCTCCAAAGCACAAATATTGGATGTAATCATGTGTCGTACCTAATGTTGCAAAGTAATCAATAAATTTCTGCTGCAAAATTGTTGTTCTGTCTTTTCTCCTAGGACACAGCGCTTAAAGAGCTTTATGTAAAAACTGTAAAAAAGAAATAGTTACATTGTGAGTAGATGAAGATTAGTATACCTTAGGTAAGATTTTCTGTCCTCATTTCAATTTTTTATTAATACATGTTTAAGACAATTTGTCAGCATAGGGAATATTCACCATAAACCATTGTTTCTCCACCTTGACACTGTTCACATTTGGAACAAGATAAATTCTTGATGTGGGGTATTGTCTTGGACAGTGTAGGATGTGCATCTTGACCTCTTCCAATTAGATACTAATAATTGCCTCTTCCTGACTGTAGCAATCAAGGATGCCTCCTGATATTGCCAAATGACACTCAGGAAATAAAGTCAAGGCTGGTTAAAGACTAACCAGTGTAACAAATGAAGCACATGAACAGGACCTGAGCCCCAGTAAGTAAATGAGGAGCTGAATCCTCTAATCTAAGGAATCTCAATAAGGACCAGAAAGCCAGGCATCCCCTATCCATAGCCCATGGGGGCAACCTTTACACAAAATCATGGGGACCAGAGACATAAAACCAATATGGAGTCAATCACTTGAGTAAATAAGATGAATATTTCAAAGTTATAGGAAAATGTATCTATGTTTTTGGAATTCTAGAAAGAAATTGGAAAGAGCATATGCAAATTAATCAGTAAAAGTTGTAGGCAGTTGATTCACAAAACAGAGCTATGAACATGCTTAGGCCTCAGAGATGTCCCCAGTCACATAGAGGATGTCATCAAATTATAGCAAACACTGGTCACTGCCACGTGGAGACATTAGTTGAAAGGGCTGTTGGAGAATGAACAGGTAATTCAGCAGTATAGACTCCTACGTTTTTCAATAGTCAAACTGAAGGCTGTTTTCTTCAGTAAAAAGGAATAAACAGACTAGAAGGGACGACACTCAAAGGAAGACACTCAAAAGCATCATAACTAGACAGTAGAACAGAGAATGTTTTATTCCATCAGACGGTTCTAAGGAGGACACCAGGTCAAAGTGTAGGACCCAAGCTAACAGAAGCTTGAATGAGAACCATGATCAGTGGATATTCTGGCTAATCATTTACAATAGAAAAACATACCAATTTGCAGGATCTCTCTCTGCTTTTGTTGGAGATGCCAAGTAAGGTAGGGGCACCCATGAACTTTATTTGTGTCATATGGAGGAAGATGATTTCTGGCAATAAGTCCCATCCAATAACACAAATGTTTAGGGGGATGTCTCTGATCGTGGTTATTGTCTAATGTTACAAGGCTCAGGCAAACATCCTCTTGTTGGTATCAAAGACTAAACAAGTGTTATTGGCAAAGCCATCATCCTTGACAATTTTTGGCATCTGATGTCTTTCTTCCATAGAGTAGGACCATGTCATCTCATCTAATAAATGTACTCTTAGTGACTGTAGAGTATCTACATGGAGTATCAGACTCCATGCTAAATAGAACAAAAAACCCAAATCTCACCTAGAAACTAACTCATAGCCCACAGGGTAGACAGACACATCAATATCATAAAACAATATGATCCTTGCTGCTACATAACTCTCTGAGGATTAACAATTTAAAGGTCAGCTGGCAGGAAGTATTTATCACTGCTTGATGAGATATTGGACCACTCCAAGGAGAAACCATGTGAGATTAGGTCCTCATGTTTGACAGAAGCCATTTAAAGAAAGGAGGTAGTAAGAACTTTTAAGGAATGAAAAGAATCCACTCAGAGAAAAAGTAAGATCACAAGCAACCATCTTAACATGCTGTCTGAGGCAGAAGGAATTTGGTGGAATTATAATATCATGGTGAGCTAATGACTTGTAAGATTTGAAGCCAGGAATTGAAATTGAAGGCACATTTTAAGAAGATTTTTATCCATATCCATATTATATTCTTTTCAATCAAAGATGTAGAATCTGATGTGAATGTAAGAGAAATAACATATGAATTTATTTGGGGCCCGCTGAGTTACAGCTTCCATAGGATGATACTATTAAAGAATATGTTGGTTGTGAATAAGGGATCACCACTCTAACTGATTGCTCTTACATAATGCTACAACAGAGGTATCACATCAAGGCTCAGGCCCACAATGCTGTAGCCCCTGAAGAACTTGGAAACTGTATGTTCACAGTTACAATTTACTGCAGCAAGTATGTAGAAGTCTCATTCCAGGAAAGAAAACAGACTTATAGAACCAAGCTAAAGATAATGTAGTGTAGACTTCCAGGTGATCCCTTCCAGGACACCTGCAAAGGACGTTCTTCATTCTTCAGCAATGATATACTAGCTGTGTAATAATACGTGCAAAATGTGTCAACCAGGGGAATTCATTCACCTAAGCCTCGGTACCTAGGTCTTTTACTGAGGCTCAGTCAGGCATGTTGAGCAACGCTTGAGTAACTGACTGTACCTTTTCTAAAGGCATCACCCCTCTAGATCAAGAACAAGGGTTGGCAATAAAACATGTTAATACTGTAAGTTATCTAGTAAAACTGGAACCATGTGGCCCTCCCTATATGTTGCATATGCTAAAATAAAAAGAAGAAACACTCATAGCCCCGCGCAAGCACAGCAACCTAAAGATTTGGCAGTGATATTTAAGAGTCAGACATGAGCCAATTCTATAATTGAGCTTTTTGGGGGGTCGGGGGTGCAGAATATGAGCAATGCAGACTCCTGAGTTAAGTCTTCCTGCAGAGACACTAACTGTCATCTGCTGTTTGGCATGGCCAGTGGAATGTGTGTGTTTCCATTGCAAGTTCCTTGAGACAAGAATTTTATTCTGTTTATCTAAGGTATCTGCAGTAATCCTTTACATGATGCCTTCTCCATAGCTGGTGTCAAATTGGACCGAAAAAGCGAACAGACACATGAAATGGTACCACGTGCATGGAAGATGGGTCTTACCACATGAGTCAGTCTAATCTAGAAACTCTTCCATAAAGGGGAGGAGGACCTCCCCTATCAGTAGACTTGGAAAGGGGCAAGGAGGGGATGAGGGAGGGAGAGTGGGATTGGGAAGGAATGAAGGAGGGGCTACAGCTGGGATACAAAGTAAATGACTTGTGATTAATATAAAATATATATATATATATATATGAAACTCTTCCATAGACATGCCCAGATGTTGGTGTCTGTAGGAGTTCTAAAGCCATTAAGTTATTCAAGATCAGCCACGACAACAGCTGTTACTATTTCGTGATAAATTCTAGCAATGAAACTTTGTTTTGAGGTTCTTCTCAGCTGACTAGGGACAGGCTAGTTGATATAAAATGTCTCTCGTGTTATCTAATGAAATTACTTTGGTTTTCAGGGAAGTGAAATAGTCTGTAAACACTGGATTTTGATTTAAACCACATTAGGATGTTTGACCTAAAACATTAGATACCACAATATAGAGAATGTGGTAGAGATATTGGCATGGCTTTAAGTGTTATTCATCTGAGTTAGCAACAGGATTCAGAGACCAGTTGAAGGCAGATGGGTTTGAATGAAATGAATGGAGTGGAATGAATCATTGAAGTGTAACCTCCTAGGTAACACATAAATAAACAAAATGTCAGTATGGAAAGCTAAGCATTCTCTCATCAATAGCATAAAAAAATTTAAAAACAAACAAACAAAAAAACCCCGCCCCTTGAAGTCTATACCTTTCTCTCATTCTTCTTAGCTTTTACAGATCCTTAATTAGAAAGGGGGGGAGAGGCTTTCTGTTCTTAAAGGATGTCCTTCATTGAAAGTTTGGGTTTTTTGTTTTTGTTTTGTTTTGTTGCATTTGAAAGTTTCCCATTCTTTTGGCAAATTCCACCCAATTGATTATTACATATTTGCTCTGTCTCTGACTCACAACGTGGCACAGACTGTAGGTGGATCTACTGTAGGTAGATGCTGGGAGGTAGCACACACATTCCAGGTGCAAAGACTTGGCACGAGTGACTTTTGTCCTTGAGCTGAGCACCTGGTGCAAATTCTCTACCTATGCAACATCGCTCTCTCTTGCTACATGACAAACAGCAGTTATGGCCCCTCAAAAAAATGGCAGTGAGACACCCTTCCTCAGAAGAGGAGTCACTACTTGTTGATAGAGAGGAAAGGTAAGCAAAATCAGACCGGCCTTTAGCTTCAACTGTTCGGAGTCCAGGGCCTTTGTGTGACATTTCTGAAGGGTAAGCTTGCCTTCAATGTCAAATAACAGGCCAATTATTTTTGACCTGGCCATATTTTTAGTAATAAAGGAAGCAGGCCACATGTTGATCTTTTGTGTAGCCCACAGAAATGTCAAAAAAAAAAAGCCCATTAAGTTAGATTGGTTATTTCCTTCTTCCTTCATTTTTGGCAGCAAGATGTTATTTTTTAGTCTGAGTGTGGGAGACAATGTAAAAAATGATTGTTTGGTGTCTCAGGAGTTGAAGGAGCTCATCTGATTATTAATTGTTTCTGAAAATTAGTTTTTGTTAATAGAAGAAATAAGCTAAGTAAGCAATGATATCTGTGCAACCATCCAAATGAGCATTTTACATTAGAAATCCATGACATGGCTGTCACAATTGTCTGATCATTTTCCACGATGGCTATTACTAGGAAAAAGAGAAAGTAGGCAATAGGCTGAGGAAAAGATGGGGACCAGACCAAAGTTAACAGGGTTGGGGTCTCTGGACCATGACCGGTTTTCCTAGGAGGCCTGGCACATGGCACTGTGGCTCTCTGTGCTATAAATGCCTGAGGCAAGATGCTGAGAAATTAAATTTTGAACAGTTCCAGCTAAAGAAAAACCTGGGAGTATGCAGTGAAAAGAAGAGAATATGCAACTGTAATTTATTTTTATCATATGAGCAGAAGTTTACTTAACAGAGAAACTGAAGATTATTGAGTGCAGAAGCAGAAATTAGAAAGCTGATCAGATCAAGTACCACAGAAAGAGGCTGGAGTGGGTTACCCACAGTGCGGAGCAGCACAGTGGTCTTGGCATTGTGGGTTTTTAAAAAATCAGGCAAGGGGAATCTTTCAGAATTTTTATGAATTAAATTGTTCTTTGGCAATTTTATTCATGTCTATAATGCACTCGCGTTGCTGTCACCCCCACCCTACAGTACTCATGTGTGAAATTTTAAAATAAATGAAATAAAATATATACATTTAAAGAAATTTTTATCGAACATGTCCTCATCAAGGAAGGAAGGTAAGGAAAAAATGTAGGAAGGGGAAAAAGTAATAGAAGAGGAAGTTAGAAAAAGAGAAGAAAAGCAGGAAAGAGAAAGGGGAGAGAGAAGAAAAGAAAGAGGTGTGACCCTTCAGCACATATGCTTCTTTACTAAGTGTAACATTGATTATTTAATTTTTTAAAAGATGGATTTATTCATTATGGATACAGTGTTCTGCCTGCATGTACACCTGCACGACAGAAGACAGATCCAGCTCTCATTATAGATGGTTGTGAGCCACCATGTGGTTGCTGGGAATTGAACTCATGACCTTCAGAAGAGCAGCCAGTGCTCTTAACCTCTGAGCCATCTCTCCAGCCCTATTTAATATTTTTTAAAGTTTAATTTATTTTTACCGTCTCCCTGATTGTCTTATATGTGAAGACAATATATTTAAGTCATACTCGTGTGGCCTCTCCCTTCCCGCTCCTCCTGAAGCTCCTCCTCTTCCTCTTTCTCATCTTCCCTGTCTCCATAACCTACAGAGTTCAATTAGTGGACTGCCCATGCGCATGCGGGCGAGGGCTGTCCACTAGCGGCACATGGCTGACTCACCATGGGTGATGTTGCAAGGCAACTTACATTCCCTTTCTCTGTAGCCATCACCTGCCCAAAACACCTCACCCCAAAACAAAAAACAACAAAAAACAACAAAAGCAATACTTTTAAAACTATAGCTACATTTAAAATAAGAAAATTGTACATTCAGAACAAACATAGTATTTATTAATAAAATACGCCATGGCTGATACGCATAAATTTAAACGTCCATTTTGAATGCTGCAAAAATAGGTCAAAGCATGGCACCCATTCATGGAACTTAACGTGGTTCCTGTGTAGCCTCAGGTTGTAGCTCTCCTCAGCTGCTAAGGGATGAGGTCCTGACTTTGATACCTCTTTCAAACCATATGAATTTCTTTCCCTTCATCCAGAGTCATGGAAAACATAATTGCTGTTACCACTCGTAAAATGCCCCCATGATGTTCTCCGGACTGGCTCACGCTTCTGCAGGAGCACACAGGTTGTTGACCTAAGAACACACCGTTGCCTGAGCCAGGGTTATCTCATCTTTCAAAACGTCGAGGGCAGAACTGCAGTTGCTGCAAGCTGTCCTGACCGGTGGACAGACGACAGTTCAATGTGAATGGGTTCAGTCCCGGGGGCCGGAAATGCAGCTTCCTGACTCAGTGCTGACGGTTGGCAAACGCTTTCCTGGAAAAGAAACCTTTTCCTCTGCTAATGAACATCTGGCAGGAGTCTGGCGTGGTCAGCTGCTGAAGACTTCGAATGCAGAGCAGCTTTCCTCAGAAGGTCCCTACACCTGATTAGCCAACATTTTGTGAATAGTTTCCTCCTTTGCCCTCCTTCAGCAGATCCGCATGGCTCATTTGAATGTGGGGGGAGATTAGGAACCTAATTTTGCTGGTAGACAAATGGAGATTTCGAGATGCAGGGGAATTCAAGAATAGTTAGAAACAAAACCACTCAGTCTCTATGTGGGTTCCTAGTAAGGGGAACAGGGGCTGGCTCTGATGTGAACTCAGTGGCCAGGTCTTTGATCACCTCCTCCTGTGGGGGGTTGGGAAGGCAGCCTTACCAAGCCACAGAGGAAGACAGTGCAGTCAGTCCTGATGAGACCTGATAAGCTAGGGTCAGAGGGAGGGGGAGAAGGACCTCCCCTAACAGTGGACTGGGGGAAAGAACATTGGGGTATAAGAGGAAGGGAAGATGGGACTGGGAGACCAGGGCGGGGCCTACACCTGGGATACAAAGTAAATAAATTGTAATTAAAAAAATAAAAACTAAGAAGTATTTGAGACCTTGTTCTAGTTGAAGGCCCATGCACTATTTGAAGTATTTTTCTTGTGCTGATCTATTTAATATCAACAACAGCCCTCAGGAAGACAAAAAATGTCAGCAGTCCAGTTGGTGTAAGGACACAGGCAGAAACGAGCACAGCTGGGTTTATTTTAAGGGATGAACACTCTTTTTTTTGTTGTTGTTTTGTTTTGTTTTTCTAGACAGGGTCTCTTGGCCATCCTGGACTCACTTTGTAGAGGAGGCTGGCCTCGAACTCACAGAAATCCACCTGCCTCTGACTCCCAGAGTGCTGGGATTATAGGCCCGTGCCACCATGCCTGGCTGAAGCCTACGCTCTTGCCTCCTGCTAATAAGATTTTAATGTGGCATCAAGTGAGGTATGAAAAACCAGGAGCTGAGAGTGTGGGTGACAGGAAAAACAAAAACAAAACAAAACAAAAAAACCTACTGGTATATATAGCATCTATCTACTAGTAGGTGTTTTTCTTATCTTTTCAGATTTGGGGGATGCACCCTTGTTAGTCTCAGCAAAAGGAGACAGAAAAACAGATAGAATAGGTGGCTTGGGAAGCTGGGGCTGGTGACTATCTGAAAGCTGTTGGAGAGGACACCCTTGTGGAAGGAGACGACATTTACACATCGCTTGCATAAGCTGCCTCCAGGCCATCACTACTTCCAAATGTAACATGTAAATGTAAATGTAACATGTAATGTAATGTAACATGTAATGGCACCCTTGATCCGAGAAAGCAATTGGTCATGATATTTTCCAAAGCTTTTAGGCTGCAATAAAATATTACTCTAAGAAAATTCTTTTAGATTGTCCAACAGTGTTTTTAGAAGTGCTATTAAATAGTGTGATATTTAACTTGAAATTGTATAGTAAGCATCCCTGAACATGCGTGCAAACCATCTATTCAGAATAAAACATGAAGCATCAGTGAAGAGCCATGCCATTCCACTGGACACAGAGGAAGTTTTCAGCAGCCAAATTTTCAGCCCGGGAACAATGACCAATGATAAACACATTGGTGGATGGATTTAAATCTGCTTTTAGATAACAACTCAAAAGGCGGTAGGAAGTAAGGAGACTAACAGCAGGTCATTTTCAAAGCACCACTTGTCAGGGTTGACTCATGGAATCGGGATTTGGGAATGCATTCCCTGTGGCCAGCCAACGAACACAAGGTAGGGATAAGGAAATTATCACAGCACACAAACCTGCTGGTCACGAGTGATGTGCTGGAAATAATGCTTGACCTGTCCCAGTCTGTCCAGGAATAGTAACGGTGAGTAATAGGGAGGTTCTTTGGCATGAAGCAACCCAAAGGAAATTGGTCCTCATTACCCAAGGCCATATGGGTTACTGCCAAGGTAAAAGCATGTGACTAGCACATATGGTGGCCTCCATACTGAGAATCCCATCTCCTTCACCTTTCCTTGTGTTATTAATAGAGATCTACCTCTTCTCTAAGACCCCAGTTATGTGAGAGATGCTATCTCCATCCTGGCTCTGGAGATGGGCACAGGCTGGACCAAGTCATCAAGGTTCATTCTCTCTTTATTAAAATATTTGGTTAGGCTAGAGAAATGTCACAATGGTTAAGAACACATACATGTTCTTCCAGGGGACCCTAAATTCAAATCCCAGAACCCATGTTAACCATTACAAAACTGTATAACTCTAACTCCAGAGGTTCTAACACCTCTGGCCTCTGCAGACACCTGCACTTGTGTGCACCTGCCTACACACAGGCAAAGGCACAGACACACAAAAGTAAAAATAAAATAAACTTTGTGCAAGGGTGAATTGGGATGTACAAGGACGCATTCTGAATGGAAGGGACCATATTAATGCGCTCATTCTCTCTATCTCTGTGTCTCTTTCTCTCCCTGGCGAGGCAGACAACCGCCATAGAGCCAGTTACCTGAAGTAACTTAAAATATGGTGTGTATCCCATGACTCTGTCATAGGGAAATAAATGAGGTCCCGTGGACATCTGTCTAGTTCGGCAGTTCTCAATCTGTGGGGTGGCATTGTACATCAGATATCCTCCATGTCAGATTTTACATTTCTGCTCATACCAGTAGCAAAATTACAGTCATGAAGTAGCCACAAAATAATGTTATCGTTGGGGGTCATCGCAACATAAGGAACTGTATTAAAGGGTCATGGCATTAGGTTGAGAGACACTGGCCTAGAGTTGATGATAGAAAGGGGTGAAGCAGCTTAGCTAAAGGAACACTGTATTTGGAATGAGAGAATGTAGCTTTGAGCCTCCTGTGCTCCTGACCTTCTCTGTGTCTTTGGGACAGTCATTAGCCATCCTAAGCCTTAGATAATCCTTGTGGGAAAGGCTCTTCAATATACGTTTGTTACAGGGTTGGGAAAGGCTATTAAACATGCTTTCATTATGGGGTTTTGGTAATAATCAATAAGCAAGCATGCTTTCCATATCAGGTTTTCTGAGTTCTGCAGCTTAAAAAAAATAGGCAAAACAACTTAAATGAGAAAATATTAATTTTTGCTTATGATTTCAGGAGCTATCAGTCTATCATGGCAGGGAAGGCATAACAGCTGAGGTAGCCAGCGGTGGCAGCAGTACAATCTTTTCTTAGCTTTGATAAGGTGTTTTTTTTTTAATAGTCACAGATTCTTTAATACTTCTTCAGCTGACCAGTATCTATGTCCCTGTGTTTACATATCACCTCCAAGGTCTATCTCACACAATCCATTTTGGGTAGCCACAGATCCAAACGCTTCACCCTCTCCTCACATAGCAACATCACCATTTGAAAACCAAGTGGACAAACGTATCAGCTGAGACACTTCACACTGAACCGTATATACCTTGTGTGAGCAGCAAGGGGCTATCAGAGATACAGTGCCAATGTCATCTTTGAACACTTGATGCTATTTTTGAAATGCCAGCCTTAAACTGTGCCTGCTTGAAAAATGATATTTAAGTATAAAGTGACAGCGTTAAAAGTGGCTGAAATATTTATAAACCCAGTTTTCAACTGTGCTGAGAATATTTTTGACAGGTGAGTCTCAAGGGACTCTTTCAAGGGACAAGTTCAGAGGCCCATGAAGAAGACTTTTAATTGGGGGTACTTAGCTTTACCTGAATGCTAAATTCTTAAAGTTTGGGGGAACAGTAAGAATTTGAAGAACAACAGCTTTTGCGTAATTCTTCTACAGTTTTACTTTCTGAATATGTTTTTTCCGGCCCTGAATCTCAGCTCCATGAAAATAAAAGTCTATCTGTTATCCATGAGGAGTGCTCAGAATGAAACCATTGATCAACTTTGGATGTGATAAAGTTATAACCTAGTTCTGGTGGTTTCATTCACCGTCTGTTCCAGCCATGACGGCTCTTCCCCACATCTTCAGATGGGGCTGCAGAGCTATGCACATGCAGCTCTCCTGTCATAGACTGTTGAACACGGTAATTCTCATTCCTATTTGTCCCAATAGCTCCTAGCTTGCATCTTTCTATCTGCTTTCTAAGAAAGTAATGCCTTCTCAGCTTCCTCGGGTAGGCATGAGACATAATAAGTTCAGCAAACCATTGCATTCCACTTCCATGGCTTTGGGAGTAGAAATGTGACTGAGCTTAGAGAATTTAAGTAAGGTTTAGTTGACTACTGTGAACTAATTAAATCCGTTGGTCAGAATAGAGCTTTTCATTTTCCCATTATGTATGTGTGATATTGCATACTATTCTGTGGAATGTCCAGAAACTCCAATGTATTTTTTTTTTCTAAAAACTGAAAAGGGCAGTCTGATCATGTTCTTAAGAAGCTTAGTTAAAACTGGAGTCAACCATTCAAAGGTTGATTAATTGCTCATGAGTACGTAAGTCTGACAGCTCTTCTCTATAACTGTTACCTCATTTCACTCTATTAAAAAGACAAAACCAATCAGGATCACATCAGAAGAACTTGATTAAATCATTGCAATAATTCATGTCTGTAAGAACAGTGGTCATTAGTTTACACAGTTTTTCCTAGCCTTGATAAGTTGACGTTTTTAATGGTTATAGATTTTTTTTTATACTTCTCCAGTGTCTGTCTCTGTGCTTGCATCTGACTTTACACAAACTATTTCATGTGTGTGGTGCTTAATGACGTGTAGCGCTCAGCCACTGACTACCACACACTTTCTCCTTGATGCTCTTGAGAATTCACCATGAAAGAATTCTATATTTAAACCATGATGGCCTGAAATGGTGCTGCTAGAGAGACTGTGTGTACGTATTGCCCTGGCAATCCCCATGAGCCTGATATTCAAGTCTTCCACTCTGAGGACCACATCATCCGGCAGATATAAACCATCTGTGATGGCTCTTCTTGCTTGTCAACTTGATTACATCTGGAATTAACTAAAACTCAAATGGCTGGGCACAGCTGTGAGGGGAGTTTTCTTATATCATTTGAAGTGGGAAGACCCACTTCTAGACAGGATCTTTGAAGTGGGAACATCCACCTTTAATCCTAGCCACACCTTCTACTGGCAGCCTATAGAAAGGACACTGAAAAAGGAAGCTTGCTCTCTCTCTGACAGCTTGCTCTCACTCTCAATAGCAAGCCCAATCCTTCACTTGTGTTGGAGTCTACTTCTTTGGGACTCTAGAATATACTGAAAACCGTTAGTTGAGATGTTCAGCCTAGTGAACTGAACAACCACTGGATTCTTGGACTTTGATTTGGATACCAATTGTTGTACTAGATGAACCATAGCCTGTAAGGCCATTCTAATAAATCCTAGATAGATAGATAGATAGATAGATAGATAGATAGATAGATAGATATATAGATAGATAGATAGAGATAGACAGATATAAATAGATAGATATTATATAATACATATATAATCTGATGGTCTGGGTTCTGATATATACATTTGTGTGTGGTGTCATATGTATGTGTGTATCCAAACGAGAGATAGAATCCCGTTTTATAAGTTCTGATTCTGTAGATAACTCTGACTAATACACCATCTGTGTATATAAACACAGAATTCCTAATGTAACAAATAATACTTCATGCCAGAGTTTTCAGGGGTTAATTATATAGGATAGTAACAAAATTAATTGTCTTTATTGTTTATTGACCTACTTTAAGATTTTCCTTTCATAGTCTTCAACTACTCAGTACTTAGGTACATCTCTCTGAAACAGTTAAGATTCAATAAGGTTTTTTTTTTTTTCCTTTTACTATATTGGAGATAGTCAGTGGTACTTCCTGAACATGATGTGTCTCTTATCTGACCCCAACACAAAATGATTTTTTTTTTTTTTTTTTTTTTGCTATTCTCCAAGTCAGATTTTTAGCTCTTTAAATCCCAAAGAATTTATGACACTTAATAATGAGAACCTTAGCCAGGCGCGATGGTGTACAGCAATAAAGCCATCACTCTGTAGACTAAAGCTCAGCTTCTTAAACTGTGGGTGGTAACCCTATAGGGGTGATGTGACGGAACACAGAAGACACAAAACAAAAACAAAACCTGGTGCTAGTGAGAGAGTTCTGTATTGCAACAAAATGAAAAATGAAAAGCTCACTCCCATTGCACAACGTGGCTTCACTTCACTCCAGTCCTGGCTCTGAACACACAACACGTGCATTTTACACTAAATATAACAGTACCACACTGCACTAGCAAGCTTCTGGAAACACCTCAACTCAGACTCAAGACTTTGAAATGTTGTGAGTTGTGGTGCTTCTTTCTGTATATATGAACTTCCCAGCTATTATAGAAACTCGATGGCTTCATTATTTAAAAATACCAGCTTTTACTGTCCCCTCACTATTATTTCTTGGTGTGTTAAATAAATTAGGATATCTCTGTTTTTCATAACTGGTATTTGAATTGCTGACTTACATTAAAAAAGAAACATTATTTCACCCAGTAAATTTTGTTTTTGGATGGAGTCGGGCTGAAAGTGTAATATCTGAAATGACCATAAACACACTTCTTCCCTTCTGGACGACAAATTCACGGGAAGAAGCAACAGGAGAAGTGTTGGTAACAGAAGCAAAACACTGATCAGTTCTCCAGAACACTGAAGATGCTTTCTATCCTACAGAACCAAATATTCAGCCATGATTTAATTCTTTGTGAAAGAGTAAACAAGCACACCTTCTTTGCATGTAAATTTGCTTGAATCTGTAATGAGTGGTAACATAGAGACCAAAGGATTCTTTTTAAATAAATTCCTTCATGATTTATTATCAGAAAAAAAATTAACTCCTATGCTTAAATTTTACATACTGGGGGAGAGGGGAGGTCATATAAGAATTTCTTGAGCAAAGGCCAAGAGTTGGGGAAAGGTTAAGAACAAAGGTCTAGATAAGACTGGAGAAATGGCTCAACAGTTAGGAGCAGAGGCTGCTATTGCAGAGGGCCAGGGTTCTATTTCCTGCATCTACATTGTGGCTCACAAATGTAAGTCCTGACCCAGGGCATCCAATGCACTTGTCCAGCCCCTGAGGACACCAGGGGCTGGACAACACCTGTTGCACAGACAAACATACAGATAAAATACCCATATACATACAATTGATAAATTAATTTTTAAAAGGCCTACAACTAGGGCAGATAGTTTGAGAAAAAACTCAAGGTTGGCCTAGCTACATGTCAAGACCATATCCCAGTAAAATGAAACAAACATTTGAATGAATAAAGAAATAGCGATAACCTTTGTAAGCCCTTTACCAATGTGGTTTTTAAGCTCAAGTTGAAGTTTCATCCAGTTAGGATCAGGTGACAGGAAACCTTAGCTATTTAGAGAAAAGATACTTTGTTAAACAGCGTCACCGTTGCATAAGTGTCCACGGCAATAGGAGCATAAGTTCCCTTCTCGGTCTGTTTTTAGAAAACTAATACTCCAAGGAAGGAACACTGATTTATTGCCTCACACCATCCCAAACTTGAGGTAATTTGACTTAGGATGATTAACTGATAAATTTAGTTCTTCTCTAATAACCACAGGGAAAAAGTCTTTCTTTCATGACCTCCAAAGTAGCTCATCTTAATAGCATGCTTAATGTAAATGTGGTCATTATTAATAAAGTTTTATCATTAAGAGAAGACATAAATTCCCAAACAAATAATTTCCCCCCAGTGTTTCCATTCTGACCAGCCTGGATATGCTTATTAAATAACCACCGTGAAAATACATCCCACAAGGGATGTTCTTAGAACAAGAGACCCTGTCTTCATCCTAGTGGTACCTAAGAAACCTGAGCAGAATCTTTGGAAGTCCTAACTCAGCCCTGAACAACATGGTAAGTTAAAATCAGGATCCTTATTACTAAAAGATACACTTTCAAAGTAGCCTCTCAAAACAGCCTCACTGAACTGAATTCTGAACTCCAACAAGAACTGTTTATTTGGGGATAGAAAAACTGTTAATGTGTATTTGGGGAAACATCTTCCATGACAGATACTCAGGTGATTATTGCCAACTCTAGAATTTCCACACTTCGATAGGAAAAGAAGCTTACTGAGATGTGGAACATGCTGACTTTAGAAGTCTTTTATGCCTTTTAAAGGGAAATTAAGCAACCATTCTAGAGCAGACTAAGCCTTCTCCAGACCCCATGTCCCTCCCCATTAACAGTTCATGAGTATTTTTCTTGCAGAGTACAGTTGCACCTGTGGGAATAAATACTCAGTGTTATTTCAACTTTTATCAATTATCCTAGCAAAGGAAAATTTATGCTAAAATTGAAGCCTGCGAAACAGATGCTGAGATTCACAGCCAGACATTAGGTGGAGGGTGGAGAGTCTTACCGAAGAGCAGGGGAAAGGACAGAAGGACCAGGAGGAGATAAGAACTCCAGGAGAGCAACTGAGCAACTAACCTGAGCCCTGGGGAGCTTGTGAAGAAAGACGGATGGACTGGGCCTAGGCCCCCACACATATGTAACAGAGGGGCAGCTTAGTCTCCTAGAAAGGGGAGCGAAGACTGTCTCTGCTTGGACTCTGTTGCAGGCTTTCTGATCACGCCTCCCTGGTGGAGCTGCCTCACCAGACCACAAGGGAAGTGGATGTGTTCAGTCCTGATGCAACTTAATGAGCTGGCGTGGGTAGATAGGGGGAGTTCCTCTACTCTGAGAAATAGGGGAGGGGGGAGGGGGACGGAGAATGAGACTAGGAGGAGAGGAAGGAGGGGCCTACAATCAGGATGTAAAGTAAATAAACAAACTTACAAGTAAAATAAAATTGAGGCCTGCAATTTAGTGGTCTTCATCTGGAAACAAAACAGAAATTATGACTTGTTTGAATGAGCTTCTTTTGTTGGTATTAGTATGAGCAAAAGAAAATCTATAGTTAGGCTCAGGAAAAAGAAATATTACCGTGCTGAATTTTTCAATCTGATATAAAATGACCTTTAAGGTTCCTGTAAGGACAGCCCCATGCTTACAAAATCAACTTTTTGTATAACTAAGATTTCACTTGCATGCCACCTAAATGTTAAGCAAACAGTCATTAAGCATTACTGTAGCTAAATATCCTAGACAAAACAATACAAAATCAAAATCACTGCTTGCCCCAAAAAGTCATTCTTCCCATCAAGTAGCCCATAATATTCAGGGACTGGTAACAGGAAATAGTTAATACATTAAGTGCATTAGAAGGTCTTTATATCTTCTTGGTCCAGTATCATGATAGATAGATAGATAGATAGATAGATAGATAGATAGATAGATAGATAGATAGATAGAT
>NW_026593286.1:9324002-9368833 GCF_907164565.1 Psammomys obesus
GATAGATAGATAGATAGATAGATAGATAGATAGATAGATAGATAGATGGATGGATAGATAGACAGATACAGAAATAGATGTTCGAGACTATTGATCTATATGTTGATTAATTTTTGAGAATTTCATACATACTTCGAATGTATTTAACCCCAATTCCTCACCTTACCACACCTCAGCCCTCCCACCCCTTCCCACTTAACTTTGTGATTTCTTCTTTTATGTTTTTTTCTTTCCCTATCAAGTCCAGTTCATATTGCCCAGCTAGTGTTGAGACTGGGTTTTGCTCTGACGCATGGTCATCCAACCGGGGGGTCAGACCATCATTAAAGAAAATTGACTTTCTCTCTCCCAACATCTGTCAAATGTCATAGCTCCTCAGCTAGTAGTATGATTATATATTACCCTTTCCTGCCCTGTGTCGGGACTTTGGTGAGAGCCTGTGCAGGTCTTGTGGCTGCTGTCACAACTTGAGTTCTAATTTGGGACTGCCCTGTTGTGCCAGGGAAACCCTGCTTCCCTGAATTTACCCTCCAACTCTGGCTCTTACCATCTTTCTACCCCCTCTTCTACAGGTCCTGGACTGACAAGAAGCAAGGCACCTCCAGGACTCAAGCACACTAGAATTAAGACAGCCAAGCTAGGTGGAGAAGAGGCTTTTTTTTCTTTTTTTTAGAAAATAGGTTTTTTTCATACCACATATTCTGAATAGTTTCCCTCCCCTACTCCTCTCAGCTGTTTCCCACCTCCCCTCCCACCAGATCCACACCCTCTCTGTCTGTAGAAAACAAACAGGCATCTAAGGAATGATAGTAAAATGAAACAAGATAAAAAGAAAAACAAATCAGGACAGGACAAGACAAACAGAAGAAAGAGAGCCAAAGAAATAAGCATGAGAAACACAAATAAACTCAGACACACATGTATGTTTCCATATACAGGAATCCACTAGGGAGGGAGGATGGAAGGAAGGAATGAAGGAACGAAGGAAGGAATGGATAGAGGAAGGGAAAGAAAAAGAAAAAATATGACTTGTCACAACATTATGTGACAAAGAGCCTGCAAAGATGGTACCCAGTTCATTTTATGATGCCCATCTACAACTGGTCATGGGGCCTGCCCATAAGAATGGCTTGTTTCCCCCAGGGAGACTCCCTTGGAAAGAACCGAGGTGTGTGTTTGTATTTGTTTGTTTTTTATAAGTGATTATTAATTGGAGCTAGCTTCAGGGTTAGGAATGGGGGCACATTTCTACTTTTCCTTCTAGCTCTGTGACCCCATCTGGTACAGACCTGTGCAGGCCGTGTGAATGCTGCCTCCACCCCTGAGCTTCTGTGTGTACTTCTGTGTTTAGAAGACCTCATTTCTTTGGTTTCCTTCATCCCCTTTGACTCTTGTACTCTTTCCACTACTTCTTTCACAAGGTTCACTGAATGGTAAGGGGAGGGAGTTGATGGAGACTGATGGAATTGTCTATATTGTCTCTGTATTTGTTCCCATCTGCTGCAGGAAAAGCCTCTCTGATGACAGCTGAGCAAGGCACTGAGTTATGACTATAGCAATTGCTATGTTTCTTTTACAGAACAGTAGTATTTGGTTTTACCCTGTCTCTGGCCTATCTAGTATCATGTTGTTGGCAATGTCAGGTATGGAACAAATCAGATCTTAACTGGGCACTCAACAAGCTTGGTGACACTATTGTACTTATCTTGAAAGCAGATCGCTCTTGTAAATCAAAGTTTTGTAGCTGGTGTTTACCTTTCTTTCTCCTATGGTAGTCTGCATCGTATGTCCCTCAGAGGTGAAGGCTTGGGATAGGCACTTGTTCAACTTCTCCGTGTTCAATGAGTTCTGTGAGTGTTGTTTTCAGCATTAGGACCTTACTGTCAGTTTATGGACAGCAACCAATTGTTTTGAGCAACCAAAAGTCTGGATTGTTTGGAAGTTCTCATGAAACTTTGGCCAACAACTCAATTAGATATAGCCCATTCGGTACTGGAAGCTTTATTTGGTGATAAGAGATGTCCAGCTGGGGCCCTATCTCTATTATTTGGCCATAACATTTAGGTTGGTTTCATTATGTATATACTTTAAGCAGATTATACAGGATTAAGTTTTCATATGGCCCCTTAAATGGCCCCTTTTTATATTCCCTCACTTTCTCCCTCTTCTGTACCCCTCCCTATTTTGTCTTGTCTTCCCATTTCAATCTCACCCCCATCCCCATAGTCTATCCATAACTACCCTATTTCCCCTCCCTGGGGAGACTCATCCCTCCCCTAGAGTCCCTTATTTTCTACCTAACTTCTGTGTTTCTTTGGATTGTAGCTGTTTTTATCAATGACTTAACAGCTACTATACACATATAAGTGAATAAAAACTATATCTGTCTTTCGGGGTCT
Source organism: Psammomys obesus (assembly GCF_907164565.1). Lineage (NCBI taxonomy): Eukaryota > Metazoa > Chordata > Mammalia > Rodentia > Muridae > Psammomys > Psammomys obesus. The sequence goes on from NW_026593286.1 coordinate 9,326,402, forward strand.
GGGTTACCTCACTCATCATGATTTTTTTCTAGTTGCTTTCATTTACCTATGAATTTCATGATTACATTTTATTAGCAGCTGAGTTATATTCCATTATGCTAATATACCACATTTTCCTTATCTGTTCATTCATTGACAAACATGTAAGTTGTTTATCTTATTTCTAGCTATTATAAATCAAGCAGCAATGAATATGGCTGAGCAAGTGTCTCTGTGGCAGAATGAAATATCCTTTGGGTATGTGCCCAAGAGTAGTATAACTGGATATTGATGTGGATTGATTCCCAGCTTTTTGGGGAAATGTCACACTGGTATCCACAGTGGCTGTACAAGTTTACACTCCCAACAGCAATGGAGGAGTGATCCCCTTACTCAACATCCTTGACTGAGCTGTCATTGCCTGAGTGGTCCTCTTACTCGACATCCAGCATGTCATTTTTTTAACTGAGCTTGGCCATGCTGACTGCCGTAAGATGAAATCTCAAAGTAGTTTTGATTTCTGTTTTTCTAATGACTAAGAATATTGAACATTTCTTTAAGTGTTTCTCAGCCACTTGGGTTTTCTCTTATTGAGAATTCTTGTTTTTATCTGTAAGCAATTTTTTAGTTGGGTTAATTTTTTTCTTTGATGTTCAGTTTCTGAGTTCTTTGTGTGTTTTAGATATCAGCTCTCTATCAGGTGGTAAAAATCCTTTCTCATTATGTAGCCTAGCACTTTGTCCAAATGATGGTATCCTCTGTCATGTAGAAGCTTTTCCATTTCATAAGGCCCCATTTATTAATGAGTTCAGGACTATTCCCCCACTTTCTTTTCCATAAGATTTACTTATATGGGGTATATTTGCTTTCATGTTAAGGTCTTTGATTGGTTTCAAGTTGAGTTTTGTGCAGAATGATAAGAATGGATCTATATGGATTCTTTTACATGGAACAGTACCAGTTGCTAAAGATGTCAGTTTCTCCATTGTGTTTTTCTGGCTTCTTTATAAAAAGTCAGGTGTCTGTTGGTATGTGGAGTTATGGCTGGATCTTCAATTCAATTCTGTCGATCAACATATCTGTTTTTGTGCCAGTACAATACTGTTTGTAGTACTATAGCTCTGTTGTACAATTTGAGATCAGGGATAGTGATCAGCAGTTCTTTCATCTTTCAGGAGTGTTTGGCTATCCTGGGTATTTCTGTGCTTTTTGGATATTTTTGTTCTTCCATATAATGCTGAAAATTATGCTTTGAAGTTTTGGGAAAAATTATGTTGGAATTTTGATGGGGATTGCATTGAGTTTCTAGATTACTTTTGGTAAGATGCCTATTTTTACTATATTAGTCCTACTAACCCATGATCATGGGAGAGTTTTCCCATATATTCTTCAATTTCTTCAATGTATTCAAGTTTTTATCATACGAATATTTTGCTTGCTTTATTAGAGTTATTCTAAGGTAGTTAATATCTTTTCCAAGGCTACTGTGAAAGATGTTGTCCCCCTTATTTCTTCTCCCATCTGTTTGTCATTTTTATGTAGGAAGGCTAGTGATCTTGTGTGATAATTTTGTATCCTACTACTTTTCTAAAAGTGTTGACCAGCTGTAAGAGTTTTCTGGTGGAATTTTTAGTCACTTACATATACTATCATATGATACAAAAATAAAAAGATATTTTGACTTCTTCCCTTCCTCTGTGTATCCTCTTGATTTCCTTCAGATGTATGAACATTCAACATATGTATATCGATAAATATAGTTCACCATATAAACAAACTGAGAGACAGAGGCTACATAATCATTCTATTAGATGCCTGTGACAAAATAAACACCACTTCATGATAAAAATGCTGGAGAGATTGGGGATACAGGGGACATACTTCAATATAATAAAGGTAGTTTACAGCAAGCTCATAGCCAACATCAACCTAACTGGAGACAAACTCAAAGCATTACCACTAAAATCAGGAACAAGACAAGGTTGCCCACTTTCTCCATGACTATTTAATATAGCACCTGAAATCCTGGCTAGAGACAAATGTTTTTTAACATCTCTGGTATTTGGCCTCTTGAGAAACACTCTAACAAACACATCTGCATTATGCTGAGATAATGTCTTCTATGCCCAAGTTGTTCAAGATGGTAGTCACCAGTCACATTTACTACTGAGAACTTGAAACATGGCCGGTTTTACTCAAGATTCATTTAGCTAATACTAACAATACAGAGTTGACATAACAGCTAATGAATGTATTTAGCTTGGATTTCAAGCAGATGCTTTGGCTACAAGGTCATATTAGTTATTCTAAAGCATATACAAACCAGACCTGCCAATTGTGAGTAGAGGCGATACAGGGAAATGCTTCTTTGGCAAACAATTTAGGCAGCAGGCAACTTTCAAATGTAATTAGAACAAGAAAGGTACATGCATCTAACTTTTCAACTAGAGATATGAAATATCTCTAGCTGAAGGCATACAAATAAGGCATTTCTAAATTTAGCTTTTAAATGAAGATGAGTCTGTCCTGCTAGCTATGGTGCTGTAAAAAGGCCCTCATTTTTATTTCAGTCTGGACAGAGAGTTCATGGAGAGTTCAGGCTATGGAGTCACTGTCAGGTGAACATTCCTCCCTGAGGTGGGACAGCTCATGCTGCAGCACGTGAAAAAGAAGAAGCTTGGCAGGTCACAGGAAGAGTTCTTGAGATGCTCTGACCTTCAGGACAGACTGTCTGCCTTTCCTAGTCATCCCACCATTCTTCGGAGCTGTGTGGATCTAATGGGCTCAGCACAGTGCTGTCCAGGGATATTTATTAGACCAAGAAAGCAATCCAGAATTTTTATTGCTTATTTCCCACAAAACATATCCAGGTTCACTGCACAGTGACCTGACCAGGCTTCAGTAGACAGAGTTTTCCCTGTCCTCAAGCATATCATACTTTTTAATGAGTTCTTTAATGCCTTGGGCGATTTTCTGTGTCTATGCAGTGAGAGTATAGTTTCCTACGATTTAGCCAAGCACTCTCAAAGGTTTATCCTCTTGTATAAATGGGAAAATTCGGAAGAGGTGAAGGTCAGGTGGAGAGCTTCCAGCCAGGAGAGAGTCTCCGTCCTGCCACTATCATTATGGCCATTTTCACCCCACCTGTGAGGGTTAACGTAAATGTGTCAGCTCTGCTGCTCTACTCCCAAAGGCCACAGATCAGAGGCACCATAGATATGCAGAGTTGATGTACTGAGAAGCAGTGGCCTAAAGATACCACACACACACACACACACACACACACACACACACACACACACACACTATCTAAAAGCAAAGGAGATGGAGTATATGGATTTGCCAAATATCTAGAACGTCATTACCATGTAACAATTTGAACTAAGATAAGAGACAAAATATCAAGCAGTCTAGATAAGACTAATGATCATCAGCATCCATTTCTTTCTGTAACTCAAGGGTTATCCTTCATTTCCTTCTGAAGTCTGGCCAAGTGACAAAGAAAGATGAGTGCCAGTAACATGTGTCCATAGCACTTGCAGCTCTACGGCCTTTCTTCTTTGCCTCAGTTACCATGAACCACCTGCTGAGGCTAAAAAGACATGTGACCCCATGGGGTCCTGAAAACCCGGAACAAATTTTCTCTAGGCAAGAAATATCTTTTGTGTGACCCTCCTGAAAATCAAGGGGATTTGTTATTTGTTTGTGCCAACATTGTCTTCCCTATTATAACTGAGAAACTAAATCAGTGGTTCTCAACCATCCTAATGCTGCAACCCTTCAGTACAGTTCCTCACGTTGTGATGGCTCCAAACCATAAAATTGTTTTGTCGCTATTCCATAACTGTAATTTTGCTATTATTATGAATCATAATATAAATATCTGATATTCTGAGTATTTGATATTTGACAGCAAAGGGTTGTGGCCCACAGGTTGAGAACTACAGAACTAAATGATACAGGGTTCCTGTCCTCTGTTTTCTTATAGCCCAGGAAAATTTTTTTACTGTATCTCAATGGCTGTAATAATGCTATGTTCAGCAAAAACATAATTTACATAAGCATTCACTTCCAAAGAAGTTGAAAAGATGATTTTCATAAGAAAGCATGTATAGAAACAAGTTAAGATCCAATCCACTAAGGTATTTATTCTCAATACTCAGTAATGATTTAAATCACATGGTTGAATTATCAATGACAAGGGCCTACACCCCTAAAGACTCTAGTTAGTACCGGGTAGGGCCTAGGCTTCAGAATTGTTCAGAGACCCTTAGTTTCAGACTCAATGATTCTGATGGTTTCCTTAAGCTCCTGAGACAAGTTTGCATGTGACTCTCAAAACTAAACACTAAGTCCAACACTCAGGTTATTTGCTAAGCAAAGAAAATGGAACTTCTATTTCTGGAAATGTATTGTACTTTAATCACGTCTTTAATGTTCTTCCCTGTGGGGATCAGTTTCATGTGTCATGAAGCTAGGCTACAGTTTAGCTTCTAGACTATTCAAACAGACACTAAAGTAGGTATCCCTGTGATAGTTCATATGGTATTACATATAATATTTCGTAGAAAGATAAAGACTATCATTTGCTGACTTGAAATGAGACAGATTATCCTGCACTCCAACAGGGCTTAGATAAACCAATACACCTTTACAGTAGAACTAAGACTTCCCTCACAGACAAAACAAAGAATTCCATCTGCAAACAGCAGCTTTCACTTTCAAGCTTGGGCACCCTCGGCCTTGTGGCCTTCTCCGGGGATTTCAGACTGCTCTGCCCATCCCAAAAAGTACATAACCCAGTTGCTTACAGCAAACTCCTTCATATACCTTCCTCACTCATTTTTTTCCTCAGTGAAGCTTGATCAATACATTGCTTCTCCCTCATTAGCTTGTAAACTGTGGAACATAGAAAACTGTCTTATTCATTATGATTTCCTGGTACCTAGCAACATGCTGGCCCCATAAGAGTCACCCATTAAGTACACACTGGATGAATAAAGAAATGAATAAATGGAAGAAACATCTGGCTGCTGAGGGAAAAGTATAGGTGAAAACTGAGAGGCAAGAGGGAAAAATAAATGCTATTAGAATTGACTTTAAGGCGTATCTCTCTCTCCCTCTCTCTCTCCTCTCGTACTTTCTCTCTCTCTCTGTATAAATAAATGATAGATGAAAGATAGATAGATGAAAAATAGATGGTAAATGAGTCTGAAAGATAGAGAGATGACAAATAGATGGTAGATGAGTCTATATCTGTAGCCTACTGAGCCTGCCCAATATTATCTGATCACGGAAGCTAAGCCAACTCGGCTCAATTAATACTTGGATAGGAAACTACATCTAATTTTTATCTTCTCCAACTAACATAACCTCTAAAAGGTGAAGTTCCCTGTGTTCAGCCCATCCATTATCTCCAGGGAGGCATAGATTAAGCATTGATTCTAAATTAATTGAGTGTGTGATTGCTTACTCATTTACCCAGTCGGGAAGTTCATCAATGTTCACCAGTGGATCCCAACAGCCAGCTGCATCTAGTACCAACTCAGAGCAAAAAGAGAAGCCATGTCTCCCCGTGGTGGGTCCAGGTTGAGAAGTGATGATTACCACCATAGCTGCAGGTCTCTCTGCATATGGCTGGGTCTTTAAGTGCTTTCTAAAACCCTTGGGGCTTATTCCAAAGACAAGGACTATCTGATAAGCACACTGACTTTTGTGAAAGCTAGATGCAGGTTTGCCGGATTTTTCTCTGACCTCATCTCTCCTCTATGAGGTTGTGCCAGAGCTCTGGGGAGAGGATTAAATAAATAAATAAATAAATAAATAAATAAATAAATAAATAAATAAATAAAAGTGTTCCATCATAAAAATCTCTGTGAAGCACAAGGAAACAGCTAAGATGCTCTGGAGCCACAAGGCAGCACAGTGGCAGTGCCAAAAGCCACTTGAGATGAAGCCGATTCTAAGAATAGACTATGAGGGCATGTCCTCTATCAGAAGAGGAAAATGAGAGGGCCAGGGAAGTTAGAAGCGGGACTGCTTGTCACAGCATGTGTGTCTGTCATAGAAGAAGCCATATGTCTGACAAATGAAAAGTGGTCCAGGGAAAATTCAATTTCTGGGGCAGTACTTCCCCCTCCTTTTTTTTTTTTTTCTTCTTTTTCTGGTACTTCAATCAAACTCGAGCCTTGTTTATGACAGGTGGGCACTCGACCACTGAGGATAACCCCAGCCTTCACTTTTCTTTTACTTTATACTTCTTTCGGGACAGGGTCTCACTAAGTTACCTAGGCTGGCCTTGAACACATGATTCTCCCACTTAAGCCTGCCAAGTTGCTGAGATTGCAAGCACATACTGCTATGCTTACCTGACAATCTGCCTTTCAGTGCAGACCTTCAGTTTGGCCACCACTGTACCATTAGTATCATGGCAGAGAATCACATAAGCACAACATAAGATTGTACAGAAAATCTCTCCAACTTAGCTGGACCCTCACGACCTCCCATCAGCACTTTGTGAGATCACTTGTGACCACCCCAAACCAAAATACTGTCAATATCCATCTCAGACCTCCAGTATTACAGCCACAGAAAATGGCCCCAAAGACCCCAGGTCATCAGGCTTTAGCTGGCCAGGACTTATTGCCACTGGCCTGAAAATCAAAACCAGACCATTCTTCTATTATATTCTACGATACATAAACAACCGCACAGAATATTAACATGAAAGAGGTCACCCTATAACCATGATAGTTAAGACAGAAAAACATCTCTGCTCTCCAGTCACATCTGAATGGAACATTAAACATGTCAAGATATACAGAGATGACTCAACACCTCCCTCTCCTGGCCAGTATGAGTGACAGCTGCTCCTTTGCCAATCACAACTTTAGTCTTGCTCTATAGCCGGTATAGCCGGCTTTCCCTAACCATAAAATGCTCCCTGCCACCATGATAACCAACTGACCCTCTGAAACTGTAATCCAATCCCTGATAAAATGCTTTATTTTATAAGTTGCTGTGGTCATGGTGTCTCCTCAGTAACAAGACAGATGGGAAAGGACCTGTATGGCCCAGTTGAAGGTATAAGAAAAAAGAGCTTCAGAGACAAAAGGTAAAAGCAAAGCCACGTAGGAACAGAAGTGTGGAGCATCTTAAGACAGCGGGTGAGACCCAATGAGTACTTCTGTGATGTATAAGCTAGTGGAGGATGCTATAACAAAACACTCACAGTAGGAGCTTAAACAACCAAAACTTACTTTTAAGAGATCTGGAAGTTTGAAGCCCAACATCCAGGTGCCTAAACATTTGATTTCTTCTGAGCTCACTCACTGACTCTTATTTCTTTCTCCCTGCTCTTCCTTTCTCGCTGCTCTCCCTGGCTAACAGATAGACTCCTCATTTTGTCTCATGTGGTCTTTTTTTTCTGAGCAGAAGTGACTAAGATCTCTTTCTCTGGTTTTCTTCTTTGGATGGTGGACTACAAGAACACTTGGCATGGCATGTCTAATGTCATTACATTTCCCAAAAAAATTGAGGGTTAAATTTACTCACAAATTATCTAGGCAAGTCACGGCATAGAATTTGTAACAACTATAACTTTGTGCTTAAAGAGAAGTCTTGCTTTCTGATGGATAGATATTTGTATATATTTTTTCTGTTTCTATTTTTTTCTTCATACTAGATCTAACAGCAAGACCCTGCAGATATTGAAAAGATAGCTAAACAGGCAGGCAATGCTAAAAGAAGAGATTTGCCTATGACCATACAATCCCAAATGTGACTGAGCTCATCTTAAAAGGGGGATTGATTACTGTTTCTAAACATTACCCCAAATGCTCGGGAAAGCAGCTGGTGCTCTTCTAAATTCAGGTCACCTGCTGGGTCTGAGGAAGTCTGAGCAGAGCATCGGAGGATGGAAGTCTCCATACTGCAGCATCAGCAGGGGCCCGCAGGGAAACAAAGGTGCCGCCCTTGTGCCCTTGGACAAAAGCTGGCAATTAGCATAAGCACCTTTCCCCAGGCACAGGTCAGCACTGATAGGAACCTTAAGAGATGGACATTCTCCAGGGAGAGGGGGAAGGTCAAACACACTTAGCATCAGTCAACTACACTGAAGGCCTCGAGCTAGGGAGTTTCTGTGTGTAGAAGCCCATTTCATTCCATTGTCATATTTCCATGTTACGGATAAGGTAACAAGCATTATTGACATGTTCACAGAGACTAGAACAATGAGTGGAGTCTGGTGTTATAACGAAGCCATATGCCAGGTGTTTCCCTGACCCACTAGGTCATAGTGTCTTCAGCCTTTGCATTGTGTTCGCTGTCCATTGTCCTCCCTCTTCATCAGGCTGCAGTACTGGGGAGTGGGCCATCATTCAGGATTTGCTTAAGGACAGCTCTGAGCTGAGCAAAAACCTCCCACCATGCACTGAATAAGCAACATATGAAGTCAAACCCTATGCAATTATTATAAGTCAAAATTTGTCAACATTTGTGATTGCATATGATTTACATTAATTGCTTATTCATCGTCATATCCCAAAGCACTCTAACTACTCATCTCCTTCTCACTGGAGAGTGTCGAATGCAGAGGCCTTTTGCCTCGGGCACACCTAGAAAATAAGTCTTATACTGCCTGGGGAAAGAAATCCAAAATTATCTTCCAGAAGCTGCCATCACCTTCCACACACAAGCTGGAAAGCAAGGAGAGCAGTTAAACAGAAATTCAGGCATTCTCCCTGCGATTGTTATTTCCATAATTAAAAATGATTATGTCCTAGAAATACCAGCAGTGTGGGTGGATGAAAAATAAGATACTAAACCAGAAGGAATACAAAAAAAGGAACCCTTCCGAGAAGGTCCTTAAACATGTATCGTAAAGCAAAGTCAGAAATGTTGATGGTCCATATACCAGAGAAGCTCACGCGATGCACATCTGCAGCCATTAATTCTGAGAGACACTGGATTCTTTCCTGGCTTCCAACAAATAAACAAGTTCTGGAGCATTCACCAATGTCTCCAGTATGTATGGAACACTACATATCAGAAACCCCTAGGGGATGTTTCCACCTTTAAATATTTTAAGTACTTTATCATCTTCTAATTTTTCCTCAAGTATTGGGAAGAAGGATCCTAGAAGCATTATGAAGTCATATTTAATTAATTTTATTTACATCTTATGTGTCTCCTTACCCACCAGTGAAATTATTCCCATTGATGTGGAGGCTGGAGAGCGGCCTCACCTGAGTTAGAAGCACAGTACTTTGCAAGGAGAAAAGGTAAAGGAGCTGGGGATGACTCAGAGTCAGGACCACCGGATTATTAAACTGAGCCAAACTGGTACTCACACCCCTAAACACATAAGAGCTCATAGGAATGGGAGCTCAAAACAGTCACTGCATTTCATTAACGCCTTTCATTCCCTATGGAAAAGGGACTTGGATTTGCAAACAATGTATTAATGATAAAGCTGGTACTGAACGGACAGATTCTTTCACAGGTCTTAAATCCATCAAATTCAAGTCACAAGGTCCACAAACACCAGGTAATACTAATTGAATGCTTACGCTATATCAAGACCTTTATGTGTATATTAGCTGATTTAATCTGAGCAAAGTTCCCATGTACTGTTATCAATTCTATTTTAAAGATTAGAAACTCAATTATAGCATGTTTGATGTCCCCAACATTTCAGTGCCAGGAAGCAGAAGTGCAGATTAGGAGAACAGGCCGTCTGAATCCAGAGCTCATGTTTCTAATCACAAAGAACTATGGCTTAAGTATAACCAGCTGTCAGAGCAGTCAATTCTTGCTGCAAACTATTAGGAAGGTTTGATCTCAAAAAGAAAAAAAAAACAAAAAACAACAACAACAACAAAAAACAGAGATTCTAGCCACCAGTGAGAAAGAGAGAAAGGACCTCTTCCAGAATACTAAGTGTTGTATGGTTTCTATTGCTGTGACAGAACACCATAACCAAAAAAGCAAGTTGGGGAAAAAAAGGTTTGGCTTACACTTTCACAGCACTGTTCATCATTGAAGGAAGTCAGGATAGAAACTCAAACAGGGCAAAAACCGGAAGCAGGAATTGATCCCACGACTTCCTCAGCCTGGTTTCCTTTTAGAACCCAGGACCACTGGCTCAGGGATGGCACCACCCACAATGGGCTAGGCTCTTGCTTTTTGATCACTTATTGAGAAAATGCCTTACAGCTGGATCTCATGGAGGCATTTCCTCAACTCAGGCTCCTCCCTCTCTGTTGACCCTAGCTTTTGTCAAGTTGATACAAAACCAGCCAGTTCACTAAGTGATTCTTACTCTTGAAAACCTTAAACTGCTCGCTTCCCCAACTGGATTACTGGTTATACCAGAAGAGGAGACGGTCTCTCTGCCTCCAAAGTTCCCACCTTAAAAGATGTCACTCTGTCAGAGGGGGACCATCCAGTATTTCTTCTTTTTGCTCTGTCAAGCAGACCCTTAGTTGCCTCTGTTGTCTGAAAGGAAGTGACAGTAGCTGGGCACCCTTGACACCAGCTTCTGAGTAGCAGATTTTTTTTAGTTTGGTCTCATATGTTTTTAAAAACAAATTTTACTTTATTTTTTATGGGCATTAGGGTTTTTTTTGTCTGCATATCTATGTGAGGGTGTTGGATGCCCTGAAAATGAAGGTACAGACAGTTGTGGGTTACCATGTTGGTAGTGGGAATTGAAACCTGGTCCCCTGGAAGAGCAGCTCTTGACTGCTGATCCATCTCTCCAGTCCCTAGTCTGGTGCTTCTGTTTTTGCCAACCAAACACTGGCTGACTTGACCATAAAGTTCACAGTTACGTAATGATAAACTAAAATACAATGTTTACATTCTCAAGCCACTGATGCTACAGAAGACTTCATTAACACACAAAACCACCCATGTTCTCTCTGGTAAAATAACGGTGTGAAGAGACTTTGTTCAGCATTGAAGTTTTCGGCACTGGTCATTGCAAAATAAATGTTACCACATGGCTCCCACAGGGGACCTTTAAAGAAATATTGAAGCTATCTATTATTTAACTTAATGGTCTCTGTCCTTAAGATAGATGAGAAAATGTCCCTGCAGAATGTCAGAATAATGAGATATGTCATTTGTCCCAGATCTGCCAGGATAATCCCGAGATTTAAACTGTACCACATTCTGAGCATTTGTATCCCTGCATAACCCTTATCTGTAAATCTGGAATTAAAAAAGAAAAATTACTCTGCACAGTGTCTGTTTGTCAAGAAAAGCATTAACTACAGAAAGATAAACACTGCCACCTGCTGAGAGGACAGAATAAATCAAAGCTTGTAAGTCCATAAACCTTGAAAACAACATCTTCCAGGCTACGTCAAAGGGACTCAATGTGTTCTTTGCTTTCCCTAATGATGCCTGACATGTGGGAGCAAACATTTGAGCAACACACCATATTCCCAGCCAAAGAGCATCAAAGGGGGCTTTGCCAAAAGCAATGAACCCAACGTTTCCTTACAGGCAAAGCAAGTGACTGTCCTTGCCGTTATTTCATCTGCCACTTCCACAGAATTTGCATTTCTTAAAGGTTCACAAATTATTCACAAACTAATTTAGTGCTTCCAGATAAGGGAAGAAAGAGAGCAGGGTGAAGAGAGATAAGGAAGGGAAACAAAGCCAAAATCATCCCCACTTCTGAACATATGTTACATATCTCTAGAGTCACCGTTCCTATTCCTTTCCTTTCAGTAAACATACTGACGTATGAGAAAGTCTTTTGAATATAAAATACCATGACCTTTTTACTTTTGTTGTTTATTTCATAGAGAATCTTAAAAGGTGGGAGGAAGCTGGAGTAATTCACAATTTTATTCAGTTTCTGTTCCTAGTGCCAGGGTGAAAATAAAATGGTAGCTTACAGATTGAATAACAGTAAGGCTGAGAGCTAAAATATACTGAGATCAGTTCTTATGATTTGGTGGCTAGAGGAAAAAAGAAAGAAAGAGAATGATTCCCCTGTTGGCAATAATGGTGCTTCTGAGAGCACATCAAATGATGCATCAAATGTAAAGGATAGGATGGATGAAACTATAGCCATCCCCCGTGACCATGCAATACTTGAACCATAGATTCAACCAAACATGGACCCAAACTGTTTTTGGAAACTGTATTTCTATGAGGAATATGTACCAAACCTTAACATCTAAACTGGCCTTCTCTTCACTACTTAGCACTTCTGGCTCAGTAGAGAATCCTGAAAGATAGTTCATAGTTACCTGGAGAAAATATGTACAAGAACAAGCCAGAAACACTCCAGCCTGGAGTGGGGAGGGGCTCAATGGCCCTCACTCCTGGCTGAGGGTCTGTTAGCCCGTTGGTGGCAGCTAAAGGAAGGAGAATCAGTTTTTTAAGGGTGCTTCTCCGTTACTGCTTTCCACTGGATGGCCCCATATCCCTAAATACATGGCCAGGAAAAATTGGACAATGTTTTGTTTTGTTTTAGGAAAACAAAGGAGGAGAAGGAGATGTGAAATTGGGAGGGGCAGATCTGAGATGAATTAGAGGGAGAAGGAGAAGATGAATATAATCAAAATATATTAACAGAAGGTCAATTATCCTAGGAATGTTAAATTTTGTTTGATTTAAAAATCTAAATATTGTATGAACCCCTGCACTCTACCCTAGCAGTGGACTTGGAAAGGGGCACTTGGAAAGAGGAGGAGATGAGAGAGGAAGGGTGGGATTAAGAGGGACTGAGGGAGGGGGCTACAGCTGGGATACAAAGTAAATATCCTGTGATTAACATAAAAAAATTTAAAAAATCTAAATATGTCTCCATAAGACACTATAAAGCATCAAAATAATTCAGATCTTTACTCTAAGTTCTGAAAAAATGTGGTGTTCTTTTCTCAAAAAAATGTATTTATATGAAGTAATTAAAATAATTAATTATACAAATAGTAACTAATATTCATCTCATGTGTATCATGTGACATATATTCACAATCATCAAAATAGAGTTATTATTATAAATTTTTAAAATAGCCTGACCTGAGAAGCAGGGAGAGAACCTCCCAGCCATGGAGGGTTCAAATCAGAATATATACCCAAACGCTTATGGCCATACCACTTTAGGTATGCCTGATCTCATCTGATCTCATACATAAGTGGAGCTGAGCCTGCTTAGTGCCTGGATTGGAGAATGTGTACCCAGGCAGCCTGACTATATCATTCACAGGAAATATTACAATACCATGCTACCTTTCTTTCAAGTACAAATAAAGTGGTTGTGCCATCACTTTCCATATCATCTTGATTACTTAGGCACTTATTTTTAAGAAAGAGTTTCTTCAGTCCTGGAATCCCAGGCCTATAATCCCAACTTCTCAAGCAGCTGAGGTTGAAAGACCACAAAGTCAAAGCCAGTCTGAGCTACAGAAGGAATTCAAGTGCAACGTGAGAAACTTGGCGAGACACAGTCTCAACAGTATAACAAAATAATACGGTCACATGACTGCCCTAGTTATCTTTCTGTTGCTGTAATAAAACAATGACCCAACCAATGTCAGGGAGGGGTCACGTCATAGTCTGTCGTTGAGGGATGTTAGGACGGGAACTCAAGGCAGAAGTGTGGAGCAGAAATCAACAGAGGAACCCTCTTTACTAGCTTGCTCCCTCCTGCTTGCTCAGCTACCTTCCTTATAGAACTGAGGGCCACCTGCCCAGGGAAGACCCAGAGCACAGTGAGCTAGACCCTTCTACACCAATTAACAATTAGGATGTCCCACAGACACGCCCATAGGACACTCCAATGGAGGCAATTCCTCATCTGGGCTTTTCCCTTCCCAGATGTGTCAAGCTGACAGTTAAAACTAACTGTAACACATGACTAAAGCCAACTAAGGGTCACAAGTATGTGTCTACTTATTTAGAGTCTTAAAAGTAGCTGCCACAGTGGAGAAAACAAAACAAAACAAACAAACAAACAAACAAACAAAAAACAGTAACTTCATTAAAGTGTTGGGGAAACAGGATAGGCATACAATAAATACAACTTTATCTTTATTGCTATGGTTAGGATCCAGAACATCTCCCAAAGTCCCCTGTGTTAAAGGCTTGGTTTCCAGCTTGCTGTTATAGGGAGGTGGTGAAAACCTAAAGAAATGGGGCCATAGGGAGGTTCCAAGTCAGTGGGGGAATGACCTCAAAAGGGACTGTTGGACCCCCTCAGTCAAAACTAACTCACTCTCTCTATCTGTCCCTCCGTTTTCCTCCCTTCTCACTGTCTCTTCTTCTCCTCCCTCCCCTTTCCTCTCCCTCTAGCTCTCTCCTTCTTGGCCTGGCCATGGGGTAAATGACTTTGCTGTCCCTTGAACTCCCTCATCTCCTTTACTACAAGCCCAGGAGTAACTGGACCAACCAGATCCGTACTGAAACTTCTAAAAGGCATGGACAAAAACAAACCTCTTTTAAGTCAATTTTCATTATCCTGGATATTTGATCATAGTGATGGAAAGTTAATTAAACTAAATGATGTAGACAATACACAAGAGTCAGCTCAGAAATCCATTGGAAATGTTAACAGTAAGGCCTGAAACCATAAAACTTCTCGAAGAATCATTAAGGGAATATATTGTGGCACTGGTCTCGATGATGGACATCTATTCTTTTTAACATATCCTTAGAGATGAACCTACCTACATGTATTCTATGCCACTTTCAATACAGAATACATTTGCTGGCAAGAACCATTTTATTCTTTGTGATCTTACTCTCCAAACATATAATGAAACACTATAGATAAGACATTTTGTCTAAAGATTTTATTGAGGAGAAACTGTAACATCAGCCTTTGAGCAGAATCTAGAAGATTCTAGAATCTAGAAGAAGTGCTATAAAGGCACTCTGACTTCATTTATCCATTTGCTGGTGCTACTGAAACACAAAACACAACAGAAACAATGAGTGGCATTTACCGCATACTACACCTGCGCCTGTCATCACCTCAGACAGCACCAAGAGAGGATGTAAGCTCATTGGCTTTCATGCTCATGTCTGTGAGGTGGAGGGCAGGGTGCCCCACAGGTGAGCTGCATGAAAAGGGGAAGCAGAGGAAACAGGCTCACTTGTTCTCTGGAGGTTCAAGTTACTGGTTACTGTTGCCAACAGGCCTGCCCTGCCGCAGGGCCCTCCATCAGCGCCATATCCTGCAGGAATTGTCCTTGCTGCCTGGGGAAGCAAATTGCATGATCATTTTCCCCTTATCTTATTTTTGTTACTCTTTTACGCTGGTTCTAACAGGCGGGCTTTCTCCTCGGCCACTGCTACTCAGCCATGCGTGAAATGTGAGGCTCACCTAAAGGTCACACAATTGCTGATAGCTGAGAAAACCCCCAATGCATATCCCTTCCCCCACATATTGATGTATTCAACAATACATCTCTACTGGGCTATAAAACCATCTGTGCAAAGTGATGGTTCTGACTTGTTTGGGGTATTGGTGTCCATTACCACCAGCTCAGCAATAACCATCAGACCCGTGGATGGCTGGAAAAGTACAGTGACCAGCGAGACAGGTTTCTAAATGGCTACCTTACCTAGAGCAACAGAATTAAAAGTCACAAAAGCTTACTGCCAGTGGCAGGACACACTCTTGTGAGCCCTAGTACAACAAAATGCCACCTGGCATAGTGGTTAACACCTCCAAAGCTAGCACTGGGGAGGCCACAGCAGGATTGCCCCAAGTCTAAGCTAGACTGCACTACATAGCAAGGGAAGGCCACCTGAAGATATATATCAAGACCCTGTCTCAAAACATTTTTTATAAACCCAACAATAACAAAAAATATCAATAATGATAGTCAAATGAAATTCCAAGATAAGCCAAGCACTCTGGAAAATGGAGCAGAGGTTGGGCGTGAACTCCTTTTAGCATCCTTTTAAAAAATCTAGTAGCCTTAAGGAGCAGTAGCACATGCCTGTGATCCCAGCACTCAGGGAACCAGAGGCAGGTGGATCTCTGTGAGTTCAAGGCCAGCCTGGTCTACAAAGCGAGTCTAGGACAGCCGAGGCTACACAGAGAAACCCTGTCTCTAATAACAAAAACAAAACAATCTTGTAGCCAATTTAAAACTAAAACCAGGTCTATGATGTTTATTTCTCCGATACCTGTAATGACTATATTTCCTTTATAGTTGAAAGCACATGAAAATATTTCATCAGTGTGTCCCTCGAGGACCTGGAGACACTGGCCACTCTGAACATCCCAGATTCTGGCTGTCTTATCAGAGCTGCCCGTCAGGAGACGGTTTCCTTGGGGATTGAAAGAGATCTGCAAAGAGACCACAACAGGTTGATATTTGGGTTAACAGCAGACTTCCATCAGCAAAACGAGAGCTGAGCACTCCTTTTCTCTCTGTCCTGGTATTTATTTTTAGAACAATTTCCTCCTGATGAGAAAAATATAGGGACTAATATCTAAAAATTCAAACCTAGATGCTAACGTTCAATCACATGCTCGCTCACATTTCTAACCGTAAAAAAAAATAACAAAGCACCTGTACACTTTGAGTAGTCTCCAACAGTTTCTTCCCAAAGAATCATGGTTCCCTGCTCACCCAAAGGAGAAGCAGAGCCAGGTTGTAGTGAAGGACAGAGCAAACTAGATCTATCACCTCTGCGGCACATTCTGTCACTAAAGGTTCATAGAGGCCCTTTCCGTCTGCCCCACAGAAAGAGCAGACACCCAGGACAGGGCTGCAAGAGGATGTTCATCCGTTGCACCCAAAATGCATCACTTTCAGATAATACGTTTGGATACTTCCCCTAGACCAGGCATTCTCCTTCAGTGTCTGAGTGGCACAGGGACCTGCTGCTGGCCCTTGCATTCCTCTGATAGGTCTGGTTACAGCCAGGTATGTTTATCATAAGACAATGATTTGAGCCACTTCCACTGGGACTGAAGACAGGAGGAGGACAGAGCTGTGCCTGTTTCCCATCCCTACCTCACCAGCGTCTGCAAAATGCCCAGCGTGGTGGAAGCTCTCAGAGGATTACTGATACCCATACTCCTCTGAGCCATCCTCATGAAGCTCACTGGGCCGCACATAAAACTAGAAGAAGACCGACTGGAAATAGGAAGGGGATCTACAGGAGAGGAGGACAAGAGTGGCCAGTGGGGATGAATATGATCACAATATGTTATACACGTGTGGAAAGCATTATAATAAATCCACTATTGTACACAGTGAATATGTCCTAATGTTTTAAGTGTTTGGTGAATGAATAAGTGAAGCACTAATTGTTTTAGCTCTGTACTCCTTATGAATATTGCCAGACAGTAAGTAATTTCATGAGCAATATATTCCAATTTTTTTATAATCACATGTTCACAAAAAGAACCATGCATTCATAGAGGGAAAATAACAAACATGATGGTAGCTACTTAGCCAGGCACTTGGGAACATGACCCAGGGTGCCCTTCCATGCCCTAATTTCCCATGCCCTCTTGCCACCCCTTTATCTCTCAGTCCATGAAGTGGTCAGTGGCACCCATTGCCATGAATACAAGCAATTACCAGCCACAGGGCAATGGCTACCGGCAACATGGGTAAAGAAGAAGGGATGGAAAAACACAGAGGCAGTGCTGGAATCTGGCTATGAATTTTCAGAGTTCTGAAGTAATTAAGCTATTATTCCATAAGGAAGAAGCAGACAATATCTCACTTATAAAACCAAGAATTTGGGCTGAGCTGGGAAGCAAGAGTCCCCAGTTCCAGCATACTCTGCCATGTTTCAGGGGACACATACAACTTTCAGACTCTCATCGGGTAGCTCTGTTCTGTGGAGGTTCTAAAAAGTGCTCAATAAAACCCTAAGATACAGCCCTGGAGTTTCAAAATGGGTAATTTTATACGTTGTTAAATATTTCCAAATATCACTTTATCCATTACATCTAATTCAAAGGTCCCTTGAGGCACCACATGCTTCTCTGCATAATACAAACTTGCCTGTTTACTAGAACTATAAAAAAAAAAAAGCACTTTACAAGCTCCTTAAATTGCTGAGCTGGGTATTTTCAGCTAATTAAATATTTGCTGATGTTTGAAAAGAAAACTGTTTTATGCTTTTTAAGTGTTTAGGCAATCATTTGTTTTTGCTGAATCAGAGAGAACAGACTCAAAAAATAAAGGCTTAGGTAGTTGAGTTTTAGAGCAGCATGATATAATTAAAGATACTTTAATATCTCAGGTCCCAATATACCTGTCTTTTCTGGGAGATTGGGGTGATTGTTTGGGTTTTTTTTTTTATTGCTTGAGATAAAGTACCATTTAGCCCAAGCTGGTCTTGAACTCCTGATCCTCCTGTCTCTGCCTCCAAAGGGCTGGAATTATGAGCATGTGCCACCATACCCAGATAACACCTCTAGGATGTAAAGACACAGGGTGTTATGCAAGCAACATGAGGTGTAGGTCTACTCTCTATGAAATAAATGAGCTTGTTGATATTTTTTACAGGAAAATTAACTGAAATCCCTAGATTCCTAGCAAGTTGACTGTGTGTAGGTGAAGCCTAGTCTGATTCGAACATTTTTTTTTAATTAATTCAATTTATATCTCTGTCCTGGCCCCCTCCCTCCTCTCCTCCCAGTCCTTCCGTCCCTCTCGCATCCCCTCTCCTCTCTCAGAATAGGGAAGCTCCTGTACCCACACACCCCAGCTCATCTCGTCCCATGAGGACTGAGTTTGTCTTCTTCCCCTGAGGCCTGGTAGAGCAGTCCCATCGGGGGAAGTGATCAAAAAGCAGGCCGTGCAGTCCATGTCAGAGATGTCCCCACTCCCCTAAATAGTGGCCCCACTTGAGGCTCATGCTGCCCATCAGCTGCTTATATGTAGAGGATCCAGGTCCAGTCCAACCCACTGGCCTTGGTTGGTGCTTCAGTCTCCAGAGGCCCCTCTGGGCCCTGGTTAGTTGGCTCTCTTGGTCTTCTTGTGCAGCTTTTGTCACCTCTAGGTCCATTTCGCCCTTCCCCCTCCTTTCCAGTAGACTCCCTATGCTTTGCCCAGTGTTTAGCTTTGAGTATCAGTATCTGTTTGAACTGTTGCTAGGTGAAGCCTCTCAGAGGACAACTCTGAAAGGCTCCCATCTGCAAGCATATCGGAGTATCCTTAAGAGCGATAGGGGTTGGCTTTCTTCCATGGGGTGATTATTAGTGTTGGGCCTGGCATTGGTTAGATATTCCCTCTATCTCTGTTCTATCTTTGACCCTACAGGTCTTATATATTTTAAAGGGTAAGCTGTTACATATAAACTTGGAGGGTTAATTTGTAGCCTCTATTATCCTACTTGTATTAAACATACTCTTTTTTTTTTTTTGTTTTTAAACAATGAACACACTGCTCCAAATGAGAAGACAACTCACCTTTGATATTTCTCCTTCATGGCCTTCCAGCTTAGTTATGCATTTTCTTGTGGTTGCATCATAAACTCTTGCTGTTCCTTTTGGAGAGAGAGGGGGATGTTCATTAGCCCAGGACTGGAATACAGGGCTTCACCTTACCTAAAAGTCTGGCCTCTGGCAAATAAAGCCCTAGCAGAGCTTGTCCTTCCTGTGTCAAAAGCCATGGTCAACCTTCTAAATGCAATCTGTCCCATTGCAGAAGAGGCTACAGGGGACTTACTCTCTCTGTCTCTAACACTGTTGGAAGAGATCAAGGGCGTCCATGTTGAAGAAGGAATGACATGTGGAATAAGAAAGAATGAAGTAGATAGATAATTTTTGAATGTTATTTTAGAATTGGTATGATTGCAAACATAAAGCTTACAGCTGGAATGCTTCACATCCAGTAAGTCAGAAGTGTGGGGCGACTTAAGAAGGAAGACCAGGACTTGAAATAAATTATGTGATGCACAGACTCCCTGTGACATCATAGCTACGGAATACAGGATGGGAATGAACTCAGAAGTAAGACTTCTAGGTCCACATCCCACACCCATTATTTCCTAACTCTGCGTCCTGGAATGAGCTACTTTAGCTACTTTATGTACACTTGAGCTCTCTCAGCTGGAAAACGGGGACAGCAATTATACCAGGCTGTGTTAATTATCCATTATTGTATAACAAACTTATCTAAACTTATGAACCTCAAACAATAAAAAATGTATCATTTGGGAGTTAAATAAGAGTGCTCTAAATCTGAAAGCTTCTTAGGAAGCACAGAATCAGTTCTTAGGATACCCCAAAAGAAGAGGTCATTTTGAAATAATGTTTTGTGGAACAGTGAATGGACAGAATCGATACTGGATGAACTGTGGGTAACAACAAAATAAAAACAACCGAACTTGTATTTTAGTCAACTCTTCCCCCCTCATCCTGCTGATCCTCCAACCCTATCCCCGGCAGATGTTGCTGAGTGACATCCAAAAAATATTCTCTGCAATGTAACATTTTATGTAATAAGTGTGTGCGAAGACTTATGCCCTATCTTGTTTTACTTCACGCTAACTGCAGTAAGATAAATTACAACAAGAAACCATAGAGCACTTGCAAGGGCATGACGTACATGCCAGTGTGCACTGTGTGTGCTTATAGGGAAAAAGGAAGAAATTACGCAGCATTTTACACAATAAAATCAACAGCAACATGACACAGGATATAGCTCCGCATCATGCAGTTATACTGAAATATAAGCTAACGGAGAAGTGAGGTAAAAACCTCACACAACTCCATGCAATGTCATCAAGGCCGAGACCCAGCCTAAAGCCCGCAGGTCTTCACTGTGGGCATGCAATAGCGTGTGGGATCACATGTCACCTCCAAGGATGTGCTCTGCATGCAGTACGATAGCTTAAGCAGCTCGTTTAAAGATTCACTCTCTATTTAATTGTGTGTTTCCGTATGTGTCTTGTGTAGGTGCATATTATAGGTGAGCGCAGGTGCTCGTGCAGACCAGAAGAGAGTGTGGCATCCAATGGAACTGAAGTTGGAGGCATTTGTGAGCCCCCCAATATGAGTGCTGGGAATCAAACTTAGACCCTCAAGAGCAGCAAGCACTCTTTACCACGGAGCCATCTCACCTGCCCCTCTTATGCAGATTTTTTTTAATTTTTATTTTTCCTATTAATCACAGTCTATTCCCTTTGTATCCCACTGTAGCCCCATTCCCTATCCCCTCCCAATGCTACCCTCACTCCCACTTCCTCTTCTTCTCCTGTGCCCCTCAACGGAAGAGGGAGAAAAACCGGAACAGAACAGGAGCCTATCACAGAGGGCCTCTGAAAGACTATCTAGCAGTGTTTCAAAACATATGCTGAGACTCATAGCCAAACTTTGGGCAGAGTGCAGGGAATTGTATGAAAGAAGGTGAAGATAGAAAGACCTGGAGGGAACAGGAGCTCCACAAAGAAAGCAACAAAACCAAAAAATCTGGGCATAGGGGTCTTTTCTGAGACTGATACTCCAAATAAGGACCACGCATGGAGATAACTTAGAACCCCAGTACAGATATAGCCCATGGCAGCTCAGTGTCCAAGAGGGTTCCCCAATAATAGGAACAGGGACCATCTCTGACAAGAACTCATGAGCTGGCTCTTTGATCACCTCCACCTAATGGTGGAGCGGCCTTACCTGTCCACAAAGGAAGACAATGAATCTAGTCCTGCTGAGACCTGATAGACTAGGGTCAGATGGAAGGGGAAGAGGACTTCCTCTGTCTCATGCATATTTTTAAGTGATAGAAAAGATATGAAACTGAATCACACATAACATCACCAAATAATGGAGCACAGTGTGGTAGCATGCAAGATGTCAAACATCTTACACATGGGAAGCCCAGCATTACCAAGGGCTTTAAGGACATGGCGCAGTTAAGAGTATTGTTACACATGATCACTGGGAAGGAAAAAATAGTCATTGTGCAGTATAATACATGGTACCAGAAGCTGTCATAGAAATAACATGTCCTCATATGCATCATGTTGTATGACAGAACACATGAAAAAATATCACTCCTATTCATGGCATCATATATGCTTGAAAAAATGTCATGCTATACTGTAGAATCAAAGTTGGACGTGGTGTTCAAATATCATCTTCAGGAGATGGTAGGGACATATGTAGCATCAGCGTATGAATCTTCAGAATAAGCTCTGTATAAAGCTGTGTGGTGTTTCACCTCACTACTTTCACACCTCAAACTACAGAAGTGGGTACAGTCAGTGAGAATGTCTAAATATGGCATACTATCATAAAGGAGCTTTAGGAGATGAGAAGAAACAGTGTAACATAATACGGGATTGCTGGGGATATGGCATTTCTATAATGTTAAAGCTATGATACAAAAGAGAGAGAAAGCACGGGACTTGGCTAAATGGATAAAACACAGATAGTATCACATTACATTTATCCAAGAAGGTTGGAATATATGTATTTGAAGACAGGGTTTCTCTGCATAGACTTGGCTGTCCTGGACTCACTTTGTAGACCAGGCTGGCCTCAAACTCACAGAGATCCTCCTGCCTCTGCCTCCCCAGTGCTGGGATTACCGGCATGTGCCATTGCACCCGACTCCTAGTATAATATACGTGGAAAGCATAAATAACAAGGCGACATACATGACATGCAAGCTTCAGCATGTCACTCATTAACCAGAAGATGGCATAGATGTGATACACTTTAATGCACTGTCATAAAAGATAAGCCTATAATATGCTCGTACATCATAAGTGGACATCAAACTGATCCAACAGATAACATTTCGCTAAATGTGGCTTTTCAAGATGATGAGATAGCATCTCAGGTTCTTTTCAAGGCATTGGATATGACATAAGACATCATGGTTCATGGGACACAGGAAGAGCAGACAGACACAAAGTTATCACCAGACATAGTAATTTGGGATATGGAAACACAATGCCACACCACATGTGGCCGTCAGAAAGATAACAGAGACGGGCATACCAGCATCCGTGATCTTTCTGGAGATGGGTCACATACAGTGACGATGTCCGCGTGCTGATCAAGGTGATAACACAATATAGCATTACTCCCAGCTATAAAAGGAACATCAAAAACCCAGTGCAGCCGCTTAAGGAATAATTCATATTAGGGTACCATGCATTTATAGCAGAAAGATGGCATTCACACATTAAATATCAATTTTGTTTGGGGGATTTTTTTTTTTTTTTGAGATATGGTCTTACTATGTAGTCTGGTTATCCTGAAACTTGCTATGTAAAACAAGCTGACTTGGAATTCACTATGTAGACCAGGCTGGTCCAGAACTCACAGAGGTCTGCCTGCCTCTGAGCCCTTTCTCTAGGCCCTGCTCATCATAACCATTGTCCAGAGTTACAGAGGTATGTTACAAGAAGTTATATTTCAATGATTGATTTTATGATATTGATCCTATGAGTGCAAATTCCTAAATTTACACAGTATGGTGGTATTTCATGAGAGTGGGTGCTATGAGGCCTATTTAGACTGTTGATTATGAACTAAGGAATGTGATCACCAAGGAGGACAGGAAAGCAGGTAAAGGACCAACGAGAATGAAAACCATTTCAAAGGACAGCATGTGGAAAACTTTTCTTTCCTGTTACTAATATTTTCCTTATGCCATAGTAAATAGAGCTGTGTGGTTCTGACCCAAGAATAGACATGGATCACAAGTAGAGAGCTCGGGAGAGGCTCACACACGTGGTTCCCACCCCATTGCCCAGTCCAGTCCAATGGGGGAAATACAATGTCACATGGATGTGGATATGGGAAACAATGAGCTCACAATTCTACCTACTCCACATGCAGAAACTACTGCACTAAAATGTAAATGCGAAAGCTATAGAATCTCTACATTATATCTTTCTGCATATAGCAAGTTCCCCATGACTTGTGGGGTTAGGGACTTCCTTATTTGTTACTTGATAGTTGCTGTGTGAAGAACTCAGGAAGAGTTGTGCTGACTAAGGGTCTCTTTGCTGTGATTAAAGTGTGTGCCACCATGCACAGCTTAAATACCATTCTTTGTAGTTACGCAAAAGAAGAAGCAAGTACGTGGAGACATCATACGTGATATTTAAATTCATGACGAATACATAGGGTGGAATTTACGGTTATCATAAATCACATAATACCATCATGCATAATTATCCAAAAAGGGTGAACATAGAGCTTCCGTGCCCACAAATCTACCAGAGATGTGAATAATGGCAAGGCATCACATATTTGTCACAACGGGTCACAGCAAAACCATACTGTGACTTAAAATTTAAATAAGAGACACACTGTGTTTTTGTCTTGTAGCTGGAGTCGACAAGATCATTCTGTATCACCAGAGAGTTTTACCCATAGCATAGAGGGATTGCACAAGGTTATCAAAGATGAAAGTAGTCAGACTGCACTACTGTATATATAGTATTTTAAAGTGTGTACCTACAGCGTAACAGGATGCATGGTTGTCATATGACCTACGGAATAGAACCATGCAGAGATTATGCAGAAAACACAGTGTTATGAAATTGTCAAAGGGATAACATGTTAATAGAGCATCATGTGTGATCTTCAAGGAGATTACACAAGCATTGTGCAAAGCTGATACAATCAGTGCAATAATAAACCCAGTTTAAAAAAAGGTAATACGTATACAATATATTACCGTTATTCAATGAATTATGTGAAATTAAGATTATCTGTGTGGGGCATAGAGTAAGATACTGTCAGTATAGATAATGTATATATATATATATATACATATATATGTATATGATGTATATATATATATATATATATATATACATCATGTATCAATCCACTCATATATATAGCAACATATAGAGTATGATTTTGTCAGTAGAGATCATACACACAAACACACACTACAGGATTACATAGAGTAAGATATTGTTAATAAACATTAAGTATATATATATTCATACTACAAGCACCATATGGTAAATAAGGAATGTGGCATGTAACCTGACATAAATTCCAAGAATTTGCAAATTTTACTGTTATGTCAGAGGTGAGTTTTTCTTTAACTTATGACTCTGACACACTGTGGCATAAGACATGATCATCCAGAGAGTATGGCTGACATTGTGGATTCTTATAAATTATGATAATCAGTGAGATGACAAGGTACTGTCATTTGTAGATAGAATGGAAGCAGTATAGCTTCACCAATATTATTGGAATGTGTGTCATTCACACAGTGCACAGGATCATGAGTGGTATTTAAGTAGATGAAACATAAAGTGGTACCATACATGTAACTGCCCAGTGTAAGGCCATAACTGGTCATCAAAGTGATGATCAAGAGCATAGTGTTGGAAAGCAGACATTAAGAAAACTTTATATAATGCGTAGCATCAAGGACAGGGGTACACAATATTATACCACTGTATAACCATACCATTTATAGTTAACAAGTGGCATTATATATGATGAGCAGGGCAACGGCACAAAATCAGAATGGGGACTTGGGGTTTCAAAAGCATATATGATCATCAGAGGATTTTGTAGTTGCCTATGAATGAGGTAATGAAAGTACATGCTAGGATATGTTTCTCTATGAGTGAGAGACATGGTGTAGCAGTACGTTATCTATAAAGAATGGATGCAGTTTATAGTGGTGACATTAATAATGGCCAGGTTGATAAATCCAACAGAACGGAGTACCATACACAATCATCAAAGAGATGACTCTGACCATGGCACCATATGCATAGAAGACATCTAAGCCTGTACAGTCATGTGTGGCCCTATTGGTGCAGTGACATGCACAACAGAAAACATCACATGATTATTAAGAATGTGACATGGATCCAGGATTCATGACGCAGTCAGCCATGCCCACTCTTCAGAGAATGCGCTGGGAGGACCAGCCTGGGCTACAGACTGGTCAATCTGGACAACTTAGTGAGATCCTATCCCAGGATATAACTCACTGGAAAAGTGCTGCTGAGCTAATGGTGAGCTCTAGATTCAGTGCCCCAACAGCACACACGCACAAAGAAGGTGACATGGACACACTGCAGTGACATACATGTCATTGTGGACATCGGCTCTCAGGGATCATGGTATAAAGTCAGGCACCATTTCCAAGGAAAACATAAATTCCTCCATAACTCAAATGTGTCGCCATATGACTTACCATCAGCAGAAGCTGTTGCAATGAGTTTCCCTGTGTAATCAAAGCAGCTGTCTAGTATCTCATCATCATGGCCTGTCAAAGTTGCCAGGCATTTCCCGGTTGTAGCATCCCACAACTGAAATTGAGAGAAAATGAAATCATCAACTAAGCAACTAAAGTCCTCCCCAAAATGGGAAGATGCCCAATGATCTTCATGATATTAGTGTGTCTTGCTAAAGAACTGTGCTAAAAGGATACATTTCACCCTCCCTGATCAGCTAATTCTACATTGATTTATGACTATGACCATGGTCAGCCATATGGCCACAGGAAAATCAAAGAGGAGACATTTAGAATTTTCTACAGTGTTAAGGAAAAAAAAAAAAAATCCTAGCGGTATGCGTTAGGGACTAACATGACAGGATGAATAGGGGTTTGATCCCAAAGTGTGAGGACAGAAAATGGAAAGCACATCATGAAATTTATGTGTTTTTGTATAAAATCAGGTGACAAATGATTATCAACTCTCAGTAAATATTTTTGAAGAGAAGAGACACTACAGCAGGAAGAAACTCATTTAAGGCTCGTTGGGGCCATGCCAATTCTAAATATGCACACAAAACAGCAGGACACTGGATGAGACTAATGTGGCTTTTCAAACAAGATCCTCATTGCTTTTGGAGCAATCAAAATTGTTTTATCACTTCCCAGTTCCTTCAAGCTTAGGAAAATTCACACTTGAAATAAAAATGACCAATTATTTATCAGGCTGTGCTTAACTGTATGCCCTCCTTGAAGTCTGTTAGTGTTATGATGAAGGACGCAGTATGGAGGAGAGAGACAATGAACAAAGCAAGGCTGACTCTGAGCTCACCATGCATGTCTTGTCCATGGAGCCTGTTAATATGAGAGAGCAATCCCAATTGAACAAGGCGCTGCTGATCTCAGCACAGTGGCCAATTAAAGTGTGCACCTTCCTGCAAGACAGAAATAGTCACAACGGGTACAGGGTGTTGTCCTGGTTTCCTTTCTGTTGTGTGACAAACCGTCCTGAAGAGAGCACTATAGGGGAGGACGGGCTTCAGCAGAGCATTCCAGGTTACAGTCAGTTCAGGGAAGCCACGTCACAGGTCAGGGACTCAGACAAGCTCGCCACATCCCAGAGGAGAGTGAGCTCACCCCACGTCTTATGCCCCAGGCCTCCGACTAGCTCAGATAACTTCCTTCATTCTTACACAGTTTAGGGCCCAGCCTAGGAAACGGTGCTGCCCACATCCAGAACAGGGTCCTTCTACCTCAATGAACCATCAACACAGTCTCCCGCAGATGTGCCTGTAGGCCATCTTTATCTAACAAATCCCTCTTCCCTGGTGACTCTGGCCATTGGTACTCAGCAGTCGGTTGTGACGCCTTTGGTAAGCCTCTGTCCCCAAAAATAATTACATTACAGCAGCAAATTGTTATAAAGTACTATCGAAAACAATTTTATGTCTGGGGTCACCGCAGCATGAGGAACTGAATTAATGGGCCACAGCGTTAGGAAGGCTGAGAGCCACTGTTCTAGGTTGTGTCCACTTAACAATAAAAACTAACTCCCACAAGTGTTTTACTACAGCAGATGCAGACACGGTCAAGCCCGTATGTGTGAACTGAACTGTGATAGTTACAAAATTACATTCTGGATAATAAAACAAAAAAATAGGTCTAGTGTCACTTGAAAAGAGAACATCAGTTTCAACAAATTGATGCACAGAAGTTTTAAGCAATCAAAGATCTTGTGACTGATCTTGTGAGATGGCTCCAGCAGTTAATGCACCTTCTTCAGTTTCTAGCACCCATATCTGAACTCACAACCACCTGTAACGGGGGGCAGGGGGTCGAGGATCCTCCCTGGCTACCCTGTGTGCCAGGCAGGCATGTGCTGCACATACATACATGAATGTAAAAAAATCTCATATACATAAAATTAAAAAAAAATCTTTGTTTTAAAAGATAATAAGATTGTGCCTGGATTATTCCAGCCCCAAATAGTTTCTGGTTTAGTAAGTAACATGTTTATATATCATAGTGTACCCCAAAAATTTGTACAATTTGTGTAACTTTGAAAAACAATATTTAAAAAGATGGAGATGTGAACTACCCTGTTCCATTATTTAACAGCTTATACATGAATTGAATTATCACACTGTACATATAAATATATACAATTAAAATAAAAATTTAAAACTATAACTTTAAAATAGCATTTTGCTTTTGATTTTTCAAGACAGGGTTTCTCTGTATAGCCTTGGCTGTCCTGGAGCTTATTCTGTAGACCAGGCTGGCCTCGAACTCAGGAGTCCACCTACCTCTGCCTCCTGAGTGCTTGACTAAAGGTGTGTGCCACCGCACCTGGCTAAAGTAGCATTTTGTAAAGGAATGGGGAATGATTCAGAAAGGCAGTCTAAGACTCTAGAAATGGCCATAAGAATCAACGATTACAACTAGAAAGTAGCTCAGCAATCAGAGTGTTTGCTTTCATAGCTTGCAGAACACTGTGGGTTAATCTCCAGCATCTTCAGTCAGGTGTGGCGGGCAAGAATCCCAGCATCCAAGCGATGGCAGCATGAGGATCAGAAGTTCCAGATCATCTACAGCTACAAAGAGACTTTGCGGCCAGC
Organism: Psammomys obesus; assembly: GCF_907164565.1. Classification (NCBI taxonomy): domain Eukaryota; kingdom Metazoa; phylum Chordata; class Mammalia; order Rodentia; family Muridae; genus Psammomys; species Psammomys obesus. The sequence continues at coordinate 9,355,158 of NW_026593286.1, forward strand.
CTGAGCTACATGGGAATCTGACTCCAAAAGTTAGTTAGCTGATAATTAATTTGCTAAATAATTCATGAAAACACATGAGTGGGTCCTACAGATCCATGGGCATTCAGGAGCTGTGCGTCAATGGTTGAAAGGCCCATCCTTCTGTCATGCTTTCTTCAGTATCTCTTGGATGATGGCATTGGTAAGGAATCCCTCTATCCAAATTTGGAATCCAAGAGTGGAGTTTTCCAACACAAGCTAACTTCCTAACAAGTACAACCAACAACCATTAGAATGGAAATTGAAGTTCTTGGGCTAAATTGAGATTGGGGAATTAATGATGTGAGTTTTAATTCATGATATCCAACCTTACCATACTAAGATGTCATTGAAATTTGATTATATAGTACATGGGACTAAGAACAGCTATGTAACCAGGATCCTCATAACACTCTCCTTTATGTTGTTGCTTGACATTATTTGTGGGAAATCAGTTATTTTGTGGATCAGAAATCCCCTAGAGAATCAACTATGGGAATTAGAGAAATGGCTCATGGTTAAGAGCACAGACTGCTTTTACAGAAAGCCCAGATTTGGTTCCTAGCACCTACATGGCAGTTTTCAAGTATGAAGTGACCAGACACATTTGTGGTGCTAATACATATACATGCAGGCAAATTACTAAAACATGTTAAAAATAGTAATAACCAACTATGAGTTATACTCCTTCAGAATTTAAATCACAACAGCTTAGACAAAGCTATGCTAGTACATAACACAGAATCTTCTAAAACCCTCACACAGTTCACAAATACCTAGAAAATTACCTTCCAGTACTAGCATCCCATACAACAACTGTGTGGTCAAAGGACCCTGTGATTATTCTGTCCCCTGAAGTGTCAAATGACAAGGAAATGATTTCTGCCAAATGACCCTGGAAAAAAGAACAGGTACAGTCATGTACATGTATAGATAACAGCACATAGATAAGAGTATATGCAGACAAGGGCATAGTGTCATCCAAAAGAACTTAGACAAGAGAAAGCTGCAGGGAGAAACCGGAAATCCTGCTCGGCTGGGCTGGGAGGAGCTGCGCATGTGCACAGCTTTCTCTGCAAGGTGAGGAGAATTTGGTGACACGTGCAGAGTAAATCAGCAAAGCTCCTTGCCTTGGCACTTCAAGCAGGTTCACTGCAGAATAATGAAGTAATTGTAGGGCAGGACGGGGTTATTTTTTTAAATAAAAGAATATATTTGGGAAAACTTAGAGTCTTTTTTATTTTATTGAAAAGACTTTAAAGGGCCGGCTTCATGCAGGCATGATGAGTGGCGGGCAAGAGAAAACAGTAGACGGGGTAATCTAATATCTTTATAAAGGAAGAGACTCCTGCGACAGTGTGATGTAGAACTGGTCAAGGATAGGCAGCTGCCTCTGTTCTCTCTCTCTCTCTCTCTCCTCTCAGGCTAATCCTGAGGATCCTACTGTATGAAACCATATGAAAAAGTTCCTCCTACAGTAAATTCTGATAATCTGGAAAGAAGACCCTGTTTGGGTATGAGCTTCATTTTCCTATTTCAGTAAATAAATACAGTTAAATACTTTTATCTCTATTATTTTTGCTTTGCTCTGCTTCTGCACTCTAGCCTTGAACACACAGTCCTCTTAACATCTGCACTGCTAGGATATCTCTTTCTCTCTCTCTCTCTCTCTCTCTCTCTCTCTCTCTCTGTGTGTGTATGTTTAGTGTATGTATAGGTGCACATATTGATTGGTTCACTTACCTGTGTAGGCATTTGTGGAGGCCAAAGGTCAACTTCACATATCATTCTCCATCACTATCCACCTTAATATTTTTAAGACAGAGTCTCTCACTAGACTTAGAGCTGACTGTTAGACTAGGCTGGTTGACCAGCAAGCTCCCAGGACCCGTCTGTCTCTACCATACAAATACTGGGGTGTGTAACCTGTTACATACCTGCCATGTAAATGAGTGCAAGGAATCCAAACTCACTGTCTCATGCTTGGAGGGACGTTAGAGGTACTTTTCCTATCGAGATAGCTCCGCGGCCCTTGGTTATATTGGTAAATAATAAAATAGTTTAAGTGCTCGTTTACAAGTTGACTTGCTGCTGAGGTGAAGCATAGCTGAGCACTGGTATTTGGGGCAGGCACACCAGTGCTTTCCACCAGCAGATGGGTGCACACGTCAGAGCAGAGTTTGCTCTTCCAACGAGGCACAGCAGAGACAGTAGGAGGAGAAATAACGTTGAAACCACAAACACAAACTGAAGTAAAGCTTTCCCTCTACATGTTCCTGAAAGAAAGGCCAATCAAGAAGCTCTGTTCCATGCTGGCATTAATAATGCTACATCCTCAAATTTAAGGACAAACAAACAAAACGCTGTTGAAATATCTTTTAAAATAATGGCTTTTTTTCTTCTCTTGTTTTAGTCTACTTTTGATTTTCTTAGAGAAAGTATCCTTTTTATACATGTTTGGTGTGAGTTTTTAAATTTCACTTATCCCTTTAATAGGACAAGGAAGCTAGCATCCCCATCGGATGGTTCCCAAGTTGTGGCCACTTGGGCTGTATGGGATGAAGTGGAGGGAGACAGGTCCTGGGAAGGTGCTCAGACATGTGGTGGCAAGAGGCAAGACCAAAAACCACACCCGTCCTCTCTGTGGTTCGTGCCCTTTGGTCTTTGTGCTTCCCATTCCTGACCCTGCTCATTCTCTGTCACCAGAAGAATTCTAAACTGAGCATGAAAGGGGAGGGAGAGAATGAACCATAATCTCAGAAAGAACCTTCTGGAATGGCTCAATTCTGCATCTCCCAAACACAGCCCCTACCTCTTCTCTTTCAGCCAGGTAGACAGCAGATGCAAAGATGCTGGGATTTACATAATAAAAACAAAAGCCTGCTTGGTTTCTCCAGCACCTTCACCTGAGTCTGCAAACCAACATGACATCTCCCATCCTTTAAAAGCCAGTGGCTCAGGAACTTCTTAGACAGCCTGTGTTTCATACTAAAGAACATCTAATAATCAACACAAATGATAGGCTAATCAACAATATGGACGTACTGTTAGAGTGACCACTTCCTCTCCATTCTGAATGTCCCATAGTTTGGCTGTTGTATCCATACTTCCTGTAGCAACCACTGTACTTTGAGGGTTGAATGACAGACACACCTACAAACACATGAAATGGGGGAAACACGATGCTTTGAACTCTTAGTTATACATGGAATCTCTTGCAGCTCTCTTAGCATATTCAGGTTCAGTAGGTTTGTATAAGAGCACACCAAGCCATAGACAGTGAGGAACCTGTTATCTCCAAATAGAACCGTGAGCAATCTCCTTCTAAAGAGAGGCCTGTTCCGTTCAGGCCACTTACTCTGTCACAGGTTCTCTTTAAAGCTTCCAGAACACAGAATTACAGCCAAAGCACAGCCCATCTCGGGCAAGATTCAAGCTGGGGTTGGGGAGGGTGGTCTCTGTGTCCTTGCAACTATGACTGCAGTCCTTCTGAGCATGCTTTTCAGTGGATAACTGTGACTTCTGGCTCACTCTGTCAATTCCATGTCTTGGATGGCCTTCCTGCAGGCAGTCCTTCTAGCACCCCTCAGACTCAGGCCCTAGGTCCTCCTATTAGCAGCTGTGCCTATGGTTATATCTTCATCACCAAGTAGTCTATCTCTGGCAAAAGGATGCTTGTTAGATGGCACAGGTATCTCTCTTCAATCTGTCTCAACAGTCATATGATCTCCTCTTAGTACACGCACAGAATTAGGGAAGGGAACTGCCAATAACATAAACTTCCAGACAAGGAATCACCCTGGATTCCCCTTTCCTCAGATCTGTGTGGTACTGAGCACCTCTCTCACTATTCCATTTTCACTTCTCCCCATCTCATCTTCTGTAGGACAGCGCTCATCACAGATCACTTGAGTAGCAGTAAGATCTCCAGCGAGCTAGCAGGTGCCTACAGTTTCATCTGCCTCCAACTTCTCCTTCATAATGTTAGAAAAAGAAAAAGGAAAATCTCAGAGAAGCATGTCTGGCATAACCCTCCCAGCTGGCAGGCCTCTAAGGCACAGCCTTCATTACTCACAAGCTAGAGCTCGGACGCCTTTGTGTGTCATGCAAGTCCCCTTCTATCTACCACATGACTTTCGCCTGCCTCTTCTACTCATTCACTCCCACTTGATATTCCAGCTTCGGCTGGATACAGATGTACAGACACATGGTGTCATTAACCCAGGAAGCTGTGCATCTCCAGAGCCCCTTGCCTTTTACCCTGGACCAGGGGTAGCAGGCAACTCAGCGTGTCTGTGGCACATCCATATGGCATATTCCATGCATGCCACTTCAGGAGAAGGTTGAGTTCTCTGGCCACAGAGAGCTACCTGAATTTTCAAAATAGCCCCCCTGGGTGCACATCTCTGGACACAGAGCAGTACTGATCCCTATGTCTGGAAGCATGTGCCCTCCTTCTCCCATTCTTCCTGAACATCTTCCCTGGTCAAGGACACCTGGCTGCCTCCTTTCCTGTACACTTCCAACACCATTATCTGTGCATCTTTGAACCTATTCAGTGATGTGTCTACTCCTTCTGCTGAACTGAAAAGTCCTCAGTGACAAAACCCTGCATCCAGTTCCACCCAGCATTCCACAACTACCCACCAGATTATGTACGTAGATAGCTCTGGAGTTTTTTGTCTGTTTTAGTTTTGCTTGTTATTAGCCCAAGTTAGCCTAGAACTCCCTATGCATCCAAGAACGACTTTGATATGATCCTCCTGCCTCCACCTCCTGGGTGCTGGGACTGCCTGACCACCTCTAGCTTATGCAATGCTCAGAGGCAAACCCTTGTGCTGCTGCTGAGTAAGCATTTGCCAACTGAGCTACTTCACTGCCCTTCACACACCGGTTAACAGTTAGTAATTATTGGATCGATAATGTTGCCTATGAAATTACAAAAGAAACCATGTGCAAAACAAATCGTTTCAAAATTCTAAGGGAGTGTGGTGACACCTCTGTTTTCTAAAAATAATGTCTTTCTTCAACTTTGGCCAAGTCACTGTAGGTGCCTCAGTTTCCTTAACTGTGCCTGAAGATAGGGATGCTAGGGGCAAAAGTAAGCAAGTCCACATCAATGCCTTGAGAACAGTAAAGCCACTGAAACGTGCCTACTACATCGGGTGGCTACACCTTGCCTTAAACCCACCAAGGGCTCCTGTTGAATGAATATGCCATGAACCTGAAGGTGGATGAAAACCAAGTTTGCTCCTGATTCAAGCAGTCTGTTTGTTCTCAAGAGTTCGTCACGTGATCCACACACGTCAGTTATCTCACTGTCATAAGATAGGATACAGATGACAGGGGACAGAGGCCTCCCAGCAGGGACCACTATTTATCTGGAGTTTTAGACAACTTGCACAAGTCTGAATCCTATTGAGATGCAGGAAATAAGCAGCCGACACTTCCCACGTGGTTCATAGAAGTTATTTTAGAGCGGTACCTCATCAACCCTCATTGGGCCAGTCCTCTACTGTCCAGCAAATGAAGGTCAGAGAGCAGAGCCGCCCATCACACTGAAATGCCAATCACGTGGCATGGCTACTTAGCCGGTGCAGGCTACTTTAACGGTATCCGAGAGTGGTTCCATCTGAAGCGTCGAGAATCACATCTGTTCTGCCATGGACAGTCCACGCAGGCTAAAAATCCTGGGTCAAAATCTGAAAACTCAGTATAAAAGCAACCTCCACTCTCAGAATGGGACCCTAAAAGGAAAAGCGACAGGGAGGAGTCTGCAGGACGTCAAGTGTACTCACGATCTCTGCCGTGTGGCCCCGGAAGGTGTGGTAACACTTTCCCGACTCTGCACTCCAGAGCTTACAGGTCTTGTCGAAGGACCCAGTGGCAATTTTGTCCCTGCAAAGTTTGAAAGTCTGGATTTTAGAAACAAATGCAGCCGCCTTACATGATACACCGAACTAAGATGAGATGTACATGGCTAAAGGGCAACCTACTTAGGCACTGCACTGCACTGTTAAAACAATGAGCAAGTTCGTGTTTGCTCCAATAAATAACAAAACCAATGTCTGATTTTAATCATATCAATTCATATGTGTGTGTTAAAGATGTCACATGAACAGTATGGATATATTTTGCAATTATAACAGTTTTTGAGTTAACGTAATAATAATAATGTAACTTCAGAAAATTCGTCACATGAATAGCAATAATACGTAGACTTAGCTGTATGTACATAAACTATACAAAGGGGTAACAATTTATAAAGGAAAAAGTCACAGAGATAAATCTAGGTAAGCACATGGCTGATATGATTTTAAGAAGTTGACCTCAGTGATTCCTTGAGAAAATAATACCAAATGATTCCTGTTGTAGAGGGATTTAGTGCGGATAGACTAGAGAGTGGAATCCTGTGGGCAGAAAAGATGGCTCAGTTGGTCAGTACTTGGTGCCCAGGCTTAAAAACCTGAGTTCAAGACCTAGAACCTACATGAAAAAGCCACATGTTGGGGCTAGAGAGACAGCTTGTGAGTTAAGAGTTTGCACTATTCTTGAAGAGGACATGAGTTCGATTCCCAGCTCCAGCATCAGGTGGCTCAGGTGCCTACAGCTCTAGTTTTGGAGATCCCAAGCCCTCCTCTGGTATCTAGAGATACTGTATCCACACACATACGTGTCAGTCTCTTTCAAAAGAAAGGTCGTGTTGAATTTAGGACAAGGATATAGTCTTTTTATTTTTTTTCTTCACAGTTTATTCATTATATATCCCAGTTGAAGCCCTCCCTCAACTCCCCCAGTCCCACTCTCCTTCTCTCTTCCCCTCACCCCCTACCCCTAGTCCACTGAAAGTTTGAGTTCTCCACTATTGCCGTCTGCCCATAGCTTGTCAAGTCTCATCAGTACTGCCTGGATCCTCTTCCTCTTCCTCTTCCATGGCCTGGCAAGACCACATCATCAGGGGAGAGTGATCAGAGAGCAGTCAACTGGGTTCATAATAGAGGCAGCCCCTGCTCCCCTCACTCAGAGATCCTCGTGGAGACTGAGCTGCCAATGGGCCACATCTGAGCAGGGGGTCTTGGTCCTCTCCATGCATGCCCTCCATTGGTGCATCAGTCTGTGCAGGACCCCTGGGCTCAGATCTTTTAGTTTTGTTGGTCTCCTTGTGGGGCTCCTGTCCCTTCCATGTTCCTCTAATCCCACCCCTCTCTTCCTCCATAAGACTCCCTGTGCTCTGCCCAAAGTTTGGCCCTGAGTCTCAGCATCTGAATGGATACAGAAATGATATATCTACACAACAGAATACTACTCAGCTATTAAAAACAAGGAAATCATGAAATTTGCAGGAAAATGGATGGAACTAGAAGAGATCATCCTGAGTGAGGTAACCCAGAAACAGAAAGACAGGCATGGTGTATATTCACCAATAAGCAGATGTTAGCCATATAATATAGGTCAGCCATCTAGAGACCTAAAGAAGCTAAACACTAAGGAAGACCCTAGGAAGGATGCTTAAATCTTATTCAGAATGACAAACAGGATAAACACCAGAAGTGGTGGAAGAGAGGAAACAGGATGGGAATCTACTATAGAGTGTCCTCTGAAAGGAAGGATATAATCTTTACTCAAAGGCCATAAATAGCTTAGTCTGATTATCCTTCCATCTTAGCACTGATATCTTTCTTTCATCCCTAATCCTTATTTACTCTTTTCAGAAAGTAATGTCAACCCATTTGGATTATTTGGTGTGGTGGTGTGGTGTGGTTTGGTTTGGTTTGGTTTGGTTTGGTTTGGTTTGGTTTGCTTCGCTTCAGTTCAGTTTGGTTCGGTTTGGTTTAGTTTGGTTCAGACAGGATCTCATTACAAGTGGAGGCCTCAATCAGGATTCTTGTGCCTCAGTCTCCTGAGTGTTGAGACTCCAAACATGCATCATTGTGCCTCAAATTCTATTTTATTTTATTTAAAAATCTAAAATATTTACTTTTTTGTTTCTCCAGTATTCTCATTTTTCTTTTCCAAAGTCAGGCTCTTGCCTTTGCTGAGCAAGTGTTCTACCACTGGACTACATCCTCTGTCCCTACATTATAATCGCATATTATCTTGCTGAAAATTCATGGTTGTTAAAATAAAAGCCAGACCATGAGCCCAAATCACATACACTAAACAAAGTTATAAGCGTTCAGGACAGGAGCAGAACTTATACTTGTCCAGATTAGTGCTGAAGTCTTGTCTTTTCCCTCTGGTCCCAGGCCATCCGCTCAGTGCATCTGCAATCACTCTGACTAAATGAAGCAAGGGCCTTTCTGTGCAAGCACAGGGACAGCTCATCCTGGTGAACACTCTCAGAATTCCCAAAAGCTTCCTGGCACTCTATGCCAGTCAGGCTCCAGGGTCTCAAAAGGGCTCTTCCCTGCCATCATTTCTGCTGCCTTTCAACACCTGCTCAATATGAGCTCACAGACCTATGAGTTACCTCAGGCCATTTTGCTAGCCTTTCTGGCCTTCAAATGCATTAATCTCAAGTTGCCATTATCTCTTGGTCAATTTGTATTCTGTAACAAACTGTTCTCTGTGCCTTTACGACGTCATATAATAAAAGATAATTATCATGATTTAAGAATTACAGTATCGAGTCAAAATTACCCTTGGTAATATAAAACACACAAACACTAAGTGAGCACACACACATAGGCACACACTTAGACACAAATGTGTGAGTACACACACATATTCCATCTCACTCTTTGAGAGCTCTCAAACTCATTCTCTGAATCCCAAATGCAATGATGTGCAATGGGAAACCCTGCTTTAGCTCATAAATAAATCATCAGGCTGGGATGACTCTTTTCATAATTTAACATGTGGCTCTTCATCAAAGCATAGGTAGAAATTATTAGAACAATCAGAATATATGACTCTCTCCAGAAAACATTCTTCACAGACATAAAAATACCATGCCTGTTAAATAGACTCCTAATGAACATTGAGTAAAATTGAACATTACACCAGCATTAAGACAGTATATTTGTAATTTCAATGAAAATTTTTATTTTTACAAGGGAGTTTAATTAAGTACTATAAAATTATCATTATAATATAAAAATGTATGCATCGAAATTAATGTTCTACAATTTAATTATACTAGTTAATCAGTTTATAGTACCAATTAAAATTGATTGTGCCATCATAATCAAGGTGTTTGGGGAGTTCTTTTAAAAGATATAATGAGAGGAGAAGCTCACATGTCAATTGTTTTAACTGTGACATAAAATTCTAAGTGCACACAATCTTACAGATTCCATCTTCTCCCTCTGCCACTCTATCAAAGAAGGCTCCATGCCTCGTGGGGGCTGATGATCCCCTGCCTCCTCGCGTGGCCCTCTGATCCTATCAGACTACCAAAACAAGCCTTGTCAAAAACACATTCACTCTCTCACTCCTGTGTTCGCAAGCCTCTTTAAGAAGCCCAGTCCCACAGGATAACACATGTCCTCCAAAGAGCGTGCTGACCCCAGCCCTGCATCGCTCTGTGGGAAACAGTCACTTCTCAGACAGACTAGCTTGCTGGGAAGCTGGTGAATCAACAATTTAAAGCCCAAGGTGCTCCTGCTCCCGCCCTTGGTATCGTCACCAGGCTTCCCTCTTCAGACTTAGGCTTTATGAGAATCATCTTTAAAGACACACAAACCAGGAGAAATCTCCCCGGTTTCCTTCCCTTCATCTTTAAACTATTTACTGTTCTATTCTAGCCACTACAGTGAGATAAGAAATGAGCCAGATTCCTCCAGCTATCTTCATTAATGGAAAAAAGCCATTTCGAGGGATCATTTGTAAAAGAAAACACTTTCATTGAAATTTTGTCCAAAAAGATACACTCAGGTGGCACTCTTGTGACAGCAAGCCAAGGTCTCTGAACTCACTAGAATGACCCTGGGTCAGCCTATTAGTCACCTGTGTCACAGTAATCTGAATGAATCCCACAATTTTTAGTTTAGTTTTTTTTTTTTTTTTTTAATGGGATGTGAAGGAGCTGGAGAAATGGTTCCTTGAGTAAAGATACCTGCTGCCCAGCCTCTAGAAATTGATCTCTGTGCCCACACGGTGGAAGAAGAGAAGTGAGGCCTAGGAAATGTCCTCTGACCTTAGCATCGCCATGTGTGTAAATTCTGAAAATAAATGGAGTCCGTATTTCAAGTTTTTAAATAGGAAGAGAAACTTGAAGACTGTAAATACATCAGAGGACAGAACCCATTGGATTGTACCCACAGTTTCATTTAGGAAAAGTCTTCTCAGACATTCCCCTTATCCGCTCATAGAAGGCAGCAACTCTTTCTTCATCTTTGCGTCTCATTGGTGTAGACGCTATTTTTTAATTGTTTTGATATCAAAACAATTAAAAAATAGCGTGTAATGAAACCCCATAGTCATTTTCACACTTATGGTTGAACGCACAGGTTTGTGGTCACACAACTGCCCCCTCGCAAAGCTTAGAAACTCACCTCTGAAGGGCCAGGCAGAGTGACGGGGTGATGGGTGCTTTGTGGCTACAAGCACCCAGTGTCGCCAGCATCAGAACTGTAGCGGATGAGAACAGAGGGCACTGCTGATGTACTCGATCAGCCAACCGTGTTGACTGCTCTTGGCACTGTTATTTAGCATATTGCACTTGCATATGTTTGTTTGTTTTTTTTTTCTCTGCCGTGAGACTGAATACTCATTCATACGTGAAAGAAGTCATGGGACGCGGTAGGCGAAGCCTTACTCTCCAGAGCCACCAACACAATGCTGTGCACCAGTAAGAACGGCTTCTGAGGAACTTTGAAAGGGAGGCAGGGAGGCAGCCTCGCTGACCGCATCCCCAGCTCTCTGCAGCGATGCAGGGGAAAGCCCTCCAACAACGTGTTCAGTGGAAAGACTAGAGCCAAAAGGCAGGAGACGATGCAAGAAACTTGAACAGCTTCCAAGGAACAGCAAAAACTCAGTACATTTTCATTCTCTCTCTTTTTTCCCTCCATCAGCCACTAGGTGCTGGGGTGAGAACATGGATGATGACGGAGTAAGAGAATGAACGAACATACCCGTAAGGGTTGTTGAAGGCTATGGCGTAAACCACATTCCTGTGGCCCTCCAGGGTATGAAGCTCCTCTCCGGATGCCGTGTCCCACACCTTGCACGTCCGATCATAGCTTCCTGTGATGAAGCTAAAACAGGGGACAGGAGCACACTGCACGGTGAGAAAGGCAGGGGTTTGCTCATTGATACCTTGTTTGAGTTTTTCTGTTGTTGTTTCGTGGTGGGGGTGAGGTTTTTTTTTGGGGGGGGAGGGTGTCCTTGTTTGACTTTTGTTTTTTTGTTTTTCCTACATGATAACTTTTTAATTATCCTTTGGTGTGCCTTTTTATATAGGATATTATATATTCGGAACAAAGAAAGCTTACTAAATAAAAATCAAATATTCTCAGCTCCATTCCTTTAACATTCCTGTACAATTAAAGTGTGTGTTATAATGACTTCTGCAGCTTTTGTAACACCTCACATTGTGAGTAGGGCTCTGCTCTCAGTTGTTAGATCGTAACTTCTACCTTCATCATGCCTCCTCTCGTCCCCTATACCCTACACATCCTCCATCGTTACGTTCTGCAATATAAAAATGCTTTTATTTTTGAGTGCCACTTTGTGCTGTTGTATTACAGGGATCGGAGCGAACTGATAAGGCATATTTGCATGTCTGTGTATGGCCCTCAGAGCTGAAGCTGATCAAAGCAGCCTCAGAACACAGTGGTGGTGGTCCTAAGCATCACACAAAAGACACAAAGCTGGATAGAAAAGGCCCTCTTTTGAAGGAACACATCCTGACCAGCCACAATGATGCCCCCGACTGACAGCTTCTACAGCCCAGGCAAAGAGGCAGACACCTCCGTGTACTGTTCTGCATCTTCTTATTCTTGGCTGTAGCGCTTGAGGACACCTCTGGGTGCTTCTCGCACAAGATTACACCAAGGCATGGAAAAGCTGGATTAGAGCAGCGGGAGCAAGTGCTTGCAGCATCTTCTGTGGTTAGCAGGATCGGGGAATCCGGGAGATGGGCACATTAGGTCTGTGACTAACTGAACTACTGGAGAAACCCTCAGAAATGTTCATCCTTTGATTGCTAAACGTTAAAAAGTTAACAAGGGGACCTTACCACGATCCTGCTTTGTTGAGTGCCACGTTGGTCAACGGCAGGATGTGTGCTCTGAGAACCTTCAACGGAAGGAAACACCATTTATTTTGGACTCACACCAAATTAAATGTATCCATTTTAACTTCAAACATATGGTGACTTGTGATGCATTCTTAGCCACATGTAGTAAATAGTCAAGGTCCTCAATAGCTAAATGAACTAGGAATAAAAGATAAACTCTACTCTCAGTAGCTACAGATAATTGCAAAAAGTAACTGACTCTTCACTTTCCATCAATATCAACTAACTGTTAAGGCAAATTATGGCTACTGAAGAAGATTCCATATAGCATTCTTTTGTAACGTTTGTTTTGTACATGCTATGATTTTCTATGGATATTTGAACAGTGTACATGAGAAAAAAACCTTAACTATGTTTCAAATATGTTTTATAATACAATATTACTTTTTTTTTTAATCTTAAGACTCCCTTCAAGTTGGAATGCCTCATTTATCCTTGAATCCCTACATTACCTATCAGTTAGTGGATACTTTGTGAATACTCGTTGAATAAATATAGATCGAATAACCGATTGGTTGGGTGGGTAGCTGGTGTGAGTCAGCCTCAGTATGTCTGCTTCCAGAGTGTGACTATTATTAGCTGCCTCTTGAATATCAAAACATATCAAATATGTTCCTTTACATGAGACATTTCAATGTCATTCAAGTGACACAGCTTATATTTGTAATTAAACAGTGCCACCTGCTGGAGAGAAAATAAAGTGTGGGACCTTGACTGGATGAGGACCGAGAGAACTTGGACATTTATCATGAATGATAAACAAAAAGTATTTGTAATAATAATACTTAAAACAAAATGATACGTCAGTCTAACATTAAGCAATCTTAGAACAATTTTTAATTTAATTTTAAAAGCTGTTCTTCAGTAATTACATTGGTACATTTATTATATTTTTAATTTAGTCAGAAACAACGAGGAAAAAAGCATATTTATACCACATTTGGTCAATAATTCGCTGGCTTGTAATTAGTTCACCATAAAGCAGAAAATTGAAAGTGTTGATATATTATGAAATACAACTTCTTAGAAGTACTCTAACTAGAAAATAAACTGATTTAAAAAGATAAGTAAATTTATTCCAAGTCCTTATTGAAGTTCTCAAAAAGTTAGTATTTTGAGATTCACTCATTATTTCAATAAATATCTATTGAAGGTTAGTCTTGGCAAAATGCAAGTATTTTTCTAGAAAAATGAAATAAAATAAAAGTAAACATAGCCAAGCAGTGGTGGCGATGCTATTAATCCCAGCACTTGAGGGGCAGAGGCAGGTGGATTTCTGAGTTTGAGGCCAGCCTGGACTACAGAGTGAGTTTCAGGACAGTTGGGACTATGCAAAGACACCCCGCTTCAGAATGAAACAAAAAAACAAACCAAACTGTGTGTGTGTGTGTGTGTGTGTGTGTGTGTGTGTGTGTGT
>NW_026593286.1:9368933-9407737 GCF_907164565.1 Psammomys obesus
TGTGTGTGTGTGTGTGTGTGTATGTGTGTGTGTATGTGTGTGTGTGTATGTGTGTATGTATGTGTGTGTGTATGTATGTGTGTGTGTGTATGTGTGTGTATGTGTGTGTGTATATGTGTATGTGTATATGTGTGTGTATGTGTGTGTATGTATGTGTATGTGTGTGTATGTGTGTGTGTGTGTATGTGTGTGTGTATGTATACATGTGTATATGTGTATGTGTGTATGTATGTGTGTGTGTATGTGTATGTGTGTGTGTGTGTATGTGTGTGTGTGTGTGTGTGTGTGTGTGTGTGTGCTAGCCAGCAGTTGTGGTCCCCACGCCCCTAAGCACGCCTTACCTTAAACAGGTAGAAACTGTGGTCGCAGTGCTGCCTGAGTTTCTCCTGCAGTCGCTGCACGAGGAGTCTGACTTGCTCTGTCCGAGACTCTGTGATCAGAGGCTCTGCTTTCTGGATTTCTCCTACTAGAGTGTTGACGTCAGTACTGAAATTCACCCCAGAAGATGGAAGGATATCAGAATATGAAATATCTCCCATGCTTATGTACTGTTAAAATTAACACAGTAAAAATGGCCATCCTGCCAAAAGCAATCTACAGATTTAACACAACTCCCACCAAAATACCAACACAATTCTTTACAGACTTTGAGAAAACAATTCTCAGATTCATATGGAAAAAGAAAAAAACCCAGAATAACTAAAAACAATATTGTACAATGAAATATCTTCTGGAGGTATTTCCATCCCTGATCTCAAACTATACTGTAGAGCAACAGTAATAAAAACCACATGGTGTTGGCATAGAAACAGACTGGTAAATCAACAGAATCAAATTGAAGACGCAGAAATAAACCCACACACTTACAAATACTTGATTTTTGACAAAGAAATCAAAAGTATACAAAGGAAAAAAGAGAGCATCTTCAACAAATAGTGCTGATCTAACTGGATATCTACATGTAGAAAAATGAAAATAGATCCATACTTATCACCATGCACTAAACTAAAGTCCAGGTGGATCAAAGACCTCAACATAAAACCAGACACACTAAGACTGTTAGAAATAAAATTGGGAAAGAGCCTTGACCTCACTGGCACAGGAGACAACTTCCTGAACAGAACACCAACAGCTCAGGCTCTAAGATCAACAATTAATAAATGGGACCTCATGAAACTGAAAAGCTTCTGTAAAGCAAAAGACACTGTCATCAGGACAAAATGACAGCCTACAGACTGGGAAAGGATTTTCACCAACCCTACATTCGACAGAGGGATAATATACAAATATATATCAAGAAATTAAACACCAACAAACCAAATAACCCAATTAAAAATGGGGTATAGAGCTAAACAGAGAATTCTCAACAGAGGAATATCAAATGGAGAAGAAACACTTAAAGAGATGCTCAATGTCCTTAGTCATCAGGGAAATGCAAATCAAAACTGCTCTGAGATTCCATCTTACATCCATCAGAATGGCTAAGATCAAAAACTCAAGTGACAGCACATGCTGGAGAGGATGTGGAGAAAGGGGAACCCTCCTCCATTGCTGATGGGAATGTAAACTTGTACAACCACTTTGGCAGTCAATCTGGTGTTTTCTCAGAAAATTAGTAATAGTGCTACTTCAGGATCCAGCTATACCACTCCTAGGCATATAATGGAAAGATGGGGTACTTGCTTTAATGAGCAGCATTATATTGTGTTTTTTTCTGTTGCATAAAGTAATTCAATTTGTTTTGGAAATCAAAATGTAAGTTATCCACAACCCTCCCTTCCTTCTTTCCTTTCTTCCTTCTTTCCTGCATGCCTGTGAGCTTTCCTTCCCTTCCTCCAGTAATCCCTGTGCTCCTCTCAGGAGGTGGGAGGCAGAACAGGGAGACTTATTTTCAGGGAGAACGGAGTCCCAGACCAACCAAAACTTGTGATTTTTTTTTTTTTAATTAGGTATGTTACTGGTCTGTGACATGCTGGCTTTGCCTGTGCAAGGGGAGATTTGGATGGGATTTCCTACAGGGTGAATCCCAGTATTCTAATCTATGGAGAGTTCCTCTGGGCTCACAAGGAGCCTCAGTGGAGGAGCTCCGGCTCCAAGCCTCTGCCCACACCCTGACAGTCCGTAGGCCTTGTGAGATACGTCTTTACTGAAGGAACATCAGGCTCGATTGTACCTTTTAAACTCAGTAGCCAGTGCTCCTCAGAAGTGTTAAGGCTACCAACAAAAGGAAAGCCTGAGAAACCTGTATGGCCGAGAAGAACTAAAGAGACATGAAGACTGAATGACCTGCAGGATCCCAGCTAGGGTCCTGGAGCTCAGAGGGGAGATAGGGCAAACCTCAGAAAGCCTGAGCACACAATGGTCACTTAGGATAAGGCATCGATACTGGTATGCCAGCTGTGACAATGCTACCTAGAGAGAAAAGCCTAGACACTCTCTCTTCAATACTTTTCCTGAAACTATTCTAAACCAACCAGATCATATTCTAAAATAGCCCTGCTCAGAAAAAAAAAGGGGGGGGCAGGGGAGCAGAGTAATGACCTTATGACCTTTGTGTTTTTAATAGTAAGGTTATTCAACCCAGCCATACATCCTCATCGAGTGTTCCTCTAAAAGGTTCGGATATGAAGCGCATGCTGCATTATGTAGCAAACTTACCTAGGACTGAGCTCAAGCAAATCTATAGATTTGGTCTTTAATTCTCCACCTTTTTCATATTCCAGCATAATTCCTATAAAAGAAACAAAAATGCTATAATGTGCTTAAGAAAACCTGGGACAAGGTTAACGAAATCTGAGTTGTTTTTTTTTTTTTTTTCCACTTTTACTTTTTGGATGTGTAATTGTTGCTGATTGTGGTTTGTGTCTGCATTTGTGTGTAGTAGATGCACAAGTTCATATGGCTATATAAACATGCAAAAGAGAGTGTGCACACACTCGCGTGAGCACACGAGAAGGCCAGAGGTCAACGCCAGGTGTCTTTGTCTATCACTCGCTGATTCCGGGTCTCTGAAGCTCAAACATTGGGCTAAGCTTGCTTTCCGACGACCATCAGTGGTTTGCCAGTATCTGCCTCAGAAGTGCTGGGATGCTGCGGGTCTGAAATCTGCTCCTCAATCGTGTTTGGTACTGTGCTTTGAATACCAATTATCCCCCATCGGCTCACAAACATGAGCACTTGGTCCTCAGCTGGTGGTGCTGTTTAAGAAGGTCATGGAAGCTTTAGGAGTTAAAGCCCTCCTGGGTAGAAGTGGATCACTGAGGGGCGGGACACCTGAGTCCCACTTCCTGTGCCTTCTCAGCTTCCTGAGGGTTGGTGTCATGTGATCAGCCCACAACACATCCACACCGGGAGCCCTGAGCTGTTACAGTATATTTAATCACACTGCAAACTACCACAGGCCTGGTGCTGGCCGGACTGGGAAACACACAGCTAGGATCCCTAGCACTTTTCACTGAGGCTGATCAATGGAGCACAACCCATCCCATCCATCCAGAAAGAGAAACAGTAAGGTCCCAGGTGTACAAAATCTGCTCCCAACTACACATGGAAGCCTGTGTCTCTGTGTCCTCTACCCACAAGCATCACCAGTCTCATGGGATGACATAGGTGGTCCCTCCGAAGAGTGTACTTTTATGCCCCTCACTGAAGGCATAGAAGTGCCAGAAACACAAAGCCGAGTGTGTAATATTGTTGAGGGTCATGAAAGCAAACTGTCATGACACTAAGCCCACAGAAAGGGACCAGACATGTAACAAGGGGATGAACATTTAAAACAAATATTCTAGATAAAAAAAAAAAATCTTAATAATAATCCCATAGTCTTAAAACTAGTAAGAGACGTTCAACAAACACCAATATCTGGGATATGCTTTTTTTTTTTTAATCACCCATTATACTCACAACTAGCAAAGGCCAGTAACGAATACCAACACTGAGATGAACGATACTTTTTAATTATCTGTTATACACTTTGAAGGAAGTATCATTAAAAAGTGCCTTGACACGGGCTGGAAAGATGGGTCAGTACTTCAGCATGCATACAGCTTTTGCAGAGGATGCCAGTTCTGTTGCTGGCTCCTACAACCACCTATAAACCCAGCTTCGGAGGAGTCAGACTCCGCGGATACTTAGAACTCATATGAATATATCTACATACAGATCCATTCGTATAATTAAAACAAAAATTGAAACTTAACAATAAAAAAAAAAATGTTTCGACAAATGCACAGAAGTTGTTTATGCCAGCGTAAGACCTGCACAAGGTGTAACCAGCCAACATTCCGGCACTGAGGGGGAAAATGGACTCACAATTGCCTACCCCTCCTTGAGGAGCCATGGACAGTTGAAGCCTGTTGGAAGGGAAGAGTCAGTTTTCTTTAAGGGTGTGGTCCCTAGTACGTAAACCATGTTTCAATGGATGGTTCCACACTCAGGAATATGTGGACGGGTATGAAGTTGAGGGGTTGGGGGATCTCAGAGGAGTCGGAAGAGGAGTAGAAAGTGGATATAATCAGAATACATTATATATGTGCATGGAATCTTCAAAGAATTAATAAAACGCTACGTATATTAATCCTTAGATCACAAACCCACCTGATGTTTTTTCCATTCTGGAAAAAAAAAAAAAATAAGGCAATAAACATAACTTAATACAATGAATCGAATGAGAATTTCAAAAAACGAAAGGATAATAACTTGAGGAAAATATATTTGTCTATTGGCTCAGTCGTAAAGATGACCGAAGGTATACTCTATGTCTGTGTATACTTAGACATGAAATACACTCAGTCCACAAAACAGAGCGGAGAGAGACTGGGGCACAGAATTGGCCACACCCAGTCACACACGTTGTCTGCCTTCTTGCACTTCCTCTGGGTACTGCACCACCTCCAAACTCAAGTGCGGGCCACAGGACATTTCACACTTTCCCGACATCTTGGGACAGCAAATACTCTTTTATTGGGTAATAGTTTCCACGTTAAAGTTGAGAATTTTAAAACATTGGTTCAGTGGTTTTCTAACAGATTCATAACAGGCCAACGTAACAGCATACTTTAAAAAAATAATAGCCACGTGTCCCCTCAAAGGAAACCATCAGAACAGTGGCAGAGTAGTTTCGCACTCTTCTTCAACACCCAGCCTAATTGAGGCCAGCTGTGTTCTCACTCCCACCTCTGCACTCAAAATCATGCCATGCACATGCTGTCTCGGATGAAATACAAGAGAAAAAAAAATGGTCATATAGTGTTATGTAATAGTCTATAGCCTTTTCAAATGATGACAGTTCTTCATTAATATAATATTAAAACTTAATTTAAAACTTAAAAGTTCTTTCAACTTTTAGTGTTAGTTTCAGCATGAAACTACAACCACGTTGGTGAGTTCTGTGCTAGACAGATACATTAAAATCCAGATTGTCAGTGGAGTTTTATCCAGGCATAACTGAAAAAAAAAAAAAAAACGCACTCTGAATTATGCCTAGCTT
Source organism: Psammomys obesus (assembly GCF_907164565.1). Lineage (NCBI taxonomy): Eukaryota > Metazoa > Chordata > Mammalia > Rodentia > Muridae > Psammomys > Psammomys obesus. The sequence goes on from NW_026593286.1 coordinate 9,374,422, forward strand.
CTAAGTGTTCACAGCATCTATCACATAGCTTCCAGCAACCACATCTGTTAGCAGCACCTCAAATCTGTCATCAGAAAGCTCTCACTGCTGGCAAACTATCACTATTGTGCTGGTAGGTACAAGTTTTGTGAACTTTTTTTTTTCTCTGAAAGCTCAAATTTTATCATTGGCAAAAGAAGTACTTAGGCTTCCAGTAGAAACTTTGAAGTTCATTTTGCTAATTCTCAAGAAAATGTCTGCCAAATGCTCCAAATCTGAAAAAATATCAGTTTATCCATCAGTCCTTCAAGAAAAAAAGAATGATCTTCAAGGTGTGTGGTAGGGTAGGATTTGGGGCGAGGAGGTGCCTCATTCTACAACTCACACAACCACAAATATTTTGCTAAGGAAAACCATGGTGCTTGCTAAACACATGAATATGTGCCCTCAGACTGTTAATTTAGATTGGCAGTTCCTGCCTTTCTACCCATGGCCCTTCAGAGGTAGCCAGTCCCGAAGCTCACACTCCGTTCTTCTTCAAATACATCTTCCTCGGGCTTTTCCAAATGTTTTCCCTCTTTTTCCTCCAATGAATTTGCTCCTTTAAGGTTCTTTATTGGTAAACACTAATAGTCGTTAGAGTCCCTGTTCAAGGATTCTTTTTTCCTACTCATTCTATTTATCTATCTATCTATCTATCTATCTATCTATCTATCTATCTGTATGTATGTATGTGTGTCTTTCTTTCTATATATCTACCTACCTATCATCCATTCATCTATCATCTGTCTATCTATCTTCTATCTACCTATATATCCATCCACCCATCTATCATATATCTATCATCCATTTATCTATCTATCCATCCATCCATCCATCTACTATCTATCTACCTATCATCTATCTATCTAGTTATCTAACTATCTATCTTTCATTGATTGGTATTTGGCTTTGTCATGTGCTAACAATTAATTATAATTATAAACTTAATTACAGCTCCACACTATGGACCACTTGAGTTCCAGACATGTAAGGTGACTTACCCTCACATTAAACAAGCAAGGCTCTTCTCCCAGCCCACTCCTCCTCTGGGATCCCTTCTTGGTGTCACAATCTAGGAAGGAATTTATCTCAATACAGTCTTGCGACACTTGGCAAAACCTACACAGTTCACCCAAGCATCTGTTGAGTAATGAAGTTTACTACCTTGGAATAGAAAAGGCATTCTGAATGCTTCTAATGACTGATGAGATGGCCCAGAACCTTCTAGCACAGGAGAACACGGGAGCTAGGGTGCTGTTCTCCAGAGTTTGTGTTGACATTTCCCACCGCGACAGGAGATAAGTGTAGTAAGGATTTGGAGTCAGACTCTAGTTCTATACTTGCAAAACAAACTTAAAAACAGAAAACAAAAGGTTCTGAAGAAAATTCTTGTTTAGAGTGAAAACAGACAGCCTTTGGCACATTGAACTTGTCAGCAAAATGTGGATATTACAATATTTTTCTCATTTTATTAGTCCTTTGAGAATTTCATGCAATGTGTTCTGTCCATATTCCCACAACTTCACAACTCCTCCCAGATGCGCCTCTTACTTCCCTATGCACCTTACTTTGCATCCCCAGGTATTTATTAAATCCACAACATTTTTAAAACCTTTTAAGAACATAGTTAAATGCACTATGGTATAAAAATAAACTAAATGGGGTTTTAAAAACAATGTAAAGATCTAAGGTTGAAATTAGATAAGAAATACATCTATATTAACAAATGAAGTTGCAATTAATAGTAAGATCCCATTTTCACTTGCAAAGGAAACCATTGGGTGCCTGACTATAAAATTAGTGAGAAACACACAGGATATATCCGAACCATTCAACAACGATCAGAAAAAAAATGTGACAAATGAAGAGGTGCGGTTTCAAAGGACAAATGTCAGTGTTACAATGATGTCAAATGAAAGTATGAAAACTGATGCCAAGAAATTTTTATTTTTTTCCTGAAATATTGTTTTACTATGCAGCACAATAAAATATAGGACAAGAAAGTGTAGTTCTGATACCAAACTAGATCACTGTGATAGAAATTATCTACACATTGACATTTCAAAGTAAGATGAAGGAAGCATATAGAATTTGGAGGGGAAACAATATGTTATTTAACAAGTAATGATACAAAAATCAGCTGGATTAAAAAAACAAAAACAACAGCATAGTCACACACATAGAAAAAGGCTGCAAGTTGATTAGAGATATTAAATTTGAGATAAAATATGAGTAGTTTGAATAATAGAACATACTTATATTTCAATGTCAGTAACCAGTTTTTTAAGTGTGTAAAACTCAAGAGCTAAAAATAAAATTTTTGAAAGAGATTTCTGCAATTAATTTTAAGCTCCTACACGGTAAAAGAGATGGCATTGAAAACATTTCAACTCAGGGAGTTCAGTATGAAGAACTCTAATCCTGATTTTAAAGAAGTGAAATGAACAAACGGCAGGAGTGGTTAATTTGGGCATGGGGGCAGACAATGATGAGTAAATGTACAAAATTAAGAGTCTGTCTCATTAACAAGAAAAAATAAAAATACGATTTCTATAAATGAACAAAGGTTGCAGGTGCCAGTGGCACTCAGTGGTAACGGGACTAGAAAATGAAGCTCCCACAAATGTACAAAGCGACTTTACCAAGGATCATCGCATCCTCTGGAGGACAAGAGCAATATTAGTTCTTCTTTAACATTAGAATATAAACTCTTGAATAAGAGGGCTCCACAGATCATCTGACCCAACTACGATACACTATTTTGTACTATATAAAGCCTACCTGACTGCAACGCACTGTTATCATTAGAATGTTTTACCTGTGATTGTAGGATTTTACATTATATATAAATTAACCTGTTATGTACTGTTACTGAGGAAAGCAAGCATTCAAAAGAAAAAAAGAAGTTTTCTAGTAGGTGCTATAAAGCACAGGTATTCTACCTGTGGGTCCCAACCTTTATGGGGGTTGACAGACCCTTTCAGTGGAGTTGATTTTGACCATCAGAGAACACAGATATTTACATTACTGTGCATAACAGTAGCAAAATTGCAGTTATGACATAGCAACGGAAATAATTTTATGGTTGGCAGTCACCACATCATGAGTAACTGTATTTAAAAAAAAAGGATCGCAGCATTAGAAATAATTAGAACCACTGCTTTAAGGGATGGATAAGTAATAAAATAATCTATGTCTTAAAGATTGAAAAACTATAGAAGTTGGCACCCCACATTATACAATCTAGAATCCTATAAAAATGCATTCTTAAAATTAGTAAATATTTTTTTTAAGTCTGGCCAGGTTTTTTTCCCCTCTGTTCACTACTAATCTTTTTTTCTATCAAAATGAGTCGTGTTCAAAGCCCTAAGGCTGCCTGCTAAAAACCTGCTAAGTTGTCATACAACCAGATCTAGAAAGTAAGGTACAAAGCGTGAAACACGCACATTTGGCTGCTTCATTGTGACATACTTATCACAACTACAGAGCTCAAACCGGAGCCGAAGGCTATGGAGTATGCTACAGAGAACACAAAGAAAAAAGACAAAGGTGCTAATGGTATATATGTCTCCCCAGTGATTTGTTTCCACATCCCAATATTCTTCATCTCATGTTGGCCTTCAGTTACTATGCAACAATAAGCCTCATCCCGAAAACACTTCAGAAAGAAGCGTCTACTCCCATCTTAGCAATGCATCGAGAAATGTTAATATCCTTTACTCAGAACAGCAGAAACTTTTGAAGTGGTGAGGATCTTAACCAGTTTAATTGACGTGTATTTAGTTCCTAACCAAAGAGCAAGGAACTGAACACAAAATAACAAAAGAGACAAAGGCTGTCATAACTACGTTGGTGGAAAAGCTCAGTCAGCCAGCTCCTGAACTTCAAAAAGCCAAGACCTTAATTGGTTACTGAACTAATGCGCCTGACCAACATAGAAGGGAAATGGTCTTTGCTGGGTCTGCCACAACCTGCTATGTACATTTGGTCACCAGGTACTTAGGTAGGGACAGGTTTGATTTCGTAGATGCTAACAGAAGGCTATTCCAGACATGCAAGTGGGAGGATTGAAATGAGAGCCTTAGAAGGCAAAACAAAATTGTCCTCTATATAGACCTGATAGAGGGAGTAGAGAAACATTCCAAGTCAGGCATTTTTATCTCATAGGATAATGTTATCAAAACACCCACTTGCTATTCAGTAGTGTCTGTAAAACTTGCATATAAAATAACACCCAAGGATTGGAATTTAAAAATCAAATATTTAATAGTGCTAAGTAATGTGGCCTCACTATAAAAATAATTGAGATAAGAGTTGCAAGCCAGAGTCTGCAGCCTGCCCTAAGTATGAGAATCCTGCTAGAATATTGGCTGTCACAGCTGGAACAAGCAGAGATCATATTTCTCTCAGCTAGTCTCCTCTCAGTTCCAACATCCTCTCATAAAGATTTCATACTCAGCACACATGTGGCTGGATATTTTATGCACCAAGGTCTATGTAGCTGCTGAAAGCAGGTGATGAACAAGGCAGGCAAAGTTCCTCATAGAAGTCTTATCTTGTGGGGAGAACTAAGCAAGAAAAATTAATTAAAGGGTGGTATATTGGATTGAGATAGCCCTGGGGTGGGAGGGTTATAAAATCAGGAAGGAGGGCTGGGAACTACCTTGGGAAGACGGAGCCTTTAGAAAAGAAGCCATCGAGGCTTCACTTGCTACACCTTTGAGGAAAGGGTTAAAAGTCTGGGAATACCTGAGATGCAAAGGACCATAGAGGAACTATCCCAGGACGTAGCAGTAGCAGGGATTCTGGGTAGGACTCCACCCACCTGGTCCAAGGTACGCAGAATAGAGTGCTGTTGTTACAGGTAAGGCTCAGAAAAGTTCAGGGTCAGAGAGGCAGAAGGATGAGGTCCTGCAGGAGGCTGGACAGCATGGCTCTTTGCTTTTGAGATTAAACGTGAACAAGTGTGTGGGGAGCTTAGGTTGCAGAGTGACGTGGTCAGACATTTCAACAGTCATCAGGTTGCTCTGTTGACATGGTCAAGGTGGAAGCTGTAGTAATAGAGAAAACTAATGTAGTGAAGCAAAGGTGGAACGAGCTTTCTGATAGCTGGTAATACTGGCATAATATTGGTATAATGTTACGTAAGATGGATGGATGGAGAGAGAGAGTCAGAGACAGAGACAGATATGGATAGATGGATCGGTGGGTGAATGGATAAGGAGACAAAAGGCGAACACATTATGCATTAAAGAATATACAAAGTGAGAGGAAGTGCAAATAAGAATGAACCCCAATATTTGTGATGAGCTAGTATAAAACCAAAGCTGCAGGAGAGTTGGGAGGGGTCATGGAAAACTTATCTCATGTGAGGTCTAGATGCTCTGGACTACTCAGAGTGTTTTCTTGGCCTTGGGAATAGCTGAAGTTGTCCAGCAAATAAATACAAATGTGTAAGAGAAGTTTGAAGTCAGAGGTCTGAGGCATTCCAAATTGAGAGGGCAAAAGAGCCAACACGAGTATCCTTGTGAGTCCAGCGCTGCTGTCTGCTGGGATTGTGCCTTAGGGCAGGTGTCATCTAAAGAAGTAAACCACCAAAGAGGTAAGAGTGAAAACCCAGTGCAGATTGACTTCAGGGAGACTAATGCCAGATGGTTCATTGTCAGCATATTTAAAACACAGCACAATTTGAGAAGAGGTTTTCAGGCAACAATCAATCCAGTGAGTCCAATTTCAGGTGCACAATAAAGCATAAGGCATGTCTACATAGAAGCTCTTTTTCAAAGTACATGTGACCATGAGAGTGGGTCCCATAGCTAAAAGGCCTAGAATCTAGTGTGTTCTGTAACCTACAGCATAGAGGTCAGCAGAACATAAAGCACATGAGACATCTCCCTTAAGGTCTAAGAAGGGAAGAGTCTGGGATAACCACTCTAGGAAATTTGGGTAAGGTCTGCCCTCTACAGCAAAGGGTGGGTGAGGCCTACCTCCACAGATAGCAGAAAGGCCACCACGCCCTTAAAATCCACTCTCATCTTTCTGGATGAAATTCAAGATGACTTTCATCCCCTCCACTGAGGAGACATCCCTATGTGAATAACATGCCTGGTTCTCTTAGGGCTTCTCTGTGAGTACAAGGATCTCTGTGCTCCCAACATGTGACATAACCAATGCATTCAGAAACATGGAGGTCAGTGGGAATCCTGAAAGCAACAAGTTCCAGGGTTTAGTAACAGTGAAAACAGGAAAGGAGCTAAAGACAGAAAGAAAAAGGTTGGGAGACATGTAGCTCAAAGCAGGCTTACACTGAAGGGAAAGGGCCACCAAGATGGCACCTGGAAAGTCAGTACAAGTATGAAATAAACACTATTGACTGACAAATTGACAGATCCATTCAACTCTCCCCAAAGAAAATGGCTACTGTTTTGAGAATTGGATGTTCAGACCTCACAGCCTACATTTCTAACCTGAGCTCCACAGTGAAGAGATGGAAGGGATGTGATCACCTACCAGACTGTTCTAGTTTAATTCCTGTTGCCGTGAAAAACATCATGACCAGAAGCAACTTAGGAAGAGGAAAGAATTTGTGTGGCTTACACATACCTACTACAGTCTGTTAACGAAGGAAGTCAGGTCAGGAACTCAAGCAGGAACAGGGGCAGGAACCACAAAGGAACACTGCTTACTGGCTTGCTTCCCATACCTTGCTCAGCCTGCTCTTTGACAACCCAAGGACACCTGCCCAGGGTGGGCACCTAGATCCTCCCGTATCAATCATTAATTAAGAAAATGGCCCATGGACTTGCTTATAGGCCAATCTACTGGAGGCAATTATTCACCTGACGTTCCCTCTTCCCAGACGACTCTAGCTCATGTCCAGTTGAGAAAAAAACTAACCAGCACAGTGTCATATGATAAACAAAACAAAACAAAACAAAATAGCACACAGTAACTCAGTAGGAGGTACTTTAGACATGGAAAAGGAAGTTTTCTCTGAGTCAGTGGAATTAACTAGAATAAAGTAAAGAGGCTAGCCATTGTGAGGTCTAGGGGAAGCTTTGTCCAGAGAGAGGACAGTGAGTGACAGGTCTTCTAAGTTTTATAAGAACAGTTCAGAGGTCTAAAATATAGAGAGGCCAAAAAGTAAAGTTCTAGAAGTCAGCAGAGCAGGCTGCATCAATTCTTTCAGACTGTATTTTCTAAGACTAACAGGAGCATAATAGGAGATTACTGGAGATATTTGCTTCAAAATCTACCGGCAAACAGTAGATGAGAGTGAAAACCAAGAAGCCAGTTGACAAGGCACTGAAGTTTCCCAACAAGAGATGGCAGGTGCCTAAATTAAGACTTGGGCTATATTAGCAGATGGAAGGGATTCTGAGTCAAGAAAATTGTGATGGAAAGATGGGTGAGCTGATGAATTCACAAAATATTTTGGAAGTAGAGCTGATCCAATTTGTTGATAGAAGGAAAAGAGTGAGCAGAAAGAAAAAATGGGAGAAATAAGGATAACTATGTGGCTTCTGCAAAAACAAAACAAAACAAAAAACTGAGCAAGAAAAAAGAGACAGGTGATGGTATTATCTGCTGACAGGGAACAATGTGTAAAAACAATGAAACCCAGACAGCATCAAAGAAAGGAAGAATGACAACCTTGTCTGTTAGACATTTTGGCCAAGATGATGACCTAAAATATCAGCTGCATAGCTGAAGAAAATGAGACATGTGTCCTGAAATTCAAGTTCACATCCCTAAAACTGTCTTGGTTAAACTGGCACAACACTCTACTCTGAAATTTCTGCCATTTCTTTACCCACATGTGTCATTGAGCACTTGTGTTTAGCCGTTCTTCTGAGCCATGTTTTGAGGACTTTGTTTTTATTTTACACATACACACACACACACACACACACACACACACACACACACATACACACAGAGGCTGACCTCGAACTCACAGAGGCAGAGATGTCTCTGCCTCCAGAGCACTGGGTTTATATGCCTGCACCACCTCACCAGCTTACATATTTCATCTTATTTGCTATTTCAGCTGCATGTATTCATGTTATGTGTGTGTGCACATGAGCATATGAGAACATGCATACATAACCACAGTGCATGCGCAGAGGTCAGAGGATAACTTTGGGGAGGCAGGTCTCAGCTTCCATCACATGAGATTCAGCTCGGATTATCAGGCTTGGCCACTGAGCCTTGTCCCTGACCCTTTTATTTTCAATCTGAGTTCCTAGTTGAAGCTGGAAGTTCTCCTCCTATTTTGTTCTCAACAAGTCAAGTTCCATTTTCTCTCTAATGGTGACCATGCCCTCTACCTCCACCTGTGACGGATGACCACTAGAAAAGCATATTCTACTCTAAAACAGCATCATTTTGTTGGCTCATTTCACAATCACCACATCGGACACAAGGATTCTGACCGACTTTAAAGTCCTATGACGAGGTACACAAAGCTTGCTCAGAATCAACTGATTTCTTAGTAGGGCAGACTGGAGGGTGGTGACCACAGGTATTAAGTTCGGTTGAGTGTGCAGTTTTCTTTTCACGCTCCGTTAAATTCCAGGAAGCAATGTCCCAGGAAGTCACTTTTCATTGCCCCTTCAGCCCCTCCTCCTCCTGAGTTATCTAGAAAGCATGTAAAAGTTTAAAGACTTCCTCAAAGAGTCACTTAAAAGAGTTTGAGGAACTGCGGTCAGCATGTGAAAGGATGGGAAGCCCGGACTAGAGAGCTCTGGCTTTCTGTCCCACTCTGTCTTCCCCAAGTCCCCGCCCCCTCCTTCGACCCAAACCATCCCAGGCTGGGAATCCAGGGCCCATTCGTGAGAACCCCCGTACCTGGTGGGTAATACCGAAGCAAGAGGCTCTTGAGCTTCATTTTCTTACCCTCCTACCTTGATGGGCTTCGTAGCCAAGGAAACAGATAAACAGCAGCGGAACGCTGGGGCGCATGCGCCAGTGTTTCCGCGGGGTCTTGGCGAGCCCTGCCGCCCAGAACTAGGTATGCTCAACTTGTGGCTAGCAGTCAAGAGAAGCAGCCAGTGTTCCAGGAGTGGCGCTACTTCACCACAAAGAGTTAATCCTTTAACTTTAGGATTTCCCCAAATCAACTCATTATTTTAGCTTCTTTTCGAGTGTAAGAAGATGTGCTGTTGTGGAAAATAAAATGTTCGTACAGTTTTCAATAAAGATTAAAGAAAATTATGCAATATTTTAAAGGAGCTATTGAATTAGTATTCTATTTCCTGCCAAAGCCTCTGAACCAACGCTTTCTCTTTCCCTTCTTTGTTAAAGAAAAATATCACACCTCTTGTAAGATTTAAAAAAAAAAAAAAAAACAAAAACAAGCCAACCAAGATGACTTGCTTGAAAGACTGGAAAGAAAGTTGAGGAAAAAAAAAATACTGACAAATACAATTAAGTCTGGTAGAAGAAAGCAACACACCTCCAGCTAGAAGGGACCCACACTTGGCAAGCAAATACATATGTGACCTTCATCTCTTCCTGCTCAGCCATTCTACTAGTTAGCACAAGGTTCAAACCTGAGAAAGGGCTGAAAATTTTACTTTCTAGAAATGCGGAAGTTTGGGGTAGGTTGTGGTCACCTGTGTTATCGCTTCTACGCCTGCTACTTGAGAACATGGCCACTGGAAAAACAACTTCACTGTGGGGAAATCCAGTAGACAGCATCTAAACACTGACACACTGACATCCCATACCTGCTGTCACTGAAGAGGACACAATTCTGAAAGACCTGCCCAAATGCATTTCTTGACCCCAACCCAAGAGGAAGCTTTACTTATTCTTTCGTAGTCAGCTTTCCGTAATAAAACACCTAAAAGAAATCAACTTAAAGGATGAGGTTATTTAGGATTATGGACTTTGAGGTTTGAGTCCTTTGGTTGGCTCTCTCACTTGGGGAGGTCTATCCTTATAATATCATGGCATGTGCTAGAGGAGGCTATTCATGTCACGGTGGCAAGGAAGCAAACAGAGGAAGGGGAAGGGACAAATTAAGGGAAGCCCCTAAATGATCTATTTCTTCCAAGTAGGCATCAATTCCTTTAAATTGCCACCAATTCCCAATAGACAATTAAGCTGTGACTCCCTCGGCGGTCAATCTTTGGATGAACTTAGAGTCACCAGTTACCTCCAAAAGACCCCACCTCTGAACTTCACTGCCTGCACTGGGGTCCAGACCCTCGATGCATACCTCTGCAGACCCAAATTATAACATACCCTTTGAGTTGAATCCCAATCTCTTGAGGACCAACACCTCTGAGGAAGGGAGCAGGCCTTGCCTTGGTCTTTCTATGAGAACATGTATTCAGAGGTATGCATCCCGGGTTCCATTCAGTTTCCAAAGCTGTAGTGGTTCCTTCAAGGACCTCTTATTCTAGGGATGTTAGGGTCCTAACTTAAGAACCTAGAATTGTCAAAATACCCAATTTAAGGTCTCTTATGCCATTTTCCTAGAAGACTACTGTCTTCCAGTTGTGTGCAAACAGAAAGGTGACCCAAAAAGAAGCAGACAGAGTGTTGAATGGACTCCCTTGGCAGTGGCTTAAACTGAGGTTGAAGCTGACTCATCGCTTACTCATCACCAGAAGCCACAGCACCATGTCTCAGCCTCCTTCACCCCAGCACATTATGTTTTGAGTCTCAAAAAAAAAAAAAAAGGCACACACTGCCCAGGTGATGGTCCCCCTTACAGTGTGTGGCTTAGAATGGCTTCCTCTTAGGATGACATTACTGTTTTTCCTGAATGGAACCATCAGCAGATTTGTCCAATTCCTCCTCACTAGATAAGCAACTGAGGTTTACAGGGACTTATCCAGAGTATATAGTATTTGACTCTTGGCCTATTCCCTGCACTGAGGTGACAATCTACTTCATTTCCACCAAATTTCATAGGTTCAAATTCTTCCCCAAAGGGGATGGCATAGAAAATTGGGTTTAGGGAGCTACTTTGTTCTGAGGGTAAGCCTCTTTCTTATGAAGAGGTCTCCCAGGGATCTCTCCAATCCCCTTTCTACATGAGGATACCGTGCGAGGTTAACAGCCTAAAACTCAAAAGAGAGTCTCACCAGAACTGACTAGAGTGTCACCCTGAGCTCCTGAATCATAAGGGATCAGTTCCTATGGTTCCTCATCAATAACACTTCTTGCAGCAGCTTGAGCTGAGATGTTTCTGTGGGGACCAGCCTTGAGCAGCCAGAAGCTGCACATGTAGGAGGATTGATTTAATTGCTCTAAACCAATCCAGCTAATCAAGTGAAGTTGCCGTGGCCTTCAGTTCTCACAATGTGATCTGGGAACAGAAGCAACAAAATTGCTCCAGGAATCTTCAGAAATGTTTGTTCTGTGCTTATTTCCTACCTCCCCACAACTTGCTGAAACAGAAAAAATCAGCAAGGAGGCCCTACAGTTCCAGGTGAAACAAATTCGCTAGTGATGATCACAAAAGATGAAGTCTGAGAGCCACAGTATTGGTTTAATAAGTTCCGTTGATGTGGCCAAAATTGAGTGATTCAGGTTTCACCCTGTCTCCAATGGTCATATCTTCTGTGCAATATATTCATAACATGTTTCTTTGATTGTCAGTGTTTTAGTTACTTTTCTGTCACTGTGGTAAAATGCCATGACCAAGATAGCTTATAGGAGGAGGGCTTTATTTGACTCCAGAGGGAGTCCCTCACCATCATTGTGAGGAAGTACGGCAACAAGCAGGCATGACAGCTGAATCAGCAGAAAGAGAGAGAGAGGGGAACTAGAAACTGCAGGATTCTTTAAACTCTCAAATCCTGCCCCCAGTGCCAAAAAGGCTGCACCTCCTAGGCCTTCCCCGAAGGGTACTGCAAACTGAGAAACAAGTGTGCAAATGCTGTAGACTATGGTGTATATCTTCCTCAAACCATCACAGACAGAGATCTTATCTTCATAACCACAAATCTGAATGAGACCCAAATATAAATTAGAATTCTTTATATAACTTTGTTCTGGATATCCCCGTAGTTGACAAAGGCTAATGAATAGAGTGATAAAGTCACCAGGAGGGTAAAAGTAGTGGGGAGGGTAGCCCCTAAAAGTGATAGAGGCAGAGAAAGGCAAAGAGACAGACAGAGGGGAGAAGTCAGGCTAGGCGGCAAGAGTCCAGATTCAGCGTTGAGGACAGACAGAGTGGAGTAGAGTACAGCTTCCATCTGCAGTCCAGCTGGGGCCTCCTTGAGAAAGTCACAGCATCAACAAGAGGTCTGCATCATTGGGCCTTCACTGGGAGCAGTAAAGAAAAGACAGCCTCCATCTTCTATTGGAGAGAAAGAAAATGTTGATCATCACAAACCAGGTAAGGGAGGTGACCTATGCACGGAAACTAGAGGTGGCCTTGTGCAGTGGGCCTCAGAGCAGAAGGACTACTTTGTGCCAGAATACATACTATCTCATTGCATTTTAGCTTTTTCCAAGTGCCCTTGCATTCTCACAGCAGGACTCGAAAGATCTCACATGGAACTTGAAAGTGGACCGGAAGGATCCGCTGAGTCGTTCGGTAAATATGCATGGCGGATCTGGTAAAGCTAGATGTGTTACTCTTACTGGTACCTAATTCTGAACAACACTGCAAAGGAGTCAGTGCTCAGGTGGATTTGAACTGAGTCATACTTAGGTTAGGGTATGCTCTGGACACAGACAGAAGGATCCAGCCCCTTGCTTTCTTTCTTCTAAGCCTCAACCATGAAGTGAGCAGCTCGGCTCCATCCCCTCTGTGAAGCGCTGTCTCAGCACAGGCTCACAGCAACAGAGCCAGTCCTCCCGGGACTGAAGTTTCCAAAACCATGATACAAACTAGCTTCTTGCTTTAAAATTTGCATTGTCTGTATATATACACATATATGAAAATAATTAAAATGGAGTTGCCCTGGAGACAAGATAACAATGTCCCTACTTGATACTACCACCCCAGAAAAATTAAAAGTCTAGTCCCGAGAATGGATGGATTACCTCTTTAAGAGCTGTTGGCAACTGAGGTCCCATAGACCTTTGAGCACTACAGACCTTTACCAATGCTACTGGTTACCCTCCAGAACTTGATGGTAACCCTTTATTGCTGATGACACCATGCATCTGAAACACAGAGCATGGAGAAACCAAGCTATTTCTGACCTAGAAGCCTCCTCTCTACTGGCTGGCTTTCATGGTACAGAAAGGTGCTGTGAATGCCACACTACAAGAAAAGTGATCATTAATCTTACCCAGCTGTGAACCCTGTGAGCTACAGTAACATCTGTCCTGACCAGACATGCCCACTGGCTCGTCAAGGTGAAAGCCATACCTGGAACCATAACCAGGCCAAGAACCTGTGGCTGCACAGGTCATAGGCCCTATGGAAGAACCTACTCCTGTTATCCTGAGGGGTAGATCTAGATTTAAATTATACCCATATATTAACATATCCCTTTGCCCTCATCAGAGAAGCTTCCATTTGTAGTGTGTGGTTATTAACACAGAAACACACAAATTGAAAAGAATAAGAGACTCTAGCATGATTGCCCATAAATGGGACACCTACATCTCACCCCTTCCTCCCATGATTCATGGGATCATTGCAGAGGCAGAGGCAGAGACATTTTAAGAGCCCAGAATACATGAAAACAGTGGTTCTCCAAGCACAAGGTGGAAATGAACACCTAAGAACTCGCAGAGATTGTGACAGCATGCACAAGCCCCATATAAGCTCAAGCCAGACCAATGGAGAAGGGAGAGAGAGATGAAGTCATTCTCTAGCCAAGGAACTATTTGCAATAGGTAGCTGCTGGGAAAAAGAGGATCCATTTTTTTTTTTTAAAGAGTGTTGGCATTGGTAAGTCAAGTATACTCCAATGGAAGTCTACAAGTCCAGGAATGTATGGGTAGCACAAAGTAGAAATGATGGATGAAAAAAAAAAAAAAAAACAGAGGAAAAAAATTGGGTGAATGGAGACAAGAGTGGATCTGGGAAGAGTTGGAGGAGAGGAGTGTCTACAATTAAAAATTCTCGGAGAAATAATAAAACATACATTGTTACAGGAATGAAAAACTGACGAACACGGGCTGTCTCTAAAGCTCAGACAATTTCCCAGCACCGGAAATGTTCTAGCTGGCGTGAAGTGACCAGCTGCCAAGCTACACAACTTGCTGCCAAGTGGTCTCAGAGTCAGAAACATGAAACTCTCCTCACAGTTCAAAGATTCTATGATTCTGTGCTCGTAATGCCTCTGTGTGTTTCATTAGAGATTAAGGAAGGCTTAAAAAACAAAACAAAACAAACAAACAAACAAAAAAAACACGGGTTGCTAGTTAGAAAACTACAATTCCCGAGTCTGGCCCTCTCACTCTGAACTTGATGAAGCAGTTCCTTTACCCTGGTCACCTTTAGTTACTCAACTCTAAATGACTTTCTTCCATTCCATTCAGTGCACACATCCCATAGCCTGCTCATTTCTGCGCTGGGATTTTATCCTCCATCTCATTCCTGGCACCTGATAAGCCTCCTACTCCAGCTCTTATCAGCATTATTAGCCTAGGCTCATCTGTTTGACATGCCAATTTCATTCCACAGAGTGTGGTGGTTATGAATTGCATATCATGTAATCCTCAGCAGCTCTGTTCTGCCATTCCCTCCTCAAACCCTCAGATAGACCACATCTGGAGGCTTCCAGGTTAAGCCACATGACCTGTGATTCCTCAGTCGCTTCATGTTGAAAGCCCCATTACCTTGATATCTTTTTCTTCCAATCAATTTTATTTTTTTTCTTTGTTTGACCCTTCACCTCCGTGGATGTATATACGCCATGCCTCCTGCTATCTTCTGCTGTATCCCATCACCTAGCTCATCTAATGAAAACATGTCACGTCTTTAACCATAATGGCCTCTTTCTTTTCTCACTTTAGTTGCTCCACTACCCTGGAGTCAAGTTTTCCGGGCACTAGAAGATCCAAAAAGGTCTATAAAAATTCACTTCAAATTTGAACTTCAACTTAGAAATCCAGCCCCAGAAGATGACTAAGGGTTTTCTTACCAAGATACCAGGAGACATTAAATGGGAGCTGAGGGACTGGTAATGAATCTTTTTGACAGGATAGGGTTGGCCTGAGACTGTTGCACTGGGGTCCACTCACAGTGCTTGCTGGCATTTCTACACTTTTTTATGTTCTATCCTAAGATGGTACGAAGACTTGTGGTCATTCTTAGCAAGCCACAACATGGCCAAAGGATTACAGGAATGCCTGGTTTCAAGGGGTGCACTTACCGACTGGCCAGATGAAACTGGCCAGTCCCCATGCCAGTCCTCATGTGTATGCCATTACCCAAATATTCACACTGCAGACTAAGGAACTCCATGACTCTTAGGAAGTCTCACACCCCCCTGCAGGGTCTGTTGGCCTTTCAAATGTCTCATTTCCAAATCAATAGAAAAAAAAAAAATAAGGCTTCCTCTTGAGCCTGCAGTAGGCTGCCACTTCTGCTCAATTTCCACCCATGTTGGCAGGACATAAAAGTTTCTTTGTGGGGCTTTTGAAAGTCCATCATCACCTTAGGGAAGTTACATGTTATTCTTTTGGTTTTAGTTTTTTTCTTCTTCCTGCCTTGGTTCCCAGAAATTTCAAAAAAGCTCTGCAACCTTGCCCTCCTACGTGCAACTATGACAAAGTGTCTCTCTCCCCGCTTCTACCATACCTGGCTAATTGGTCATCATCTAAACATGCTGCTGCCAGGGGCATGGTGGGAAGGAACTGGGCTAAAACCAGTTCTCGGATGCCCTTTGTCTTGCTGGGGGAAAGAGCCCTTGCTAGGGTTATGAACGCTGCACCTCTTATGGGACAGGGTGACTGTTCAAACTTCCATGACCTCCAGGTTAAGGTCAAAAGGGATATTTGCACATCTGGGTGATCAGAGCTCATCAAGGCCAGCCTTTACCTTGGTCATCTGCCCAAGCAGCTTCTCTAAGCTGGTAAGACTTCCCAGCCACATAGCCCTAGCAGGGAACTCTAATCCTTGGGAGTCCCCCCTAAGCTGACCCTGATGGCAATGAGGCCCCGCACATATACTTTTTGGGGGAGAGGGGGGACATACACCACACTGCTGTAATGTGCGACAGGCTCTCCCTTAGGGTAGTTTGTCTTACCACTTTTCAATTTCTTAACTTTGCAATACATGTGTGGAAGCAATACATACCCAGTAGAAATCATATACATTGCATTTCTGAATTTTAGTATTTATTCAGGCTTTCTGTGCTGGAGAGAATCAATGAGCCACATAGAGCAACCAACAACACTCCACAGGGTCCTGATATTGCTAAGCTGGGATGTTCTGTAGGATATAACCTCATTGTAAGTCAAGAAAGCATCTGGGTTTTCTTTCTAGTTGCTTGTCAACAAAAGACAAGCATGGGAATATTGTGTGGTGTGACTAGCTTAGAACTGCTGAGAGTCAGACTTCTGCTATCAGGAAATATCCTCTTTGGGAGGCAGCATGCACATGAAAGGACACAATTTCAACTCGAGGGAATCTGCTATTTGAGCTTCAACTCTGCCATGTATCGACACGGTCCCTTCTAAAAGGTCAGTTGCTTCCACTTAAAGTGAGGATAATACTTCCTGCCTCCTGGGACTGTTAAGAGTCCATGGCATACACACAGTACACAGAACTAGTAGCCAAGTTCTAGACATTTAGAACATTATTCTAGAAAGTCTCGCTGCTGCTGCCCCCCTCTATAACCTAATGCTTTAACTCTCAAGCATGTCTTGGCACGCAGAATGTATCTTAACATGCACTCCAAGTGAAGTATCAATGAGGAAATTTTGCCATGGGAAAGGCTCTGTGTGTGATAGATGGCCCCATGACAGCAGGGGGCAGCAGCGTACATGGTTCTATCTGGACAGTGTTTTCCTTTGGAAAACCTTGGTTGGGTCAGACCAAAGGCATTCGGTACTGAGTGGAGTAAGCCAGTTCCTTTTAACTTTAAAACATATCTTTAAAGGTATAAAGACAGGTGCTAATGTTTTTTTTTTTTCTTTTCTGCATATATTGGGTGTCTCTGACTCTTTGTCCCACTCTTGGAACCCTTTTCCTCCTACTGGATTATCCAATCCAACCTTGATTATGAGGGTCTGTGCCTGGTCTTATTGTAACTTGTGCCGTGTTCAGTTGGTATCCCTGGGAAGCCTGCTGTTTTCAGAAGGGAAATGGAGGAGCAGGAGATCTGGGAAGGGGGGGGGGGGGGGGGGGGGGGGAGAAGGTTGGGAGGGGAGAAGGGGGGGGGGGGGGGGGGGGTTGGAGGTAGGAAGAAGTTTGGAAGAGTAGAAGGAGGGGATACTGTGGTCAGAATGTACTGTATGAGAGAAGAATAAGTTTTTAAACTATGGATTTATTTTAAAAATTTTCAATTTAGTAAGCCACGCTGAAAACAAGATTGAAATGTCACTGTACTCCACAAAAATCTATGATAATTAGGTATCAACTAGAGATAAAGTATATTTTAAATGGTGTTAAATTTGGTGAAGTAGATTTAAATGTCATTTTCTACTGCATTTAGCTTTTCTTAACTGTTATTTCTGTGTTCTTAGCCATATAGTAATATATTTGAGCAAGATAAAAATATAATTAAAGTGTGATAACTGCACTTAAACAACTATAAAAAAATAAAAGTTATTGTTTAAGTAGCCCCACAAAAGACAAATGCACTGATAATACAAGTCATTATGAGTGCTAATAGTTACTGAGTACCTATTGTGTGCCAGACATTGGATGACACAAATTATCCCCTAATAAATCTTTTTAAAATCTCTTTGAAATAAAGATTGTTGCCCCCTTTTTTTATAGCTGGAAAACTGAAGCCATTAAAGTATTGATAAAAACTTGAGATTACCCCTTCCTGTATTATAACTTTTAAATACTTCTTCGATTTTGCCAACTTTCTTGCTTGCCTTTTAGTCTATATGTTTAAAAACAACTGAAAATCTTTTTGCTTATATCTTTGTTTCCAAGATGAAGACCTGTATGTATTCCTTCTCTAAGCATGCCTGTGTGGAACTCAGCATTCCAAGGTCCCTGCAGCACTCACAGTAATTTATGACAGAACCCTTGATGAGAACAGCTCAGGCAGATCTCAGATGGGTTCTCAGTGATGTGCAGTAGCTGAGCCAAATGCAGAGCTGCTAAAAAGTAGTATTGTAAATCCAAAGAGGGTGAAATCAGCCTTCCTTTGCTCTCATTTGTTTCCCTTGAGCCTATTTACAACAGAATGGCAAAGTTTAGGGCGTGGATCTGTGCTCATTGCTGCTGCAGCTGCTGTGTTTTGGACGAAGCCTTACGCCCTGCAGACTGGGAAGCCATGTAGGATAGTAACACTCCTGGGTAGCTGTGGGAGATGATAGACTGAACATACTCCGGAACTCTGTCAAAACCAGGATTCCAAGTGTTTCCTTTCTTGCCCCTCTTTCTCTGGTTCAGTTTTGTCTCTTGCCTTTTACAAGCATTTTGACTTCCTTCTGCCTTTCTCCTTCTCCCTCCTTCTCAGTTTTAGTGTATTCTCTGACACCAGCTCCAAGGCCATAATCCACCTATGCTGTACCAGCTCTTCGTCGGCATCTTCCTGGACTCCTTTGTCTGTCCTCTCATATTTAGTCACCCTGATGCATCCTGAATTTCTACAACCCTCTCATGGTCACTTTGGCTGCCTGGTGGGTTGGCTAACAGGCCTCTCTTTCGTCCCCTCCATTGATGCATGCATCCCCAGAGCCCGGGTGTGATATAAGGCCTGACTCCCACCAGCGAATGACACCTGTGCCCTCTGAAAACAGAAGTACTAGAAAGAGGCACATCCCATGCTGCATCTGGTCAAGCTCAGTCACCCTGTCAACCCTGTCACTGAAGCCCTGTGGCTTCTTTCGGCAGCAATTTCACAGCGCTCTCTGCCTCTAGACTCCTGGCTTCCAGATAAGAAAACAGAGCAAAGGCCACCAGGACACCAGCCATCCTGAGGTCCCATAGCCACCAGCTATGTGCTGATTGAGGTCCTGGCTCCCTGCTCCTACTGACAGAAGAGCTGGTGACAAACCTGATTGTTGCTGTTTTTGGTAGACTCAACTGTAAGTTCTTTTCAAATTCTGCTCCTCTTGGTTTTAAAACTTTTGTTTCCCTGTTTTAAGCATTTTGGTTTCAACTGCCACTGAGCTTTGCCATATCATTAACTGGTAAGAGAGGTGAGTAAAAGCAACCAACTCTCAAACAGCAGAGTCTGGAAGTGGTTGTCAGGTGTTTGAGGGGTCAGCAAACAGTACAGAAAAGAGATGCAGAGAGTTATCTCACGCACAGACTTGGGTCATCTCAGCAACTTATACTGCTTCTCTGTGATGTCACCGCACTGATAAGATGATATGAGCAAATAGTAAGATGATGACCAAGAATGCCAGTGGTTCAAATATAATCTCTACTAAGTACAATGGCCTGCCACTGCACTGACATTTCTAGAAGGCCAGTGTTCTTGGGTTTGTTGACAACTGGAAATAGAAAAATAAGATGCACACTGAACACCATCTCATTAGGAAGCAAAAATCTACGCAAAAATGTTGCATCTCGTCTCCTCAGTAAACTTGTAAAATAATCCACATGAACAGAGCTGAGTATAAGAAGGATTCGCATCTGTCCAAGGAAGCAATGCAGGCAGAAGTGCTTCAGTCACTTAGGGTCTCAGGCTTCAGAGATGCTGTAGAACCTCTGGTGAGCCTTGGCAGCTAGCTGTACCTCAGAGACCAGTGTTGGAAGTGAGCCATCTCCTGTTCTTTAAGTAGCTCTTTGTTTGAAAATAGTTCTTCTCTTGCCAAAGGGACCTGGTGCAAACTAATTCTCTGACCTTGGCAAGCTAAATGGGAACAGCATCTAATGATCTGATTAAAGAAAGCCCGTGTGGAGGAGGATCTCCCCTATTAGTAGTCTAGAGGAGAGGCATGGGAGGAGGAGAGGGAGGAAGGACGGGATTGGGAGGGGATGAGGGAGAGGGCTACAGCTGGAATACAAAGTGAATAAATTGTAATAAATAAATAAATAAATAAATAAATAAATAAATAAATAAATAAAAATAAAAAAGAAAGCCCTTGTGCTCAAGTCACTGGGTGAACAAAATTTAAGCTTCTGGTATACCCATCTGGAGATGTTAACATTTTTTTCTTCCATCTACAACTTTCCCCCACTGCAGTTGCAGTAGAAAATATAATCAAATATATTTTAAATATATCCCCATAAGTGGTGAGTAGATGGCTGTAAAGTAGCTAGAGAAACTATGTCCTGTGAGAAAGCTTGCCGAAGGCCTCCATGACAGTAGAGCTTATCAACAATGGGTTTGGAGGGTGGAGGGTGATGTATGTTTTTCTGGTTTCTTAACTAGGGTTTGACCTCATGGCTCATTCAAACTGTGTAATCATTATACCACGGAGCTATATTGTAGGCTTTATTGATATTACCAATAATCAATAGAAAAAAAAGAGCCATGGTTTCGAACTCAAGAGAGCAATGTATAAGTTGGCTCTAGAGGCAGGGATGGAGGAAGATCTGGCTAAAGAGAAGTCCCACTCAGCAAGGATGACCAGTGACTAGACTGGAGTACATATTGTTTGCTGAATGTTTGGTTCACTTTGAACAGAAACCAATCCTAAATCCCAACTGTGTAAATCATCCTACCATCAAGGAAACAAGAGACTGTGCTCACAGGAAAAGAGTAACGGTGGATAAGAACACTTTTTCTCTTCCTCTCTGACACAGGGGCCGCTTTATCTATGGTCACAGTGTTTAAGCAGCATTGCTTCTCAACATGAACCTGATATCGAGGTCCAAGAATAAAGGCATTCAAAGGACCTCCTATTCTTGTCAAGAAGTTACATGACTTGGAAGGGATAGACTACAGAGTACATGGTTACAGGGTTGCGTGGAAAGCAGTACTTTGTGGCTTTGATATGATTATTTTTGCTAAACTACAAACTCTATTGGATGCAAAGTCTCTGTAGATAGACCACACTATTCTGGGATCCAAAGAATAAAAATGATTTGGGCATCTCTGAAAATTCCATCCAACAATTCACTGAAAAGGGTTTATTATTATCTTTTCCACCATCATTCTCTTTCCTTGAAAATTGAGATTCCCAAGAATAAAATTATTCAAACATTATAAATATGTTCTTGTAGCAAGAGACTTCCTTTTGGCAATTTCAAGTTGCTTATGTCCCAGAATAAATACAACAAAAGGGGGAGTTACTGCACTGACTGGAAAGATTAGTTATCAAGAGGAAATGGGGTTCCTGTTGAAGTAAGAGACTATTCCTCAAACCTAGATTTTCCATGGGATGGCATTTTTGTGCCAATCAGCAAAAGCTAATGGGAAGATGGTGGGTTCTGGTGCTCCTGAGACCTCAGGAAGCTCCCTACCCTCCACTAATTAAGACTTGTATTAACTTGTAAATATAGGCCCTACCTTGGTAGATGGGTAGCTGAGACAGAATTGGCAGTGGAATAGGGAGCATATAAAGTATTTATACTAATTAAACCTTATGGTTAGTTGCAACAGTTCACTGTTGTAGCTAATGTATTTTCTTGTATGTCATTTCATTCTCTCGAATCTCTTTTTTCTCTTTTATGTGGGGATTGTTGGTGGCATGTAAGTTCTCAATTTTATCCACAGGTTAAAGTATAACAACTACGATAAGAAAAAAGGATGGTGTCTAGAGATGAAGGCCACTGACAATGATTGGGGTCTGTGTTTGGGAAAAATATTGTGTGTGTGTGTGTTGTGTGTGTGTGCGTGTTGTGTGTGTGTGCGTGAATGTGCATGTCTATATATGTGTTCTCATGAGTGTGATAAATGGTTTCATTGCATCTATGAGAACATCTTTTCGTTTCTTTTGCTATGGTTTGAAGTCTTAGAGGGGGAGAAGAGTGAGTATGTATGTCCAGCAGCTGATGGTGTGGTGGATGGCAAGAAGTAGCCATTGGCTCCTTGAAGTCCATTTCAGCCACTTTGTCCCTGGCCTTAACTGTAAGCTGAAAATAAAAAATAAAAATAAAAATCCAGACTACATTTCCGAGCTACCTTGGCTCAGGTTTCTGTTGTGACCAGACCACCCAGATTCCCTGTGAGCTGTGCCAAAGAAAAGGCAATGAGTGACTAAGGCTAAATATGGGCTATTTTTAAATTGAATTTCTAGAAAGTCTGAGAGGTGTTCAAGTAAGAAAAAAAAATCAGAGCTTCAGTCTGAATCTGTAAGAATATGGGCAACTGAGGGACTTTATAGAGCTCTGAGTCTTACTATCCTGTGTGAAAAAGAAATGAATACTTATCCCTGGAACAATTAAAGAGCTACATAAAGCATCTAGAATAGTACCTGGCACAAATCATAGAGTACCAGTCCACCTAACTGACAGATTTGGCAACCTGGCAGCTGGTTGTGTCTTCTCCAGGAACAACTAGAGTAAAAGCGGTGTTGTGTTACTGTCAGGATAAGAGAAGAACTTGCGATATTATCTACCTGGGCTTAGAGCCAGGGGAAATCTTAGCCAGCTAGATTCTGACTTCTTTTCTGGACTGCAAAGTTATATAGACAATGACTCCCAACATCACGATAAAACTTCTGGACTGTCTCTCATGGCTTGTGGGGACACAGGACAAAAAAATATATCCTGTGCATCCATTGTATCCACTGCCATCTTGCTATCTTTCCTTCTTGGAGCAGGAAGTGCTATTTAATTGCCCACAGTGACCTCTTTTTCAGTTCTTCCCACAGGTTAAAGTTCCCGAAAGCTGCTGTTACACGCCCTCCAGTGTCTTACTACCGCACAACCATTTGAATGCCTGCTCTTAAAATTCACCCAGGATTTTAACTTCTACACAGGGAAAGGAAAACAAATAATTCACTTACTAGTGGAAAGTACCTCTTTTTAAACAATGAAGTGAACGGAACCATTCTGCCAAGGTGTTGCTTCAGAAACGTCTCACACCTGAGCACCTGGGGTAGAACAAGAAGGCTGTTGATTATTCAGTAACAAACACAGACCAGGTGAGGTAGTTTCTGGTATAAGCCTCTCAGTACTTAGTATGCCCAAGGTGGAGGAGAAAAGTTCCTCTTTTGCAAATTGATTTGGAAGAGACAAAGAACTTGTGTTTTTCTTTTATTGAAATATATCAGGAGTTCAGAGAAAGTCATATGTGAAACTTAATGCACTTGCAGGCTGTATTAAATTTGTATTTTCTCTGCAACCAAGAATACAGAAATGATGAATACATATTTTAGAAATACATAATATATATATAGAAGATTTTGTTCAACAAATGTGTGAATGCTATTTATATATTGATGGGTAATGGCATTGAGGTATATAGAAGAATAAGAGGTAAAAGACTTCAAAAAAAGATGGTTAAATGGGAACATAATGAATCAGAAATAGAGAAAAAGAAACAGAGAATGAAAACCAAAGAAAGGGAGGGGTGGAGGAGAGAGGAGAGGGAAGATTAACTCTAAAATGTAAGCAGAAAGCGCCTTACGTAAAACAATCTGAAAGTCTATTATAAGAGGCACATGAGTCATTTCTGCACTCTTCAATTATGTGTATATCTACCACAAAATCAATCACGCTCAAGGCCAAGCCAATGAACTGTTGCTCTACGTGAAGTTGAGGAATCATCCTAGAACCACAAAATCTCAATTCACTTGAAAAGACACGAAGACCCAGACGAACTTGACAGTAACTGTTCAGCTCTAACAGTTCTTTGGAAGTATCATAGAAGATGTTCAAGGCACTGGGTCTTGGTTCTTTCTTAATGTTAAGTCCTCCATCACTGTCTACCACCAGGTAAGCTTTGGGGATTGTACTCAGCAAAGCTAACTTTCTTCTATAGACTAACTCAGAGGAAGCCATCAGGACACGCCTTTCAAAATGGCCTCCAAGTCCTATCCCTTCCTTACACCAATCTCCAAGGCCTTCATCCTTGAGGCCCTGTTATGGTTTCACTAGAAATGCCCTCCACAGGCTTATGTATTTAAATACTCACTCCACAGCTGGTGGTAGTGTTGTGGGAAGTTGTGGAATTTTATGAAGTCTGGCCTGCCTGGACCAAAGGGGTTGCTGAGGAGAAAGGCTTCAGGTGGTCCAGGCTCACTTCTAGTCAGCTCTCAGCTTCCTGGTCTAGTGAGATATGACAAGCCCCACTACCAGCTCCCTCTACCATGCCTCACCCAATGTAGTGAACTATAGTCCTTTATACCATGAGCCAAATAAATCCCTCCTTCCTAAAGCTAGCACATCCTTTGAAACCGCTCCCCTCCTTGCTTCTTTTCCAAGCATGGCTCATTCTCTTGGTGTGCTCTGAACCAGCAAAAGAAAGGACTGGCACATCTCTTACTCTAGAAACTCCAAGTCCAAAATCATGCCTTCTGTGAATGATGGCATGGGGAGGGGGGCAGCCACCCGGTAATGGGAACTTCCCTAATGAGCACTTTACAGTTTACATGCTTCACACTAGGAGTCAGTTTCTGTCCCTCCTCTAGAATTACTGAAACCGATTCCAAGGAAGTGTGTGATTTTGCACCACAGGCATCGACGCTCCTTCCCACTAGGGATGCCTCCATGTGTTCATTTCTTTCGGCTTCTGCCTTGAATGAGATTCTCCCTGGGTGCACCCTTGAAAGCTCACATACCACAAGCCCGAATACCCAGTTTCTTCTCTAACAATACCCCTGTAAGCCCTTTCCCAGCCGGACTCTAATTTCTCCCGCCCACCAATCTAGTTGAAGAGACAAATTGTGAGTCAGGCTCTATCCCATTCAAGAACACGAATCCAGGCAGCAGATTTAACCTCCATTTCCTTTCCTGCAAAATGAGGTTGACAACAATGCATACCTTCTTGAGTCCTTGAGGGATGTGGTAATATAGGGACATCGCAGTGCATGCCTGGGGACTCAGTGAGTGTTCAGGAAGTACTACGTATGTTACAATGTGTATCCTGGTCCTGCCTCCTCAGGGAATCCCTGCATTCTACAGTCACACTAAGGGAGTGGCTGACTCTTGGCTCTGGAGTCTCACTGAGCTTGTGGAACAATATGCAAAATTAGTAGACACAAGCATTTTCTCCCCAAAATTTCTCTAGTATGGTTGTATAATATCTTTGTCTGGGGAGCCCCTAAAATTTCTAGTGTGTACCCCATACCCTACACATGTAGGACTCTAATACAGCTAGGGATGGAAACACAGAAGCCCAGCAAGGTTCTTAACACAAATGAGTATCCAATCACTTGAGTGGTTTCAGAAAATAATAAATAATAATAATAATAATACCCATGCCCCAGGAACGGTGGCTCTAAAATGGAGCTGAATAACCTTATGTCTGTAAACCTTTTCAGGATGTTCCAGTCTGTTCTGGACAACCACTGGCTGGCAAGTCTTCAGCATGCTTTCAAACGCAATGGGAAAATGGCTGGCTCTCAAGCAGAATTTGTGTCATAGTATATATTTAATAGAAGGTTCCCCTGGGCAGAGCTCTCTCATTTGGACTAGCACTAAGTTTCTGAGGTTCAGTTCAGGGTAAGAGCAGATCTCAAGGAAGAAGTGGCCCAAGTCTTCTGGCTCTTTTCCTTTCCAGGAGAGCAAATTGCCAACCACAGCATCTTTTTTCACAAAGAATGAGACAAGGCAGGACATGACTATAACCCCGAGGACCCTTCTTACAGATGCAGAAAACTTTAGATGGAGAGAAATGGCATCATTGTTTCTGTTCCTGTCCGTCTATCCATATGAGAATATATTTTCAATAATAAACTGATAAAATGAAATCATGCTGCATCAAATACAGATATGTAAATTGAAAAGCTTGAATAAAAAATGCAAGTCAAATAAACCATTGTATTATTGTTTCTGTTTTTACCTGCCTGAATTCTTTAATGTTCTTTTAAAGACGCCCATGTGTCAACATGTTTACCTCCAATGGCTTCTTAAAATGTTTCTTTTTATTCTGAAATTGTTTCCCCCCACATTCGTAGTGTTAAAACACCCTTTTCTCAATATAATAGTAGCATATCTTTTCATCCCTATTTCCATGACTAATGAATAGCATAGCATGGCAGGGATGATAGAATGTGTGAAGAGGTCAAGGTTAGTGGATTTGAAGGTGTTATTGTGAAATAATGAAAACTAATCAAAGGATGGTGGTCCTCATGGGCAGATGGATAAATGATCGAATAATGGTCAGGTAGCTAACAGAGATGTTAAGGGACAGAAAGAGAGAAAGCTGAAAGGATTTGGAAGAGAGAGATAATTCAATTTTTTTTAAAGTATGAAAATACAAGAGAAACACAGTGTGGGCAACATTAAGGAAAGAATCTTGGCCAGTCTGCAGCTGAACTACTTGGCAGGTTCCTCCTCAGAAAGGAAACAGAATGATTTGGGTCATCCACAGTGTCCTTCCAACCGACACATCCCTTTGCATCTTCTCGGCAAACAGAAAGAGAGGGAAAGGAGGGGGTGAAGTGTGTGGGACATAATTTCACCTTAAAAGTTCTGCTGAGGGCTGGAGAGAGGCTGAGCAGTTAAGTACACCAGCTGCTCCTCCAGAGAACCCAGCGTGGTTCCCAGCACCCACCTGGGACAGTCCACAGCCATGGACAACTTCAGCTCCAGAGCCTCTGTCGCCCTCTTCTGGCCACCATGATACATACACATGTGGCATACCCACACCTAGATATACACACATACACACACATATACACACATACACATACACACACATTCACACACACGTATACATACAAACACAATAATATAGTACATACGTATATAAATGAAGAATAAATAAAATTATTATGCTACTTGCCTGAAATCAGAGTTCACGGATAATTATCCTTTAATTTATTTTTATAGGAGAAACTTTCTTGCAGTCATACCAACCAGTTGGGTGGGAAAACATCATGGGGAAAGATGTGCCAAGGAGTGTTTGTGGTCCAGGTTGGACCAAAGTTGCTCATCAGCCAGCAGTCTCTCAGAATGCCTCCACTCTCTGGCCAGTCTCTCCCATGTCACTCACCAGTCACTCGCCAACCATTCTAGTCTCTTCTGCTCTGGCCCGAATGCATCTGATCGTATTATTACTCTCTCTGTCACCTTCACAAACTCTCAGTGTAGCCTGGGGATCCATGTCTGGACCTATTGCTGTACAGTCATTGATTTCTTGCTCACCCATGTCCCTCACTTCTGCTCTGTATACCTCTTAGGAATCTTTGATATGAAATAGAAACACTTGCACCTCCCCAATCGCTCAGAGAGGAACACATATAAAGGCACTGAACTGCTATTTGATACCAGGGCCAGGCCAAGAGGCCTGCGCACAAGTCTGCCTTTCCTGTGGTGTCCCAGATTCTGTTTCTTTGCTCCACAGAATGGGAAGTGATTGTACAAAATAATCCACACTGTGCACTTTTTGAAGGGAGGGGGCTTTTCAGGCTTCTGTGTGGAAAGAAAGAAAAACAGCCTGACCCAGTTTTCAAACTAGGTCAAGACGTGGTAGACTGAGTGAAATCACGAAAGACACAAATGACTCCAGAGCACAGGACTGTGTGATGTCACTTCCTTACTGACCCCTTGCCTCTCCAGCAGAGCCAGTGCTTAAAGCCCGAAGGGAGAAGAGGTGAAGTCATAGTTTAAACAGCCCTCCACTTGCATTTTGCCATCCACCTCTCCAGTGTTACCAAACTGAGTGAAACTGGAGAGGTGCAGTTTTCTGCAATACTCTTCTGCAATACTTGGTTTCCCCCTGTTTTAATGACTAGGAGTGACTCCAGATGGATGGCTTTTGTGGTGCTTTTCAACCCTTCTGCCTCCTTTCGGTTTTACTTTTCACAAAACAAGATGTGAGCAGCATTGGAATTTAGAAGGAAAAAAAAAACTAGCAGTTTTGTTTTCTGTGTTTTCCTCGTGTCTGTGTTGCCGTTTGTGCAGGTGCATGAGCATGCATGTGGAGGCCACAGGTCAAGTTCAAGTGTCACCGGAAATGTGGTCCACATTGCTTTCTCAGGCCAGGCCCATACACTGGCTTGGAACTGGCTGATTTGGCCCTAGGAGTCTGCCTGTTACTACTTCCTCCAGTTTAACCACCCCCTCCTGCTTTTAAGGTGTGTTCTGAAGGTTGGAACTTAAGTCCTCATGTTTTCATGGCTTTAGACACTGAGCCAGTTCCCTGCTCTCTTCTCTGTCTTCTATGGATGGCAACATCTGGTTGTTTCCTCAGTTCATATCCCAACCTCAGTAATCCAATTATGAAGACTTTTAGGTCATTCTTATTTTCCTGTTACTTTGCCTTATTGAGCTTTGAAGTGTGAACCCTTCTGCTTTCCTATAAATGTTTCTTCTAAAACCAAAAATGTTAGGTAGATAGATTGACAAATAGCCTCATTTCATTTTTCCGTGTGAACTTTTGATTTTTCAAATCTTTGAGTAATTCCTTTTTTCCTGGCCGCACTGTGTTTTTGTTTCTTTTGACCTATGCACTATGTTTCGCCAAAAGAGTGATGAGCGTGGGAGCCTAGCTGCAAATTCTTCTTCTGTTTCTTCTTTCCTCCCTTCCTGGCAGTTCTTCCTTCTGCCTTTTTTTTTCTGTCTGTTTTTTTCTCTCTCTCCTCTTTTCCACCCCCACTTCCCCATTCATTCCCTACTCACTTCTCCCCATGTGTTTATGCCTTAATTCTCCACCTCTTTTTCTGTAGATCTTCCTGATTTTGCCCGTTGTTTGTATCTGTCTGTTTGTTTTCAGAGGAGGAAGATATTTTAAATCTTCCTTTTTCATAACAGAGATGTCCACACCCCCAGAAAGCCCGCAGAGATATCTTTTGCTTCTGACCCATTTCACAGGCCATTTTGCTCATACTCTCACACAGACCTAACCTGCTGGCTGCCAGAGTCACTCACTTTCCTAGAGTGCATCTTGCCCCCACCTATGCCTCGAGAGCTCTATTTATGGCTTGATTTTTCCAGGGTCACCTTCCACCTGACCTTTCTAGGCTGGTCAATGAAACTTCACCCAAGCTTCCATCAGCCCACAGATCAAACCTTCTTATCGACCTAAGATTTAAAGGTTGTAAATTCGGTCTTTGGAACTGCATATACAAGCATGAGGAATGTATAAACAGATACACGGAATGCTAAATAATTACTGTCTAAAATTTAATAAAACCTCCATAAAAATCAAATCGCTTCAAAACCCCACACATCCTGCCTCAGCTACGCTCTACTAATCAGTGCTTATCATGAGGCCCTTCCTGCCTTCCCAGCAAGCACTTCCTCACCGCTCTCCCTTCACTACTTTGGCATCTGTGTTGAAACACATGAAATTTACTGTTAACCATTTTCAATTTTACGGGAAAAAAATATATTCTCATGAGTCCTCTGTCATTGTCCTTTTCCCCCTCAAAGCCATGTTGGGAATTCCAGGGAGTCACTGTGTTCCGTTACCCATCACTTGTTATCACCTCCGTTTAGGCCCCCATGCCTCTGATAGTCTACAATTCACTTATCCCTTGTAAGCTGCTGGACCAGTTTGGAGCCCCTGTAAACAATGCTTCTGCAAACATTCCTGAACAAGAATCCTGGCCCACGTGTGCATGCGTCTCTGTAGGGCAGCTGGAAGACCTGCTGAGTCACAGCCTGTGCCAAACTGACTTCTCTCTTCAAAGGTGTTGCCACAGTTTGCGCTCCCGTCCACAGAGCATGGAGATTCCCTTTCTTCTACAGCTTTGACAAAAGCCTTGCTCATCCAGGGCAAGAGCGGCATTTTCATCTCTCGTAGCCAGAGCTATCAAACCGACTTATGTGTAGGAAGACCTTCCGTCTATTCGTTCATTCATGAAATTCCTTTACGCTTCTGAATCCTTACCAACTTAGCTGGCATCTGATAGTCCCCAAGAACCAACTTTAGGAAGTGTTAGGGTTGAATGCATATGGACAAACCTGACCGAAAAACCTGTTTCCAGTAATTCATAAAATACTTTCCTAGTACTGTAGATTTATAGGGAAAAAAAGTGGACTAACTTTTAAACAGAGTACAGGAGGCAACAATGTGCCATACAGCCAATGTCTAGAACCATAGGGCAAATGATAAAGGATGCTCACACCCCCCCATAGGTGTGTGTGTGTGTGTGTGTGTGTGTCTTTCTCTGTCTCTTTTTCTATCTCTTAGTCATTGAACCCAAGTCCTCCTACATACTAAGCAAGAGCTCTCCCACAGTACCATATCCCCAGCCCAAAATTTCCCTAATCTTGTGCTCAGGAGAAGCTGCTCCACTGTACCTTCACAATGCAGTCCTGGGTCCAACAAATTTGAATAACCCAGGACTTCCAAAAGTTCTGCTAACCTTGGGAGCAGGACATGAGGCCGGGAGTTATAGCCCAACCTCTTCAAAGAGCCTCTGCTGAAATCCTCACTGTCAGTGAATCCATGGAGGCCCACCGCAGACTTCCTGAAATTACAAGTCTTAATGTGTTGATTTTCTTTCTAACTGAAAGGTGCTCAGGGGAGTCTTTGGATACTCCTCCTGCTGCCTTCAGTCTTCTGCCGAGATCATCTCCTACGGTGAAGAAATCAGGTGGACTGCTGTTATGAAGCACAAATTGAATCAAACTTGTAAATAGAAAATTTTCTCACCTCATTGTGTGTGTGTGTGTGTGTGTGTGTGTGTGTGTATGTCTTAGTCCCTTGAGACAGAGACTCCCTCTAGAACTGGAGCGAGGCCAGTAGTCAGCAAGCCCTGGTGATCCCAGTCTCACTCCTCAAGTGCTGAGGTTGTAGGTACATCCACTGACCCCAGCTTCCCCCCACCCCCGTCCCCTGGGGGTTAGGACCAGAACTCAGCACTGCAAGTGCTTCTCCCCGTTTAGCTATTTCCGTAACCAGACTTTTTTCAATGGTGGTAAAATACTGAAGAGCAAAACACACGGCCAAACGTTTCCTTTAATTCAGATGTTAATCAAATATGGGCATTACTGCTTTATCACCTTAAAACGAATTTTTGCTAATACTTGTATGACACACTGGTTCAAATCCTCATCGTCAAATCTCTTCCATCTCAGTGCACATTTAGTGGTTTTTCAAATCAAATGCTACATAAAATGCCCCTCAGAGAAATTACATACCTGTAAGAACTTTATCACAAGTATGTAGGACAAGGATACCCCTGCCATTTGAAATTTTTTTATAAATTGTCCTAATACCATCCAAAATCAATATTTGAACCTTCCAAAATGGAAAAACCTCTAATTTTCATACACTGTAGTTAGCAGTTCTGCAAACTCCACCAGTTATAAATGGACTCCTGTATACAGCTATTAGTGAACAGAAATCAAAAAGACATTGATAACTTTTGTTTTTGCCCTTCTATTCAGCTGTGTTCTTTTTTGTTGTTTTGTTTTGTTTTTAATTTATTTTTTGATTTATTACAATTTATTCACTTTGTATCCCACCTGTAGCCCTCTCCCTCATCCCCTCCCAATCCTGCCCTCCCTCTTCTCCTCCCATGGCCCTCCCCCAGTCCAATGATAGGGGAGGTCCTCCTCCCCTTACATCCAACCCTAGCCTATCAGGTCTCATCAGGACTGGCTGCATTGTCTTCCTATGTGGCCTGGTAAGGCTGCTCCCCCATCAGGGGGAGGTGATAAAAGAGCCAACCACTGAGTTCATGTCAGGGACAGTGTCTGTTCCCCTTACTAAGGAACCCACTTGCACACTGAGCTGCCATAGGCTACATCTGTGCAGGGATTCTAGGTTATCTCCATGAATGGTCCTTGGTTGGAGTATCAAAAAAGACTCCTGGGTCCAGATTTTTTGGTTCTGTTGCTCTCCTTGTGGAGCTCCTGTCCCTTTCAGGTCTTTCTCTCTCCCCCTTCTTTCATAAGATTCCCAGCACTCTGCCCAAAGTTTGGTTATGAGTCTCAGCATCTGCTTTAATACCCTGCTGGGTAGAGTCTTTCAGAAGCTCCTGTCCTGTTCCCTATTTTTTTCCTCTTCTGATGTCTATCCTGTTTGTCTTTCTGAATGAGGACTGAGCATCTTACCCAGGGTTTTCCTTGTTTGGCTTCTTTAGGTGTATAGATTTGAGTATAATTATTCTATATTATATGTCTAATATCCACTTAGAAGTGAGTATACACCATGTGTGTCTTTTTGCTTCTGGGATACTTCATTCAGGATGATCTTTTCTAGTTCCCACCATTTGCATGCAAATTTCATGGTTTCCTTGTTTTTAATAGCTGAGTAGTATTCTGTTGTGTAAATGTACCACAATTTCTGTATCTGTTCCTCAGTTGAGGGACATCTGGGTTGTTTCCAGGTTCTGGCTATTATGAATAAACTGCTACGAACATGGTTGAACAAATGTCCTTGTTGTATACTTGAGCATATTTTGGATATATGCCTAGAAGTGGTATAACTGGATCTTGAGGTAGCACTATTCCTAATTGTCTGAGAAAGCACCACCAGATTGATTTCCAAAGTGGTTGTACCAGTTTACATTCCCACCAGCAATGGAGGAGGAACCCTTTTCCCACCTCCTCTCCAGCATATATTGTCACTTGAGTTTTTTATCTTAGCCATTCTGGTGGGTATAAGGAGAAATCTCAGGATTGTTTTTATTTTCAGCTGTGTTCTTGATTCAAAAAATAAGAGACTTCTCACAAAAAAAGAGAATGTCAGTAGTTAGGAGAAAAACACATATTCCAGCAGCTAGGATCTAATGGGACACAGAGGACTCTGAGCTCAGACCGGATGGCTCACATTTTACAGCTCAAACAGGCTCTCTAATCCTCAGTTTGCTCACCTGTGAAGTGAGTGAAATTAGAAATACCCCAAATCAGCTGAGTGTGGTGGTGCACACACAAATCATGGGCTATCTATACACTGGAATAATAGAAACATAAATTGTTAACACACGCTACACATGGAGGAACCGCAAAAACACGGTGTTGAGTAAATGGACACGTTGGGTGTGAAGGTCGATAGACTTAGGAGACAAAGCAAAGCTATACACCAGGCACCCTGTGTGGTCGGTCACTGTAGCTTGTGAGCACCAGTGGACAATCATTTCAATGTTTCATGTTTGAACTTTTAAATAATGAGAGGAAACCATCATATTATTTAAAAGTAACCATCATATTATTTAAAGCCATCAAAAGTAAAGCAAAAGAAAGAAAGAAAGAAAGAAAGAAAGAAAGAAAGAAAGAAAGAAA
>NW_026593286.1:9407747-9412667 GCF_907164565.1 Psammomys obesus
AAAGAAAGAAAGAAAGAAAGAAAGAAAGAAAGAAAGAAAGAAAGAAAGAAAGAAAGAAAGAAATGAACCTAAATATTTATCAACTCTAATACATAGTACTTTCTAAAAATTTGGTAGTATTTATCTCAAGAACAAATAAATCTAAATTAATAAACAAACAGCTTTATTTTAATTGACTTAATTATTTGTAGTTACAGCAGCCATCTATTTATACACTAATTTCCTCAGTTACTCCATAATAGTTATACAAATGTGTGGGGTACAATGAAAATTTTGACACATGTATTATTTGTTTACTGTATAAAGCAGCATAACTAGCAGATCCACTACCTCAGGCATTATTTACTTTTGCCTAAACATTTTATATCCTTTAATTTTTATATTTACTCATTTTTCATATAGGGATGAGAGAATATATACTCGTGGAAGACAGGGGACAACATGAGAGAGTTCATTCTCTCTTCCCACAGCTCAAGGCCTGAAGAATACTACTTGGGTCATCTGGGTTGCCTGGCAGCAAATGCCTTTAATTGCTGCACCATCTCACAGGCCCTGAAGCATTTGTTTTGAGACCACTATCGCCATGTCTCAGTTACCCAAAAGCTGATATTATACAATACACACACACACACACACACACACACACACACACACACACGAATTCACATATACATACACCCCTATACCTGAGCTACACAGCAAGAGCTTGTCTCAAAAATGGGGTTGGGACAAAAAATGGGTTAAAGGAAAGTCCAGCGAAGTAGTGATGGAAGCGGGATGTGATGGCAAGTGTCACCCTGTGCCACCTTGACTATTTGTCAAAGGGCCGCCTCCCTGATGATGGAAAGATCTGGCCTTCACAACCCTACCCAGCAGTCCAATCAGCACTATTAATCTCAGGAAAGGGTGGTGTGCTTGTAGAGCTAGGCACTCAATCCAAGCCTCACCTACGAAATCATGTCAGAAAAGTTTATGTAAAGTCACACAATTATTAGAATCAACTTCCAGCTTGAAGGTAACATAAAAGACAGAAGAAAACTAAAGCAAACAAAGACAAAACAATTATTAACTACTCGATGTGAAGGTCAGAGTGAGTTACATCAATGGGTATAATGTGTAAGTCATTGTGGACCCTAAAGCTAAAAAAAAAAAAAAAAAGGTAGAGCACCATATATGGGATGTAATCTATACTCTAGAAAGGGATAATTGCATGTATTAGATGTGACATCATACAGAGTATCCAAACCTCAGATCTCCCCATTTCTGCTGGATACTTAGAGGGGAGGCGCAGCTCTTTCTCCAAATGATTTGAAGAATTCAGGTCGATACATCAGAGAGAGGAAGCACAGGAGCAGGAGTGCATTGTGGGAAAATGTGCACAAGCATTGAAGACAGCTTAGCACAGTGGTTCTCAATCTGTGGGTCTCCACATCTTTGGAGTTGAATGACCCTCTTCACAGGTGTTATCTAAGACCAACAGAAAACTCAGATATTTACACTGCGCTACATTTACATGATGATGCAGCAGCAAAATGACAGTTAGGAAGTCACAATGAAAATAACTTTCTGGTTGGGGTCAGCACATCATGAGGAACTCTATTAAAGGGCCACAGCATTGCGGCAGTTGAGAACGGCTGGCTTAGCAGCTATGCAGTTGGCCACTTACTTTTCTGTACATGTGAACGTTTCTTTTCAAGAAATTTCAACAGAGAAAATGGAAAATAGTGAATAAAAGCTTCATGAACTCATAATGAAGTCTGTGATTTCAAAACACAGTAGCCTGAAACCAAAACACATTTGAAGGAAAATTAAACATTGGTCAAGTCTGGTGACACATGCCTGAAAGTTTAAAAACAATGCAGTGGTAGCGTGCTCACCTGGCTTGTGAGAGGAGGGTCCAGTC
Organism: Psammomys obesus; assembly: GCF_907164565.1. Taxonomy (NCBI): domain Eukaryota; kingdom Metazoa; phylum Chordata; class Mammalia; order Rodentia; family Muridae; genus Psammomys; species Psammomys obesus. Next base: position 9,409,651 of record NW_026593286.1, read on the forward strand.
ATCAGAACTATTCCCTCCATGAGGATACCTGACATCAGCCCTAGACTCATCTAACGGATCAATACCTTATCATCAAATTACTTTCCAAAGACCCGATCATGGATCCCCTCCTTCCGTGTTTTAGAGATAAAATTGCAGCTTCCTTGTGGACACTCCCTGACTTGCGCACTCCTGCTCAGTGAGACACGTGACTTTATCCTGCAGAAAAGTGCCCTTTACCTCAAAGACTCCTCTGTGCCCCATCCGTGGTGGACACAACAGATGGCTCATTTCACGTCTACATTCTCTCTTCCTCTCTTTCTAAACTGAAAAACGAGCAATAGCAGCCTGCAAACTACCGGTCAGCTAGAGAGCCGGCTGTGAGCCGGGATCAGCCATCCGCTAATCTGCCTCAAGGTTTGGGATGCGCGCTTACAGGTAACATTATACAGACTGAGCAGGTTGTACGAATGTATTTAGGAATACAGCTGCATACACATACGTTTATGTAACAAGCAACTGGTGAAAAAGAAGGCGTGGATTTGAGAGCGCAGAGGCCGTATGCGAAGGTCTGGAAGGAAGAACGGGGTGGGAGAAGTGAGGTAATGGCATTACCATCTTTTAAAAATCATAATTTAAGGAGAGTTGAGATTCAGAAGTAAGACGTATCCGTCACCTTTACCCCCGCCTCCCTCCTTTTTATAAGATTTTCAGGAGAGAGAAGCCACAGAAGGTGCTTTTTTTTTTTTCTACCATCCGACATCCATCTCAGCTTCCTGAGGCCCCACTTGCAGCTGTGTGTTCATTTTCCAGGGTCCTGGTCGTGTAGAGGTGGCTGAAGTTGTGTGACACACCAACCGCCGCTGCTGCAGCTCTTTCTAGGTGTCCTCAGCCCCAGAACTGCACCCACGAGGGAGGGCTGGGGCCTTTCGCGATTACCACCCTCCCTGAGCCCCTCAGCTGTGAGCTCGCTCCTTCACCTTTCCGGAGATTTTTCTATGACCCGATTCCCTCTACTGAAACCGGCCTTCACCGAGATGCTGACAGCGGTTTTCATTTCCCACGTGGAGCTCAGACTGACGGAATTGTGCGAATCTGGAAAATAATTATCCAACAAATGAACTGTTTTGAAACAGCGGGGAACTTACGTGGAGACTAGGCGTAAAAGCACTTGGAACATGAAACCGCCTTAGACGATCCCGGGGAGAGAAATACGTTGCTCAGACTCCACCCTGAACCTGTAGAGTAGGAATCTCTCCGGGCAGAAAGCCGGATACATTATGTTAAACCTCCAGGCAGCCGTGACGCAACCGACCCAGTGTAGAAGTCATGGAGGACCATTGACTGTGAGGTCACTTGGGCGTCACGAAACCCACGCCTGCCACCCGAGTGATGCAATAATGTCGGCGCTGACATTTTCTTATTTCCCAATCCTCCCCTCCTTCGGATTGCAAACCCTGTCTGCAGCAAGCTCTCGGCCCAGCTGGGACTCTCGGCTGCCGGAAGCCGCCCTCGCAGAAAGGATGAAGTCACTTGCTTGCAGAACTATGAAGCAAAGCAAAGGCCTGTGGCGAACTGCCATTTCAAAAACCGAATTTTTGCCATAGCCTTGCGTGCACTACGCAACTTTTAGGCTCTTCGAAAGGGTATCTGTCCTTTGTTGTGGTTTAAAGGAATTTATTTCTTGTGGTGGTAAAGTGTCCGTAGCTGGCTCACGCGGCTGGCACTGTTAGCCTGAAGCTGGTGATCCTGTTTGAGGGAGGTCTGGGACACTGTTTGAGCGCTGTCTGGTAGGGCTGTGTTAGCATACATGTGAAACGAGGGTCTCGTTGGTATAGCTGCTTCTGGTTGCAGCTGCAGCTCCCTCCTTCCTGGCCAGCTACCCACGATGCGACCAGCCATCTGTCCTTCACCTTTGTGGCGGCACAGACAGAGTCAAGGCTTACACCCAGGTCTTCCTCACGTGACGAACTGAAATCCCCTGAAACATGATCCAAAATAAATTCTTCCTCTCTTAAGCTGCTTCCGTGGTGCGTTTTGTCACGGCTTTGAGAAAACAATTGTTCTATTAGCTTAAAACACATTCCAGATACCACAAATACGCCAAGCAAAGCATGAAAATATGAAATTACACACTTAGAAGCAAACATAAGGATAATTATTTGGTAACGGGTCTGTACTGGAAAGTGCAATCTGAAAACAAGTGCGTTGTGGAGAAAAGAGAATTTGAGGGCCCCTGTGTTTGTGCTCAGTAACTGTTGAGCAAAAAAAATGTGTTTAACAGGGCATTCCAGGGTCTTTTCAAGTAAATGCCAATACACACCCATTCTCCACTTCATCACTATGTCATGCTCACTGAAATCCTTCTTTGAGATGTCCTTTCCCTAATCTCATTTGTGGATCCCATTTTAACATAACATTTTAACAAGAACTCTGACCAGAAATGAGCAGGAAAAGAATTTTTGTAAAGTGGCAAAAAATCTGCATTTTTTTGGAACGAAAAGCTATAATAGAAGAGCTTAGAGGAGGTAAGTCAGAAAACAGAACAAAGAAGACAGCACACAGTTTCCCCACTGTCGCTTCTCTTGATGTTAGTGCCGACAATAACAGTGTGAAGAGGCCTGCTTTCTATTTTTTACAAAGGTGGGGCACAGATATACCAGGGTTCCTTTCAATTTCTCCTCCCTGTTTTGTTATTTTGTTGTTGTTTTGTTTGTTTGGGTTTTTTTTGTTTTTTGTTTTGTTTTTAGAACTATATGGGATTCCTTGAAAGACTGAACAGCTATAAGTGTTAATACCTCAGAGACAGCCTGAAGTGACCTTTAGGATAGAAAGTTTATATTCACATACATACAAATAAACATGCTAAAAGCCCATCTGCATGTGTTCAGAAGTTCATGGCTAACAGCTTTGTATAAACAGAGTCAGGCTCTCAGACTTAAGAGTAGAAATTGCTGCTGCTTGTCCAAGCCTAGTGAGTGGAGAAGAAAGAAGAAAGAAAGAAAGAAAGAAAGAAAGAAAGAAAGAAAGAAAGAAAG
>NW_026593286.1:9412677-9431971 GCF_907164565.1 Psammomys obesus
AAGAAAGAAAGAAAGAAAGAAAGAAAGAAAGAAAGAAAGAAAGAAAGAAAGAAAGAAAGAAGAAAAGTAAGGTAACCAGCAAAGATAGATTGCATCCAGCACTAACTCATGGCCCAAAAACTTTACCCAGCTGTTTGAAATGTAGAACATCATACATTTACTGTGTCATTGCTAAACCATTGAATTGAAGATTTATCCTGGGTGCCTCACATGCAACAGGGCCTCTGCCTCGCCTGGGATAGCGTGGTGAACATTCTAGGCGTGTTACACGTATCTGGAATGCTACTAGTGTCTTGGGACTTCCTTCTGCTCAAAAGCTGTAAAGATGTAAGCATTGGGGCCACACTCGCCTGGACTTGACTCTCAGCCTCACTTCTCACTGAGCACACAAGCCTGATAGTCACTACCAGATGGTGGGTCCAATCTGCTGCCCTTCCTCTTCTGTTGCCCAGGATGGATACATCAGACAATAACACACCAATTGGAAACAGCTCGATTCCACCTCATAGACACAGTGAACTCAACATCCTTCAGATGAGGAAGATAGCTCTTGGGGAATTTTTACAAACTCCCTCTTCAATGTTCTGTCTCAAGAGCCCCAGCCAGACCTCCACAAAGAGGAGACCTATTTGCTTTCCCTTGTTTTCCCAGAGACCAGACTCATCCAATGGTGAGAATCAGTTGGTGCAGATGCCTTGGCTTCAGACCTAATCACTAGGCATCAGAATCACCAGGGATTTAGATGCTTAACAAGCAACATGGAGAAAGCTATTAAGGACCACGCAGCCCCAAACAAAATCTAACAATGGACCAAACCCAGAAGGCTTGCTAAGCACAGGGAGAATTTGTCTCCCAAGGTGCTGACAGAAAAGGCCGCCATCTCATTTCTTTGAACATCATTAGAATTAGCCTTTTAAATAAGAGGATACAAAGGAAGAGAGTTGGCATATGTGATACTTTGTTAATACTGTCCCTACTGTTTGGGTTTTCTCTGAAATGAAAGGTTTTTTTCTGTCTTTTTAGATTCAGAAACATTTTAAGTATCCTACAAATCATACAACACATTTATCACAATAACCCATCGAAGTTTTAGATAACATCCTTTTTGAGGACTTATCTAATTAATAAATTAATAAACATTTAGTTCATTTGTGTACACAACATACTATTTGTTAAGACAAAAATAAAAGTTGCTTGTTACCTGAGAGTTTAAGTTTTTAAAAGTTATTTTGATTACTGTTTTTCTTTTCATCTTATTTCCTACGCATATTTATTTTTTCATTATATTTTAAAATGATGCTACAAATACTGATGTCTGCTTCTGTATGTTTTCACATGTATCTATATGTATTTGAACATGTGTCTGGTTGCTATTTCACAGAAGTCAACAGGCAGACACTGTTACAGGTATTGGGAATGTAATGATGATCAGGTAGATTCCTAATAAACTTATCATGCTGGATCATGGTCAAGAGACCAGCTACCCACTGGATAAATGGATAAAACAGTTGCAGCTAAGAAACATGTCAGGAATGGCAACACTTGGGTGCCTCCCAGGAGTTGGAAGGCACTTGGAATGGTTCCAAGTTCAAGTTAATTTAATCCTTCCCATTTAGTCAAATGCAAAGATAAAAATCAGGTGTCTTATTATTAGCAAGACACTATAAAATAAGTAGGAAAACCTACTGAGGTCAGATGGCCAGAAGAGCCCACTCTTGTGGAGATGTTTATTTACAAAATATAATTTAGAGCAGCAGGTCTCGACCTGTGTGTCATGACCCCTTTGGAGGGGGGGGGGGTATTAAGCAAACCTTTCACTTGGATTACATATCACATATCCTGCATATCAGATGTTTGCAAAATCACAGTTATGAAATAGGAACAAAATAACTATGGTTGGGGGTCACCACAACATGAGGAACTGTGTTAAAGGACTGCAACATTAGGAAGGCCGAGATCCACTGATTTAGAGAATAACGTATGGGGGCAATAATATGAAATCTGAGTGGTTTAAAAGTGTGGGTAAGGATATTCCTCATCACTGTGTACAGAATCATGCTGTGTGAACTAATACGGTCAGCTCAAAGATGCCCACAAGCCATTGCAGTTTTCTGCAGCTGGACTCAACTGCAGGCAGGCTACTCCACTTACAGCATCCGCGTCACCCCTTCCTTGGAGTATCTACATTAGTAAACTTTCTTTTGTGCTTTTTTTCTTTGTCCCTTTGAGATATAAATGTTTGAAAAGCCATGCTTTACAACCTCAGTATGTCTTTCTCTAGGACCCAAGAATCAGCCTTCAGTTCTGCCCTCACTTCTTCAGGTGAGTGTTATTCCAAAACTGTAAAACTCTTTCATCATGAAGTTAGGATAAATTTACTCTCCTGTTGGCAAAGCCAGTTAACAAACACATTAGCTCTTAAAAGTGAGTCTGTCCTTTGTCTCAGCAAAATTGAGTCCAGATTTGGTACTGACTTATTTTTGATACTTTACACCTTTGTTCAGCTTTGTCCAGTGTAATCTTTGCTCTGAAAAGCATGTTGATACCCTGCCAATTTGGAGGGCCATGAATTTACAGCTGGACTAGAAAACAAATACTGAAGGAGCCCAGTGACCTGCAGTCACCTGAGGATCAAAAAGACGAACTAGACGGAGCCACAAGAAAACCACTGAAGTGTGAGTGTGGCACAGGGGAGGGAAAGGGTCAAGGATATGGACAGGAAACTGATTCAGTGTTGCATTCTGGGATTTAGGCAGATGGGGGGGCAGACTCAAGAAATTAAAGACGTTTATGGAATTAAAAGAGAAACAAAGCAGTGGAAGTTGGTACTAGTGAATTTAAATAGCAAGATGGCAGTAGTCATCCTCTGGAACTGGCCATCGCAGAGCTTGTTACCACTGGAGTCTGGAGTCCTTTGCTTGCTTTCACTATCTCAATCATGAAGGCACTACCTTAAAATCACTACTACCTCTGGCAAACCCCATCTTTAGGCACTTCTGCACCATAGACACACACACACACACACACACACACACACACACACGGCCATGTACACACACCCTTACACATACACACCCACTAACACATTGTGAACCAGAGCTTTGGTGTATAGATGTTGATTTTCCAGCCCACAGTGTTAAGCACATCCTTCCTTTCTTGGCAAGATTCCCTGGAAACCCTGTCAAAACCTACAAGGCCCAAGTAGAAATCCTGGCCCTTCCCTTAACTATTAAAACTACTTCTATAAGTTTAAGAAATGTCTCTTTGTCCTTCTTAATTGTAGGATAAACGTAAAATTTGAGGATTTTGTTGGTGGGGTTTTTGCCGTTGGCTAGGCTTGGGGTGGGGAGTATTTTACACTTTTGTTGTAAAACAGGAAACATCCCTTTACTCAATTTGACACTGGCACCCACAGTGAGTCATGTGCGGGCAGGTTCTACCAACCAGAGAAAGTATAGCTAACTTTCACAGCAGGGCAGGAGGAGGGCAGGATGTGTCAGGCCCAGGCAAGGTCAGGCTAGGCGAAGGAGGATGTACAGGATGGCGAAAGAGCCAAACCAGGCAGATGGGGAGGAGCAGGCTGGCTCATGAGTGAGTCCTGAGAGCTGAAGCCAAGGAAGCAAAGCCCTTTCAACAGCAAAATGTAACATCTCAGGCCAGATCAGATTGTGCCCAACCCACCAGATACAAGGAGCCACCGGAACTGGGTGATGAAAAAGGGTGGGGATGCTGCTATAATCATCACAGACTTATTTATTTTAACAAGACTATCTTACTAAAGTTGACAATGCCACAGGATCTACTTGGAGTCCGTACCTCACAGGCACCCAACAAAATGCCAAAGCCAAGGTGGCTTCACTTGTTAAAACAAAGAGAGCTTGCTGATTCCCCACTACCACTCCAGGACATGGGAGGAGAGTCCAAACTCGCATACACACATAGTGATACCCTTGGAGTATTTCATTGAAGCAGCCACTGCCTTGAAATGTCCATAAATTGCTCTTAAATAAGTCAGGTGGTGTGGATGCATGGATAAAGAAATCTTATCAGTACTGTTCCCCTAAGAGGATTGTGGTTCCCCCTCCCCTCACATAACAGGACTAAGGTAGACCAAAGAAATTTCTATGATCAAAGACCTCACATTAGGAACTGGAGATCTTGTATCAGTCTTGGATTGTGGCGATGGCTCAATACATAAGGGCTCAGCGGGAAAAGATGAGGGCCAGAGTTCAGATCCTCAGTACTCACATCACATGTGCATCAAGTGTGCATCTCAGACAGGCAGATTGTTGTGACTTACCAGGTAAGTCTAGGCCATATCGTGAACTCAGACCAACCAAGGAGAGACCCTGTCTCCAAGATACGGTGGAGGACGAAAGGGGATGACATCCAGTGTTGGCCTCTGCCTTGACTTTAACTGAGTTCCCGTTTGTTTCACCTCTCTTTCCTCTGTTACCAGAGACCCCGCCTGCCTTGGCCTTTTTAGGGGTTCCCTGGCAACCCCATGATGAAGCTCAAGCCACTCCACTTAGTAAAGCTAACAGTCTTAATCGGCTGTCTCACTCCTACTTCACTTCTTGCATGCATCCTGCTTCGTCCCGTGTTGTTCCATGGGAGCATGACTGTGACTGACACATCAGGTCGGACAATTCTTCATTGTGCAGAAGTATTCTGTGCATGCCAGTAGGTTTGCCCACTGCATGCCTGTGCTACCCACCCTGCCCACTGCATGCCTGTGCTACCCACCCTCAGGTATTGTGACAACTAAAACATGCCCCAGATGCTTCCAAGCACTCTGCACTGCCCCCTTTCAACTGACTACCTCCCACCTCAAGTGCTGAGCTCGGCCACGTGGAGCTGCTCTGGTTATAGTCCAGGAACACAGAATTAGCTGCTTAATATGGCTAACCTAAATATCCTGTTCTCCTGGAAGCCCTCCCTAATGATGTACAGGTGTACCCTATGACTGTCTATAGCAAAGTGCTTGCCACCAGGCATTGTAATAACCAGGCTGCTTGTCGTCTCTCCCCACATGACTTAACCCTCATTAACTATGAGCAAGTTACCCACCCTTGCCTGATCTCATCTCTCTAGCACTTGACACAGTGTTTGGCACATAATGAGGCTAACCCTGGGCTGACTGAACCAATGAATGGGATGTTAGGCATACTTTCCCTGATGACTCAAGGTTATATTCCTGGGCACTGACATGTCTTCAGGGCATTCCTGGGCCATTTACTTTTTTGGCATTTCATCAAATGACCCACCTCTGGCCTGCACTGCAAGTGTGTGTCTGTAATTTGCTTCATTGCATCAGCATGACTGCCTTCAAGCATCCTTAGTGTTCTTTAGAAACAGAGGCAGGCCATGTGGAGGCTCACAGTGAATGATGCCATTCTTTCAGAATCTTATTACTAGATTCTCTCTAGCTTTAATCATCTTCAGTCTTTCCTCTAGCTACTAAGGCAGCTCTGTCTGAGACCATCCTGAGTAGTTACTTTCCTTTGGAAAATTGCTGAAATTGTTTCTCTTTAAAGTAGAGAAACATTCCTAGCTGAAATGAAGAGTAGCTGATAGAAAGATGAGCCAAATGACTTCTCCAAGTATTTTCTAAATGGTTGTTGTTTTTCTACAGCCACAAAATTCTACTTATTTATGATTATACCAATCAACATTGGACTATGGGCCTCAAATATAGGACCATTCTAATTTGGTGGGAATGACTTCCAATTATAAAACTGCAACTTTTCTGTTGTAATCCATATAGATAAAGCTCAGGCCATGAGGAGGAGAAGTAAAAGGGAAAGCCAGGCAGAAATGAATGAAGACACACATTTTTCAGAAAATATTTATGTATATTGTGCCATTAGACATCTTCAATATTCATCTCAATAAATAATATGTGACTCCATCAATAAGTAAATTTTCAGTTCTTTTATTTTCAATATATTTTCATAGTTCTTTTCTACTTTATAAGGTAGTTACATCAACTTGAGAGACAATTAAATACACAGAAGAAAATTAAATATTTTTACAATAGCTTATTGCTCACAAGAAGATCTATATTATCATATTCCCTTAAGTATAATATTACTTACACTAAGCCCCCCTCATAGATTGTGCGAAATTGACATTAAATAGCTAAACATAGAAAACCCATATCTATAAATAACATAAAACACAACTTAACTCTAACATGAGCTTAAAGAAGACACAATATGATGCAATATGAATCAACTTCATCCATTGGACCAGTCCAGTGGGACACAAATCAGGTCTGCTCAGTGATGTGCAGGTGAAGCCTCCATCCCCCCTTGTGATCACTTCCTCCCTGGGCTGTGTCCAATTCCATCCCAGGAAAGAATCCGTGTTTACATCCTCTTGACTTTTAGACTATAATAAAAGAGGAAAAGTGCAGACTGTGAATGGAGAACTGGATGGTAAGACCGGCTTTGACCTAGAGGTTACTTCACATACCTTCAATCTCATCTCAATATGAAAAGAGGAATTTGACTCTGACAAAGGGTGATCTCGCCCAACACAACTAAGCTAGTTAATGACAGGAACAGGATACGAACACCTATCTAGGGTTTCTATGTTTCTAAGTTCTAAGTTTCTATGGTGCAATAGTGTGAGGTATTGTCTATTGATAAAGCTCTACATTAAATTGATGTAAACCAGAATCATTGGTCTTTTTTTAGCTAAGCTTATTTTTCCGGGTTTAGAGACCAACCAAGTGTCAGGAGATCTATAAATGATATAAAGAGGAAATGTCTTCCCAACGAGAGTCAAGCAGCTAGTGACTATCAGATGCAAAGGGAAATCTAACGCATCATATGAGACAAGTCATTAAGTTAAGATAATAAACATGACAATGGAATTGACATATAAGTAGAAATGCATCCTATGCTTGCAAGAGCTAAGTCAAATTTCCCCTTCTAAAACTCGATGTCACCAAACTGAAGAACTCCAACAGGTTGCGACCCACCCTCTGCACCTTTGTTTTCCCCATCATTTGGAGAGAACCTGCTTGCCCTTCAGTGGTCCATACCTGAGGAGGTGCACAGCCTTTTTCACCCAGCTCTGCTTTGGATCGGCACACACAGAAAATTTCTTTTTCATGTGAAAGCTGAAAATCAAAAATTAAAATTTTGATTTGCATTCATTAAGCTTTTGAATGCATTTGTTTGTTTGTTAGTTTTTTCACAGAACATGCAGTGGAAGCTTTATATGCTACTTGAATGTTCTATCCACTAAACCTTTGGATACAGAGATGAAAGGATAGGGAAAATGCTTATAATAATTTCTGGTAGAAGGAATGAAGGGACTCCTTTGGACTATTCCTAAAATGTAACAGATGACTGTACAATTGCAGAAGACAAAATCCCAGACTGGTCATTCAATGTTGCTTCCCATGGAGGCTCATCACATATACGGATGTGGGTAGTAGCTTGTATTATTCCAAAACACAACACTCAAAATGAACCATGAGTATTTTAAGTAATATTACAATTTGCCCCATTTTCTAGTAGAAAATGCTCATTTCAAAGACGTCCTCCATGTATCACAGTCAACAAATTTATCCTGGAAAGGGACTTCTGCCCTGTGAAAAGTTTACTTTTTTAAACACTAAAAGCTAAGCTCCTGATTTACTTTGGTCCTACTTAAACTTTTGAAGTGTGCATGAAATAAAGCCCTGTGTCCCTGCCGTAACTGAGTTAGAGTTGGTGAAGGGCTTACATGATGGCATCAATGTCACAAGCCTCGTCGGCCGTCTGTCTTGTGAAACCCACAATAGCTCTGTGAGGAAGAACCTGCTGCGTGTACCGAAGGCAGCAGTCGAAGTTGCTTGCTGCTAAAAGAAAAATAAAATGTATTGAGTCCACAGGAATGAATCTTCCTGTCTTTGAAGCCTAGTTGGGGTCTTTGAGGTCCAACTTAACATAGTTCCAGGTTATCATTTTTAAAAGTGGCGTGCTGTGATGTTTTGGCTTCACTATCTTAGCTTACAAGCCCATGGCTTCCCTCCATCATCAATAAGAAATGCAAATATTTCATTTCAGTTTGCTGTAACCACTCAAGAACATAGCTGCTCATCTCTGCCACCATCATTTAAAAACAAATTCATTATAGAGAGGCCTTTCATATTCAGAACAGAGGGGGAGGACAAATTTCAATCTGTCCTCTGGCGACTGAGTAGGCAGAAGTGAAATTACAAAGAAAATGTGATTTTCTAGGAACCATGAAAAAAATTTTACAGAGGAAAATGTAGCTATTAGGAATCATGCTAAAGCATTCTAAAACTGCTGGGTTGACTAGTGGAGCCTAAATCCTGTTCAAAAAGTTCACCACGTGTTCCCAGGCATGCACCTGTTGCAGATAGTGATATCATAAAGCAATATTTGGGCACTCCTCGAAGTTAAAGTGTAACCTGCTAAGGGACTGGATAAATGTTATCTCGAAGTTGGAGAACAATGTCCTGTGGGCCTCATAGGGACACTGAGGTCAAGTGTCATAGCAGAAAGCTTAAGGGTAAGTTATGAAGTTCACTAACATGAGCTTCTCTAACATTACTTAGTTGGAAGGTTAAAAAGGCAGGGCAGAGGGGTTGGAAGTGAAATATCCTACACATTTCTGAATGACCATGTATCCTGAAATGTCACACTCTGGCACATCACTCCCAGAATGGTGCATGGGCCTTGTCCTGAAGTTCAGGTATCTCTGAAAGCCCATCACTCTCCATGTCTGCTAGGATTGACAGCAGAGAAGAGAACCTGATTGCTAGCATCAAGTCTTCCTTTTCTTACCTGTGAGCCAACCAGTCTTTCTTATATACTCTTTATCAGGCTGCTGTCTACAGGGACCCCTAGATAAGACCTAGGGGACACAGAAGCCCTCTCCCCTCCTGTACCAGCAGAAAGGGGCCACACTTACCTTCTGACTGGCTGCAGAGGTGAGCTAGCAGCACACATGCCAAAGCAAGGAAGAGCAGAGGCTTGACACTGTGGGACATTCTCAGCTCCAGGGATGGTCTGCTCAGGGCTGCCTACCCAGTGCCTGTGAGTGCTCTTCTGCTCCAGCAGCAGACCTACTTATAGCAAAATATTGGGAATGTACACAAGGAGGCGTGTTCTCACCAGGGGTTTTCCCCATTGATTAATCTGCCTCATCATGTCATCACAAAGAAAACCCACAGGAAAACTTCCTGCCTTTCCCTACTGTTGGGAAGGTGTGAAGGTCAAGTGGGGGCTGGAGAGGGCCAGGGAGGAGTGGATTGTGTTAATTCCTCTGGATGTAGGAAGAAGAAATGCAGCTCAGACTAGTGGCCTAGAAATGGCACCTGTCCAGGTTTAGCTTAATCTCTCTGTCTCTCTTTTTCCTCTATGTGAAAGAAGGGAACAGCCTCTGAATGGCAACATTTCTTACTCCTATTGTTCCACCGGTTTCCTTCCCACAGCCATCCCTAGAGGGGAAAGAGCAGGAGGGATGCCAGGCAGGCTGCTGCACATGCCTGTGATGGCATGGCTGATATTCAGCTGTCACAAAAGATTCTGGATTTCTAGACTGACATCCACACAGGCAATAAAACAACATGACTGACGTGTCCCAAACTATTATGGAAAATACCAGCCTCACTACCAGCCCCAAGCAGCAGCTTCATCTCGGTTTTATAGGAACTACTCGGAGAATCACTCATATTTCTAGAACTTCTATCAATACTGCAGCCCAGAAAATTCCCTCAACCTGCCTTTTGTTCTATGTTTTGATGTACTTAATAGAGCGCCTAAGGGAAGGAAGAAAACTATCACTGTCAGAAAAAAACAATACAAAAATGGTGGTGGTGATGATGATGATGATGTATCGGAATCCCAGTGTATGATAAGAACTGTATAACTGTATACCAGGGAAAAATTGGGTGGAAATAAGAGAACAAAAAAAAAAAAAAAAAAAAAAAAAAGGAAATAAAAGACAATTGTAGTTTGCTAGCACTGTACTAGACATGATAGGTTTTACATAAAACAAATGGATGCTGCTCCAGAGAAGGAGAGATACTTGGACTGTTAAAGTATCTATCCATTCAGGAACATAGGAGTGTGTGTGTGTCTGTGTGTGTCTGTGTGTGTGTGTGTGTGTGTGTGTGTGTGTGGTGTGTGTGTGAACGTTATTAACATATAACATCAAGCAATTGTGCCACTAAATACATGAAGCAGAAATTTGCAAAAAGCTGAAGAGAGGGTGAGAAAATTCAATAATACAATAAAGTGAAGATTCCATTCCACTCTTGTCTTCAGTTATCAGGAAAAGTGGGCTGAGGATCCATTCCCCAAAATAGCGAACTCAAACAGTGCTCTAAGCTGACTAGATGACAGACATCTCCAGAACATTCTACCCAGAAATAAAACAGCCCTTCCTCTCCACTGCAGATGAAAGATCCTCCTAGATACACTATGAGGTACATCACTAAAAAAGTCCAAATAAATTTCAAAGGTGCTTAAATAACACAGACTATGTTTTAAAATACGATGAAATTAAACCACCAATCAATAAGAGGAAGGGACTTGGGGATTCATGAGTGTAGAAACATTGATTGACATATTCCTAAATTACCAACATGTCAAAAAATTACTAGAAGTAGAAAAATACCAAGAGATGAGTGAAAAAAAAATACAGCATTCCAAAACTCAGGGGAGGCTATAGGAACCGTACTCAGAGGGGAGCCCACAGCTGCAACACCTCCATTAAAACTAAGAAAAATGTCCAGTCAGTGACTTTCCCCTCCACTTCAAGGCACCTGGAAAAGGAGAGCAATCCAAACCCAAAGCAATCTAAGGGAGGAAACAGTACTGACCAGAGCAGAGTAAGTGTGGCACAGGAGCGAAAAGCACTAGAGGAAATCGATGGGACACAACCTTATTTTCAGTCATGGTCAGCATTAGTGGGCTTTAATTATGATAGCTGGAACGATAGAAAAGAAAACTCCCTCATGAATGAGAGCACATCACTACTGACGTTAAGGCAATCAGAATTAAAAGGGAAAGCTGTAGGCAACTGTGTGTCAATCAAGCATAATAACACGAATGAAAGGAACACATTAGTAAAACTCATTTAGAACTGGAATAGATTTAAACAAGGTATCACATTAGTAACTATAGTTTGTCTTCACAAGGAAAACTCCAGGACCAAATGGTTTCTCTGGTAAGTTATGTCGGCCTTCCACAGCTTTAACAAAAAGTCAGGACAGAAAATTTACAACTTGTTCTGTGAGTACGGTGTTGACTGACAATAATAAAATGAGCGAAAGCCCTCATGAGGAAAGGAAACTGCAGGTCAGCATCTCTCATGGGGAGATGAGTCAGACATTGAAAGCTTGCACTGCCTTGCTGAGGGTCCTATCTCAGTTTCCAACACCCAAGGTAGGCAGCTCATCTCTACCTCCATCCACAGGGGAATCTGATGCCCTCCCCTGGCCTCACAGGGACAAGAATAAGCTAAATCTTTTTTGAAGCTTTTACAAAGGAGCAGACACAAAAGTCTGCATCAACACACCAGCACACTGACTCTAACCACTTCTATAAAAGGCTCATACATCACACTTGGGATTTATTATACCAGCCAATTAGAACATTGGCAACTCCAGAGGGTATGGAACTGAACGATGTATACTGCAACATAAAAAAAAAAATCCCTATTTGATAGACTCTAGTGCTTACTCATGATAAAAATACTCAATCTTGGAGCCTTAGAGAAATTCCTCCATCTGATAAGGTTGATCTGTAAAAAAAACCCAGCGTTAATGTCACGCTTACGGGTGGAAGGCTTAATACCTGATCCTGAGGGCATGGACAGGACAAGGATGTCTGCTGTCACCAGTTATGTTTAGCACTGTACTGGAAGTGCAAGCAAAAGTGATCAAGCATGAAACAGGGAAGGACGACGGAGGCACCCAGACGTTAGGGGACTAGGCATTGTATTAATGTGCAGATAAGGTAAACTTTTACATGCAAAATTCTTTTCAAAATCCTCGAGGATGATGTACTTTGGGATTAGAGTGTTTAAAGCTCTTTGATTTGATTCTTGAGTCAAATATTCCAATGTAAATTGTAGTCAAGCACAGTGTTTTGTTTTGTTTTGTTTTCTATCACAAGTCTGTTGATATTATTAAATTCTGGTATATTTAGTATAAAAAAAAGGGGGGGGAGGAAGAAAAAATCCTCTACTGTGATTAGAACTGATAAGCAAGTTCATTGAGGTCCAAGATTCAAGCTCACTATACAAAATCAATTGTATGTCTAAACACCATCAGTGAATATTCTGAAAATACAACTAAAAAGACAATTTTACGATGGCATCAAAAAATAAAATATGAGCTGCTGCTGGTGGTATGTATATGCCTATAATATCAGCACTTTGAAATTAGAAAGAATATAACAGCATGAATTTGAGAAAAGAAAGGATCAGGGAGACGGCTCAGCAGAAAAAGGCATTTTCCCCTGAGCCAGACCTCCTGTGTTTGACCCCAGAACTCACAGAGTGAAAGCAGAAAACCGCTCCTGAACTTTGTCCTCTGACCTGTGAAGAAATGCACACACACAGTGACGTAGGCACAAAAAATATCTTCTTAATTTGACATAAATAAAAAAATACTAAAAACTAAACAAAAATCAATAAACAATTAAGAAAGCTACATAAATGGAAAGGTGCTCCATTTCCACAAGACTTACTGCTATTAAGACAGCCATAGTCACTAAATGTATCTGCAGATTCGGCACAGTTCCTATTTAAGCCAAGCTAGATTCTTCATAGAAATATTTTAAAAGTGGTTTAAAATAATATGGAATTTAAAGGGATCCTGAACAGACCACATGATCTTGAAAAGGACCAGAACACATGGGACGAGTCACAGTTTCTGAGACCAACCCTTACTGCGAAGCCACAACAGTAACTGAGAAATGGGGCTGGTCCAAGGGCAATTTTGGTCAGTGGCAAAGGCCTGAAACTGGAGTTAAGCCCCTAGCTTTGAACTACTGATTTTTGCTTAACTGTGACAATGGCAATTGGCGAAAGAAAGTCTTCTCAGTAAATAGTGCTAGATATTCACGTGAAAAAAAAAATGTCAGACTCACAACAAATTTTAAAACTCCTAGAGGTAAACACAGAAGTTAATTTTCCTGACCATGGATTAGGCAGTGTTTTTTTTTTTATATCTGGCATCAAAAGCTCAAGAAATGGGATAAAAAAAAAAAAAAGAAAGAAAGTTAACTATGTAAAAGCCAGCAAGAAGGAGGAGGAAGGAGGGAAGAGTAGGGAGTGAATACAAGCAAGATGTAATGTACACATGCATAAATGTCACAATAAAAGCCGTTACTCTATACCTAAAAGGGTTTTAATTCTTTACAAAAAAGGAAAAACTAAAACTAAAAGTGTTCAACACATTTCAACGGGTAATACAAAAATAAGTAAATAAATATAAAAAGGCCACCCACCAAAAGGAAGCAAATATTACAAATTAAATACGTGGTAAGAAATGTCATTTGTATCCAGAATATGTGGACAACTTTAGCAATTAAATAAATAATCCAATTTAAAATTATCTACATTTTTAGTAGACCAGTGAAGTAACTCAGTGAGTTAAGGTGCTTACTGACAAGCCTAATTTTACCTGAGATTGGTCCTAAGAAGCCACACTGTGGAAGAACAGAACTGACTTCTATAAATCGTCCCCTGACTTGTGCCAGGACATGCATGCACAAGGGCGGACACCCACACAGATGCGCATACAAAATAAGCACGTTAAAATTTTTATTATTTTTTTAGCAAAGTGCATGAGTAGCCATTTCTGCAAAAGGGCCATATAAAGGCCCAAGATACCCAGGATGTTCAGGCAATGCAAATCAAAAACTGACATAACGTCACGCACCACGCTCAGCAGAATGGCTATCACCAATAAGACAAATAGGAAGAGCTGCCAAAGCTCTAGAGCAATGAGAACCTCCTACATTGTTACTGGGGGTGAGAAACAGAGCAGGGTTTTTTGGCAACAGTTTGACAGTTCCTCAAGCCTTTATTCATAAAGTTTACCCAGCCATCCCACCCCCAGACAGACACCCAAGAGAGTGAAAACACACATCCACACAAAAACTCCCTGAATGGCTGTTCTCACAGTAGCTAGTGAGCAGAAACGGCTCAAGTGTCAGCAGCTGATGAGCAGATAAATGCAAATATTACCCAGTGATCAAAATGAATGAGGCAACAAAATGCGTGAACCTTAGAAAACACTGTCCTACATGGAAAAGTTCACATACTTATTAAAAACTACCCACATTTGATTCCTTCTATGTAACCTGCTCAGAACTAGCAAGTCAGTTAAGAATTGAGACGCAGAAAAGTAATCGTCCAGGGCAAAGCTGAGGGAAGGAAAGCAAAATGCGGGTGACTGCTGGTGATTGTGCCATCTTTGTTCTTTTTTTTACCCAAAAACAGAGAGTGGCAATGGCCACACAGCCTGGGGAACACACTAAGACACACTGGGTGGTGTGGCTTGGCTGCTGGTTTTTACGGTATGCCAATTACACCTCAATAAAGATGATAACAACAAAGGAGTGCAGTCTACCTGTGTCTGACGCCTGCCCCAGCTGGCAGAGCCTCCTTCTTTGTCACTACTCGCGGGGCCTTGAGGTCTGTGTTCATCATTCCTGTTCCCTCCACCCCTGCCACACTTCCTGCTTGCCCCCCCCCTTTCATGTCTGAATGAACAGGCACAAAAAAAGAACTTACCTCAATTCAGTATTGAGATAAGAGAGAAAACATATAATGCTCTAAATCTAACCTATTTCATGTAACATAACGGTGAATTCCAGTTGCATGCATTATCTTGCAAATGTCATGATTTTGTTGTTACTTATGGCAGCATAAAATTTATATGATATCCACAGGCACATACAATATATATGTAACAGTTTCTTTACCCACTTTTTATGGATATCCAGGCAGCTCCCATTTCTTGACCATCATGAATAGCACATCACTGAACACAGATATATATATACATACATATATTTCTGTGGTAACACTTACAGTCCCTTCTATAAAACCAAGAGTATATAGCTGGGTCACATAGTAGTTCTGTTTTAGCTTGCTCAAAACCTTTTAAGTTAATTTCCTTACAGTTATACAAGTTTGCATTCTCATCAGTGAACAAGGGTTTTTCTCTCATATCCTCTCCTAGAATTGGTTGGAATAAGTTGGAACTACTGTGTGTTTTTTCTTGATAGTAGCCATGATGACTGGCATGAGATAGAATCTCAAAGTAGTTTTGATTTGCATTTTACTGATTACTAAAAAATTAAACATGTATTTTAAGTGTTTATTGGCCCTTTTGTCTTCTTAAAAATAACTCTGAAGTTGTCCTTTGACAAGGAGGATTTTTTTTTTCTTTGATTGGCTGAATTTTTCTGAGGGGTTGGAGAAGTCTCTGGAATTTATTCTACTCAAATAACTGAGAACTACTTCTCACAAGTCCTAACTCCTACATATAGTAAGCAGAATCTCAGGGTCTCTTTTTCCACACCCTCTCACCAAATGGACAAGTATCACTTTCTGTGGAAGGAGCTTCATGGTGTATATATGCAGACAGCTGAAACCTGATGTCTGCTCTCGGTGTAATCACCTTTAAGAGCAGTGTGTGCCACGTGTGTGTTACTTAAAAACATTAACAGAATTGCTAGCAAGGTGAGCATCTGGACATTGCATGACTCCCTTCGGTTTCTGTAATAGGTGAGTATTAACTCGACGTGCTAATCAAGCTGTGTGTCCACCCGGTGTTTTCTCCCTCTGGTGAATTTCCGAGACACATTTTAAGAAGGAGGAAGTTCCTTTCAAAGCTGCATGGATTGTGCCTTTATCAGGTGCGATATGGTTTCATAGGAAGTGTACCATGAGAGCAAGGAGGCATGATGTCCAACGCTTAGTAAGGGCTGCTCACTCTTGGGAAAGGAGGCCTCTGTTTGACAGTGTCCATTTCCGTAGAGCCTGAAGACCACTGTAGCAGAGAGAAATTAAAAAGCTTTGGAAGAACAAGTGAAGTCTCTGTCCAGAGTAGCAGAGAAGGTTTCCCTGAGCTTCAACCTGAAGGGAAGCTAGAAACTTCCCTTCACAATATCAAATTCAATCATTCCCAGCCTTTTTTTCCTGACCACCGAGAAACTGCGAGCTTTCAATTTCCAATCTTTCAGTGAGAGAGTTCAACTCGAAGCTTGGGAGAAAGTCTAATCATATGGGTGCAAATCTCGCACTCTTCCCAACTCCGTGACTTTGAGAGATAGTAAGAAACTGACTCTCAGATCCCCTTCTCACAGGTGGGGATAATAGAATGTTTCACAGCACACGGCAGGTTTTCAGCAAGGATTCTCCTCTTCCTCCCTCTCCACTTTTTCTTTCTAGTCTCGGCATTAACTCATTCTTTATGTGACCTCTTACCTCTACCTAACAATACAGTCATGCATCGTTTTCAATGCTTATATGATGGTGAGTCGACAAGATTATATGGAAACAGCAGAAACATTATTGTCTAATAATGCTGTAGCTATCACAACATCTTTTAGCCGTTTAGTGTTTGTAATGATGCTGATATAGAAAGGCCTGCTGTTCTGTTAGTACGTATGATACCATGTACGGCTCTGTGCAGTGCGGGAGATGTGATAATTAGTACAAAGCTACAGATTTACGTACTTGCTGTACTCTAGTTTTCAGCATCTGCTGCTTATATGAGAGGGAGAGAAAGAGAGAGAGACTGGTTAAAGCTACCCAGTCTTTTTAAGAGGTGCTTTAGAAGAGGATATCATTGCCATCAAGAACAACAGCTCCGTGGTGCTATTTCCCTGACAACCTTCCAATGGGCCAGGGTATGGGGGCAGAATACATCGACGCTGCTGATCTTGTTCCAGCATAGGTGCTATGATTTGGATGTAAAATGTGATGTAACACACACAACCCCATGGGGTGGTCTGGACAAGAATGGCCTCCATAGGTTCCTATATTTAAATATTTAGGGAGTGGCACTATTGGAAAGGATTAGAAGGTATGGCCTTTTTGAAGGAAATGTGTCACTGGGGGGGATAGGCCTCAAGTTTCAGAAGTTCAAGCCCAGGCCAGTGGCTCTCTTTTTTTCTTGTTACCTGATAATCCAATACAGAACTCTCAGCTCTAGTCCCATATATGCCTGTGTGCCTCCATGCCTCCCATCATGCTGACAATGAACTGTAAGCAAACCTCAGTTGATACTGCTTTTATTTGTAAGAGTTGCCATGGTTGTGGTATCTCCTCACAGCAACAGAGCATTGACTATCTCACCTCATAAAATCACACGTTCAAACACTTGGACCCCGGCTGACGGTTCTGTCTTGGGAAAGGGCAGAACTTTGGATCCTCTGATTCAACCAGTCAAGGTGGGTTTCTGGGAATGGGGTTTGAAGACTGTTATCTATTTCTTGTTTAACCACGAGCTTTCTGGTTTCTCGGTCTGCTAAGATGTGAACAACCCATGCCTCACATTCCTGCCACCGCAGAGCCATTTCAGCTTGTCACACCTTCCATGTTGTGGTGTGCTATGATCCCCGAAGCCGTGTTCCCAAGTGACTTCTCCTTCAGTTGTCTCTGTCAGGAATATTTGTCACACCGACAAGGAAAGTCACCAACACAATAGGTGTTTTTGATAAACGTAGCCCCATGTGTGTGTGTGCGAGCAGCTCCCAGGTGCCATGAGGCCAAAGACAAGAGACAAACAGACCCAGGATCATACAAAAGGTAACTTATTAGGCTCTTGCTAATGGAATCATGGTTCTTGGGGCAGAGGGAGTCCAAGTTTAAGTCATGATATGAGGACTTCTAAAGCACTCAGAAAAAGGGGGCTCCTCTAATATGTAATGTAATATGATTTATCCCAGACTAGTATCAAAAAATCAGACATATGTCAGGTGCCAGGATCCAGCTATAAAGCTCCATAAACTTCTACTGTAGACATCTGATATAGTAGCCTGGGTAAGCATTTGGGGAATACCAACCAGGTTTACTGTAAGGGAGTGGTGGGGATTAGGAGTCAAGAGGGCACTCCTCAGAAGAGGAACTCAGAGTAGGTTAACATGCATGCTTGTGTCTTACCTTTCATGACTAGGTTTAGAAATGAAATAATAATAATGAAAGAAAATATGTTTTAAAGGAGGAAAATATTTCTGCACGTTCTTATAGCATCTTTGTGTTTTAAGTAGTGTTTTTTTTTTCTTTTCGCCAAAGTTAAAAGGTTTTTAAAAATGTAAAAGTTTATAAAGTAAAAAAATGTCATAGTGTCTAAGGCTAATTTATTCCTGAGCAAGTATAGTATTAGCATACTGCACTTATAAACTGTGCACAGGGTACAGTAGTGTCCTAGGCCTCCACATTCTTCCACCCCTCACCTACCCAGGGGCAGAACACTGCCCCTCTGTGAGCCCCATTCATGGTACCTGCATCTTGTAACTTTATCACCTTTTAATTTTTATAGTATCTCTTTATGGTACCTGCCTTACATTTAAGAACACAAATATGTACACTAGTCTGCAGCAGTCAATAAAGTCACATGCTTTGTGGGTTTATAACCTATGACCAACAGACTGTACTTTGAGCCAAAATATGTGATCAACTCCACATCTAAATTTGTGTAAGGACTCTCTGTGTACACAATAGATTCTCCTAACTATGCTTTTCTCAGAACCTGGTTTCATTGTTAAGAAACACATGACTGCGTTTAGATTCATTCAGCTTCAAAATCTAACTTTAGCTTCAGGAGGTGTCCCATGAAAGTAATTCTCAGTATCTGCTCTGTCTACTTGGAAATAAATATGATCATGATAACATATACCATAACATGTGCCCCCCAGATACAAAACTTGTACAGAAACACACTGGAAACTATAGTTTTTCTATTTGTCTCATAAACAACTCTGATAACATTGAGTATTATTTATGTATTTTCTGTCTCTGAAAATGTAGCCTTTGGACTAATGCTATCATTTCTTTCTTTTTTTTACAATTAAACAAATTGATAAATTACAATAATTATTAAATTACAATATTTTACTTTTTTATTAAAGTAAAAATGGATACTGTTATGTTTTATAAATGAGCATTTTTCTACTACTGAGAAAACACATTTGCTGGGGTGAGGAACATTTAAAAGGGGAAAGGAGGAAAGAAGGAATGAGGAAAGGAAAGGAAAGGAAGGAAGGAAGGAAGGAAGGAAGGAAGGAAGGAAGGAAGGAAG